>NC_137550.1:18805490-19403551 GCF_963082525.1 Nesoenas mayeri | reverse complement strand
GCATAACACCAATGATCTCTTCCCAGTGCTTGCACAGGTGTAGCAATACTAAGAACAAGGACAACACCATTCAGTTTGATAAAGGCACGTGAGTTTGCAAGAACAAGATTTAATCTCACCTTTTAAAACAAATACTCAGTTTACTAGTAAAATGTATCATACGGAAGTCAGAAAAGTGTTATACAACACCTTCTCAACAGTTACCAAAGGCAAAAAGAAGCTTGCTCTTCCGTTTTCTCCAGAGGGAATAATTCTCTAATCATACAGCCTTTACTTACCAAAATTCTGCACAAACTACAAACTGAGTGTGGAATCTGAGCTCATGAATTTATCACCCGAAACAGCAACTGCCTCGGGAAACCAGCAACACCATTACTGAATTTATTCAGGAGGGCACATCAACCACTGGCATCTCAAACGAATCGACAGTGGATCCCACACTATCATTACATTACCTTGATGCTCTGCTAGTTGAGGGGGAACTGCTGCTGCTTCTCAGCCGTTTTCGTACCGTGGCCTCTTCCTCTTCTGACATTGCATTGCTGATTTGTACTCGGAGATGATATTTTTCATATGGTTTTCAATAAGGCAGATAGTCGAAGTGTCATGCTGTAAATCTGGAGGGAGAGAGCACGGTCATACTTATTACAAGGGGAATAACTAGAAAAAAGAAAATCACAAAGATGCCCAGACTCTGTAGCGCAAAAGAAAAATTCATGGTGACATTCAACTATGAGGCTCTTCATAGATCATTTCCTTCCATGGTACAATGGTATTCTCACAACAGAAAGTGTTTCTGTGAAAGGATTTAATTACATACAGTACAGAATATTTACAGAGTTAAAGGAAAACGGATATCTAGATTACTGAAATATAGCCCCCTTTTTTAATCTCCATAAAGCACGGAAGCACACCATAAGACAACTTGAAGTACTAGGGAAAAAACAATTGGGCTTTGCTGCCCCCTCACCTTTGCTATTTGCTTTAATTCCCTTTGTGACGAGTCCTTACACCAGCCTACAGACCCGCACACTAAAACGTCCTCATCCCTGATTTCTGTGAGTCAAAAATCTCCAACCATGTTCCTGTCCTCTTTCTAGGCCTTGCCCCTGTGCAGCCTCGCCCCCCAATTCACTCGTGTCTGTTCGAGATTTTACCTGGGATTTGTCTGAGTTACGACAAATCAATAGCTCAAACTCAGCATAAATAAAACAAAGTTCTTGATTCCTTCCTCATACCCTCCTGCTGCATCCAGCCTTCCGAAAATTGCGTGAACACTGTTAAGATGTTGTCACCGTCTCACACTCAGCCGCTCCCCATTTCCTGCAGTCTGTCTGAATAGAAAATCTCTTTGATATAGAGTTTTCTTTACTTTTTCCTCAAAATGGGCCAGAAAAACCTCAGGCTGAGTCTAAGAGTAAGATCCCACAACCTCCTCCTGTCTCCACCATTTACACACATGATGAAAGCTCCTTGCAGCACCTTCTGCTCTTCCTCCTGCTCGACAGCGCCCAGAATAAAATCTTGGGTCACACCATGGTAGGTGCCACACCAAAATTTTACAGAAATACTAAATTCTATGTACTCTTGTGCTTTAAGTAACAGTAGCTCAGCCTAGCCTCAAGTGGTGTGCATTTCCTAAGGCGTTTTAAGTGCTCCTGTTTCTACACAGAAATATTAGGCAACTTTGTAACCAGCACTCTTTTCCATGCTAAATGAGTAAGCATCTCACTTAATATGCAGCTTTTCCTTATAATGATACGGTCATTCCAACACCATTTCTCTTTAGTGTCTGAAAATGTAGTCAAAATTCTTTCTACTCTTGTATTATGAAGAGGTCAACTACTTGAACTGTATTTTGCATCAATAACGGTAAAACTTGTACCTGTGTCCTCCTGCCAACTTGTGATTTTTTGAGCGTAAACAACATATTATTATTAATATATATTGAAACTTTAGAATCGTTTGATCATATAGGAGCTGAGGAAAAGCTGGCAGGTGATACACTGCCCAGAACACATCTCGGACACAGCCACGTTTACGTGATCAGTCACACACTCAGTCGCTTTACCTAGAGCATATAAAATTATCTATATTCTAACATCTCAACCTGCCCTTTCCCTCCTGCCGTATCTTGATCAGGGCTCCAGTCCAATACATTTTTTCTGCCTGAGTAGATCCCTACTCCTACATGCAGAAAAAAGCAAGATTAGTACCTGAGCAACAAGCAAAACCATGCAAGAGTCTCACCAAGTATACTCAGGAAACTAGAAAAAATTAAGTATCATAATGCTCTCACTAGAAATACTGGATAATACTTGCAGTTACAGTGATTTAAAAAGATCCTTATATATATATTATATACATATATATATATGTAGTTATCAAGCTGATAGCCTTGTTTGCAGGAATAAACTATTGAAAAAATAAAAGCAACTGGTGATCAGTTTTCTGCTACAAATATTCAAAAAAACAGTTGCAACAGTAACCACACAATTTCTCAGCAGCTTTAAGTTCAGCAAGTTCAGATGAAAATGAAATGCAGAAGCGACCTGCGTCAGCAGAACAAAGCAAGTTTATAACCATGAGGCCCAGAATTGACATATGCTACTTATTTTTATTTCACGACGTGGTGCTTTGCTCTCAGATACAGACCTCATTTCATGCGCTGTATTTATGTAGGGCCTGGGTCTTTGTAAAGAAGGGATTAAAATTTATGACTTACTCGAGACTTTTTATTAGGAGTGTAAGCTTTAGAGTTGCAGAATATTAAACGAATGTCTTTGTAGAATTCCAAGGGACTAGTGTAGTTTCCTGCTTCCAAGGTTTCTTTCACAGTGCTGAAGTCCATAGGAGTGTCTACAATATCTCGATAATCCTGTAAGAACATACAAAAAAAATAATAAATAAAGGCTGCCACATCCTACAGCAATAAAAACATCTGAGTGTTCACCCACAACAGTGGCTCTTATATAATGATTTCTTTTTGAGAGTTACTGCAGAGAATTCTCTGCAAACAGCAGCGCACAGAACATGGCGCGTTCCAGCTCCAAGAGGGAGAGGTTTTGCCAAAGGATGAACAATGGGCTTTTTTAATTTTGAATATGGAAGTTGTGCTTACAGGGTAGGAGAAGAGATCAACTGGCTGCCTAAAAGGCTCTGAGTCCTCTCTTTCATAAATCAGGTTTAAGAGTTGCTTGCATTGCTCTTTCCAAGCATCAGGACTTGCCTTCGCGGGTTGCCTTTTTATTCGTCGTCGTACCTGCAGGAAAACAGATAGACTCTGTGATTTTTCAGAATATTCAGATTTTTCACTTTCAGTCCCTATTAATTTACCAGCAGTCTGATTCAAAGCAGATTTCCACAATCAAAACCAGAATTGCAGCAAGATGAAAGCACAGCTGATGGCACAACAATAAGCAGTCTGCAAAGGGCAGAAATAAAAGGAAGATTCTTCAGCAATTAAGCAAATTTTCCTGCACAATAACTGTCTGCCGACACTTACACACATGTGCAACTAAAGTCACATCAGCTCTGGCAGATTTGAACCATTCCAGATCTCAACACGTGTTTCAGTACCTGCTCCACCTCCCTTCACAAGCAGAAATATTTACTCACTCGTCTTTTTCCAGAGGAAGTTCCTGGAGCATCTGAATCCACATCTACTTCTGCCACCTAAAGGCAAAGGACACGGTTACACACGAACACACGTGAACATGCCCTCGGCACGGAAAAAGGGGTTAAAAATCAAAAGCCAGCCAGAACAAACGCAATTTTAAACCACTCAAATGCAAGGAATGGTTCAAGCAAAATAGAAATAGATTCCAACTAGAACTTAAATAACTTTAAAAGAAAAATGAGGTGGGTAAGCTGTTTCATCTCTAAGTTTGCTTCCATAGGAATTATACATAACCATGTAAGAAATAAGAACGGTTTCTTTTCAGTGCTTGAGACTCAACGAAGCCCCAGCTTTGCAGCCCTGTGTTCCCCTGCCTAAATGTTCATGCCCTGAGCAGCTGGCCCGAGTCTATTCAGGTTTCATTTACTGCCTTCCTTACATCAGGTGTACGTGATCCTCTTTTCAGAATCTGGATTTAGAAATTACAACAAAAAACTCCTTTGTAGGCAGCTTTCTACCACTAATTAAAAATCTATCATTTTGAGAGGAAAAGCGGTTGCTTGAAAGCTCCTAAAAGAATCTGAAAGTGATTTCTTCCTTATTTTAAAACATTGTAAACCAAGACATGCTCTTTGAAAGGCTAGAGAGAAAGGAAGGTGACATAGCAGCAACTTTGGACACTTCTGAACAACTGGCACCAGAAGGCTGAGTTGCGAAGGGAGGATCTGCTATTCAAGTCATGGAAATCCCTCATTTTCTTCAAAATACTCTTTTAAAAGAAAGTCTGTGAAAATAGATGCTGTTATTGTATCTCAGTTTTATAAAAGTAATTAAATTATTACATTGTAGGGCAGATTTTAAGTTTCAATACAAATCTGAGACAACAGCACCAGCCGTAAGTGCAGGTACATATAAATAAGGTGTGCAAGCAGCATCAGGTTTAACTGGAATATTTCAAAACGGCCACAATGGAGGATGTGTGGGGGAAGGGAGGAGGGAAGAAACCTCCTCACTAAATCTTATGCAGGCTCATGTGTTAGAAAGCAACACCGAAAAAGTAAAACACACCCGAGTGATTTAGGTTATAAGAGGCCACCTCTTTGCAACAGAAACTAAACCACTCTTTGAAATGTTTACAAACTGCATCTAAGGGGAGAAGGTGTAAGGAGAGAGAAGTTAAAGGAAGGGATATCTGACCTGGTTTCTCACTCCAGGATACAACTGACAGGAAATGACACAGAATTACAAAAGAAAACCAGCTCTGCGGCCTCCCTGGCAATAGGAGAACTGTTGTCCTTCTGGTTTGGCAGACAGAATAATCCCTAGTTCATATTCCTTCCTTACTAATACTTCCTCGCACAACACAATGTGAGTCAGTCCATGACTTACAAAGACTCAGTCATGTACTGAGAGAGGATCAAAATCACCAGTTCCGAGAACCAGTTTTACTTAGTTAAAGGAGCTTATTGCCCCAGGTGAGCAATTCAAATGCCTTAAACAGGCTCATCTCAAAACCTCAGTGCAACTACCCATAAAATAAAAAATCCCACAAAAATCTTGACTTGGACATTTCTCCCAGGTGCTGAATGTGAAACGCAAGACGTTCTGACGATCGGATTTAATGGTCTTACCTCCTCTTCTTCATCAGTACTGCTTAGGTCTTCTGCTTTCACCTTGTTATATATTTCTAATATATCAGTACAACTCTGATCCCTGCAGGACAACAACAAAAGTCAAAAACACGTGATCAAATGTCTCAGAAGCTCAAGATATCAGGTCTATAAAGTCAAAAACATGCCTACCCTATGAAGCGAAGTAAGACATCTGTTACAATTTTGGCTGCCTTGACTATAGGACTGTCTGGCTCGTTGAAAGTCCTGGCATTATGTTCAATGTATCTCACCTCCCACATCAGTGCAGAGATTCTCCTAAAGAAAAAAAAGGGATGGAGAGGAAGGTGTACATTATTTTCCTTCTGAGTTCAGTAGGATTCCTCAGGAAAAGTAGGAACCAGGTAATTCAGATCCAGGAGAAACAGGTTCCAGGAGGTTTCTGTTCACATACTGCTGACTGCCCCAATGGCTTTGTGGAAAAAGATGTTCCTCTTCAAAACAGCAATGAAGAGAATGAAAAGAGGAAACAAATATACCGAAGGACAGTGCTGAGTACTCCCAATTAGAGAAAGCCTTGGAGATAAAATGGTCCTCAGAGTGGATAAAAAGAACAGGACGTTATTCACCCCCAGATTAACTGGAAAAACAGCTTTCCAGTTTACAGCACTGTTCAGCCCATCTCTCGCCACTGCAACGCAAGCAAAGCATCTGGTTCCAAGGCAGCAGAGATACAGATGAAACAAATATTTGCCCACAGCCAGACAGAATCTGACCTTACGCTGTTGGCCTATCAAAGAAATATATCACTGAAGTAGCATTACATAGTATTCAGCTAAACGTAGTATCCTCAATTGGGCTACAGAAAAACACAGATTATAAACAAATCAAAGTCCAACTGACCTATAAAACCTGTTTTCGAGTCTCCTCCTGATGGTGGTGAGGTCAGTTGGGTAAGCAACAACAGTGCAATACATGGGATAGGCACTAAGGTCCACCGGAACAGCAAAGGGATTAGAAATGTCTGAAAGACAAAACATCAACATCATTTAGATGCCTCAGAATTCTAGTACCAGAAATTGTAAGATAACTAGATACCTTATAATTGGTTTTCTTTCTAAGAATTCAGTAAAAGAGATAGAGCCGGTTATGTCATTACCCAAAGGGTAAGATTCTTCCTCTTGTACCATCTGTTAACTACTCTTGAAAAAGCTTTTTTTTGTTTAAGTATCACATCTGAGACTTGCAGGCCAGCAGCCAACTGTAATGCGGAAAAGCGACGTGGCATATGCACTTGCAACAGGAATACTACAAGTGACATCAACTAAGAATACAGGCATGTCCTGTGTATAAATATAGGACAGAATTTAAATCATAGCATGCTATTAAATTCCTACAAACTAAGAATACAGACACGTCCTCTTGTCTAAATATAGGACAGACTTTAAATCGTAGCATGCTATTAAACGCCTACAAACTAGTTACAAGGGATTTGTTGGCGAGGATTTGTTGCTTGTTTTTTGAGGGTTTTAATTTAATGTTTCGCTTATTCATATTTAGATATGACCCACTGAGCATCCCCCTTAACTTGAAAGGAAGCAGGTCAAGCCCCAGAAAAAAAGGGAATAAAACTGAAAAGGACACTGTATGAAATTTAAAAGGCTCTTTTCAGTCACTTAGCTGAGCACATTTCAAATACTCCGCAGTAACTCCAATATCCTATCCACTCTTCAGTCATACGCCACCACACTGACATTCTTAATCCTTCCACCTTTTCTCTTCAAACACACCAAGGGAAAGTAGTTGCTCGATCCCCCGGATGACTCGTTCACATTCTTCGTCTCTGGAATGGGCCCCCCATTCTCCTTCCTGGGGTTTGTAGAGAAGAGCTGTCAGTTCATCCGGCGTCACAGGAACTCCAGCACCAACCTCCTCCGGATAAGCAGCTAAATATGAAGAATTCAACAACAGTAAGTACTAGCAGTGGTAAAAAACTACTTACTTTGTATATGGACATGAACTCAACACACACTTACTTCCTTCTGGAATTGGTTCCATGTCCCACGGACTCATCCTCTCTCTTTCATTGTTGTCCCAGCTATTAAAAAAAATATATTGAAATGCATAAGTTAGAGCTGATTGTAAGGATACACCTTTTCTCTACCAGACTTAAAAGGTCCTGTCTATTAGAAACTACACGTCACTAGCTCCATTCCAACTCCTTATTCTTCTCTTGTATCCCCTATATACTCACCGCGTCGCTTTTTACATCAAAAGCATTGTTTTATGAATAAGCTCATAAATAAATAACTAAAACCAAAGTGGCCGATGATGTATTTAAATGGGAAAGAGGACCCTAGTTCTTGAGGTACACATCTGGGTTGCATGCAGAGGTCTAGGAGACCCAGAGCATGTAAACGTGTGTGCGACATCCCAGCCATGTCAGCACTTACTGAACACAGTAGCACTGGAAGGAACTATCGGGATATTCCGCCTGGAAAGGCTGCTGACTCTCCACAGTTCCAAACCACCAGGCGTCATCTATTATACTGCGAAATCTATCCCCTGTAAGGACAAAGATCGCATTCAGCAAAAGAACAACATAAATAATTGGTAAACACTTCTTTTTAGAGAATCGACTTCATCTTTCACAAATGCACTACTTCAATTCTTACGCTTCGCACTCCAGGAATCAAGCCCATCCCCTAAAGCCACAACTTTCACATCTCTGGTTAATTAGTCACAGCTGCCTCCACGTCTCAAATTACAATAGAACAGGACATTCTTCTGCTATCACAGGCCTTGTAACAGTTTCTCTCATTTCTCTTTTTTTTCCTGTTACAGGAATTGTAGCAAACATCAAATAAAGTTTCCAATGATCTCTATAATATCATGTGTGGTACAGTCCTTTACATCATGTAATACCGTATCCTATTAAACAGCTGCAGGAATGTTGCAAAACATATGGAAGTGGGAAAAAAAATAGTCACCTATTTGCCAGTTCCTTTCTTTGGCTTCATTATAAAACTGATGCAGCACAAGGAAGTCAATAACATCTGGCATATCGTGGTACCTTCATGAAACAGATAAAAGAAGTTGCTTCTATTACCCATAAACTTAGTTCTACATGTACAATACAGTCTCAAAACACACAATTTGATGCATTTTGCTTTCAAGTTTGGTGTAATTACGTCATCATCGTGCCTTGCAAGAGAAAAAAAAAGGAAGGGAGGAAGCTCCTAAACTGCAAGAACTTACTTTATGGAAAATGATTCTCCCGTCATTTTGCCTGTGATGGGATCGAGGAATGCAAGCTTCAAGCAGCAGAGCGTCGGAGGCCCAACTTCATATTTAATTCCTACAGTCTTCACAAATTCTTGTTCCTGTTTACCGAGAAGCATGGAACAGTATTATTTTAACTTGCTAACAACACCATCCATGTTCAACTATCAAACATATTAATAAAACCCAAACATGTTTCCACTCTAGAGCCCAGGTAGTTTTCCCAAAAAGAGATTTTTTTTTCCAAATATTACAAATCAGTCGCAGGTACCTTAAAAAGAAAAACAAAAAGGATATGAGATGCTCATTCCCTTGATGGATTTGTGAACAGGATACCCACAAATTATTTAACTTTTGTGGCAAGTCTTAAGAACATACCACTCCGCTTTTAATCACACCCAGGGCACCAGGGCCTCTCGCCCTTGCATAGCAACACGCAGGGGAAAGAAAAGGAAACTTCCTCCAAAAGCGGAAATTCAACAATAGCCTTTATGTTCACGTCCTGTCCAACATCAGCAGGTGCTTAAGATCTCCGTCCTACACGGAGTACTATTTTCTTTCCCTTGCAAACTGATGATGCCTTTGAAGATTACAGCTGGAATCACTGAATACCCAGCGCTAGTAACTGGGTATTTTTCCAGTAAAGCCATTATTTTCATTAACAGAACCACTGGCACACACATATATGAACATTAGCACATACACGTGCTCTTCTCTTGACGTGAAATCTGAGTAAAGCTGAAAAAATATGGCAACAGTGTCAATTAAGTATTAAAGGACTCAACACTTCGAAGAAAAACATAAGGGAAAAAAAAAGAAAATCAAATTGACAGAACTAGGTAAATGTACTATCTGCCCAAGCCACCCAGAACATTCTTATTTTGTAAAAATATTGTAAGGTATTGTTTTGCCTGACCAAGAATTTAAGGACATTCACAATTTTACACTTAGCAAGATCCACTGTTCAACAGAGCTGGCGGACACGTTCAGGTCTTTCCACCACCGTGTCTTACTTCCTACCGTAGCTTTTAAAACAATAAATAGAACCCAGATGTTCAGATCATTGTAGAGTGTCGACAGAACTATAAACAGCTTTTGAGTGGTGGGTTCTGCATGAGCTGGTGTTAAGAATAAAAGAAAAAGTTGTAAAATAATTTGGGTTGAAAGTGACCTCATCCAGGCCAAAACCCTGCTTACTTAATGCTTTCTTCTTATTTTTCATACTGTTTTTTAATGTAAATTTAACACAACAGACATTCAGCTCTTTAAAGTATTTGGTCAACTTACCCTGAGTTCCATTTTGTTCCACGGTTGTTTTTGCATGTTAATACTGTAAATTTTTGCTTTCCTTACTGCCCGCACGTAAGCTTCATGGCCTTGCCTGAAGTATATGATCTTAAAAGAAAATTTGAAAATCAAGTTTATTTTCATAGTCCTCTTCCATGTACTCTAATATTTCCACAAACATGTCAGCACATACTGCATACTTTAACCTTTCAGCACATACTGCAGGATTCACTGACACTATTGCTAAATGGAACAATTGTGACCCAAACAAGCTCATCATTCTCGGCGGGGATTTCAATCACTAATCACCTCGTCTCCCATCTGTGGGACGAACGGCGAGCGGCGCGGGATCGTGTCCAAGATCCACTGCGGGGCGAGCCATTCCTCGCTGGGTTCACCTTCCATGGAGAGCAGTCCGCTGGCTTTCTGAAATATAGCCCAGTAGATTTAGAACACAAGCTGTAATCATAGTGGCAGAACATATAAAATCCCAATCATCCAGCACTTACTGAAGATAATTAGATATAAGGCGAAGTAAATGCTGGAATGTCAACCTTCCAAAAAACTCAACTAAATAGTAGAGAATAAGGTGCGTTCATCAATATAATAGATTAAAATGTTTATAAATAAAGATATTATATTTCTTCAGAAATATTCCAAACATCTTCTTTAAGAAATACTAGGAAAAAGAAATCTGACAATGTAGACACAATACGGACGCATTATAATTTGGCAACAAAACCACCTTGGAGTAAATTTGACTGTAGTGAAGAGCATAAATCTAGGAGAAAACAACCCACCTGTTTGGACAAATAAAAGCCTGCATGAAAATGGGAGTCCATCTGTGTCACCATAGCACCTGACCAAAATTACTCTGCTATTACAATTAATGTGCTATTTGTAGGATTGTTCTTAATGTATATTCGTTTATGAAACATTTGCTTTGAAAATAACCACTCGAAAAGAATATACTAATAAAGTAAAAAAGACACTAACACGTTTAAAATGCTGACCTTTTTTCTAGGTTGTTTAAGTTTCCTTCGTTTTGGCTCCAGTCCTTTTGTTCCCTTCATGTTTTCATCTTCAGAACTACTACAGATTTTCCGAGCTGCCTGCCTGGTTTGTCTCTTTGGAGGCTGGAGATTAATTCCAGCATCTGCTGTCCAGTCAGAATATTCACTCGATGAATCACTGTAGATAATAAAAAGTTGTAGGAAAGAAACCAGCAGTTCAGTTTTCACGCAACAGAGTGAAAGGTCCAAACACTCAACCTGCTCTGCTGGTTCTGTGCACCAGATGTCAGGATTAGTACCAAATTTCATTCTCATGTGAATTTAAAGAAAACTGAAGCGCTACCTAATTTGCCTATTTCAGCAAATTATTTTAGCAATTGCAAACCCACGGTAAAACTACAGTTATGACCGACCTCTATTTTCATACTAATTATCTCAGCGATCCATAGACCAACTTCCTAAGAACTGACTGCAAGAAATGCATGAAAAATTTAGAAAACTAGAGCTGTTTTCTAAAAATACAGTTCTGACTTCTTTAATATCCAAATAACACACATACAATATTTATATTAGGCCTTTCAAAACTGTCTTGACTGACTTAAATTATAGAATCAAGTCATATTAGCAATTAACAGAACGGTAAAGGTACCTGGAGCTGCTTTCACTTTGCCACGCTGCCACAGGATCATCCAGAGATGCGTCACTCGTACCAACCGTCTCATCTTCCTGTATTAAAAACAAAATGCTTCACTTTAGGGCCAAGTTTTAAATGTATTATTTTTGTTCGCAAGCAAGTTGTACAACTCATCTCACCTGAGGAATGCTTTATATTTAGGTACTGGTTTAACTTAAAGTAAGTCCACAATTTCTTTCTGTATCTTAATACTATACTATATGCTTATATGATTTCTGTAGAAAGAGATGTGAATTTTAATGGTATTAGAACCATAGAATTGATTACTATTTAAGTGTTTGATTAGTTAATTTAATGTCAAGTGGCCAGTTTTATAGCTACTCTGTATGGTCAATACATTTACAAAGTGACACTGTTGAATCTCTTTTTACTTTGCTTGCTTCCTTTATGAGAACAAGTTATATTTAATGCGGTCTATTTTAAGTTCTTCCCTTGCCAATATCAATGATTAATACCAACACTCAGTCTCTTTCAACAGCAGTCTACAGATGTAGACGAAATCAAAGTACTGAGTGTGACCTAGAATATACATGCTGCACGAAATCCCAAAATAGCAAGCGGTTTAACACAACCTGGTTAAATTTACTTGAAAATGTTTCAGATTTCCAAAAACACCCAACCTTTTTTAAGCTAGTTTTGAACACTGTACTGGCATAGAGGTAAATGATCCAAGATCAACATCCTACAGTAACACCACAAACCCAACAGACTCAGTGATCTGAGTGTTTCCTCCTAAGTGGAGGAACTGGGAGCCTGGATGGTTCCGGTGCTCCCAGAGCATCTGTTGTCAAACCACGTTATTTTTGAGTGAGGAACCTATGGAAAGAGTGGTGGGATGTCTCAGACCTCAGAGGAGCTGTCAGATTCTTCCCGGGTGCGTGCGTTCTGACTCGCTCCGTGCTGGCTGTGCTCTATGGTGGAGCGCGTTTGGTAGGCGTGCTGGCGCTTGCGCTGGTTTCTTCTCAAAGACCTTCCGCTCCCCAGCTGGTAATCGTTCTTTTATCGCAGGACAGGAGAAAAAGGTTAGAGATTTAATAAGGAATTACACAGTTAAGTGATGCCTCATTACTTTGTATTCCATTTACAAATGACAAAGAGGAAATCAAGAATTGGAAATGAAAAGATCTTTTACACACTTGCGGTTGTTCACTCCAGTGCAGGTGGTTTTTTGTTCAGTATCAATTATTTTTAAGTAGCAGCCCTTCTTAGAAAGGAAGTTATGGAGAAATATCGTTTTCCTGCAGTCTCCGGATAAGATAAAAGCTAGAGACTTCAAAAAACCTGTGGCACCTCTAATATTTCTCCTAATCTCCACAAGTTAAACTGCACATGCACTGTGTGCTCTATTCCTTTCTCAGCATCTCCCCACTACTGTAGCCTTAAAGACTGAGATTTACCGCTGCTGTTTTCGAAGTGCAATATAAAGACAGACAAGTTACAGCTACAGAAGGAAGAAAGTGAGCCAGAGAAACAATTAGTACTATTGATCTTCTAAATAATTTAATAAAATTGGGTTCGGGGGGTTTTTTGTTTCTCTTTTTTCCCCTCAGTGCTCAGAACTGCTTCACACGCAGGTTCTCTCTGCTACTGAACTAACTCACCCGCTGTAAGGTGTGGGATGGCTTTCTCTTCTTTTCAACAGTGTATAAACCAATTTCGATTTCACCTTTGGCAGCTCGACATTCTTCCTGGACTCTAATGACACAGAGGAAGCACCCACGTTATTCAGTAAATCATCATATAACTTGGCAGATTCACTAATAAACACGTTAAAATACTTCTGGTTCCCTTGCTATAAGAAATCAGTGCACAAGTCCTGCTAGCAGCATCCACACATAATTCACTCCTGGGACCACAAGTTAAAGAAGCAAACTTGTTCTTTAAATAAAGCTTCAGGAAAATGTGGTGTTTGAACTACTGAAGAAAGATTCAATTGTGAAGAGAAGGAATTACTATCCTCAACTCTCCAGCAGTGGCTACCACTGTAACTCTAATATTTGAAATTAAAAAATAATAATAAAAAAAGCCAACATATTTCCGAAAAATAGTTTTTTTTAAAACTTGTGGCAGGTGTATGGAAGGATCATTAAACATTACGCAATGTATCTTACTTGCTGATGCCGGGGGGAAGCTCGTTTACCACCACCCTCCTGCTCCAGGCCATGAGGTCTCTCTCGGTGGCCATCTGGCTGCGGGGAGCGTTGTTGTGCATCTGCCGGACGCCCTCGATCTGCCCGCTCCTCCGGAGGCCGACGTTGGGTGGAGACGCCACATCCAGACCTGGGCTTCGAAGGGCTAAGGAAGAAAAAGATGTTTCTTCACTACTATAAACCATCAATAAAATCTAGAATTTGAAGCGTAAGGATTGCACAGAGTTTCTTTCTGGCAACAAACGACACTTGTTCTATGTTAAGTGGCTTTGCCTTTTGCTTCAGGCATATTTTTTTGTGTTTTGGCCTTGGATTACTGGAGATGCATATGCTGCTGTAACATCACCTTGCCTTGTTGTATCTTAGAGATATCTGAGGCAAGCAAAGACTATAAACTATAATAAAAGTTTTAAAGGCACTTCAGCGACCTTTAAATCAAAGGCTTGTCAACTGTTTACAGGTTCTAAAATAATGAATCTTAAATTCTATGGTACAAGAAGAGATGAGGCTGACATCTAAAATGACAGACTGTCGCAAGGTTTAGGGTTTGTGTTCTGTCTCCATTTGTTCTGTATTTGTAATGATTGTCTATTGTGTCACCGGCACCGCTCCTGCTCTGGGCTTTTCATCAGGCACAACAATGCTGAGCTACAGACTCGAGAGAAAACAGACACTGTAGGGAGCAAAGTGAGACAAAAAGGCTCATAATATCAGAATTGCTGCCAACATTGCCTTCATTTACCTCATCATTTGCGTATGCATCAACACAACCTCCACATGCTTAATATGGTTAACTGCATAAGTAAACTGCATTCATGGTTGTGCAAGCCTATATAAAAATATTTGGCTATTTAAGCATCAGATACTTTAACCGTAGTGTAATTAACTCACACAAACGGGCAGTTCATGTAGCAAAGTCACTGATCAATACAAGTCCTGAAAGGTTACTACTTGAGTTTCTATATCAGTCATATCTGGAAATTCCCTTTCACACAACTACAGGGACATACAAATAAAACTAAAAGACTTTTTGTGAGTTGAAGTTGGCTTTTAGGTCACCTTCTTGACAATACCAATTTAGATCAAAGCAAAAGTGGATTGTCAGCATTTTTTCACTAATTTTTTCCTATTCCTTCTTGAACTTGAAGACAAGCAGCTCCAAATCTATCAATCCTAATGAGCTTTGCCAGGAAATCCAATTCAAACATGAGTAATCAATCATTTAACCTGGAACTACCTTATTAGCGGATGTAAATGTTTTAAAAGCTCGGGCTGACTTGCAGCACAAGTCCCCAGCATCTGCTCACATCTGCCCGAGTTTCTTTTAAATTTTTAATTGCTGTGTGTATTAAAAATAAAATGACAGTAGCAGAACACTTAGCAGGAGAATAATCTCCAGCTTTCTAAGGAAACGCTAAGACAGAGCAGATACGTTTATTTTATAAACACTGAGGCTCAGCCTTAGCATTGATGCTGCGACAGGAAGCCATTAGTCTGTCACAACATTGGATTCCACTGACATTCACTAATTATATGCTGTTATCTTGACATTACGCAGTTACAAAGTATGTCTGTGGTGATTAAGTGACATCAAGACATTACAGTGAACTTTATTATTTTGGAAAGGTTTATAACAGATAAACCTCAAAGACATAGTCCTGAAACGTACATTAACACATTTTGATTTGTACCTTCCTGTGCTTTAGGAAACGAACTGATGGTGGTAATGAGGGACACTTACCTCCATTAACAGAGTGCGATCTATTGAGAGGAGGATTTGGAAGAGTTTCTCCTTCATTAATTAGTCTCAGATCTTGTTCCCTCTGCAGCTCTCTGATCATCCCATCGAGGATGCTCTCATCCTGGTCGTTAGTTTGCTGTCCGATGACTTGTTCAACTACTTCGCCATCACCTTGACAAGAACAAAGCCACAACTGCTTATAAAATGCTCAATTTCTGTTTTACTAAACACCACAGAAACAATCAAATTTTTAAATGTGCACTATTATTTGTCTGCCCTGCAAAACACTTGATTCACCAGCTGTCCTTCTGCTCTTGTGTAATAAATGGAGGCAAAGTTCAAAAAAACCCCTAAAATTACAGACCACCCAAACCTTTAGAAATGGCAAAAAGAAATTATGCTTGGGAAGTAAGAATGGAAGATCTTTTCTGGAGATCAGCATTTTGAAAAGTTTATATCTACAGGAAAAAAATCTGTCTTAAAAAGAACCCAAAAGCTATTTTTTCAATCTTGTTCTCACCTTCCTGCTTCCTCACTCACAGACATAGTTACACTGAGGGCTATGGGACAATTCTTTAAACGTGCTGCCATATACCTGCTAAAAGTTTGCAGATTTTGGAATATTGCACTCTCCTCATGTTGCCTCCAGTCAAGTTGATTCCATCCACTTCCTTTATGCCATAAACCCCCCCATCTCCTCCATCTACACTGTATTTCAACCACTAGTTTCAGAAAAAACTGAAACAAATCCTTACAGTATCATCCTACCGAGCTGGTGCTCAATCCAGTGCAATACATGTATTATGCATGAGTTGTACTCATCATACCATTAGCTACATATCCCAGCTGAGGAATAAGTTGTTCATCTTTGCAATTTTCCCTCCCTGGCACCAGCCGCTGGAATCTCGTGGGATGAGGATTTCCATCAACATCCACCAAGAATGGAGGAGGCATAAGATGCGGAGCCTGTTGAGTCTGTTCATCCAACACGTAGTTATTTGCATCGCGGATCAGCGGTCGGTAATCCGTATGGAAGAACATCTGATCTGGAATCTGCGAGAAAAGCGATTTAGTAAAGAAATCAATGGCCATTTGCAGCTGTCTTGCTGCTTTGGAACGGGTCCCATACCCATAACTACACTCAGGATCAGCAGAATTGTTACACAGAGAACAGATTCCTACCACAAATCTGTTTTATTACCAAGGCCTGGTGCAAAAATTCAATAGTAAAATACGCCAACAGAGGTGAATAGATGGAAGTTAATGCTTTGTTCTCCTGTGTAGAGATTCTCTTGTCTAAATCATCTTGATTTAGGTAAACAGCAACTGCTGCTTGATGATCTAATTATGTCTGGGGCAGGGTGAGGGAATAAACTGTAACACAAATATTTCTAAGACGAAATCAGGTCAGACACAGATGAGTTTAAAATTCATTCAACCCACCTTTTCATAATATTTATTGCATCCAAAACCAAATAGTAGCAGATGTCCATGAGAGTCTGTGCAGGCGAAATGCTGCCCATCTGGTGAGAACTTGCAATCGAAAACAGCTCCATGGCCCTGGCCCTCAATCTGCACACAAGCACAGCGCATCCCTTTCACAATCATGCTTTCTCTACAAAAGCATTTTTAGGAAAATTTCACCAATTTCCACCAAGCACTTAATCCTAATTCTGTGTAAATTCTCATCTCGCTCAAGACTGATTTACACTTATATTTTTTCCACTTCGTTATTAAGGCTTCACTGAACAGTCACGTCAAAACCTTGCATTTTCTCTTTGTTCTGAAATTACGGTGCAACTTTTAAAGTACGTTCTGAAACAACTACTTAGAAGTCTACATTTTATGTTAATGGCACGCAAGCCTGCCCCAAAGATCTCAGACGCGTTTTGGCTCCAAACAAGCAGGTTTCACAGCTCAGGGCCTGAAGCAGCACAGCTGCATATCCTCAGCACTGGAACCAAACCAGCAAACCTGGCACTGGGCACGTGAAGATGTAATAAATACAACAGAGAGCCAAGCACAGCACTTCCCAGCCCATTGAGCTGCGCTACACAGGTTTACTGGTTTGCATCACATCACTATCATCTTTTGCATGGTCTAACCACGCCCATCCACATGAATTATATTTAGATGTAACAGATCCCATGAAAGACTTGCTGCTACACTGACAATATGCAACGAAACACGTTGGCATTGGTTACTGAAGAGTACAGGGCTTTCTTTTGAATATGTAGGAGTTTTCCCCTAATCCTGTTGTAACACTGGTCATGAACAGTATATAATGAAATCTGCTTTTGCCTCAAGATCTGTTTTACACAAACGTGAAAAACAAAACCAAAAAAAACCAAATACCTTTCCTGATCCTTCTTACCATGTTAAAGTAATTGCGAATTTTTGTTCCTTTGTCTATATCCCAAACAAAAATATTTCCATCGTGACCTGCTGAAAGTACAATCCTTTGGTCAAACGGATGGGCCTCCAGAACAAAAACTTCATCATCGTGACCCTGCAATGAAAAAGGGGTGAAAAAGAAAGAAAGATTTCTCCAAGTAATATCTCCAAACACGCCAGCATTTAGTGTGAGGACTTGAGTGTTACTCACCGCTAAGCTATGCAGGAGCTGCCCTGTGGATGAGTTCCACACCTTGAGAAGGAAGTTGTTGACTGCAGTGATGACAGTGGCATCGTATCTGTCCCAAGCCACCATAGTGACCTTCAGCTTAGTCACCTTGTCCTCTCCAGATGCTACATTATTTCTGATGAAATTAATAATTTTAAGAAGAAATCAGTAAGTATTTAACAGTGCTAATTCAGAATGCCACCATTGTGACTACTGGCTAATGCAGGAGAGGGACAGGTGACATGCAGGGTACATACAAATATTCAGTACCACTAAGATTTACAGTTTTATTTCCTTCAAAAGGACGAGTTTCTCTTCTGTTCTTCTTACATGATCAGCCTCACCTACCCCAATTCTTTCTTTCAAGTTACTGAGTTAATAAAGCTTTTTCCTACAAGGTATTTTTCTTATCAGTCATCAGTATAACTAAACAGCACAATGGCCAAAAACCTGGTACATAAATCCAAATCACACTCTGACAGCTATTCCCTATTTTAACTTTATTATTCATTATAATTTGAACTGTATTCTGTAGCACAGAAACCAGAATAGTAGATCATAAAACACAAAATAAACACTAATGACCTGAGGGGACTGGTTATTGCAGTTCTTCCATAACTTTGCTGAGAGATGCCAGCAAACAACAGTGGGTTAAGGTATTTTTTTTAAAAACATGTAGGTTGGCATATGATTGGTGAGGTTCTAGTAAAACCTCCTTCCATGAGATGAACTCTATTTGACATTCTTAACTCATAGCTAGAACACTAAATATTCCCCAATCATCAGAGCAGGGAACTATCAATGTATTAATATTTTCTTCTGGGGGCTATTTAACTGTGTAACTTAACAACAGAGCCCTGGCATTTTCAACACAACAAACCCATGCACTGAAAGTAACTCAAAATGGAAGTAAATAAATGCTTTTTGACAGGATGGAAGATTTTGTTTGGTGTGTAAATGTTGCTGTGAGGTGCGTTCCAGATTGGTTTGCTTTACCCTGTCATTTTAGTGGCCATATCCAGGACTACGCTCTTCCAATCGTGCTGCTGATAATGCCATATTCGTGCTGTTCCATCTCTGCTGCCACTGACAAACCTTAAGCTAGGGAAAAAAAAAAGGAAATAGAAGAGTCACAAAATTCTGAATAAAGATAAGTCACTGCTTTTGGTCTAATACCCACACACCCATCACAGATGCTGATTTTCTCGCTATTCGGTAGCTTTGCTATGGAGTTTTCCATCCCCACAACGGTTTGGGCACGTGAAATCCTGTGGCAAGAACAACGAGGAGTTTGGCAGAGGATGGTCATTCCCCGTGGAAAAGGTCGCTACAAGCACTCACTTGGACATTGCTCTGCAACGAACATGCACACACACACGTACACAAGTATCTACACACTTGGAAGTGTATACGTGTGTATATAGAGTTGTTTTACTCTCTATATGCCCACACGCAGGCGTGTTTAACAAGTCATAAAATCCCCGTGAAGTGCTGCTGCAGGAAACAGGCGCCTTCAAAACACCGGCGAGCCAAGAGCACACCCAGCGCAGAACCCAGAATGGATTTCATCCTTTTTTCAACACTTATTCTTTACATTGTTTGCGCATCTCTGATCTAGAGAATGTAATTAAAAGCCGGCGAGGTTACAATTTTCATATCAGATATTGTACGGTACAAAAGAGTTCCTACCCCACAACACTAATTACATTTGGTTACAGCAAGCAGATGGCCTTGGAATGACTTCAATGTCATAATTCAGCCAAGCTGCACATTCCCTTTTTAATGACATCAGCAAATCTCTCGAGTGGTTCGCAGAGGCAGCAAAGAAAAAGAAAGTGCGTGCCAGGAGTCCAGCATAAATTAGAATCCATTAGCTCAGGGAGACAGTGAAGACAGAGAAGGGAAATACCCAAGTTGAACACAAGTAAGTAGCCCTGCCTGCCAAGCTCAACAGGAATATTGTCATTTTTAAACTCCTCCTCGTTTAAAAAAATCAAAGCATCCAGCATATGTATTTATTGACATCAAAAAGCTCTGGCTGTCAGTGTCACAGAAATCATTTTGGTTGAGAAATTTGAAAAAAGGCTCCTCAAGTAACATTTTGTCACAGGATGGTCAACACCTTTAAAAGTATATTCCATTTATATATAGAATTACAGATAAATAGGCAAGTGATTGTTTCACCTTTTCAGCTTCCCTGGTCTGAATTTTTTCATCATGATGCTTCCGACACTTCTTTTATTTTTTCTTTATATTAACATTAAAAGGAAGGTATCGCTTTTCCATTAAAAGCATCACTGTAGCACAGAATTGTGAGCAACTACATACCTGGCTGGTATAAATATTACAGGAAACATACACAAGAGAAGTAAATTTAAACAAAACCCCCCCAACAGACACAGAATCTCTCAACAACACTATCAGCTTCAACATGATTCTCATATGGATCATAAATAAGAGCACAGTAAAGGAAAAAACCCTCCAAGATACAAGGTAGCTCTACAGCTCCTTGTTTTCATTTTGCATTATACTAATAATTTAGATGCCATTAGTTCCTTGATTTCCTTCCATCTCACTTCCGACAACACAGCAAGGTTATTTTTCCCCTTTTATCTTTATTTTCTTTTCCCAAATGACTGCACTTGGTTTGTAGGCCCTTTTGGCCAGTGCAGACAGTGTTGCTCAGGTGTTCATCTAAGAACATATTTCTCTGCAAGTCAGTGTCATGCTCCCAAACTACTTAATACAGAGAGGACAGAGCAAGAGCAGTTGATAAAGAAGTAAAGGGGCCTCTTCATCTGTTCCCCGGTACAGAAACAAGGGAAATATCTCTCCTTGGAATGCAACAGCTACCGAGAGTGCTACTGTCATTGGTAGCTTGGCCTCCCCTTTGTCTCTAAGCTGGCAAACAGACGTGTGGTCCCATCACCATCCCACCCCTTTGGGTCCAGAAAAAAGGACACCCAAAAGTCAGGAACTCAGACAAGAGCCGCACAGATAAATGAATGAGTGTATGTGCTTATTCTTCATCTTGCTCTAATGGAACTGAAATGATACAGCCAACATAATGATACAGCCAACAAGCTCTATTACCCCCACATGTAAAGTGATACTCTAATAAAGAAAAAATAAGAAAGAAAAGTAATTGAGAAACCAAATCCCTGATCTCATTATAAACAATTAACGTACTCAGGCGTTATTGCCATCTTATCAGGTTAAAGGACCTTTAATGAAGATCAGACCACAGCTCCTTGCAGACTTGTCTGACCATCTGTGCATGTGCAACAGCTCTAACTTTTGCTCAGAACTACATTTACTGTAATACTTTTACTCCCAGAGTGGCCCTGTCTGTACCTAACACGGCTACCTGTGCAGCCACACACTCTTACAAAGAAAGGATGCAAAATTCAGTTTCCAGTTTGCTCAGTTTAAAAAAATCCAGAGGAAAAGCAGAGTTACAGGACATGATTGTTGTTACAGCAGAAGGCAGCAAGTTCAAACTTGTGGATAGGACAAATATCTTGCAATACACTTGAAACAATTTGTCTAAGATTAATCAGAGCCCGTTTGGTCCTGTTGCACTAAATGTTCTCCGTGAAGGTATTTGGAAAATTAAATACCACACTCGTCATGTGAAAATCGCAGGGCAGCCACTCACCTGTCACCGTTGTTACAGAACTGGACGGCAACCACTTTGTCCTAAACAGGAGGGAGGAAAGAAATAGGAGTAAGTGCTTTGTAAGCTGAAACACTCATTCAAAAAGAACTTAATGACGAGCTTCTATTTAGCAAATTGCATCTTTCCATACATCTCCTACAACATACTACCTTACAAATTCCAGAACCAGAGACTTAAACGTGAGACCCGTGACTCCCTCTGAGGTTCAGTGAATCAATTTAGACTCAGCCTTAATCGCTAAAATATTGTTAAGATGGGCAGCTGGGCTATTAAGGTTCAGAGATAAATGCTCCAAACTCCTCACAAGTGACAGCCCTATCAGAGTTGCCATAAGTTTCATTTTCTGATATATTGTTTACCATGCACATAATAAATAATGTAATCATCACTTGCTCTCAGTAACAATAAAGAAATGAAGATCTGATTCTGTTTTACTGACGCTTCTTTATGGAGTTTCATTAAAACTGAGACATTCAACTGTTTTAATAAAAGCTAGAAGATAAACTTGAAAACTAACATCAAAAGTCATTGTACAGATAATTAAAATAGTTTGTATTTTTACAAGAGCCCTTCTGCACTACTGAGAAAGGATGCTTTTAAGTTTGCTTTATTTTTTAAATGAAATTCCCAGAGTGATCCAAAGTTCGACTTCACACTCTAAAACTGGAATTACTTTGTTTTTCCTTGTCATGAGAAGAAACTTCTTCTCAGTGAAGGTAACAGACACTGGCCCAGGCTGCCCAGGGGGTTGTGGAGTCTCCTTCTGTGCAGACATTCCAACCCGCCTGGACACCTTCCTGTGTAACCTCATCTGGGTGTTCCTGCTCCATGGGGGGATTGCACTGGATGAGCTTTCCAGGTCCCTTCCAACCCCTGACACTCTGGGATTCTGTGATTTGCGGTCACAACTGGAGTTAAATACCCAACAGTAAATTTAATAGGAAAAATGACATCATGCATGAAAACTGCTTTAATTCCTCATTCCAACACAGACTTTCTTTAAGAATACGGGAAAATCACCTAGGTCCTGTTTCCTGGGGGAATGAAATACATAAGGCATATTTTGCACACATCTCCTACCTCAGAGGAATTTCAAAATAAACATACCACACATTTCCAGGCATTTAAATACCACAGCACTGAGAGCACTGAGACTCCAAAGACAGCAAATAAGCCGAATAGGATGTACAAAACCCAAGTTCCTGAAATACCGTTAAAGCAGGCTTTCTGATTCATCTCTTACCGTATGAGATTCTAACTCGGCCATTTTCTCTGGAGATTCTGAGCCCAAATAATAAATCCTTATCACATGGTCGGTACTACCTGTTGCAATGAACATGCCACCTACGAGAGACAGAGTTTCCTGTGAGAAAAGCCAGCTGAGGAACAACTCGTTTTAATTACTGCTTTATTGTCGAAGCAGCAAACTACAGGTACATAAAGAAAATGAAAACATGTGTCCTGAGCAAAGAATTAACTCTGACAACTTGTGCTTTGACCTGTGCTTGCTCAGACTGCATCAGCTTTAGCTCTAAAATATTTTCCAGCTGCAAAGCTTTCTGACCAAAGGAAGAGAATATTGCGAGTTACAACATGCATCCAACAAACTGTTGTGCTTTCTCTCAGAAATTATTCTCCATCAGCCAATGCAGGAAAATTAGATGGGGAATAGTTCAATATCCTCACTGGTAAATATAAAGCAGAAACTTTAAGTGCATCTTCAATATCTGTTTGAAGCACGTGAGAGAAACTATGGTGCAACTGGGAGTCAGTGATAAAGATATTTTCTTGTCATCTTTGTTCTATTTACAATATTGCACAAAAAGGGCACCGTTGTGTAGTTTACTGCATTGAAAGGGTTTTAGTTATTTCAGGACTTCTGGTTTTAAGAAATGAATGTGGGCAAGGCTCACATGGCTATAGAACAGCTCTGAATTTCAGATCGCAAAATTGAATGAGAAATTACATCATTTTGCTGGTAAAAATCACTATTTTTGAGAATTCAAAGCCGCAACAACTGATATCAGTTAAGCTGATGTTTTCAAACACATTGAGCTGATCCTCCTAGAAGTTGGCCAAATTTGGAAGACCAGCAGAAGTGTAACCTTGGAACAGAGGCCGCATGCCTGCCAGATTTCAAGGACTCTTCACTCAAAAACTTTACCAGATAAAACCTTAAAAGGATGTTACAAAGCAAAATCTCTGATGTGCACAACAGACTGACAGCGTCGTCTTCCTTGGAAGTGGTCAAGGCAGCTTAAATTAGAGGAAAAAAACGAAGAGAAAAAGTAGCTTGAGGCAGACGCTTAGCAGGGAAAATTTCAACCAATCACAATGTGACATGTTGTAATTAACTGAAAAAGGGTTTAATAGCATTTTTATTTAAAAAGAAGTGACAGTCTTGTCACCAAAGGAATTACAGTCGATAAACCACGTTCCAATGCACACGTACCAGAACTGAAAGATGAACAAGAGATCTGAACACCAGGCCTGGACCTCTCTGTGAATTTGACGGGGCGATCCCTGTACACAACAACACAACATTTTTACTTTTCATTACTGTATCTGAATGCCATTCAACAAGAACAGTGCAGTGCAGCAGCTTAAGGTCAACACACTCATCCTAAACCTCTTTAGTTCAGAATTCTCACCTATGTCTGCAAGAACTTATTTTTCCCTTTAGTAATTTTCTTCCTTAGCTTAGTAAGAAAAAAAAGGTGAAATTTCTTCTACAACACTGTCGTGCAAAGCAAAAGCCCAGAAATAACACCCATGATCTCTGCCCCTTCTCTGGTTGTAATGTCACAGATTCCAGAGTACACAGGAGAAAACGCTCACGTTTATTGAGAAAGAACACACCCTTATTTAATTACCCCAGCATTCCTCTCCACGCTAAAACTCACAAGAAATCCGTCCTAATTATAATTATCTAAACAGGCTTACTTAAATTTCATGGTGTTGGCGTGCCACTGCCAGAAACAGATTGTTCCATCAGCACCAGTAGAAGTGAGGTATCGTGTTGTTCCTTTCCTTGCTGGAGAGAACTGAAAGTAAAGTTAGAACAGTTAAATCACCTCATTGCTTTCTCCCTCACACTCTGGAAACTTGTAAATGGATGTTGACAGGAATCTTTTTTATTAATATATTGGCTTTCTCCCTGCGGGTCCAGAGTGGTATCAGGGATAAGCACAGAATCTGAACTTCCATAAAACAAAGCTGAGGAAACAGAAAAACCCTCCATTTTGCCCAGCAAGTCTTGTTTCTACACATAAAAGTCAGCAAATTGTAGAAATGAAGCAAGCCAAGAGCCTTTTAATGGGGTAACAAGATGAGGAACACTTCTTTCTAGGAAAGGACTGATCAAACCCCGTAACAAAACCCAAGTGATTCCTGCACCCAGGCCCAGCAAAGACTCTGCCCAAAGCTCTGCTCTAAGGAGCAGGGAAGCTTCTCATCCTGGAGGATTTCACTTGAATTTCACAAATACGGCAATAACTTTAACCCTCTGGCTACCTGGTAATTTGGTAAAGGAATCAAGCACGGTTTCCTCAAAAACCCATGATTTTTTAATTACCAGAGTTTACAAAAAGCTTGTGAGGAATACACATGTATGTATTAATAAGCAAATCATATACAAAATGCAAAACCAGGTAGTAAAATGTGTTTAGAAAAAAAAAAATCACCTTAAAGTAAGCAACTTGCAATGTGGTTGAAATAAGACAGAATTGGAAGTGTAGGCAAGAGGGGGAGAAATGAGACTCCCTGGGACTTCAGGCGTGATGGAGCAGCCTGGGGTGAATCAAAGGCAGGAAGGTTCCTGAAGAATGGGGGATTCTGAGCCAAACAGCCCCGCTCATTCTCCCCTCTGTGTACACAACCTGCCAAGCTGCAGGGATTGCCTTTTTCATCCCAGAATTGTATTTTGTTGGAGGTTTCTGCCAGGTTTTCCAGGAAACAACACCCTCGAGTTGGGGCAAATCTCCGCTGCCGGAGATGAAAAGAGACGACGCTCTGTCCCCAATCACTGATATCTCAGTACCATTCCAATTCCAGGGTTTAGGAAAAAACAACATTATTCTTTACCTGTATGGAAGTAATGGAAGCTGAGTGGCCCTGCAGCACAGCCACCGGGGCGCAGGTTCGAAGACACCAGACTCGCACGACTTTGTCGCAGCTGCCCGCGGCCAGCAGCGTGTTCTCGTAGTTCACGGCCATGTCGGAAATCTCAGCCGAGTGTCCCCGCAGCGTGGAGAGCAGGCGCCCGTCATCTGTAGCCCAGATTTTGACCAAACAATCATCTGACCCCTAATGCCACACAAAAATTTCCACAGATTATCTGAAAGAATATGTGTTATGTGTGCAAAATACACAGGTACGGCGCAGATGAACGCGTGTCAAAAACATCCCCGTGCCATGAACCTGCCCCAAGAGCAACCTCAGTGGGATTCCACAGTGTCTGACTTTGGGGATCACTTGTGGGGTCAAGGATTTACATATTTATAAAACAGAAGCCACTGTCTTATGTATCATACAAAGCTATGATGACCACCACTAATACAACACCTCTCAGGACAGCTAAGTAATAATTATGGTAAATTTAAGGAGATCAAATGTTTCATTGCATACTACCAAACGACGTGTTATCTGTGTGAGCTGGATCAACCAGCAGGAAAATTGAAGCTCTAAGGAAAGCACCCTAAAACATCTGAGGGACAGGACACAATTCAGAAGCAGATCCAACACAGATCACTGTAGAATACTTCTAGTAGCATCTATGTAATTTCACACTCAATCCCAATATCACCAAGAATTTTTAGACAGTTCAGTGACCTTTCCACTATTCCAATGCTACAAAGAATACTGACACTAGGATTGTCACTATATATTAATGAACACAATAAAACTAACTGCCATATCGATGTCATTTGGCTTTAAATTACATTGTATTAACTTCAGCTAAATTCAAACAAAAAAATCACTCTCAGTTCTTCATATAACTGCAGACGAGTAAGATTTCTTTACGGTGTAAACAAAAACGGAAAGGTTCTCACTATGACCCAGAGTAATTATTGTAACAACATCTCTATTCAATCAATTGATAATGAGTGGAGAAGCAAGCAAGAACACAAAGACAACAATTAGCCTGCCAGGTAATGTGTTTCTGAACACCTATTAAGAGACAAGGGCAAAGACAAGACAGGGATTAACATAACAGTTAACAAATGTGTTATCAATTTGAAAAATCCGCTAATTCTTAAATACGCAAGGGCAGTATTACAGAAATGTATTTTAATATATTCTGGAGGAAAAACTTAGAATAATATTCATACATTCACCAGCACACTACAAACTCTAGAAAGAAACTTTAGCAGAGAAGTAAATTGCAGCTGAAGTAATGAGGTCTTCTGTTTCTCATCAGGTTTTATGAAATGCAAGGAAAGGATTGGCAGCATTTCCAAGGTTGCCCAAAGGTGAAAAGTAATTTTTTGAAAAAGTGTAAAGATTGAACTCAGCAAGCAGCATGGAAATTAATTCCAAATCCCAGAATACTGCAGGTGCCATTCAGTAAGAAAGATGATATCATCAATAAAGACAAACGAGAACGCAAGATTTTTCTTCCCTTCATTGTTTTGGAAGCCGTGGCCACATCTCAGTCAGTAACTCAGAAAAGGAACATTTGCAAACTTACTGTAAAAATTCTCCTCCCGCTGCGATCAAAGGCTATACAATAAACAGACGAGAGGTGGCCCAAAATCCTCTTATGCATTTTCATGTGTTGGTAGGTGGATGTTGGGAACAAGTGGCTGAAACGTCCACATCCAGTTAATTGCCTGGCAGAAATTATATTTACTGGGAGAGAAAAACAAAACAAGAGGAAAAATAAGACATGAACTTTGTCCAGAACTCAAAGTAAATCAATATTAAATATTGTTTCCTAACAGTGTTTAACAGATACATTTATTCAAGATGGATTTGGAAAAGCTGATTTCAGTAACATATAATTTCCTTATAACAATTACAAGGGATTTCTTTTTGGAGTACAATAATAATTTCTTTCAAGTGTTTTTGTGATAAAAATCTTTCTCTGGAATGGGTTCCAGATTCTATGGGAGAGTCAATGGTTGTCCACACTCCCCACAAACCCTCTCCCATTATAAGCAGTAGCAGCAATCCCATTTCATTTTGATGACTAACTAATTGAAGAATAAGAAATATGTGGCAGGAGAAACCAGGCACGTCGGTGCCTCTGCGGGGACACAGCACGTGAAGATCATCACGGCTGCGGATATAGAAAGATCATCATTCCAATCTTCGATCTGATGCACAATTCTGGGTATTTAATTCTACCTATCCTAGTTTATACCACTTGAGCTTTTGATTTTCAAGTTTTGCCACTTTTTGCCAATGGCACTTGAGGATGTAACGTAGCTACACTGGGTTTTGTTGAGTCCTTGCGATAGAGGGTTCCCCGAAGAAAGCCCTTATCTCACCGGCTGCACATTGCAGTGGGCCAAGCCTTTCAGTCCTGGAGTTTAAAAATATAGCCAACAACTCAAGCCATTTTCTTGATTGTATCATTATATCAGTGCCTATCTACACACACACATACCAAAATGGAATATGTTAAACAAAACAGAACCTACAAAGTCAAGAAGCATAATTTCAAAGGGCTACTAACCTGTAGCACACTTCTGTGCATTTATAAGACTGAAGCATCTATGCACAAGCAGAAAGATCTACACTCTAAAATCTGAACTGCTTTTAATCACTCAATGCAATTGAAACACTATATGCTAGGAAAAAAAAGGCACAAAAGGTGTAGATGGTTGCAAAAGCCATCAGACTCCCACCATGGACATATCTTCTGTCAATATTTGGTTTTCATGTAAAAACACACATTCAGTAGTACTAAAAAAGCAAAACACACTAAACCAAATTTATTTACAATCTACTCGCTATTCAATGATCCCTGGTACTATTCAGGACCTGTTAAATGAAACTGTCTCCCATTGCAAAGGAAAAATGAAACTCAACCATTTTTCCCAACTCCTACAGGAGGCCACGAAGATCACATACGATCAATGCTGTACAAAGATATCACCAGGTTTGCTTCCATATTCTTTTCTTTATTATTTAAGTATTCCAGCTTAAAAGCCAAGTTCTCAGAAATATTACACCCCACTTTCCCCCACTCTGTGGCTGATGTGATGCCAACACAGAGCTGTGGTCACTTAGCAATATGGTAATTCCGTTGTGCCTTTCAGTGTTTCAATCATTTAAATACATAATAACACTGTATCTGCCTTTAAACAATTTTAAATGGCTTTGAATACTTTTTTTTAAACCACACAAAGAACTGGGTGAAGGTAAACTTGCATTTTAAAAATATTTCCAATAATCACAATACCTTCCGCATCCTCCAGCTGAAAATTCACCACTGCTCTTTGTGGTAAATCACACGAAGGAGACACAAAGAGGTGTAACAAACACTCAGGCAAATCATTCCAATGGCCTTTCATGTGGCACTCCTAACTTTCCCAGTCCATTCCCAGACTGGCAATCAGTTTGTCTTCAGAGGATGTAAAAGTAATTTCACTTTTCTCTGTGTCTCCTTCCCTATTTGCACAACGGGGACGAGACTCCTCGATCTCCCATGGACAATTAAAAAATGAAGAGCGCTGCTTATGAAATGCTTCAATCACGAGTTTCAGAGAAATACAGAACTAGCACTGCGCCATAAGGAGCACTGTCTTTAGCAAAGCAACAGCATCTTGGACAAAAAGTAGCAGGTATTCAACACATCTGATCCTCACTGTAAAAATGGTTGGGCTATACCAGAAACACAGGCCACGCACACAAAGTGTGTATTAACTTCATTAACTATCATTGCTTCCTAAAAACTGCAAAGTAAAACCTCCGCCCCAAAACCAAACAAACACCCCCAATCCCAGTTCTCATATTTTTTAGTAGAAGATTAATACAAAATATCTAAGTAGGGAATTACCCACACATGACAAAATACCCCGTTAAGTTTGCTTTCTTCAGGACAATGAAGTTATTGTATTTAGAAAGCCTAAGAGCATTAAAAACACCCTGATTACCACACAGAGATTTAGCAACATAGTAGCCCTGAAACCTTCATAACTGCATCAGTTATTTCCAATAAAGGGAGCATCTCTAGTCTTCCTGTTAAGCGGCAGTAATCCTTAAATCACAAGCCATTCTACTAGAGACAGCAGTACAAATGTAAAAAGCCACACAAGAAATTTCACCTAGGAAGGATAAAGCCAAAACCCTGCAACAATAACCCATCACTGAAAACAAAGTTTCAACAATCAGACATCACAAATGTCAAAGTCACAACTTCACAAGGAATTAAAACATTTCAGCAGGGACTAAGTCGCCTAAGTTTTCAAACTGCTTGAATTAATATTAACCCTTGTGTCACTCGTATTTTTTGCAAGGAAAAATAGAAAACAGAACACTGGGACAAATGTTTGCTTTAAAAATAGTTTCGCTAGTACTAAGTGTGAGGACTTTGTGTCATACTATTTCACCCTCTGAAACAAGCACTATGACTTCAAAATGAGACATTATGACATTACATTTTACATAGTCGTATGTGGGAAGTGTGACCTCATGCTGTGCTGATCAAGCAGGACGATTGGGTTCCACTTGCAGGTGCAGAAGAAACCCACGTCTGGACTTCGCAAGAACACCGGGAAATAAACACAGTTGGCTCCCACTTGCAAAATATCATCTCAGAGAGTGGATGTGGGGCCAGAAATACAGATAAACCCAGTAAAAGCACCAGAAGAACAAAGTGTTCCAGCTTTTCTAGCTGCTGACCTCACGATCTCCTTTAGAGCAGGGAAACATCATGGATTTGAGCTGAACGCAGCTCCTCGGTGGCCGTGCAGCACCTCGGCTGCGCGTTTCCAGACAGCCCAATTGCTTATTCATCCAGACTGTGCTTTGAACTTTCTGCTTCCAAATCTTGTGTTGCTTTCACTAACAACAGTTACCTACACAAAGATTTTCATATTTAGGTTAAAATAGCTCTAGTGATCAACTAAAGAGGGGAAACAATCTTCTTTCTAACCTGCCTTGTGTTGCCTGCAACAAAAAAAGCCTCTGACAAAACCCAAGACGTATTTAACTGCTGCAAAACCTGCACAGAAACCACCTGAAACACCATCCTCTGATGGCATTGAGCTTACATCTTTATCACTGAAAGGGAAACAACAGACAAGTACTTTTAGCTGGTTCTACACCTAATTTACCAGTCTACACAGGCAATTACACAATCATTTCATCTCGCTCATGAACACACATTATTATGGGTGTCTATTACTTCAGCCCAACTACTTCAGCGAGTAATTCCAGACAACTCGATCTGACCAAGCCAGCACAGTATGGAAATTCACAATTATGCTGAAATATTAAAGAGGTTGGGCATATTTCTTCATCTTGTATTTTAAAACAAAACACACACATGCTGCAGCACCTGTGGCTGTGACTACTCACCACAAAAACACCCATTTTGCACAAATACACACAGAAGGATTTTGTGACTTGCACCTCACAGTTAAAAACGGGGAATGCCCAAACCAAACTTCTGCCTCCTGAACAGCTTTAGTAGAGTCAGCTTCTTATTTTAATTTTATACACATTTGCCTCTCTTACTAGTAGTTTATGTATCAACACCAAGAGGACCATATTCTTCCAGGAACAAATAACTCCTTGCTATAAAGACCCTCTTCCATATAATACCTTTGCATTTCCCAAATAACAATTCATAGGAAAACACCAAAACCAACAAATTGTTCCGTTCTCTGAGTCACTAAATAGTCACCAAACCAGCAGCACAGATGTTTGTCATCAAAGTATGACAAATGCTGAAGTCTGATCTGCTAGTATGGCACATTAATAATACCTCATATTCCAAAAATACACGGCCCGATTCTCCTCTTACGAAAGAATTGATCCACAAGTCTGTATAAAAATAAAACTATAGAAGTAGAGTGTGTGCTATAAATCTACTAGCAATCCATCAGCCCAACTACTAATAAAATAGTAACTGCAGAACCAGCCTAAAAGAATAAATACACAGACATGTACAGAAGTAATCATACTAATGTATGGAAATAGTTTTCTTTTTTAATGTCCGCAGTCTGACTCACGCATTATCTGACTGAAGCAGGAAAAGTACTAATGCAATAGTTCCAGGCAAATATCCATTTATTTTTCATACAGAAGACCCATAATTAACTTTGCTATTCCGTCACGCTCCTGCCACAACACCACAGACTTTGTGCAAAGCATGCTATCGATTCCAACCACAAACAGCCCCGGCTTCAACACGTTCGTGTCTGACAATGATTAATTTTTAGCAATGAGAAAGTGCAGAAGCACAATCAGAGGAACAGACGTGGTAGAAACAGAAGCCTGTCATCATCAACCCTGCATCTCCAATGGGATGCGAGAAACACATGTGAATGCATCTCCTAACAGACCAGGAAAAGCCTCCCCACATCTGCACAAACACACAAAAATAGAGATAACATGCCCTAATAAGAGAACAAATCATAATCAACGCAACTTATATTTATCAAATTTGTTTGCTATAAAAATGGTTAATGAAAGTTCAGACCATACAAGGAAATACTTCTCAGTTTAAGTGAAACAGAGAAGTTCTTCAATGATACGTAAGCTGGATGCCAACACATATCTGAGTTTTATACAAGTTCTTTAACTGTGCGGACAACTGAAACTGAAGTAACACAACTGTTGGGTTTGTGATTATTTCCTTTTTAAAGAGAAATGTTGCAAGCAGTCTGTTTTCTGTCATAATTGAACTGAAATGAATTCTTGAGTCAAAAACATTCTCTGGGAGCCAGGCGCTTTGTTCTGGCTGAGATTGCAGGATGAAGATTGTCTACATGCTCGTGGGACGGTGCTCGTCCAACCTGACAAGCATACGAACATATTCTGTATGTGTATCAGAAAAAGATACTCAAGCACATTGCTCCCCAAACAGGGAGTTGACGTGCAAAGATTTCCAACGTGTCCACAATGTTTTAATACATGTACACACATTATGGAAGATCCAATTCTGAATATTACAAAAAGGGATGTTCTATTGTCAGCGAGAAACCTCTTTAGACATGGTAAAACATCAAAAAAAGACATTAATGCAAACTCACAGTAGTGTTTCAGTTAGTAACTCTCAGCTGGAACAGTAACGAAAATACAAAGACAAAAAACCACTTTCTATATGTTTCAGAACTCACCCACGTTTGGTGGTTTCCCATAATTTACAGGTAGTTCGGGCGGCCGGCCTCTGTGCAGAGCCGCAAATGCAGATCCTTTCCATAGCGTGTGTCTGAAGTCTGTACCGGCAAGATTAACAGTGGGTTAGTCAAACAATTAGCTAAAGCACATCCAACTGACCTATTCTTCTTAGAATCAAGAGCATCAAGCTCCACTTCCAGCATGCCAAAATAAGGTTTATCTTTTAAAACAGTTTGTCAGAGATCTAACACTTCCAGAAGATCAGTACTCTAATTTCTAGTTCCTAAGCAATAGACTGTAAATGCTTCATTTTGGTAAGCAGGAAGTCTAAATTGACGGAAAGAAAAAGAGAATTTAAAAAGTATTGAGGCAGGGCCGAACTTTGGTATATTTTCAGTCCTTCCACAATCCCAACACATACAGAACCTTTTTTATGAACTGTACATTTGAGAATACACACACACGCACACATTTTCTCCCTGAAAGGGGGAAAAGGGAGATATTTTTTTCCCCCCCAATAAATCTGTTTTCCTGCAATTGGTGGCAACGTGCCCTCCTTTCAGATCTTCCTCTGCACGCCATCCCCCTAAAAAACACTGCTTTGAAAATGAAGACTGCTTCCTTTAAAGACTCTCCAGCTATCTGTTGCCAACTGGCCTCAGAGAGCCTTCTCTCTAGAACAATAGTGATTTTTCTGAGAGTGTTCAGAGCGCCTCAGAAATTAGACCTGGACTTCTTCCATTTCTGGCCATCTGGAAGGAGAGAAATGAGCTTCCACGGTGAACAACGGCTGAAACAGAAAGACAGTGCCACAGATTGGTGGATCTGTGTATCACCATGTAGATCTCCGAATACAAAGCGCACAAGCTTACGTGACTCAAGGAGACTCCTGAGAGCACCTTCTGATTAAAACCCACACTGTGCCACAGAGGATTGCAATGATGCACATTAAAAGCAGCACTCCTGCTTTCTAAACCAGATCAAAATAGATATAAATACTCATGGTAAATGGAAACTTCATACTGATGCACAACTAGGGGGAACAGAAATCCACATACATCAGCTGTGAAAAAGGCGTGCTGTTTGGTGTAAGAGAAAGTGGTTTACACACCAGACAGCACAATGTCACAGTGTCTTTTTCTGAAGGGGAAAAAACCCACCAGAAATCTAGTAGAAATCTCCTGGCAATAAATTTATGCCATGGCTTAGGGAGCACTACCTCTTTCAGTGAGTCATCTAGCCTCTAATTCACCTAAAAAACTCCTGTTTTCCTGCACAAAAAAAAGGGTTTTTTCTCTTTAGATGTTTGTTGCTGTTTTCTTCTAAGATGCAAACCGAATGTGAAGCAAAGAAGCGTTTCTTTGCAGGCCTCCTTGCAAACCTGGAACTCTCCATCCAATTCTAGCAAAGCATAGGCAAAACAAGACTCAGTCCCAAAACTTGGCGTAAGGAAACATGTTTACAAACGGCACATCCCTCCAGGCAATAGCCAGTGGATGAGCAGAATGCTCCAGCCCTTATTAGCATGGAGTGTGACTTCACAGGATGCAGGAAATTAAGAGCTCGAGTGGCACTGGAACAGGAAGGTCCTGCTCTCCCATCCCTGCGTGATGCTCCTGCTCCCTGGGTCACCTCCAGCACTGTGTGCCTTCCACCAGCTAATTGAATTCACTTCAACAGCAATTTGCAATATTTTAGCTCTCGGAATGAGCACATCACAGGATTCAATAAGTTGTGGCTCCTACAGGGAAGAAGTGGCAGTGGCGTGGAGTGAGGAGGGGAGGGAGGAACCGCTTCAATAGCAGATGGCTCTCAGATCTGTTTAGTTACAACACAAAACTGTGCTCTCAGGATCACAATGTCAAACAGAGCAGTTTTTCACAAGGAATAGGAGTGGTGCTTTATTCATGAAAGGAACAGGGACAAGTTAACTTGACGAGAGGAATTAACACTGAAGAATCAGTCTCACCTTTCCCACCCTCAAAGTGCCACTCTGTGCTTCCAGCTGAAACATCTGCCTGCACAGACAGGGAACCAATAATGGAACAAAGGCAACAAAAATAGCCCAGCAAAATATATAGACTGCGGGGTTATCTTAGACACAGGCGTGTGTATGTGTATACGAAAAAAGGGCTATTTTTCAGATGGGTCAACTCTCTAATCCAGTTCATCATATCATTTACACATACACCAGTCCAACATAATGGGAAGGGGAGGCAGAGGGAGTAGGTAACGAGGATCAGGCAACCGTAGGCAAGAGCTGTTCAAGATGGCATTTTCAACCAAAGAAACACAGATGTGACAAGGCCAGCAAGAACTATATTTTAGCAAGACTGCAACAAGAAAGCTGGCCAGAGTAGGAGATAACCAAGGGTCACGCAAACACACACAGATACCCCAACATGAATTGGAACAAAAGGGTATTTAGTCATTAAAATAAAAATCAATCAATCATAAATTGAGAATCTTACCTTTTGCTGCCCTTAATAGAGACTGGCGCCCGACACCAAGCAAAGTCTGCACGCCCAGGACGCTCTGCGGGATTTCCTTGTCTAGAAGGGGCCCAAGTCTCTCACAGATCCTAAGGAGATAATCCGGAGGGATGTGTGCATTGACAGCCACCTAAACACAGAAATAACACACATGTTGGCATGTTGCTTTATTCTTGCTCCTGCTGTTGCTTTGTTTGGTTCATATTCAAGCGTTGAAGTTAAATAAAGTTACTGAAATAAAGTCTAAAACTCCTAAAAATTAATTATACCAAAGGTGTGTTTTCAAGTGAGACAGAGACTCGAAAAAGTTGGATTATAAACTCCAGGTGGTAGTAGCTGCAGCTGTAATTTCGGATATCCCTCAACAACAAACAAAAATCCCTGAAACTCCGAGTTCCCAGTGCAGAAATCTGATCAAATAAAGTATAGCCTGGGGACCTCCTTTAGTCTTCACTTCATTCTTCGCACATAGAGTGTTTCTCACTTAGCTGAAACACCCTTGCCAAACACTCATATTATTGTAAAAAGCGCATGTGCTAAAGCCTAAAAACCCTAAATATTATCCTAAAAGCAACACCCAGTCTCTAGTTTTTAGCTACCGGGAATAAGCAGTGTTAAGATCCACATGTATAGGCTCCACTCCTAATGTGTCATCTCGAGAAAACATTCTTCTTTTTCCCCTTTAGACAGAGACTGTTTTCTGTAGAGAGATAATAGTTTTTCCGACAGCCTGTTCAAACAGAAATAAATTGTGCCTCATTATCCAGAATGCCCTGCACTTGCCTGACTTCTACTGTATTTCCTAGTTGGCAACACAAACTCAACATCAGAGCTTATTTAGCTCCTTCAACACAGAACATATAGCTACACCCATCTCCTTCTTAAAGATCAACAGTAAGAGGTTGCTCAGCTCTGAACTACCTGTGATTAAAAAGTAGTTGTATTAGTATTTGCAACCTTTGTATCTGTTGCAATATTATAGAGATTGTCATAAAACAGGGTCTTTTGTTTTACAAAGGCCCAAACTAACGCCAACTAATGCTAAAGCTGACCTGAAAGGGCCAGAACAATGCTCATTGTAAAGAAATAACAGCACACACCCCTCTCTCCTACATGGCAGGAAAAGGTAAGTGCTTCACTCGGCCCTGCTGCCAAAACATCGCTCACCGAACTGTGTCATCAAACAGATTATTACTACACGGCGTTGGGAAATCGTCCATCCCAGTTGGGCAAGAGCAGTGGCGTTACTGGGCTCAGCGCAGTGAGTCATGTGTTGTGTCGTGTCATCACCTGCACCACGGGCAACACCAGCCCACAAATCACATTTTAACACAAATTTTAAAAAACTTTTTCTAAGGACACATCCAAATTGCCATTTAACTAAACCCAAACAAATCTCTTCCAATCTGAATGGAAACTCTTACAGAAGACAGACAGGCTTCTCCACGCATTCTTCCAGTCGCCACGTGTTAAAGGCCTTCGAGGGAACCAGAAGAATCATAATTCTGCAGGAAAGATAAAACTGACGACCGCATTAACATGGTCCCATTCCATGGCTTTTCGTACTGTGAGCACCAAGGAATGAGCAGCCCTGGGCCATGAACCCTCTCTTGCACTGCTTGTCTTCTCTAGCCATTCTTTTTTTTTCCCCAAAATCATAGAGTTCCAAAATTATATTGGTACCTTCCCATTTATACAGCCAGTAAAGTTCAGCATGTGAGCACAAACTGACTTTCGTTGTAAATCACATGATATAACAGAAGATGAGATAAAAAGATAATCCAAACTTTTGTACATGTCTATCATTCATACTTATTCCTGAAATCTTTTAAGTGTGTGAATGCTCCAAAATATTTTATGATCCCACACTAGTCTCCCTTTAGTATGTAAAGCATCTGAAACAAAGAGAGAATCTGCAATTTAACAAAATCTGAGTATGAAATTCTTTTTTACCTCTCTGATAATTGGTAACGTGCTCCCTGGTCAACAATTGCCAATTCTAGCCATTTATCAAGCTTAAGATTAAAATATTAAAAAGAGCAACAAATCCAAAAGCTGTAGAATTTTAGAATTTACTTCTAGGGTAGCAAAAAAAACATACTATACCACTCTCTCTGAAAATATAAAATTTTACAGAAAGTCCAAACCATTCTCTCAGCGTATTGCAGCACAACGTTTCTCCTTCCACCCAGCGGCACGTTGGGTTCAAAGTATCGCTGCTATTTTATGTCTAGAGAGGTGCTGAACTAAGCCTGGCAGCAAATATCCCACTGTGGAGCTAGAGCACAAGTTATTCACAAACAGTCCTGACTAACTCAGCGCATCTGCTCACAAATGGCTTTTGTTGCTTCAAGATCTGCAAGTTAAGCAACAGTTTTATAAAGAATAGTAAAGGGAGTAAACAGCAACACCAGAAAGGCCGTACAACACTTCTTTCCCTGAACATTTTTATGTTGCTACAAGCCAGGACAGCCCAAATAAGTGCCACTTTATCTGAATATTTTCACTGTTGCTCCTATCAAAGAGCTACACAGGCAGCAATAGCAGCAAATTCTCCTGGAGACGGTTTTCCTTAATAACTTCCAGATAAAATGCTTAAACCGCAGCCCAGAGCAAAGCAAGCAATTCTATTTTCAGGTTCCCAAATGAACTTGAAACAAAAATCCTTCCTTTTACCTCTGTGTGAGATAGCTGTAAACGGATTTTAAATATCTGTCTGAAATGTAAAGCTGCAAACGCACAGCTGAAAAAAACAAAGTCTCCCAAATCAGATTTCAATTAAAAGAAGGAAAAAGGCAAAACTTTGCATCAGTTATAGCCACAACTCTTACTGCATGCTCACCCAAACCCCATACAACAAACTTAAACAATGGCAAGGACATTATCAACTCCTCAAATACATTAGAAAATATTTTTAGACTACTAGAAAATACTTTAGAAAATAATGAGAAAAATAGAAAGGAGAAGAGTAATACAGGCCAAAAATATGTTTATCAAGAGCTTTTAAAAGAGCACGTTAAAATAATGCATTAGAGCTGAAAACGTGTTAAGTGAGAGCAAGTCCTGCACCATGGGATAGACTATAAAGAGAAAAATGTTTTGTTGCCTTAAGATAAGACCTTAAAAAGGTTCAAATGCCACAGTACGACGGCAGAGCTCTCCAACACAGGAACCACACAGGTGTTGGGATTTAAAAACTTTCAAGAATCGGGTAAAGTGAATCTGTTCTTTTAAAAAATCCACTTGAACAATGACGGGAGGAGGTACTACAGCCACCACTGCTTGAACCAGGATGCAAATAAGTTGCTGCAGTGATAAGCAGCTGCAAGGAAAGAATTATTAGTGAAGGCAAGGCAGGGAGAAAGTCATAGCCCTAAACCTGGTGATGCTTCTGATGTTGGAAGCCTTACCATGTAATCTCACAGACTACTGGGCAAAGGGTCCTCTGCAGACGGCTAAGAAGACAAGCAAGAAGCTTTTTGATCCCTGAAACAAATAAAATCCCCTGGTATGACTGCTGACAATTTTTCCTACAAGGAAGGTTTCAATAAACAGGCAACAAACAAACAAAAAGACTCATTGTGATTATTACTTATTATAAGATGTTTTCCTGGGGATCGGAACCAGATACCTCTGAAATGTCTCGTTTGGGAAGCGCAGCAAAATGTTGCTTCAAAGCACAAGAGTAAATTGGGTGCAAGAGCTACAGGATGGAAAGGAAGCAGGCAGATTTTCGAAGGCTCCTTCGTGCCCAGTCCCCACGGGCAGGCAGTTGTGCAGCAGCAGCAGATTTCGAACCTCCAGGCAGTCGCACGACACTTCTCTCGTTTGCCAAAATAACAATCAATTACGAATCAATTGACAACTTTATCAAAAAGCAGCAGAGGAGACCGAGAGGACCAAGACAGCTGAGCAAGCAGGAAATTACTCAAGAACTCAAATATGGAATCTCAGCAAAAGGAAGCTCAGACCCTGGCCTTATACAAGTTGTCAACAACGTGCAAAAACACAGGAATTTAAAAAGCCATTATCCACTCAGTTTCCCCAGAGAGAAGGGGTTGGAACTACCAGATGACATTTTCCTGAGGTGACAAAACCGTAACATCTCTCTGCTGCTAATGTTGGGATTGGCACAGTCTATAAATAACAGCACCTCGCACTCAAAGCTCCTTTTAAATCGATGCAGATGGGCAAGGCCGAAACTGAAAGCCAAATCCCATAAGCTGTTCCATACCAGCACAGCCGTCCACAGATGCAAATTCTGCACTGATTTTCTGTTTTTTCTGAAATTAAACATATCTTAGGCACAAAGACCCTAACGGGCTAAGCCAGAAGAGACAGCCCATCAAAAAGTTCTTGAAAACCAAAGCAGAGCCAGTCATCTTTAGCAGAAATGAAGAGAATTTTGACCAACAGCCCACTGGAGACTTTTCTGATAATCTGAGTCGGTTCAGCTTGACTACAACAGCTCATCCCACATTGAGCTGCTACGGTTCATTTAAAATAGGAGCACTAAGTGCGTGCAAGTTTGACGCACTTCAGGCCTTCACAAGGAGAGCGAGGGTCCTCCCTTACAAACAAGTTTTGTGTCTCAAGACCACCAGCAGTCAATAATGAAGCGAAAACTGCTTTGGAGTACACCTGGACAATTCCCTAGACAGGCAGCCACAAGCTGCACATCAGAAGTACTCCAGAGTGGAAATAAGCAGAAAAGACAAAGGGAACAGAAACACAGGTAAGTCAGGGTTCTCTGCATGGGTTTGCTCACTACATACGATTCTTATTAGTGTGTACTAAATTATTCTCCTGCCTTCTGGTACCTGACATTTAAAGTAAAAGACCAAGTTCAAATAAAAAAAAAGAGAAAGAAATCTCAGAGAGTTTTCAGATCTTGACTAAAAGTGCAAGTGAGGTGGGAGTAAACATTCCCCAGATAAAAGCCGCACAGTAGGTGATTTGGTTGCTACATCTTTATCATTTCCAAAAGCCTCAAGAGCAATAACAACATACTCAATGGCAAAAGCATCAGCATATTTTCTGAAAAATACCAATGCTAACCTGAACAGTCAAACTGAGAATGGAAAATAAAGCTGAAACATCAGCAATTACGCAAGAAATATCTTTGTCAGATTTACCAAAGCAAAATGTTGGGTAAAGAAAGAAAGTTTGTAAACTCTCCTGAAGTTCGATTCTCTCAGCCTGGCTGATCAGTGTAGCCACAACACTAGGCAAGGACTGTAACTCAATTTAGGTTTTGTAAGTTGTCAAAAAGAAGAAATGGGTACAAAAAAATACTTTATTTCCAACTGCCAGCATCTCCAATCTATTTTGGTTTATTATGCGATTGAGATAGTTGAAACAAAGGTCAGCGTTATCTGCGTTCTTCACCACCCTGGCTTTGTTCTCAACATTACTTGCAGACATCTGGCTAGCCCTGACGTCGAGCAGTCCAGGTTAATATACAATCATATGCAACCCAAGGTCCAAATTCAAAATACACCAGACACTACGCAATGAGAGGAAAAAAGGCCTTTCCTCAATATCCCCAACACTGAAACCTTCAGTCTGAGGATTAAAAGGGAGAAGCTCAGTTCATCCTACCCAGAGTGAACCCGTCCCGCTGTAATGACTCATTTATAGTCCTGTTCCTTACTGTAAATCATGATAAACAGTTAAATAATACTATATAAAAAGGCAATCTAAAAGGATTGATTACTGTTGATTAGTCTAAGACAGAGGAAAAAAATCTTATACTTAATTCTGATAATTCTATACAGTAAGAAGCAATTCCCCATTAATTCCAGGCCTCACTTTACAACAGTTTCCTCTTCTCTAAATTCTAAAGTACATGGTTTCAACAATGCCATCTAAAACACACACACAAAAAATAAAGAAGTTTTAAGGTTTTCCTATTTGTGCCCCATAGGACAAAAGGAAAAAATGTATACGTTAATGTAACTGATTAAGCAAAATCAGTAAGTCTGAAATCAGACCTCATACTGCTAATATTACTCTCGTGTAGCGGTTGCAGTCACAAGCTAAACCTGAAACAGCCCATAGTTAGATTGTAGGTTCTCTAGCAAGACCGTACAGCATTAAAATTTATTGAATGCAGCACCTAGTGCGTGCCTGTTCATTCAATATACAGCCCCGGAATTATCTACAAGAGGTATGATGAAGCATAATGTTCATCTTAAATTCTTAATACTCTTTGGAAAGGGAAAGCCAGCAGATACAAATGTCTCCTCTCAACACAAGGAGCTCTCCCATCCGCACCTGAACTTCTACATCATCGCTAAAGTGGAAAACTAACTCTTGAGCAAGCTACAAAGCAGTTTGAGCAACAGTCATGTCAAAACCCCACATCAGCGCTGCAGTGTGCAAGATAGGAAAGGCAAGGACGTACTTTCAATTCCTTCCAGGTGACGAAATAGTGACAATCAGTATTATAAAAGCTGTTAATAAGTTTACAGCATTCCAGCTGCAAAGCGCTAAATCAGCACCATACATTATTACCCAGAGCTCCTACAAATGGCAACAAGGCCCTTTGCGCCCTTCAGAAACAAATGGAAACAGCTTTTTGGTTTTGCTGCTTTCAGAGAGGCTGGTAAGAACTCGCGCATCTCACCGCCGCAACGGGAAAACGTCCACCCCCACGCAAGCAGCCCCTTGAAGCTGACCTGCCTCAATGACAGCTTTTGACATGGTTTATATCCAGCAAAAGCAGCCACTCTGTATATTTCATACACATTTAATAGCTTCAACATTACATTCCATAAAAATGTATGTATTTTTAATATGAAAGCAGGCCCCAGCAAGGTTTCAGCACAGGCTGCTGCCACAAGCCAGGGATCCCCGACCCACAGCAGCAGCGCTGCCCGGGGCCGGGCCCGTGGCGATGGAATCCCCCGCTAGGCCGGCCCGTAGCCCCCGGAACTCGGCTTCTCGCGGCCTCCTCGGGCCCACGGGTGCCCGCGGCCCACTGTGTTTCGGCCACGCTGACGCTCCCCCCCCGGCGGGGGGGCGAGGCCCTGTGAGCCCTGCGGCCCTGTCAGCCCCGCGGCCCTGTCAGCCCCGCTCGCCGGCACCTCAGGGCAGGGGGGAACTGTCAAACCGCCGCCCCGGGAGGCGGTGGGGGCACGGGGAGAGCTGCCACCGAGCTGGCAGAAACTGGCCGAAGCGCCTCGACGTCCCCGTGCGGGGGAGGCCCGGCAGGCCGCGGGTGAGCCGCCCCGGCCTTGGAGCGGCTGGGGGCGCGCAGGGCGCTGGGGCCGAGGGGGATAAAGGGGGACCCGGCGCCCCCCACCCTCCCAGCCAGTTCCTCCGCGGCACCGCAGCCAATCAGCTGCCGCCTTCTATCGCCACCCGCCGTTCTACGGCTTGTAAGACGCGGCGCCATTCGCCGCGCCGGGCCCCGGTACGTGCCCTCAGATAACCCTCCCGGCCCCACAATAGCGCGGCGCAGTCAGTCAGTCAGTCAGTCCCAAACAGCCCCCGCCGCCCCGGGTGTCCCCTCGGCCCGGCCTCCCCTTCCCTCCGCACCCCGGCGGCAGCCGCGGCCTCGGCGGGGCGCAGCCCGCAGCCCCGGGAGGGAGGACGGGCTGGCGGCGGGGGGGGGGGATGGGGATGGAACGGGGAGCGGCGCCCGGAGCGGCGGCGGCAGCGAGGGGGGAACTTGTTGGGGAAGTCGGGAGTGAAACTTGGCTCACCAGGTCCTCGAAGCTCCGGCGGTGCTCCTTGCCCTGCCAGTCCAGGCGCCGCGGGATCAGCTGCGGGAGGGAGACGGGGAAAGGGGAGGAGGGACGGAGGAGCCCGTCAGACCCCGGCCGGAGCTGCCCCGCTCCCCGGGCGGGCGAGGAGAGTCCCCGCCGGTGCCAGCCCGCCCCGGGGAGGAGCCCCTCAGCCGCTGCCCCCCGGTCCCGCAGCGGGGGTACCCGCAGGGTCTCCCGGAGCCTCGGGAGGAGCTGGGCTGGATTAGAGCAGGGCAACCCCCGGCCCCCACCCCTCCAGGGCTTCCCGCGTCGCGCCGGGGCAGCCGCCGTACCTGGTGCTCCTCCAGCTCCTCCACCAGCACCTGGGGAGAGACGGACACACACACACACACACACAAAGGACGTGAGTCCGGCGCCCGCAGCGCAGCGGCTCCCTCGGCCCCGACCCGGTCCCGTCCCGGCCGGAGCCCCCGGCTCCCCACTCACCTGGGCGGATTTCTTACAGGGTCCGGACTGCAGGAACCGGGCGATCAGGTAGTAGAGCTCTGTGGGAGGGACGAGGGGAAGAAGGGGACACGGTTACAACGCGGGGGCGGCCAGCCGGGCGGAGGGCAAACCCCCGCCGCCAGCGATACCCACCGGCTTCGAGCTGGGTCGGGGCGGCCGCCGTCGCCATCCTCCTCAGGAGGCCCGAGGGGGAGGGGAGGTGGCTGGATGGCGCCCCGGGGAGACGCCGCTCTCACTGCGGCCGAGCCCCCATGGACGAGCCCCGCTGTCCGTGCGCGGCGCTGGCCCCGGTCCGGCTCCCGCCCGGGTTCATCGCATCGCCGGTCGCCCCATGGAGATCCCGGCCCGAGGCAGCCGCCGAGCGGGGTGCAGCGCCGCCGCCGGCCACACGGGGGCGGTGCGCGGCTTCGCGCAGGGAGAGGGAAGCGGCGCCGGGAGGGGAGCGGGGCGGAAGCGCCTGGCCGGAAGGGCGGGGCTGTGACGCACGGAGGTGGTGCCCGCCCGGCGGGCGGCGCTTCCGCTCGACGGAGCCGGGAGGCGGTGTTGGCGGGGGCGGTGGTGGCGGCGGCAGTGGTGGCGGCAGTGGTGGCGGCGGCAGGGCCTGGTGTCCTCCCGGCCTGGTGTCCTCCCGCCGGGACGGGCCGGGAGCGCCACGCGGCCTCCCAGGGGCCCGGCCTCAGCGTCGGGGCTGCAGGGCCTCGAGGCGGCCTACATGGACCCGGAGAGGGGCCAGAGGAGCCACAGGAATGATCCGAGGCTGGAGCAGCTCTGCTGGGGGACAGGCTGAGAGAGCTGGGGGGTTCAGCTGGAGAAGAGAAGCTCCGGGGAGACCTTATTGTGGCATTTTTCTACTTAAAAGGGACCGATAAGAAAGATGGGGACAGACATTCGAGCAGGACCTGTTGTGACAGGACAAGGGGTGATGGTTTTAAACTAAAGGAGGGAGATTCAGACATGAGGAAGGAATTGTTGCCCTGAGGGTGGTGAGAGCCTGGCCCAGGTACCCAGAGAGGTGGTGGATGAACCATCCCTGAGACATCCCAGGCCAGGCTGGACGGGGCTCTGAGCACCCTGAGCTGGTGCAGATGTCCCTGTCATGGCAGGGGAGGCACTGGGAAGCTGGGAAGGGCCCTTCAACCCAAACCATCTGTGATTCTGTGAGTCAGCTGGACATCAGCATGTACCAAACGATGGAGGTTGTCCCATGGGCCTTCCTGAATGCTCCAGGAAGTGGACTGTGGGTGGAAGGGTGGAGTTGGAGCTGGCAGCCCTCACTGCCTGTCCTGGCTGTAGCAAAAAGTCTGAGGAGGCTTTATTAGATATGAAACAGCTATATGGTGATGCACTGAGATACAGAAAAATATGTGTTCATTAGATTGCTTACTCCTTTGTCAACATAGACTAAGGTGCTCGAGACAAAATGTGGTATGGACGTCTGGTGTTGGGCGACTCGAGATGTGTCTCATTTTTTGGAGGAGCTGTTGTGCATTTTGCACGACGGGGCTCTGACCAGCGTGTCCTCACCTCTCCACACCGTCAGGATTATAACCCAAGAGCTGGAGTCCTGCCAAGGTTACAGAACAGAGGGCGTAGGGCGGCTTTAGGAGCCAGAGTAATATTGTTTGTTCCCAGTGTCCAGGAAGTGAAAATCTGATTGATACAGTACGTGTTCAAAGAAAAAAGGGTTCAATATCAATCACTATTAATAAGGGAAACAAATTTTTTTTTTCCACAGGAGGCATCCTGTGAAAGTGCCAGAAATTTATGTCAGTTCAGCAATAAGTTGCTAAAATGTGATGAGTGAATTGACAGTGTTCTTTAGTGTAAAATTGTATTTTACCACCACAAATACCTGGCATTTGGTGTTAGAACTCCCCAGGCCTTGGCAGGGTACCAATCGCTGTCATAACTGGGAAATAAAAGACAACTCATCCTCCTGATTTGAATAGCAAGAGCTGAATCATAATGAATTGATGCTGCTGAAACATTAAGAATAAATTCATTTTCAGCATGACTAGGCGTTGTGCAGTGCTGTGGCAGAGCTCTCCCTGCTGTTCCTGGCGGGATTCCGTTCTTCCCGCTCGCAGCTTCTTCTCAGGGTGCTTTAGGGTACCCGACCAAGCGCCGGTGGCTCTCTGAGAGGGAGTCGGGTACTTCACATTCTGCTGCCTTGCACAATTCCCTTGTATTTGCCTTAATACAGCTGTGGAAGTTCTTCATTTTGTGTCAGGAGCTTGGATTACCTGGTTTATGTGCAGACCTCATTTTCTCTTCATCCTCTGAAGTTGTCAAACTGCTGAGAGCTTAAATATTAAAAGAAAAGGCTCACTGTGGTAGCTCCTGGACTCTTTTTAAGACAGGTTCATTGATCAGCTCATCACAGAGACGCAAAGTGCTGCCTGACCAAGCTGCAAAGCTCTATTCTCGTGGTTTTCTGATAGTAGCAGCGCTCTTGCTGTTCCCGCGGTGCAAAACTGCTCCTCACCAATGAGGAAAGAGCCTGCGGATTCTCACTCTCCGTAGAGGGAATGTTTCTCCCACCTGGCTCCAGAGCGGAGAACTGCAAGCTCATCTTTTCATGCGTGACAGGAATGCAAAGAAAACAGCGTGTCTGATGTTTTATCATGTGCCACGTAAGCACGTACCAATGTGAGCTGAATAGAACTCAACGTGAAGAGAAAACACAGCACTGTAAATATCGTATAGTGCCATGTCCTGCTGCGTTCTAGCACTACGTTATTGCCTAATGCATTTCTTCAGGAATGTGGCACGTTTCCATGGCACCTTTTGGTTGGTGCCTTCCTGAGCCTCTCGTGATTTGCTTTTTGTTTGAGCCCGGGGGTGGCAGCACGTGAAGCTGCACCACCGCTACAGGCAGGATTATTCTTTTAGGGCCCGCTTAGAGCCGATGGGAATTTTCACAGGAGCTGATTTGAAAGCCTGGGATGGAAGATGCCCCTGAAGTCAGCTCCCGTGCCCTTTCTGCGCCGTTCCGGCTGGAAACTTTGCCACATGCTGTTCGCTAAAGTGCTGATAAAGCCGCAACCTCGCAGCCCGACGCTCGGAATTGCTCCACGTGGCGCTGCCCTCACAGTTGGGATGGATTTGTGTGTCAACATGGAGTGTGTTGGGAATCCCCCAGCTGTTAGTCAGGTGTGTGTTGCAGGTTACAGCTTCCCACCTTCGTGACAAGTCCAAATGGAGTGTTCGTCGTGCTCAAAACCTGTCAGCACAGTCCCGGCCATGGGTTTACTGCTCTGGAGCCACTCCTGAGCGTCTTCCCGTGTTGCTGGCTCCCTGGCGCCTCAGCTTCCCATTGTTAACATCCTCCCAGTCGCTTCATTACCCTGTAAGGCTGCTGCAAGGCCTGTAATGGATTCTCTACCCGCTTCTCCTGGGTTTTCCCCTAAGGGGTCATCCGGCTGGTGAGTAATGAGCGTTCCCTCCCCGGCAGCTCTGTCTCCACCGCCCGCCCATCTCCCGGCTCCATCACTCGTCTCTCTCTGCGTCCCAGCAGCAGCACGCTGGGGGCTGACAGGAAAAAGCAAGATTTTATGGTTGTGCTTATTCATCTCTCTCCGAAGCAGAATTCTTAAGTCTGTAAATGCCAACAGCAGCGGTGACGCTGAGTGGCAAAGAACATCCTGACGTGGTCATTGCTAATGAGCAACAGAGGGACTCAGGAGCAGGGATGCTTTAAGGAAGAAGCTGAGTTGTAACAGTTTCTTTCCATACTGCTGTTAAAAAAATAAAATTTTATATATATATAAAATAAAATATAAGAATGATTTTAGGAGTAGGAACTTTTAGGTAAGGGCATGTTCACACACTGTGGAACCAGTCCCGCTTTGCTGTGGCCAAACTTGTCAGATCTTGCGGGGTTCCCTGCCACTGCTCCTGGCCAGGCGGGGTGTTGATTATCAGAAAAAAAGCCTGGTACTGTAGAAAGCTCTCAGCATTTAACAATAAGCCATTTTTTTCAGGTTTTTGCCTCTTTTTGAGGCACCCAGGGTGCTTTTCATACCTTGGTCTCCGGTACCCTGTACCTTTGTGAACTGGTCCAGCACATCCTATCGCTGTTGTTGGGGGTAAAGGCAAGGCAGCAGAATTTACCCCTGTTTAATTAAGCTACAAAATTAGATGAATTCCCTCATAGTCAGTTTGTAACACCACGTGCATGTGTCTCTCTCTGATTTTATTTGTCATTATACTGTTGCGATGAGTCAAATTTCTGACCTCTGCTTCAACACAGTGTGAAATCGTAGTGGCCGTTTTTCGCAACCAGACAAAAAAGTACAGTTGCAAGTTAAAAAACAAATAGAGTGGAATTGTGCAGGTGTGCTGGGTTGTACCTGGGCCGCACCTTTCTTTTCCAGTGAATATAGATGGGAATGCGGATGTCTGAATCCATTTGGATTTAAAGACTAGAGCGTGTTAAGCATTTTCAGCTTTTTTTTTCGTGTTTTCCATGCACATTTCTGTGCACATCCTGCTCGTCTTTCATATGCAGCTCAATGGTGCGCAGGGATACAAATTGGTTTAGAAATGAGACCCATGGTTTTGTGTAACTGATACAAAAAATAAGTGTTGTTTATAAGAAATCTGAGAATTAGTGCCTCGTGCTGTGCACTTGAAACCAAATACAAATATTGAAAAGTCAAGGTTTACTTTAAGGTGATCTGTAAATGCAGCAACCTCTTAATTTAAATTTTGATCTCACAGATTATTTATTAAAAAAAAAAAAAAAGAAGTGCAAAATAATGAATAAAATCGGGACTGTTCATGGGTTTTCCTTGCGCACAGAGGTTCTGTGTGCAGATCTACGCCCTGTTGTGCAAGGGAGATCTCCACATTTCCATTTCTTTACCCAGTTCCTTTTCCTTGAGAGCAGCTGTTAGATAACAATTCAACAGTTACTAAATATTACACAAGACCTGCTCTAGGTTTTTTGTTATTTTTAAAGATTAAATATTTTCATTTCCCTGCTGCATCATCCCAACCTTTCCTCTAGATGGTGCCCCATACCCACGAGTTGGCTGCGTTATTATCCCAAATGAAAGGCGATTGAGAAATAGGACACCGCTCTCCTTTGTTTCTAATTTCTATCTTATAATTCTTCATCTAAGTTGATAAAATACTTGTTCTGCGTGATGTAAAGATTGTTTTCCTTCCTCTTATGTATCTTAGAATCTACCCACTAGTGCTTAAAATGCCACCTGTCTGGACCAGCATCATCTGTTACGCGGTGGACTGATCTATATCTCAGATTTCTTACGGTAGCCATTAACTGGGGTGAGTTGGTATTGCCTGGACAGTACGTGCAGCGCCGCTGCAATTCTGGGAAATTAGTGTTTATTTGCATCATTTTCAAATAAATGAGTCATTTCTGAGTGTTATGTAAACTTTTATCTGTGTTTTACACAGAAATGCAACATTTGCAATGTGAATGAAATGCAAATGAAAATGGGCAGCAGTGATCTGTGGATTTATATGCTCATAGCTCTGTAAGCAGAAGGAAACAGTAAATAATATGAATATTCCAGGAAAATCTACCGCAGCATCACTGAATCTCAACATTACAACTGAAACTGCCTGGAACCCCACAAGTTTTACAAGCAGGAAAATTAATATGAGTTATAAGCGACCAGGTAGTTGTTGTTATTGTTGGTATGACAGTTGTGGGTGGCTACATCGCTATTTAAGTGCCTGATTGTGCCTGTGTCCCCATGAGCCCCTGGTTGGGACCGACCCCCCTGTGCCCCTCCAGCTGCCCAGCACAACCTTGGTGCCCCAAAAATACCACCAGCTGCTTCCCAGTGGGGCTAATTCAACGACTTCAAATCTTGCTATTTTTTTTTTCCTAAATAATCTCATGTTGTTTGATTTGTATTTTGTTGGTTTGTTTATTTTTAGGGCCAAATCCTGCACTTCTTTACTTCTGAGAGTCCTGTAGCCTGGGCACACGGCGTCTGACTGCAACTGGGATTCATCGCCTCTCCCTGCAGAGCTGGACGTGCCAATTGTACCGGAGCTCCCTCAGCTAAGTATTTCATTTAAATGCAATTATGTCCCTGTGTGTCCCGTGCCCTTTCTCTGTTAAGCTGTGAAGATTTTCCCATCTTCATTCAGTCTGTCCGTTTATACTAAAATAACAGCTGTTTTTGTGAAGGGGCACACAGGGCTCACAAGAATTTTTGAAAGTGCTGCTTTTCTTTATTGAAATAAAAGGCTTAAAAATTATTTGAGGGGTTTGTTATATTCATTGATAGGTGCAACATGAAGTTTTGTAACTAAACTCATTAATACTTTGTAAATACAGTGTTATAAAAAATAGAAATTAAATATAAATTACTGCACGAGGGAGGACAGACCACCCAGCCCTGCCTCAGTTTACCTACCTCATTCATCTAATTCTAACAACCCCCTCCCCTTATTGATTCATTCAAAATATGGATTCCTGGCTCTTCGGTTGCCCTTCCCAGTAGCTTAACTTTTTAAATACAGTAATACGTTTGCATTCTGGGATTAGTTTGAAGAGACTTTATTTTACATTAAGGGTTCATAGTCTGATGTGTCTCAATCCTTCTCTGCCCTGGGGTCAGGTGCCAGATAAGTTGTAAAAACAAGATTCCCTCATTAATCGTCCTTACAGCTGAGTGCCACAGCAAAGCCACTTATGTCCTGTCGCACTGTGGTGTGTCCTGTGCTTGAGCCACCTTCACAATGACCAAAAATCGCTGTTTTACAGAATCCCAGAGTGTCAGGGGTTGGAAGGGCCCTGGAAAGCTCATCCAGTGCAATCCCCCCATGGAGCAGGAACACCCAGATGAGGTTACACAGGAAGGTGTCCAGGCGGGTTGGAACGTCTGCACAGAAGGAGACTCCACAACCCCCTGGGCAGCCTGGGCCAGGCTCTGCCACCCTCACCGGGAACAAGTTTCTTCTCATATTTAAGTGGAACCTCCTGTGTTCCAGTTTGTACCCATTGCCCCTTGTCCTACCATTGGTTGTCACCGAGAAGAGCCTGGCTCCATCCTCCTGACACTCACCCTTTATATATTTATGAACATTAACGAGGCCACCCCTCACTCTCCTCCCAAACTAAAGAGACCCATCTCCCTCAGCCTTTTTTTGGAAGAAACCCGCCGTTCTCGGGCCGGCCGGGCTGGAGCGGTTTTGCTGCCCGCCCGGAACGGGCTCGCTGGGGCCCGTGTTCCCCGCGGGGTTCCGGCAGTGGACGGAACGCTTCTGGCGGGGCCAGCCGTGCGGCCGGAAGCGGCGGGCCCGCGCGCGGAGCACATCCGGCGCCCGCCCGCCCGCCCGCCCGCGCGCCTCGGCTGGCGTCTCCATGGCCGCCTCTGTGGTGAGTCCACCATGGCGGGAGCGGCGGGTCGGGCCGCTCAGGGGACCCGGGGGGCCCGGGAGACCGAGGGAGAGCTCCAGGTGGAGCCGCCGGCGGGGGCTGAGCGGGGCTCTCCGCCCCGGGTCGCTGCAGCCTCCCACAGAGGCCTGAGGCCGAGCGGGGGTTTGTGTGATGAGCCGCCCTGTGTCACAGACACCGGCTGCAGTGGCCACGTAGTTTGGCGAACTTCTTGGAATTGCTGTCAGAGTCCTCAAGGGTTTAGGGTATTTTTTGTTTTGATTTGGGTTTTTTTGTGTGTTTTTTTGCTTTGGTTGGTTGTTTTTATTAGTTATGGCTCTCCGGTTAAATGCCAGGTAGAAAGATTCCAGCGTGAGGTGACTGGATGTTGGAACAGGAGCTCGAAGGAACTGGGAAATCTCCATCCTTAGAGAGGTTCAGAACATGGCTGGAGATGGGACCCTGAGCAGCCAGGTCTAACTCTGATGTTAGGTCAGGCTTTGAAGTCGGCTCTGCTTTGAGCTGGGATTTGGATCAGATGACCCCCAGAAGTTTCTCCCAGCCTACGTTGTTCCCAGAATTTTAAATTGGATTTCAGAGCATGACTATAAGAACTTGTCTAGAGTATCAAAACTCGCGAGGCTTATTTTCCATATGATGTATATTGCGGGTGCCCTAACAGCTCATCGCAAGTCCTGGTGTTTCTCTAACGCTCCCTCACACCCATTCTGTCTGTTTGGCAGCTAAATGGCAATCCTGTCAGTTTGGCTGTTGGTTAGAAGTTTGTGTGTGCTGATGGGGAGGCAACAGCCAATTGCTCCAGATCACATAACAGGCTGGGTTATAATCACCCCTCTCGTAGTGAAAGGTCTAATTTGCTTTGTCTCCTAGTGCCAAAGAGTTTCTCTTGGCACTTGCTGGAATCCGGCGTCTTTAAGACTACTTTGCCCTATTTGTTTGGAATTGGTGTGTGGGTTCAGAAGCTGCTGGAGAAGATAAGAAGCTGAAAAGCAGGCTCGTGTTCTTGCAGAGGGAGATCAAAAGAACAGTATGTCCAGATTGTTAACATGAGAGTGTTTGGTTTTGTGGGGTAAGCGGGGATTATTTGATAGGCTGGTAAGTATTTTGCAGTGTGGATGTTTCTCTGAAGTGTTTCTTGCGGTAATAGTGGAGGAATTCATGGTAGTTCTGGTGTATATTCAGTAAAGACTGTCAAGAAAACGTAAGTAGTTAAATTGTGAAGTACTGATTGAGTTGCAAATATTGAGAATATAATGCTGAGATAGAATAATGATAAAATCATAAACAAAATATTGTAACAGAGGCAAATGCAGTTTTATAGATGCATGGACAGGAAATCCAGAGTGACCGCTTTCCAGGATGTCACGGTTCAGGGTCTGTCAGAGATCAAGGGCCAAACAAACGGAACAAGTGACCGAATGAGATCGCAGTGCAGTGATGTGACAACAAACACTGTTACCTTTGGATGAATAAAAATAGAGACATGGAAGGGAAATAATGAGGTGTGAAGAGAAGTGTTTGGGTTTTAGCTATGGATATTATAGCTCTGGATATTATGACACTGGAGTATGTCCAGCATGTGTGGTGTTCTCTCTCTTTTTTATATCTATATATCCAGTTATAGCTATTATTACCTTTTATATATGTATATTTAGAAGTGTTTTTAAAAATGGGACTATGGTGGCAGTGTGATGGGGTTCTTGCTAATTTTCAGAAATATTAATACGTACACGTTCACACCACTTGCAGCCTATTTGTAAATGTAAATATTTACAAATTAAACACAATAATTACATTTGCATTCAAAATGAATCCTAAAACTGTGGCCTTGCTAACAGCTGATACTCCCAGCAAGTAGGAAAGGAATTTGGAATCAGTTTCAGCATTATTTGACATGATCTTTCAGTGAGGATGGAAAAGACCAACGAAAGTGACTGGCTGGAGAAATGGCATAGATTACTAGGTTGCATAAAATTGCCTGCTTTAAGTAATTTGATATGATTTCTCCTCTCCAGGATTTCAAAACCTACGTGGATCAAGCTTGTAGAGCTGCAGATGAATTTGTCAACATTTATTATGAGACAATGGATAAAAGAAGAAGGGTATGTAGATATTTTGACAACAGTTAGGACTGTCTTTTGCATTTTTTGCCTTTTAATTTTTCCTAACTTGCATTACACTTGAAAGGAATGAATGTTGGTTACCGTGTGTGGTATTGGCCAGGTTGAGACCTCTGTTCCTCTTGCTAAGGGTTCTTTATGTTACTGTGCGGCACTGTTTTAAAAGGGGCCCTTTCAGAAAGTGCCTTAGACTTCATTAGAATAGTTCAGTCCATGTCTCACTGTATTACAGGCACAGGATTTGGTCAGTACAGACAGATAAAATTTGCTTTATTTGTCTCTCAGGTCAGGATTTAGCTTATTTTTTTCCAAACTTCTTTTGTTAGCAGTCATCACTTCTGTTTCTGGGGGTCTTCAGAAGTGCCTGGGGATAAAGTGGAAACAGCTCTATCTGGCCCTGAAATCTTCACTGACCGTGTTGATATTTGCACCAAAAGAGAGCTGTGGAGACTCTTCTTTTGAATGTATTGTAGTTGTCATTTAATAACTTTCAGATTGTGTGAAAATATCAGCAGTTGCATGTTACTTCCTGCTCACCTTGTGTGTAAGTTCTGCCATCAGTTTTGTTAAAGGAATCTCAGTAGTAGTTAAATTTGGAGGCACATGAGTCACTATGCAACTTAGAAAGCTGAATAAGTTTCAGTTGGCCATTCTTGGTCAGGAGTGCTAATTGTTAAAAGGAGCTAATATTTCATGAGAGCGTTTTATCTATTAAAGTAACAGAAGAAATCAATAATTCACAACATCAGGGTTCAAATAATATTTTTTTGTATGTTGTCTGTTGTCTGCGCTTACACATTTTCCCTAAATGTGTATTTTCATAACCACACAGGCTTTAGCAAGACTTTATTTGGACAAAGCGACGTTAGTTTGGAATGGTAATGCAGTGTCCGGGCAAGAAGAACTGAGTAAATTTTTTGAAATGTTGCCATCTAGTGAATTCCAGGTTAATGTGTTGGACTGCCAACCCGTTCATGGTAAGGTTGTATTACAATTTACTTGTTTATTTTTCAGTCTTTTTACACCTGTTCAAAGTGATCTGCAACTATAATAGTGCTTAGTATTTCGTTTGGAATAAGTTTAGAGAAAATACTGAGAGTTGAAATGTCAGGTTGTGCAAAAATAAATCACTACTCGAGAGGTGCAGCAACTCCACCCTTTTTCTCATGCCTGCGAAAATACTTTAAGGACATTTTTGTTAAGATCATATTCAGATGTGATGTATTTTCATGTATTGAAATTGTCTGGCTGATCAGGTTATCTTGTCCTTGATCATGTCTGAGAGTCAAGAGGCTGCTCCTGTAGCCTTTGATACTGCCCTGCAGTGCAATGTGAAGCAATTCATTAACCTGTATGTACTGGGGTTTCTTGACATCTAGAATAGGTGTTAAGTTCTTTAGATTTCTGATTGACAACTGTTAAAGAAAGGCTTACATATTGAGAAGTTAATATATTACTTTTAATGGATATATTGGGAATATAAGTAAGGAAAAAGTCTGTGGTCAATCATGCTTGCTTTGCTCTGCTGTGAAAAAGATAAAATCTCTAATAGCGGGGAAAAAAAGTGTATGCAACTTGCTAAATGTGTATCTCAGATAATGAGAGCTTCTTCCAATCAAAACCTCGGGTGTTGGTTGTAGTGCTCTAAAATGAACAACATGAGATGAAAACAGAAAAGCCATTAAAAAGCGGTGTTGGCGAGCAAACACAGTATTGTCTGTATAGCGATGATGCGACTGTATTTTTTGTGAATGTGTAACCAGTTGTTAGCCTATAACTTGTACAACATAATTGAATGAAACTTGTACGTACATTTCCTACTTCTTTGCCCGTTAGTCTTTGGTTGAGTTGTTTTCTTTATACTTTTTCTACTTGTGAAGAGCAAGCTACTCAAGGCCAGACCACGGTCCTCGTAGTGACAAGTGGGACAGTAAAATTTGATGGCGACAAGCAGCGCTACTTCAATCAGAACTTCTTGCTGACAGCACAAGCCACACCGACCAACACAGTGTGGAAGATTGCCAGTGACTGTTTCCGCTTTCAGGACTGGTCCAGTTAGCGCGGCCTGGCCACGGGAGGTGGCTTCTCTCGCGCGATGAGTTGACGGCTGTATGGACGGCCCTTCTCCCCGCACGGGAAATGCTCGCTCCTTGTGTTACGTCTGTTGTTACAGAAGGCCTCCAGATGTTCCAGGGTTGATCCCAATGACCATGGGTTTAGTAGTAACAATCTTAAAATGTGAGAGGTTGCTTATGTTAGTTGAACGTAATAAAATGCTGAAGGCAGTGGGCTGTGTTGGAATAATTCCTAAAATGCCTTACATGCAGCTATGCTGCCTCTTCCAGACTTCTTGTATGTAATGCTGAAACTCTGTTTGAACACCATATCCTCTTAATGTACATTTCTGACCAAATGTGTAATTACTTCAAGTTGAAAAGATCTGTTTTTACAGTAGCATCTTCCATTTTATGAAGATGCTTGTGGCACGTAGATAGAACTATCAAAGCTACCTGCTCTTGGCTGCCGGAGCCTGGGAAGGACTGATAAAGATTTCCATTGTTTGTGAAAGTAGCAAATACAGCTCCCGAGTGCATAATCTCCCATATAATCTATTGGAAAGCTAATGTCACCTTCTTGTGTACAAAAGGACTGAATAATCTCATCAGGTTTTTTTTTGGCTTGAGCTTCTCAGACTTTGGTTGTAGTTAATTTATGTTGATTTATACATAGGGCATGCTGAATTATTTGGCGTTCCTGTGCCAACAACTCTTGTCACATACATGTGAACCACTTCAAACTGATTTCTTTTGAAGTCTTACAGTGTGAGAAATAGGACCGTACATGATTTCTGTTTGCTTTAACTGTTAATTCTGTTGCTATGAAGTATGGACTATTTTTCCTGTATGGAGTTTGCATGTTTTGGATCCCTGCTGTCTTTACATCGTAGTAAAAAGAAGTGGCACTGGAAGTAGGTCTTATTGTGAAGCCTTCAATTTTTCTCTTCAGTACTGTATTCACAACAGGTGCTTTGATTATTTTCAACTTAGAAGACCAGTTCTGAACACAAATACTATCTTCCTCTCATGCAGATATTTACTGTAGTTTTCTTGTCAGTTAAAATGTTACCTTTAATAATCGATTCCAGGTTTTTTGTGTGTCTTGCTTTAAATTTGCAGTTTAAAGCTGTCAGCTGCTTTAAAATGTTTTTCAAGACTACAGGTTAAGACTGTCCATCTTAACTTGGGAATTTAAGAATAAATCTGAGTATCAGATTTGTTTCAAACTGGTACGTTTCTATTTTATAGTGAGTTAAACAAAAATCAAAATTTAGCTAAATATGGGAGAGTACACTTGCTTGAAACTGAAAACACGTGAGAGGAACTTGTAACTCTGATCCGAATACAGGTTGCAATGGCAGCAGCAACCCGAATACAAAAGAAGTTACGACTGCAGCTCACTTGTTTTTATGACTTAAATCGGGAAAACTGTGAAAATGAGCCATACCCAACTTGTGTAAAATACCTATAGTTTGTGATACAGTCCCAAATAGTGGGATGTTTGGGTGAAATGGGTGGGTTGATTTCTTTTTAAGGCACTCTGGTCTTTCTATCAGTAAGTTAGAATTAGCAATATGGCTCTATTGAGAAGCTCTTTATGGTCAGAGCTCTTGTGTAACTATTTTTCAGCCTGAAGAGTATGAATTCCTGCTAAACAATGCAAGAAGTCCAGATTTTTCTAAAAGTGTAAATACATTTTTATTTCTGTATGTAGTGAAGAAAGGATCCCCCCCCCCCCATTTAATTACTGTTTATTCTTAACAGAATATGTGAGGTTTATATGTTTGTATTTCTTGTACAGGTTTGAAAGGAAACCCCCTCTGTGCTTTATTGGGTTTTTAATTTGCTAATTATATAAGTAGTGTTACAGATCTGCTTTGCATATGCAGAATGGATTTTGACGTTTGAAATGTAGTGATGGGTACAACTACAGCATTTGTTTGCTGAGCTCGGAAGACACTCACAAGAACACGCACTTCTGTCTGTACCTGAGAAACTTCTCCTGCGAATAAATACTTCTTGGGTATTTTTATTTAAGTTTTAATTTGTATAATAGTTTTTAAGCTTTTTATAGGCAGGCTGGGAGATTTAGAATATATGAGGCAGTGTTTTAATCAAATGTTATTCTCCTCAATTATTTTCGTGCTGTTCGAATGCAGGCTGCTTTTAAATCTGACTTCTGCAATTAATATTAAAAACAAAAAGCCACCAGTAACTGAAAATGCTGTTTCACAAAACACTTTTATGGAGCATACTAAGTCATAGTATAGCTATTAGGTTAAATCGGTGATTTTACAAACACACAAACAAAGCCATCTCTTCCATCCCAGCTGGAGAAGTGAGGGACGCGCGGCTCTGTGCTGCTTGCTGAGATTGCTGTGCTGGAATTGGCAGAAGAGAATGTACAAGTGCTTTTTACTCTGTTCAATACAAAACCATCCAGCTGGTTTAGTGTTCCCAGTTGCTGACTCTGCTGTAATGTCTGAATTTTACAAGGGGCATCTCTGAAGTGACCATGGTTCTGCTCTAATCTGTAAACAGGAGTTTGTATTACCAGTTTTTGCTGTTTGATACCAAGTCACTCGTGTACAGTGAAACAAAGCTAGCTGGCGAGCTCGGCACCTCCACATACTGAATTGTGGCTACTGAAGACTTGGTAGGTCTTCTGCTTTGTATGTTTTCCCTGGATTGTCTTTATCAGTCACTGGTTTTATGTCACTTTTTTCTTTTGGTGTATTACAGTGAAATCAGTTTAAAATGCTTATGTTGTTTCTTGGAATGGAGAAAGTGGTTTGTTCTGACAGTGCGAATGATTTGTTCTGTTAGTTTTGACATGCATACGCTTCCTTATCCTGACTGGAGAAAAGCACATTATAAAGAAATGCTGTTTTATTAGTAAAGTAACTTTCCACACTTGAATCTATTTTCTAAGGTTTTGAAATTGTTTCAGATCTCTTGTAAGATTAAAAAAAAAAAACCCAAACCACCTGATGTTCTACTTTTTATTATTATTGTTAGATGTTTTCATATTTTTTTCTTATATTAAAAATGCAAGAAATAATTTATGGCTTCTTTATCTTTCCTGCTTGCATTAGGCATGAGTTACGTGTTGTGCTCGCGGCACGGCGCCGGGGCGCTCTGGTGGTGCTGCAGTGAAAACCTTGTCTGCAATAATAGCCCTAATAGCGAATGGCTTCACCCAGAGCACTGCCAAGCAGTAAATGGTGTTGAACTGGCTAGAGTAACAACCCCAAAGTGATGTTTCCCCCCTCTGAAATGCACTGAAGTGCAGCCTGCTGTCCAAAAATCCCTGCGTGGACTCAAATACACATCCTCAGACTGGAAATATTTTCGTTGAGAACATACTATTGTGCCTCTGCTGTTTCTCTGCTAAGAAGACATGAAACACATAAGGAATGGTTCATGTGATAACTGATTTATTCACTGTATTTTGCTGTTTAAAACATTGAGTTACTGGTGAGCACTTAGTGTAGATAGCAGCTTTTAGCTGCTGGCAATGAAAAGATGAGGATGCTAATGCAAGGTCAGCATTTGTGTGGAAACAGAGATTGTTCTAGAAACAATTAATGCCAAAGATGTTGTAAAGTTCTTGGTGTGTTTGAAGGTGCGGATTTTGGTGAGGCTTTGCAAACAGGTACATTTATAATTATCATGAGCAAGGCTCTGACAGTTGGTGCAGAGTCGAGGGTTAGGAGCACTGGGAAAAATGAATAACAGGGCCAGAACAGATTTTGCGTGTATGTTGAAAGCAATTCCCCCCGGCTGAAGAACAGTTAAATGTCTCTAAACAAGCTTTGCCTTTCTGATCCTAACTGAGGAGCAGGTCATTGATAGCTGAGCTTATTCCTTCTGAAGACTGGGATTAATAACGTAACTGAATCTTTTATCTTTTGTGTGCAGTGATTGAATGAACTACAGAGATTAAATGGCCACTTTGCCCTGCGTTAGTAATAGAGGTGCTGTAGAACATACAACTAACTGATGGAAAAAGTGCATTGAATTTCAGTGGTTGATTTTTGTCTTCTTGCAGTCTAGTTCAGTTCAGTCCCAGGGGGTTTGCAGCTTCGTGCCTTTTTAAAGCTTCCAACCAGTACACACTGTATTTGACTTATTAAAACAAACCAAAAGAAATCAATGTTGCTGCTGGGTTTAATACTTATTTATCAAGGTCTCTGTGTGCCACGATATGAATTCCTCTTTGGTGTTCAAGTACTTTGGTGTGTGCATTCACACATCTAAGATAATTTTGCTTTTGGAAAGAATATGCACGAGAGTTTTATGGGAAATGTAAGTCTGTAACATAAAACCCACTCCTCCTTTGAAGTTCATGTCAACGCTTTGTTTTTTGTGGTTTGGCTAAAATCCAAATAGTTTGGATTGAGTAGCACAGCATTCCTAGTGAAGGGGCTTGTTCCTGGGAATCGTTCATTACTCTTTCTCTGAAAAAACCCACCCCAAACCCGAACAAAGAAATGATAAGACTATTTTTAGACAACCTTTGCCTGTCAAGCTTTTTCTGTAGCAACCGTATGCTGTATGCTGGTTTGATCTTAAGGTTTAATTTGTACAAAGATACTGTTGGAATTACACGTCTCTGTGTGTGGATGTCCCTGATCGCTTTACAAATGTTTGTGCATCTGCAAAGCCACAGTGCCAGGATTCGGTACTGACGCTTTCCTCATGGGAACAACTTCAGCTTCTAAGCTCCTTTTGTTTTGATAAATGCTTCCCCGTAAGCCGAAACAATCCTGCTCTAACAGAATGAGACCTGACCCTTCCAGTCCGGTGTACCTGGCATAACCATCGACGCTCTGAAGTGACAGAAGGGTGCGTAATACAACAGTACTCGAGCTGCTTTTGACTATGTGAAATGCTGCCCGCAGCAATAGCGTTGTGGTCAGACAAGGTGGAATACAAACTGATTTTAAAGATGATGTTGAACTCAGATTTTAAGATGATTGATGAGAGAGGTCTCTGTACGTACGTAACGCTGGCACCAAAAATTAGAAAACAAGGCTGAAAAGTTTAAGAAAAAACATCACTTCTTCAGAATGAGATTGTGAGCTCCCTTCACTCGCGCTGCTAACAACCGAAGCACAACCAAGACAGAAGTTTATTGGAAGTATCGTACCAACAGGGCACGTAACACAGCAACAGGTCCAGCAGCACAGAATTGTTCAGGCAAATGTGTAATGCTCCCTAGATTCCACCTCCAGAAACACGGATCTGTCTAGCGCTCCAGGGGGCCAAGATTTTCACCTCAGCACAGCTGCCAAAGACAAATAAAACCCGTGCAACCTTTATGTTATCAGTTGCCTACATGAGATCTCCAGTATTGGCATTTGGGGCTGTAATTTCCCACATAAACATGTATGTCCTACTCATCGAGTCTACTCAGCTATACTCAGGTTATTTATTATGTCCAGACATTTATATTTACACATTGAAGCAAGAGTGAAGAGAAGAAGTGAAGAGAAGAGGTTCATTTGTTTTGTTTTATTTTAAAGTTCAAAAGACACTGAAGCATGGATTAGACTAAGAAATTTTATTGAAACTTGTCCAAAATCCAGTCAGGCACAAAACTGATGCATTCCACTAAGGCTTGTCATTGTGTATGGCATACAAAAAAATGCACCTCAACAAGCTGAAACATCAAACAACTAAAGTAGTGGAGTTAAGGCACTTGAGATACTTGTTAATTTAGCAAAATTGCATAAGAATAACCTTCTACTTGATCAAGTCCTTTCTGAGCCTCGGTCTAAAGCATCCAAATTCCGTAACCTCTTGAGACGGGGAGAGGCAGAAGCAGGAAACAAGAGTGTGATCCTGTTTTCCTCCGAGCAGAAACCTCCGAGGCCACCCCAGGGGCTCCCTGTGGTGCAGGTGCTGAACACACACAGCGCACTGAGCACAACATCTTCCCTCAGGAATCAAGGCAAAGGCTCTTTGTGAGAGAAGAGAACACCAGGGGACAGCGTGAAGCGCATGTGTTCAGTTATAAGGCTGAGAAATCCTTCCTGGGGAAACACTATTTATCCTGGGATCAGATATCTGTGTCCTCCCCAAGGATAAAAACTTGGAGAAAGCAAACGAGGAATGCAAGAATTTAACTTAGTGACCCCAAATCTGACACCGATTGGTTTGTTAGGGCTCCGAGCAGCAACTTGAAAGCCCGTTAGCAACCCTTAATTCGTGCTACAAACAGCTGGTTACCTTTGTGCCTTCAGTTTGTATTTCTGAGTGTGAGTGCTGGGCAGTATAAGACCCTCTTTTCCGCTCTGAGCCAATATTTATAACTTCAAATTTGCAGTCTCAGCAGGTGGCAAAGAAAGCTTTAATGAATAACTGCATTAATAACTCAGTTCTACCTGTACAAAAATTGCCCTTCATGTGTGAAGCAGCCTCTTGCATCACACAGTAGCTGCATACTCTTCTCCAAAATGAGACAGAGCTTTCGGAATAGGCACATTGCACACTGCAATTTGGAGTGTGCTCCAAGGGCTGCACACACACTGAAGGAAAAGATTTCCAGGTGCATGAAGGTGTTTTCTCACCTGTGACAAGGCACGACAGAGAAGCTCTGGCCACCTGCTGTGCACACACAGCAAATAAAGTGATAAATACTGGAGGGAAAAAGAAATGTATGGAAAACAGATTATCAGGCTGAATTTCAAATACTGTTTCTAGTTAGTCTACAGAAATGTGGTTCTAAGCATTAATTCAGAATTTCACCAGAAGTAGAGATTTTTAAGAAGATGTAAAGCTTATGAAGTAGAGATTGCATCTTAATACTCTGTGTCCTTCAGAGCAAATTGCTTGTTACATTTAAGGCACTACGTGTCATCTTTGGTTCTGTGTTTAACTGTCTCGTTCAGTGGAAAGAGAGGTAGCACGAACCATCCATATTGAGCTCTTCCATTCCATGCAATTTCAGAGTCATCGCCTTTCCAGTGATACAGATTCTGGAATCCTTTAACTCATCAGAAAACTGCAGGAACAAAAGAACAAACATTAATTTTACAGTAAACAAAGGTGTGCAACGTTCCGCTTGGCTTTCACGTATGCTGAGAAAATCAGAATGAGAAGCCGGGCCTGATGTAACTACGACATACATAGCAGTGAAGAAGTTGCTTAAGAGTGAGTGAGACAACCACATCTCACCTGCAACAACGTCAGCAGAAGGACAGAAGACCACTGCATAGCCCAGAATAAAAGCTGACCAGTAATTAAACAGGGAAGAAGTTCAACTCTCTTCTGATCTTGAGAAGAGTCTTTATGAAATAAAAAGTTTTATTAGGTAGATATTGTTAATTAAGAACTGACTTCTTGTAGAAAGGGGACAATATTTGCCTATGGGATCAGCCTTCCAGACAAATTAAACTCTTTGCGGAAGCTGAGATGGTTAAGAAGCTGGTCCTCAATATGTATTTGTTCCTTCAAAATACGTAAAGCCTAATAAAACCACACAATAATTCTATACTGATCAAATACGTCTTAAGCAGTCAAGGAATCGTGCTAGACTCTTCACAGAAGCAATCTCAACATGTGCGAAGCTTTCAAGCGCCAGGCACCCCCCTTGTTCTCATAAATAAGGATTAATAATCAAGATGTACGAACAGGGAAGAAGAGAAAAGTTGGGGAAAAAAAAGAGACACTTGTTTTCAGTTTAAGTTCGTTGAGATATCACGATGAAAAGAAATCTTTTAGAAGCTGTAATGGCATGAAAAGGAGAGTACCACAACCTTTCCTTTGGCCAGACTGAAAAATCGCGGTGTCCAAACACCGTTATTTCTGATGATTATATTGCCCAATATTGCTACACTTCGAGAAGCAAATGGGGCGTTTCCAAGCGTATTTCCCACCAAATCAGATTCAGCAAATAGGCCCTTCGCCTGGTTCTCCATTCTGGTTTATATTAATGTTGCCACACAAGGACATTCCAGTCGGCAGGAACAGATTCATCCATAAGCACACAGTGCAGGGGACAAAACAAGCCAAACAAAAGCCCTCATCTGTGTTTTCCCACTTCCTCCGAAAGGCGTCTGCGCTGTCGCAGCTGTATCGCGACGCACAGGAAGGCGATGACGTACCTGTACGGGTAGCCGTGGTATTTAGATCTGAAGATAGACAGCAGCCAGCTGAAGAACAACACCACCAGGCCAATGCCAGCAATACACAGGACTGCAAGAGATGCAGAACAGCGTTTGGGTAACGTGACAGCTGTCCCCGAGAACACCACAGTGACAGGGCTTTTCAAAAGCATCCTGTAATGTTTGCAGACTGGGTCAGATGAGACCTCTGTTAGAATCACCGAGAAGAACTAGATTGACACCAATTTTACTCCCAGCTCCCACTGTGAACCACTGTTACATCATTGCTGTAAGAGCCAGTAAGTCCCTTCTCTCCCTCCCTAGCAAAATGCCGCAAAGCATCTTTATTTCTCCCCGTCTCCCAAAAGGGCTTTGAGTTTATCTTGCAGGTTCCTGAGCAACTCCAAGTGCTGCTGAAAAACCAAACGATTCGCTTCTGCTTGGAGATGAGTCCAAAACCCCCCAGTGTAAAATCATTTCTATTCAATAGCGTATCACAAATCTTTACTGAATATGCCTTCTCTTAGAAAGTGTTAGTACTTACTTTTTCTTTTGCCCACATCCATGTCAGAAGTAGCAGCTTCATGGAGGAGAACCATTCCTAAAGTAACGCCACCATCTACAGACACTGTTTAAGGCTCAATCAACAAAATACAACAGGCTCAATATAACACGCTTGTTCCTACTCTCGTCAATCCAGCTCCCACCCCATACCTGGGGTGGTCAGTCTCTTAGGAAAAATTCAAGACTTCCCAGCCAAACCAGCAGCTTTGGGGAAAAAAGCAACTAAAAAGCATTCACAATGTCAACTTTTAATAGAAAATAAATACCAAGTTTAAAAGAAACTGGAAAGTAGAGTAGGCCTTCACATAACGTTTAAAATGTGCTTGTTAATCTCGTCACAAAACAACATTCCTTCCCAGAGAGCTCAGCCATTCCTGCCACTGTTCTACTCCACTCACTTGCTGAGCCGGGATTTTGAACAGGTAGAACAAGAAAAGGGAGAAATCAGCAGAAATCACTCTGTTTAAGAACATCAATGTGGCAACAGAAGAGACTTATTAATCATGTCAAGCAGTGAAGAGGACAGGTAGTTTGAATGAAGCTTTGAAATGATGTGCCTACAGTAAGTCTGCTGTTCTGTGTAGTTGTATGCTATAAAATGTAAACTGTTTGGGATTGTGAAGCTGCAAGGAGAGAGACAATATTAAATAAAACAAAAACCCCTGAATGAAAGATAACAGCATGCACAGGCTGGCACAGGTGACGAGAGAAGGAAGAAGAACTTGCATGGGGAATGTTACAGATGATGGATCAAAAACATACACAGAACGGAAAAGAACACTGAATTCTAGAGTATTCTTATGACATTTTCATACAACTAAGGCGAAAATTCTCAATCTGCAAGTTTCCACTTGCCTTTCTTGAGGGCACAATAGTGGCATGGAATAATCCTGAACTGTCTGCATGAACAGGTGCTAACATTAAACGTAAAGAAGCTAAGCAAAGGAATAAAAGTAAGATCAGTAGTAGAGGAAGGGGTCCAACACCAAAGCAACAACTTGGTAAGCGAGATTGAAAATATAAGAGACATACAGAGAGGAACAGGGTCTATCCTGAAGAATCTTATGATCCACATCTACAGCGCTGTATTCATTTCAGTCACCAAGCAAGAAGAAGGTGGTGAGAAGGCAGCCATCGTTTTCTGTTCAACGGAAAGATCCCTGGCACGGGAAAGCGGAGCTGCCAACAGAGCGGCTCCATGAGGCTCCGCATCAGCACAGGGGCACAGCGAGGGGCCGGGACAAAGCGCTTCCCTAGAAAAGGCAGCAGCACAAGCCGACAGAAAAATCATCACCACGCACGTGCTCCGCGGTAGGAAGGATACTGAACAGAAGAACAATGTGTGTTTCTGCCACAAACTGCGCTTGGCTGCTTCCATGGATGTAGTTCTGTAAGAGACAAAGAGCAATGCAATTCAGAAAAGACTGGAGTCAACTTTGCCATAATTAACTGCAGCTACAAAGCTGGGAACTGGGGTTTGCACTGTCTGCTTCAGGAGACAGAAGGTGGAGCACAAGCAAGTTCATCTCTTTGGGCCATGAGGTTAAAAAGACCAGGTTTAACATGAAATTGCCAGGCTTAGCACTAGGACTGCTTAGCATGTAAGAACCAACATAAACACCTTTGTTTTGCCATTACCAGTTTAGAGTTCTCATGTCTCTTCATCAGTACAGATACAATATATGTGAAAGACAGAGGAAAGCAAATGTCACAGGTGACAACAATGTTGAAAACATGGAAAGAAACGAATGGTTAGAAGATGCACAAGAGGTCAGACAAATGAACAGATCGGGTAATGTAAAAGAATCTGCCATTAGAACCTAAGCAAAAAAGCCTCATTATTATGCTTCCTCCAACATGTAGCACTTTTTTTTTCTTTTTACATTTTGTAGACATGGGGAACAACAGGAAGGATGAAGGAAACACTTACCCTAGTTTTGAAGGCAGGGGGAACCCCTCCATCCCCATAACTTGTTAGCAAATCATTTGGTTACTCTCTATGCTGTCCTCTTTACCCTAGAGCATTCTTTTCATATGTCCTTAGCTTTCTGTGATTACTGGAATAATCCAAGTGTCCACACACAGAAAGACCTTGAACTGTAGGTATTCACACAGAGACCAAAGTCCCGATTCCAGCAGGTACCATCCATCCAGCTCCTGGCCAATGCCTCAGTGCACGGAAAGCACTTTGAGCAGCTTCTAACCAGAAACTGAACGTGCTGCTACATATCAAGGTTAATTTACTGTTTACCATCAGATTAAGAAGTGCATTTCTTATTCTATCTCTTAAAAGGTTATTTCTGAGCACAGAAAGCAATGCACCTAAAAAACCACTAAGTGATATTCTAAGAGTAAGGACAAATGTCACAGAACAAATGTCACCGTTCTCACGGAACTGATGAATCACTGGACCAAAGACTGTCAGAGTGGCTTCCCTATCAAAATGGAATTCTAGGTAATGGTTGGAGTTATCACACAGCCATTACACAGAGTACTTTGATTTGGATTAAGATCAGTATTTGGTGATTTCTTAGTAGTAAAGCACATGTTTGCAAACAGTTTCTTCTATTTGAGCCAAGAAAAGGATAAAACTACCTGGCAGAAAATCCAGATATTGACTGGAGCTCTAACACTCCTGTTTCAAACCAAGCCAACCCCTGTTCTCACAGCTGTGTTTCCTCTCTGAACGCATCAGCCGCTGTGTGATGCGCCTGGCTCCGCGCAGGGCAGCTGAGCACCGTGACTCGCAATGGGAATCACAAAGAGAAGACTCACCACTTGTCCTGTATGGGGATTCTTATGAGCATAGGGTGGGCCTCTGATGTGGTTCCACATCTGGCCTGATGTCATTGCCAAAACAAAACACTGAAAAGGAAACATTATTTAATAAGGATTTTTTTATTTTTTCCTTTTTTTTTTTCCATCCAATTTCATTTCATACCAAAAAGTAGAGGTTTGGGATACAATCTTAGGCGAGGAATCGTTCTACATTTTATTTGTATAAAAGGCATCTAATCAAGCATTGAGCTGAAAAGACGGAGATCGAATAATATTATCAGAATACCAAAAAGTAAAATTAAATGCCCCTCATTTCCCTCTGCCGGGTTTAAGCATCCTTAAATACCAAACCTTTTAAAACTTGAATTGCTACAAAACTTGTAACAACAGGCGGACAGGAGTTAGAATTACTCACCAAAGCAGCGAATGCCCAGCCAGTTTTGTTATAGAGGAAATCCAGATTGCTTCCACGCAAATACACGAGGCCTCCGATGACAGCCAGCAGCAGCCCCAGCATCAACGGGCCGGCGTAGTTGGGTGGCCGTATCACACGAATCTAAATAGAGGATATTTAAGTTGTTTTCCCGCCGTGGGATTACACATTACACCCGCACTCCTGCTAACAGAACCCACAATAGATTAGAGAGGAAAAAAACACCAACGCACACACCCCCAGAATTTTCTATATAATAAATCTGTCGAGGAAAGTAAGTAATGCTTCTTCCCTCGTTACTGTAACTTCAGTTTTATACAACTTTACCCTACTTAATAATTTAAAGAGAGTTTTTCTTCCATAAGAACAGAAGAGGGAGAAGGAGGGTGAGTCCGCTGCGTTCAGTTTTGGTCTGTGCTACAGAAAAAAGATGTGGACAGACTGGAGAGGGTCCAGAGAAGGGCCACAGAGACCATCCAAGGACTGGGAAGCCACCATGGAAGGAAAGGCTGACAGAACTGGGCTTGTTCAGCCTGGAGAAAAGAGGCTTAGGGGAGACCTCATCACCACGTTCTAGTAATTAAAGAGTAGCTCCAGAGAGGCTGGAGACTCCCCTTGTCCAAGGAGTCACGAGGAAAAGACAGGGGGCAATGGGTACAAGTTACTCCTGGGGAGATTCCAGCTGGACGCAAGAGGGAAATGCTCCCCGATGAGAACCATCAGCCACTGGAATAATCTCCCCAGGGACATGGTGGATTCCCCAGCGTTGGACACTGTTAAGATTCAGGGTGCTGGGCCAGCTTGTCTAGACCAGGCTTTTGCCATGAAAGGTTGGAACAGATGATCTTTTTGGTGCCTTCCAACCTTGGATTCTGTGATTCTATGAAAATATTAGAACACAGAAGGTAAGGAAACGTCAAGAGTAGTGACGTGCCCAAACGGCACGTTGTGGACAAGAACTATTTAGCGCATGTGCGAGCAGATCATTGGGCACGGATCACAAGTGACACATTTCACAGCTGGAATTTCGCGCTACAGGGGCGCCGGTGCTGACGAAGATCCGCGTGTACTCACGTTGACATCGGTTCTGTCGGCCACCCAGCGAGCGAGCTGCTCGGCCGCGAAGCCGCGCACCTGGAGCTCGTACGTGTCGCCCCGCTTGGGCTTCCCCTTCGCAGGAAAGTTAATGAAGGTCGGAGCAGAATTCATGTTGAGCTGTAGTGAGAAAATCCATAGAAGACACAGCACCATGAGAAGTCCACTTAGTAACACACAGTTCTGTTCTGGTTGTATCTTGCAACACTGTCACTAAATCAATCAGGAAGGAGCTCCAATAAAAATTACACTGTATGTTATTACAGGAAACAGAAAAAGCCAGAGGGGCCAGTTCGCTCCTTGTGCCTCCCAGATTTGTCAGTTCTGTTACCGTTACCACCAACATGCTGCTGCCCTCTGCTCTCCTCATTTCTCCTGAGAGTGGCAGCTTTTAACCTCCCAATTTATCTCTTTAATCATTGCAGCGCTAAATTTTGTACACACCTTTACTTTCTTGCCCTCAGTCCCCAAAACCCGAGTTAAAAATAAGCCATTACCATCTGAAATACATCTGAGCCTTCATCAAAATCCACCATAGCAAAAAAAATCTTGTTGGTGAAGGCGCTGGAGTATCGCCAGGAGTTTGCCAGGATCTGGTATTCCTCGTCGGCTTGTCTGTGAAGCACAGAGAGCGAGACGCTGCGTCACACCGTCCAGAACACGCGCTACAGAGCGGCCGCGGAGCCGCAGCGCCCCTGCTCTTTGTTTAAACCCAACAGCAAGTTCTGTTGAGTCCATAAACGCAGGCAGTGGTGATTTCTAGGTGGAACCTGACACAGAAGCCGGCAGCGCAGGATTTACTAGTCCACATCAAAACAAGGACAGCTGGGCCCTCTTTTTGATGTCAGGGGACAAGAAACCAATTGACTTCAACTAACTAGGGAAAAAATCCTATATACAGGCCTCTACCACCTCCGGATTAATACGTGAAAGCTATAATATGGTTAAGGATCCTGCATATTATACTTGTAACTAAATAAGTGCCAATCAGCATGTAATTAACAGCACCTTCTAGACTGCACAGCCAGCAGTAATTCTACAAACATTTCTTCAGCAGCTCAAGGCAGGAGAAGTTGAGTTTTCACCCTGTCTTTCTGCAGAAGCCTGTCAGTGTGAATATCGGTTCTGCAAAGCAGCAATTCTTTTAGGAGGGGAACAAATAATGAAGGACTATGTTGTTTTCTCACAGGCATATTACACAGATATTGCCACACATTTAATTTCAAAGACAATCCTACTATAACGTGCCCTCGTATATTCCTCCCATGTACATGAAAGTTTATCCTACTCTTAAATTTAATTCCCTACAAAGCATAAGAGGACTTTGAAGTTCTAATTTAGGACTAAATGAAGCCCATACTTGCACACAACACATTGTCTGTGAGGCTGAAGAGCAGTGAACATCACAATCACCGAATAATTTCGGGGTGGTGCCTTCACGAGGCGTCGAAATTTGTCTCCATTCATTCGAATAACGGATCTTTTGCTCGCCCACTCCATTAGCTGGTTCACTTTTTCTGATAGCACCATCTGAAAATAAAGTTGGAGAAACACTGTTGCTTTGGGTTCCCCCCCATCGGTCTCACAGGAGAATCCTGGAAGGTTTTTAGATTTGATGTAATAAACAGCTGCACTGTATTTCAAAAGAACACAGTCATTAAGACACATTAAGACTTTGGAAGGCATTTACAGATCCTTTTGACAGTCATGTTAATATTATTAATTTACTTTAACCACTTAAGTATTATACACACTTTAAGCACTTGGTATTATACACAGTGGTGAGGACTGCCAGCTCACTAGTATTTTGTCACGTAGCTAACCGTGAGGTTGCTTTCAGACATCCAGACTGCCCCAAGTCACGCCACAGGATTTATTCGCCACTGAGCATCGCACACTGTGTCGGATTCAAAACCTGCTGGAAGTGGAATCAACACTAGAGATGGAAGTGAGCTCAACATCTCATCGCTGGGAAAAACTGCATTCGGTGCATATTTGGAGAACTCGGGAGCGCTCACTAAGCTCTTCTTTAAAAATGAGCCAATCAATTCTATATCAATATACAATGAAGTATTTGGTAAGGGACAAACCTCCAAGTGTTCTACTTCTCTACTCCTTATTAACACTCTTCTTCAGATACATTTTTTTAGGGTAAATAATAAACTGCTCTTCTTTGACTTACGACTGACACACGTATATACCGAGGGATCTTTTTGAACCCCGGGAGTCAAGCGTGTGGGAATAAGTGACACTTCAGTGATTAGGACAATCGGTTCACCCTCCCAACCCCACAGCCAGGCACACACGCTCTTACACAATAACAGAAGAACCTGGGATTAAACACATTTGAAAATAAAACGTAAGGAAGGTTTAACAAAGAACTGTTGTTTTTACATAAGCGAGGACCTGGCGCTTGACCCCAGCAGGGGGAAGGACCGAGAGACATCAGACTAAGAATCCTTAATGTAAAACACAGTCTTTTCCTGGAATATATACTGATACCTGTATATATCTGTATTTATAAGTTAATTTAGGGGGAAGTGTAGCCAAAGTACCAGGAATCCATATTCATAAGGAGAAGGGTATTGTATGTGTCAGGGCAGCCTGTAGACCCTTAAGTATCCAACCAATGGCGAACAGGGAAGGGAAGTTGCAGCCGGGATTTGGGGGGGACATAAGCAGGGCCTTTTTGCCCTATTCGGTGTGCCTGCCTTTAGGTAGAACACCCGGTGTTGCAATATCCTTATTAAAAAAATTGCTTTGCTAAGAGATCCTGCCTGAGCCTATTCCATTGGCAGAATAATTGTTTCCTACAAACACATAAATTAGAGCGGTGTGATCCTAATGAGCCCCCTGCTCCCCATGCGCGGCCAAGCCAAAGGCCGGGCCCCGCCGCCCGCCCGCCCGCGGCCTGACGGGCCCCGTCCCGCCCTCCGCCGCCGTACGAACTCAGCGCAGGCCAGCGCCCCCGGGCCGCCCCGGGCAGAGCGGCGGGCGCGGTCCCGGCGGCCTCTCACCTCCTTGCGCTTCTGCCCCGCGGCGCCCGGCCCGGCCCAGGCCGCCAGCAGCAGCAGCGCCAGCACCGCCAGCGCCGCCATGACCGCCCCGCTCCGCCGGCCCGCGCCCATTGGCACTGACCGACCCACTGGCACTGCGGCCCCGCCCACACGCTTCCTATTGGCGGCGGCGCCGGCCCGCGACTCGCTATTCGTTGAAACTGTCCCCAGCTCGGGCTGCGGACAGCCTATAAGCGCAAGGCAAGCTGGAGGCGCGCCATTGGCGCAGCCCCAGGCGGGGCGGGCTGTGCCGCGGGGCCCCCGGCAGGGGGCGGCAGCAGCGGGCCCGTTCGCTGCCCGCGCTCGGGACGTGTCGCCGCTGTCCCGCCGCCGCAGCCCCTCACGCTGGGGATACCCCCCGGGCTTTCCGCAGCGCCTGCGGCTCTTTTAAACATTGCAAACTGCTGCTCAGCCACAGTGAGAACGGGCCGCCCGGGGTCCCGGCGCCGCCGCGGGGGGTGCGGGCCTGACGTCGGTAAACCCCAAAAAGCGAAAATAGGAATCTAGGGGAGAACTCCAAGGAACTTAATCCTTAGCTCCCTAAAGGTGTGCGCTTGCTTAATTTTATAAACGCGTGTGTATTTCTGGGTCGCGTTAAGAGAAAGACTTAAAGTTGTAAACGCACTCGGGTAATCTGCAGCCGGCGTGTAGCGAGTTACGGGCTGCGGAGCGAAACCGGCACAGAAAACCGCGGCTTTACTGCCGCTTCGCTCCGCCCCTTTCCTTTCCTTAATTCGAGGATGTGTGAACTATGGAAACCGTTTCTGGCGCCGCGGGCTTCGCTGTAGTTTCTGTTGTCACTAAAATCTCTGGCTGTAGCTCTTTGGGCTGATAAATTTATAATTCAAACGGAAAAAGAGGGGAAAAAAAAGAAAAGAGAAGGAAAGAAAAAGTGGTGTCAGAAGTGGGATTCGAACCCACGCCTCCATACGGAGACCAGAACACCCAACCCGCCGCGGGAAGGCGCGGAACGCCTTGAGTCTGGCGCCTTAGACCACTCGGCCATCCTGACACTGCGTTCGGGTCTTGCGCTGTGAGGTTCTTAGCGCTTTCCTCAGGCCGTGCCCGTCCGTCCGTCCCTCCTCAGCCGCCCCCGGGGAGCGCTGCAGAGCCTACAAACCGAAGCGGAGCCGCCATCTCTCTCTCTCGGCTCCGGAGCTTCCCCGGCCCCACTCAGCCGCACGGAGGCGGCACCTTTCCCGTCACCCCGCGCCTACATTACCCACAGCGCTCCACCCCGCTCCGTAGCGCGGCGCGCCGGCCGCTTCCGGCGCGACCATTTTGTTTTTCACCGCTCGCCAAGGGTACCGGTGGTTATTTCCTCGCCAGCATGTTCCCGGTGGCCAGGGCCGCTCTGAGCCTCAGCGGTAAGCAGGGAGGCGGGTCTCTGGCGCACGGAACCGCCGGGGCTGTGTCGCGGGTGTAAGCGGTTTGGCAGGGGGGTCTCCCCCGGTTCCTTCCCTGTGGGGACAGTCCCTGAGCGGGGGGGCCGTGAGGGCAGCTGAGGGGCTGCGGGCGGTTTCGCCGGCTTTCATTTGCTGCTTTCTTTTTTTACCCTGCCTCTTCTAGTTGTTTTTACTTGAGCTGACCTTGCGTGCCCTCCCTCGGTGCTTTTCCTCCCTGATAGCACCCGAAGGCACGTCCAGGTGTGGTGAGCCGAGGTGATGGGGGGAGCAGCCCCTCAGCTCAAGGGCAGGGTGACGGAGTTCAGTGACAGCCCCCCAGAGCTTCACCCACCCTCTCACACCTAAAATAAATGTACTTAGCAGTGGTTCTTTTGGTAGATATTCAAGCTTCTCTTTTTCCTCTTTAAAACAAAACGAAAAACTACTTGTGCAGCCTCACAGCATGCCGGGGATGTAGCAGCATTATGAGTATTATCATCTTCTCTAGTCACGTTTGGGTAAACGTGAATCATTGACCTGAAACAAAAAGATTATATTTGTAATGTCTGTGCGCAGACCGCTGTCTCATCAAATGCGCTGTATGCCGCTACTAAATGGCTTGGGTTTTGAAGCTGGTGGTTTGAGTTTTCACTCTGTCTTTTTAATAAGTGTACCTTGTGTAGTGTGCATTGATAACACACTTCATACGCTGTCATCTGGAAATATCCTCCTGTATTTCGCCGCCATTTACCTCATGCCAAGGCCCACAGATACTTTCCCTTCACCTCCCTCTCCTCCCGTCCAAAATCCTGAAGCCGTAACAAAGGTGTGACCGTACCCATTGTCTTAACCCCGTACAGGACGAGCTCCATCCTGAAAGTGCTTATAGCAGGTTACACCTACTGACAGCGTAGGTGTTTACATACAGAATTCTGAAACTTTTCATTAATAAACAAAATATTCTATTAGACAGATAATAACGCTTAAAAGCGTACTTGAACTTCCATGCTGAGGGCCTCAAGAAAACATATTGATGAAAAAGGTAACCTGGAGGAATTCCTTACTGGAATTAGACTTCAGGAATAACTTTCTGGAGAGAAATTGGGAGAGCTGAAACAAAATGCATGGCGTTCTGTATATCCTGTGCTTTGGAATCATTCCAAAGCTCTAAGACTAAAAGATTATTTTTTTCAGCTTTGCTTAAAGACTTTTAGTGCTTACGCTTGCCTCTCTGGTGGTGGGAGATGAGCATTGTGAATGTTCTGGATGTATATTTTAGTTGGTTTCTGTATTTCTGCTTCTCTTTGACGTTCATTAGCTCGTGGAGTTCAGCGCACTGCGGTGAGACAGGCTCATCGCAAACATGAGCCCAACTTCCACGATCAATACGGGAACCTGGTGCTCCTTGGTGGAGCCTCAGTTTTTGCTGCTGTCTGGGGATATGTAAGTCGTCCTTTTGTTCACCGCTCTGTGGTCACTTGAGCTGTAAATCTCACAAGCTGTTCAGTTTCACAAAGTTTGAAATAACCTAAGTGGTCAGAATTTAGGAGCCCTTTAGATAAGTGAATAGTAATGTGATAGAGATTAAAGTTGCTTTAGTTCAGGTTTTGGTTTTGACTTGTTACTCAAATTTCTGTGTCAGTCTGTTGCTTAATTTTAAAATGTAGTAGAAGCACAACTGTTCTCTATTTTACTTGAGACTTCTAAGCTTTTAGCAGAAGAATTTATAGATAGAAATAGCAGTATGGTGACAGGGCTTTATGTTCCGCATTCTTTGTTCTAAAGATAGGTATTTTGAAATAGAAAACTGAAGTAGTTAAATATTATTCAATATAAGTATATTCTACTTGCTTTATTAGAATATGAATGAGATGTCATGTTCTAATACAATGAATCGAAACTGAAAGCAACAGCAATAGCCTTCTGTCAGAAGGTTTATTTGATTCCAGAGTTAATAATCTTGATTGTTTTATCCTCCTACAGGTGTTTACGGGTGTTGGAATGGAGTGGGGCCTGTCGCCTGTTGGCAGAGTCACTCCAAAAGAATGGAGGGAGTAACAGCCTTTACTTGTCATGAACTGGTCTAAACTTTCACTGAAAAATCATCACACGAAGGCATTTGTTCCTTGATGACCACTTGTACAGTGGCATTCCTGGTCTAATAAACATACCTGGAAACTTGTCTGGCTCTTTTAGGTTTCCTCTTTGCCCTGTGTCTGCTGAAGTAGATGAAATAGTGTAAAAACTCGGAATAATTAAATCATATTTTAGGTGGTCACAGTCATTCCTGTCAAGGCCAGTTATGGATAATGGACAAATCCAAAATGTTATCTGTTATACAGTTGTTTATTATACAGTTTTCTATTAAATAGTTGTCTGTTTGGCCAGATGTTTGCACTTAAATAAACCTCAGGTGCTTAAATGAACTCCACGTGCATTCCCACTGCAGAGTTCACCTCTGGCTTCTGCTGCACATCTGAAATATGACAAAGTTTGTATTTTCTGTTGAGATCCTCCTTTTTTTTCCACAGAGTATTTCTGTGTCTTGAATATCTCCAAGTAAGTTGCTTCTCTCTCAGGCCTCTGAGAGTTTCAAAGGACTCGGATGAGCTTTGGAGCGGGAGATGCTCCGCTGGGGTGGGCACTGTCCCCATCCTGCTCTGCGCTGATGCTGAAACGGGATTTTTCTCATGATTCTTGTGTGATCAGAATTTGTCAGGAAATAGATGAGAGGTATATGCAGACTCTATAAACATTGGAGTGAGCTTGAATCCCTGAAAATACAAAAATATCTTGCTTTTTGATACAGCAGAGTGCATGAAGTTGTTGCCTTTACTTTTCTCAGGGATTTTAATTGCCGGTTTCTTCCCAACTTTTGCTGGAGCAAAGGTGAAAACACACATTTGACCAGCAGGTCCAGCTCGGTTTGAGCACCGTTCAGCACTGCGGTGCTTTGAGCAGCATTATCAGGTTATATCCAATGATCTGTAGGTTATATCCAATGATCTGCAGTTACATCTGATGATTTATGGGTTATACTCGATGATCTATAGGTTGTGTTCAGTGGCCTCGGGTGAGAGGGCTGAGCCGCGGTGCTGTGCAGGGCGCTTGCACTGCACCCCTCGCCCAGCCCGCTGCAAGGTACACCGGGAATCTTGTGTCCAGCTGTGGCCCCTCAGTTCCAGCAGGACAGGGAACTGCTGCAGAGAGTCCAGCGCAGCCACCAAGATGCTGCAGGGAGTGGAGCATCTCCCGTGTGAGGAAAGGCTGAGGGAGCTGGGGCTCTGGAGCTGGACAAGAGGACACTGAGGGGGGACTCATTCCTGGGGATCAATATGGAAAGGGGCAGTGTCAGGAGGATGGAGCCAGGCTCTGCTGGTGACAACCAGTGACAGGACAAGGAGTAATGGGTACAAACTGGAACACAGGAGGTTCCACTTAAATATGAGAAGAAACTTGTTGGGGTGAGGGTGGCAGAGCCTGGCCCAGGCTGCCCAGGGGGCTGTGGAGTCTCCTTCTGTGCAGACATTCCAACCCGCCTGGACACCTTCCTGTGTAACCTCATCTGGGTGTTCCTGCTCCATGGGGGGATTGCACTGGATGAGCTTTCCAGGTCCCTTCAACCCCTGACGCTCTGGGACTCCGTGTCCGGGCCGCGGTGCCCGTTGCGCAGCGGCACGGAGCCTGTCAGGGCTCCAGGCAGCGCTCCCGCCGCCACGGCCTCAACCGCGCCTGCGCCGCCGCGTCACGTGAGCGGGAGGGAGGAGCTGGGCGCGCCGCGGTCACGTGAGGCGCAGCCAGCGGGGCGGGGCCGCCCGGCGGGGCGGTCGCACGGAGCCGAGCACCAGGCGGGACCCCCGCCCGGGCGCTGCCAGGTCTGCGTGGCCGGAGCCTCCGGTGAGTGTGGCCCTGCGCTGCTGCGCCGCGGTCCTGCTGCTTGTCCCCTCCCTGCCCGCGGCGTTCCCCTCTTCCCCAGCCTCGGTTCCTGCGGGGCTGTCCCGTCTCCCTCTGCCCGTTGTCACGGCGGCGGGGCCGCTGGCTGCGGAGAGCGGCTTTGCCCGGCGCTTCCCGCGGGAAGGCGGTGCGGAGCTCCGCTACGTGTCCCCTCGGCGCGGGGGGGCCGGTCCCGCCGCCGCTGCCCGAGCGCCCCGCGGCCCCGAACAGGCGCTGCCGCCCGGCCGCGGGTCTCTCCGCTTGGGAGGGGCGAGGGGTGCGAACGGCACCGGGGGGGGGGGGGGGCTCGTCCCGGGGGGCTCCGGGGGTGCGAGCAGCGCGGGGTACGGGGCTGACGCGGCGTTTCGATCAGACCGACTTAGCGCGGGCTCTGGATCGAAAACACGGCTCCGAAAATCCCAAACGGTATTTCCTGCTCCACCGCTTTTTGGGCCGGTTTTCCTTCCCTTTTTCCCAGTGCCGGGCGAGCGCTGATGCTGCAGCCGCATCGGCGCTCGTGTGGTTTCCTTGGGATGCAGCCAACGCCGGAAGGTTGAGTGGTATCAAACGGGAGCTCAACAGAACCGTAATAGGCTGTTCTTATCAGGGGCAACCACACCTGGGATCTCCCGGTACACAGTGAGTGTGCGCCCTCTCATGCACTTGCAAAAGTAGCTTTTCTGCTCTTGAAAGACTTGAATTTGAATGCACAGGCCACGGAGCCTCTTCTGCAAGGTCCTTTTTTCAGATCTGAGCTGCCTCTGAAACATCTTACTTAGTGTTTTGCCTTGTGATGGCAGCACTCTGTGCACAAGTGCATTTTTTCGTATGTTTTGGCTAAAAGGGTAGTGTAAACATTCTGGAAAAGGGCAAATAGTTGTGGTGCTTCAGGGTAAAACCTCATTAAAATGGGCAAGAGCAGACCCAGCTTCACTATTGCTTCTCTATCCATGCTCTAGAAATTGCACGTAATTATTGAGAGTGTAAAGCTCCTTAAAATCTTTTATACAGTCACTGAAGATTGTAGTTCGGCACTTAAATACTTGTAGAATTGTATTTGTGGATGCAAATAGACCAAGAAATAGGGTTTTTTCTGTTTGTTAATGTGAAAGCTGGTGCACACTGGCTGAGAGCAAACGCAGTTTGATTAGAAATCAGTAATAATAGTTAATTTTGTTGTAGAGAAAAGGCTTCCAAGCTGGCAAAGTGGGAAAGTAAAAGCTAGTGTGACGTGCTATTTGCTGGTTTATTCTTTATATTTTAACTCATAATGCATTCACCATTGTTCTGCCTTGTATTTTGAGACTAAGCTCAAGAATGCGGAGGCCCAGTTGGCCTCAGTGCGCCCACATAACAAAGGTTTGTAAATCATTTTCTGTTCCTGATATCTGCTACAATTCTTCCAGGGGAACACTCATGTTCTCCAAAAATCTGATTTGAAGAGATAGTGGAAGAACATAAACAAGTAAAAAGATGTATTAAGAATTTGTCTCGAGTGTCTTAAAACTCGTTAGAAGTGGGATGTTTGTAATGTGTGCTTTTTTATATAGAAATAAAGTACCTCAGAGCAATTTCACAGTCTGCTGACCAAGCCAGACTTGTTAAAGTCTTGAGCAACATGAATTACAACCTGTTCAGAGTGTCACGTAGCTGTGGCAGATATTCCATAGATGTGCAGTTTCTCTGACGATTAAGCGCCGTATATCTAGTCATATTTTCCAGTGTATCTGTTTGCTGATCAATGTAATAAAACCTTGTTATTTTGTGTTGGCCCAGATCTCCTGTAACCCATTTTCCAGCACTTCTGTTAGCGCCAGGATGAGATGTTACAGCTTTTTCCTTTCCTGCTGTCTTTCGCTCTTTTTCATAGCTCTTTGAAGACTTCTAGGGACAGGTCCCTTTTTCCATTTAACGTAATTAGCGATTTATCTTTCTGCTGCTATCAATAAATCAAGCTATAAAGCAGGACTCAGCCATTCAGAGGCTGTGGTTTAAATGTGACATTCTGGTTCTGGTGTTTGTGTTTCTGGTGTTTGACCCCTCTCAGTTTCAGCAGCTATAAATTCAAGACACTTATAGACGTATATTTATAGCCTTTGTGAAAACTGAAGTTGTACACTTGGCCAGAAACGTTGTGTTCTTCCTCAGGTACGTGTCCTGACCCTGACCAGGCACAAAGCACATTGATGCACATTGTGTTGTTACACTGTGCTGTCTGGGTTAGCTCACATATTAGAAGCGCTAAAGTGTATTTGGTGAGGTCAGAATCTGGGTTTTTATCAGTGCTAACTTAATTTGCATTGCTTTTTTTTTTTGTTAATTTGAGGTGGTGAACAACTTCACTTTGACTTCAGCAAATCTGATTTTCCTTCAGATATTTTGCTTACGAAGGCCCCCATTAGCAAACCAGAAAAAATATTTTAGAGAGATGGATCTTGGGTTTCTCAGTCACTTTGTGCCTAATCACTGCTTAATTTTCCTTTCTATAGGAAGAAATTGCCGTTGGAACTAGAAACTATTTCTGTGTCTGTTGCATAATTTGCTTCATAGAAACACTGGCTGACTTTCTTTAAGGAAAGTGAATGTTTGGATTTTATCTTGTGTTAAGCCTAAAATCATACTTGGAAAATATACACTTGGACTTATGTCTCTTGGCAAATATCATTTTGGTTTTAATTATCTTTTATTCCGTCGCTGGGCGTTGCTCCTCCGCACGTACCCTCCCATGCTTGGTTTGGCTCTATTGCGGAGCCAGGTTATTTCTAGGGCTCTGCTGCTCCATCGATGGCGTTGATGCACAAACAAGGAAATACCGCTGCCTTGTGTGCTGCAAAACATGGGCAAAAGGGCTGGAAGAGAACAGAAAATCGGAGTTTCTGAAGGTATGAAGCAGGAAACAGCACAGCTTTTTCCCGTTCTGTTCAAAGCCATGTCTCTTTGTAAGATGAAGCCACTCTAGATGATATTCCACAGCCGCAGTACTTGAACTGAAGCCTTTTGATTAAAGGGCAGGGAGGGACACTCCCATTTGTTCACATTGTCAAGTCTTAAAACTCGTTACTAATTGATGATGAAGGTCTTTATAGATGGAGCAATGCATTGGTTAAGAGTAAACCCACTATTCTTCTCTAACACATTGATGTCTCACTTAAAATAATGTCTGTGATGACTTTGAATTACAAGTTATTTATTAGTAGTCATTTGCCTTGCAGTCAGTGGTAATAACTGAGATCTATAGCATCAGCTTATAAAATATACGTTGTCACTTGAAAGCTTTTTAGATGTTACACAAGTGTCAGATTTGAGTGTTTCAGCTGCATCCCACCAGAGCCATAACCGTCCCCTGCACAGCCCGCTTCTCTTTTGTGCTAATGCATATATATATGCGTTATTTTCTATGCGTTATTTTCTATGCATTATTTTCTATGCGTTATTTTCTATAGATTTTTTTTAATGGGGGAGAAAACAAATGTATATGGAAGGCAAGGAAGTGGGGTGTTCAAGTTCAAGGCATCACTGTGGTACACACGGGTTGCTACACGGCCCCATGGAGATCTTTCAACTTCCACATCCATTTCCTGGTCAACTTGGTAAAATATTAACACATATAAAGAGGCCTGGGATTATATTGTCAATATTTGTACACCTCTTGTGTGTATCTAGTCGTAATTTATTGGTGTGACAAGTGTTTTTCGGGCTGCTTAGTCATGAGCCTTTCTTAATGTTTTCAGAGGGAGGAAATTCTGACAACATACTTAAGTTTCAGGCGAAGTATTTCTACCAGTATTGCTTAGAAATATTGCCTGTTTTCTGAGCCTTCCTTATGGAAGAGCTGAGGTAACCGGTAAGGATTGTATTTCAATACGATGAGATGAAAGCACATATTTTCCTGGGTAGCTTTATAGTGGTTTTAAAACCATATTGTACCTCTGAGTGTGCAGGTGAGCCTGGGAAAGGACCTGCCGTGTGAAGTTTGCTTAAAATATATTCTTCTGATCCCTCATTGTGGTGTGTGGCGCTTCTGTATTTGCGTCATGGGTGAATATTTACCTATAAATACTTGTGCCTGTGTTTCTAACAACTCGGATCTTGTAAGAACAGGTGAGAAGTGAGATCTGCAGTAACTCTGGCGGTGGAAAAAGTCCCTGTGTTGTTGCACATGGTGTTCAAAGTCCTCAGGACTACGAGGTTCCCTCCGCGCCTTGCTGAATGTTGCGCTCATTAGCCGTGCTTATTGTTAATGTGTGCTAATTCTTCATTTGTCCGGTCATTTACTGTGTAGCTCTCAAACAGAACTCTTACTGCCTATCAGAATACAAAGCTTCATGCCGCAGTTTAGATGAATTACCCAATCATTTAAGGATTTTAGGAAAATAAATCTTTAAAATCAGCTTCTCGTGCTATCTTTCATGTTGACATAGTTACACTTCCATTTTTGACCTAGACATTAGAGTAGAATTCACCCATGGGTTAGTGGCTGATGGAAAATTGCAACGTGTTCCTGCTTCTTCATACAAAAGGGAAAATATATATTGAATCTACTGGAAACTTCACTAATTCAGATGTTTCTACTGTCGTCTCATTGATTGAGCTTCAGTATTTAGTTTTGTGCGTCAGTGGGGTGACCGTGTTTCTGTGATGAAGCCGCCTTGTGTCCTTACGCAGTTTCTCGCATCTCAAAGCAAAACCAGAAGCTTTCAGTCCATCTGTAGCAGGGAACAGGTCTGAAAAGCCGCCAAGGAGCAAGAAATTAATGTTATTAAACATTATTCATACTTAATGTAATGTAATTTTCCCAGATAAGTCTACAGGGTAAAAAGCAATGAGTTAAGCACATGCTTAACTTCAGCTGTTCAGCTCATCACCAACATTTGCTGTTGCTTCCCCTGCAGCCAGATATTAAGCAGTTGACTGATCATTCTCCTGGTCATGAGCCTCCCTGCGTTGGAAAAATAACGCAGATTGTCAAAAGATTTAAAAAATAATCTAGAAATGGCTTCTTTTGCACTCTTTCCCCTCTGTTACTCAACAGCTTCTGCATTGGACAAAAGAAGCCCTTTGTATTAGCTATTATTTCTATAAGTTAATTTCATTTACATCCAGTTGATTATATTTTTTGTTTCTGGGCTTATTTTTGTAAGCAATAATAATAATAATCCTCAGAGGAGCAGAAATTAGACTTTTCCCACTGAGGTGTAGAAAAAGCTTGATTCGCTTCTTGGGGCTAATTTCAATATCACTTGTTTTAGCTAGGATAGGAACGTAGATGAGATAGAAGTGTGGAAAAGCATGAACAACACGTGTGGCTTCCCCGCCGGCCTCTCTTGTCGTAGCGTTCAACGAGCTGGGGTCTCTCTCACTTGCTTCTCCCTGTGGTTTCATCTCACACACAGTGGAGGTTTCAAAATTCATAGGTATAAACACCTGAAGTTCTCCTTCCCGTTCAGCTTTGTTGAGGCTTTGACGTCTTCTAGAGTTACAAACAGCCAAGTACATCACCTGCTCAACCCCTGGCTTGATTTCAGTCTCTGTGAAATGATTGAAGAACAAACGTCTTGTTGTTTTTGGCCGACAGCAATGAGAAGACTTGAGTAGGATTTCGCAATGGAGGCGCAATCCATCGCGATCGGCGTGGAGGGGATGACGTGCGGTTCCTGCGTTCAGACCATCGAAGAGCACGTGGGGAAGATGAGCGGCGTCCATCGCGTTAACGTAAGTAACGCTGTCGCTGTTCCTTACACGCTATCGCTGTTTCTTATATGAGAAACCGTGATAAAGTATGCGCCAAGAGAGGAAAATGTGCAGAATATATATTGTGTATATTCTGTACGTTCCAGAGGATGCTGATGTTAGAAGTGCCTTGGTGCCTTTCTAGTACAAGAGAAAAACTAGTGCGTGCTTTACTGCAGTGGGAGCCAAGTCGTTACCTGTTACTCTTAAGTAATTTTCTGCTTTACAATTAATTCACTATTGTGAAGTAACGAGAGGAAAAAAAGGTAAGAACAGTACATTTTTAAATAAGATAAAGCACAAGCCCTAGAACTTACGCTGGTATAAGAAGCAAGATGTGCTTGTCCCTCTTACTGAATACATGTCAGGATTTGCTCACGAGGCTTTTTCTTTGCACAGAGATCACCTGCACAGGTTAAAAGTGTTTGTGCGCTTGAGGTGTCGTGTTAATCATGTGGTCATTGACTCGCCATGGAAAATGAAGCTGTGGTGTTGTGGTTTGTGAAATAAGATTAGTGGGCAATCCAGGTGACAAAGGAAAGTGTTGCTGGGACTTTGAAGCGCTACAAGTTTCCTTTTCCTTTTGCTGTCAGTGAGGAAATGAAAGAGCAGCAGAACCATAGGCTTGATTTTACCTTTTTGTTGTTGTGGGGTTTTTTCACAACTCAGAGGAAATATCAATATATTTTTAACTATTTTTCTATCATGGGCAAAATATTGGGCTGTAGAGTATTTGAGGGTGAGCTGATTATTCCTGCACAATACATCATTTTACAGTAGTTTTCACAATGGAAACAGTTTTAAAGCTGGGAGTTTCCTATGAGTTTTTTGACCCAATCTGTGCTAGAAAGAATATTCCTGACAATAGCAGCAACACAATATTCCAGAGTTTAATTACTTACTTACAGAGATAAATGCTTTGTCCCAAAGCTGAATACTATATCTAAAACTACTCTTGACAAGAAAATGTATTATAAAAACTTAGTCTGAGTAGAATAGGACTATAAGAAACTTTGAAAAGGTCATATTTCATAGTTACTCTCATTGCAGCATCAGAACTTCAATTTACCCAGATATTTGTCTCAGAAAAATCTGTTTGAGAATAGTTAAGCAGAGTTTTGTTTAGTGATTATGAATTAGTTCAGCAAGAGAGATGAATGTTAGATGACTAATACAGGCAAACACAGCTGCTTTTAGGTTATTTTGCCTCCAACTGCAATGAAACCAATAAATGTCCATGTTGCTAATTCTGCTGAGGCCCATAATTGGGACAAAAATGAAGAAAGGTGGCTCTTAAAGTGATTTAACTGGTCTAATTTAATCATGACTCTGGTCTTTTGGTTGTACCTTTGCCCAGAGGAAAGATGGAATGGAATGATTATGCGCTGGGTCTCTGGCAGGCATCAGCTTTCCCTTTTGGAAACTGCGGTAATTGTGTTTGATATATCGTCAGTTGGGAGCAAATTAAATTGAGGGTATTTGTACCATCTGACGTGGAAGGTTAGTACCAAATTAGGATGTCTCTGCATCACCCAAATGTACAGGGAGAGGAAAACAGTTTCTTTAATATTTGTCATCTATCAGATTTCAAACCCGAATCCTGTTCTGTGAAATCTGATGCACTTTGTTGCTCATTGGAAGTTAACAGCCTGTGCTTAAGTTGCCTAGAAATACTGAACATTGCTACTGATATCCATGGGTTTTCTCAGAGTGTTTTCTTCTACCTTGCAGCCTCAGGGTAATTACTGCTGACTGCAGAACTGTACCTGTAATGAGGGTTTTTCCTGCGGGCTGGTTTGCTGTTGAATTGGATTGGGTTGGTCACCGTCAGGCAGGAGAGTTTGGCTCGGGACGTTTCATTAGGTGCGTTGATGCTGATCTAGGTAAAAGTGGCCAGACAGACTTGTAAAGGATTCTGAAACCGGTGGGGGCGAATCAATCTGTTCTTGCTAGTTGTGTTGTGACATGGATGAGAAGTTACTTTATGGTGGCTGTTGGTGTGGCTTTACTCTTCAAGGTGAGTAGCAATGGATAAAATTATACTGGACAAGTGTTATGAATATATGCAAATAAAAGCTATTTCTAGTCTCATCTCATCTCTCTAGTTCTCAGCTCTTAGTATCACAGTTTGCTCATTTATTTCTTTTCCTTCGCAAGGTATCTCTGGAGGATGAGAACGCCGTCATCATTTATGACTCAAAAGTGCAGAGTCCGGCAGCGCTGCGGGAAGCGATACACGACATGGGATTCGAGGCTACATTACCTGATTCAAACCCACAACCTGTTTTACTCGACACTGTTTTTCTTACAATTCCTCCTCAGTCCGCTCTGACATCTAAACAGATTTGCAGCGCGCTGCTGAAGAACAAAGGCGTAGTGGATGTTAAAATGTCCTCGGATCAAAAAACCGCGGTGGTGACTTTCGTTTCTTCCATTACAAACGGCCAGCAGATTACACACATGGTCCCGGGGGTAGATGTAGGTGTCTTGGCGCCCGGAGCGGGTGAGGGTCCCGGCTGGGGCCCGGCGGGCAGCGCCGCGCTGCGCCTGCGCGTGGAGGGCATGAGCTGCCACTCCTGCACCAGCACCATCGAGGGCAAGGTCGGCAAACTGCAAGGGGTCCAGCGCGTTAAAGGTAAAACCTTGGCCTGCTTTTACAGAAATTGAAGCTGACCCTGCTGTTGTGGAGATTTCTCTCACTTTTCAATAACTTTCTAATACCAGATGTCTTTTTTCTTATTGTTTTAATATTCATTTATATTTTCTGTTCAGTTAAACATATATGTGATTGTATCTAAAAGGCAAGAGAGTTATCTTGATGAACACAGACATGACTGTTCATCGTTCTGAAGGGATAGTGTTTCCTTTACCATAACCAACTCATTCTCACAGATAACTTGCTTCACATCATTTTTTACTATTCAGTATCACACACATTTCAGAAACTGCAAGTTCATAAGTTGTTACAAAGCGACTTTGCCTCACTGATGGTCTAGTTGCAGAGAAAAATGCATTTTACGTACTTTTTCTTAATGTCATTTCAAATAACGGAGTGAAACCAAGAACAGGTATGAAGTTATCTGTGTGAATAGCTGTGGCGTAATTATATTGCCACAGACCCCGATTAAAGGATAAATTTATTAAGCAATAGTAGTGCTATTTGTATAAGTATTGGGGAAGGAACAAAAAATTGAGGAAAAGAGGAGCTGAAAATTGTAGTACTGGACAAAAAATGGTTGAAGATCTAAATTGTTTGATATTTATGAGACCAATTAAATTTCCTTTCCATTGCACTTACATTTCTGGGTATTTAAAGCATTCTTGGGAAGCTTTTACAAGGTCTGTTGCTCTTAGGTCAACGTGCTTGTTGTTCTTAGGGCAATAATGCACACTTGTTTTTACTGCTTAATTTTCAGTGTCCCTGGACAATCAGGAAGCTGCCGTTGTCTACCAACCTCATCTCATCACAGCTGAAGAAATAAAGCATCAAATCGAAGCTGCGGGTTTCACAGCATCTTTGAAGAAGCAGCCTCGACCCCTGAGGCTCGGTGCCATTGACCTGGAGCGGCTCCGCAACGCTCCGCTCAAAGAAAACTCCAGCGGGAGCGACACGCAGACAGTTGTCTTCAGGGTCGATGGCATGCACTGCACGTCGTGCGTCCTCAATATTCAGAGCACTCTATCAGCAATCCCGTCGGTAACAAGTGTAGTTGTTTCATTAGAGAAGAAATCTGCTGTTATAAGCTATAACCCAAACTTAATTGGCGTAGATGGGCTGAGGAAAGCCATAGAGGCGGTGTCTCCGGGGACGTTCAGGGTCAGCCTTCCTGAGGAGGGCGAGCACGTGGCGCTTTTCCCCGCGCTGGCGTCTCCGCTGAAGTTGTGTCCCCCGGTTTCGAGGGACGCCGGCCAGCCGCTCACTCAGGTCGTTGTGATCGATATCGAGGGAATGACGTGCAAGTCGTGTGTGCAGTCCATTGAGGGAGTCCTGTCCCAAAAGGCAGGGGTGAAGTCTGTTCGCGTCTCTCTCGCAAATCGTAATGGGACTGTAGAATACGACCCTCTGCAAACATCCCCGGAAGACTTGCGCTCCTCAATAGAGGATATGGGATTTGATGCATCTGTATCAGGTAATGACATATTCGACTTTTAAGTTTAAAAGGATTGTGCAGTTCTGCTTGGGATTTGGTGCCACCTGTTATGAAATTTAGCAGTTGGCGTATACTTTGCTTTCCGAGAGAAGCTTTATATCTTCACTGTCAGTGAGATAACTGAATATACATGCACTTCCTTTAGTACATTGCATTAATTAAGCATTATTGAGATCTGGAAATACAAATAGGTCAAATACTGATGTTGGAATGGTGCTCCAGTATAACGTCCCCCTTCCCTCTGCCTTCCACCAGCTCTGTGAAAGCTCCATGTCTTGATTCAATGAAGAGGAATTTTGAGAAATAGCGTATGTGGGCTATTTTACGGCAATAGCTGAAGGAGTGGTTGGGTGCTCCCATTTAATTCCTTTCATGCTACTCCTACTGTAGCATCTCCTGGATCGCTGTAAGAAGCGGTTGTCTGTAGTTTGAGAGCCCTTCCCTAAGGTTGAAAACACTGGCTTCACTTACAAAACGTGCACTTGCTTACAAATTTAGCTTTGTGTCCCAGATTAAGTAAATAAAATTGTGCATAAAACTTAAGGTTGCAATGCAGGGGTTTAGCTTACAACCTACAGAAGAGGACAGATGATGTGCAACGGAACAGGTGAATACAATAAGGGAAAGTAAAAGGGAAAACAGTGGCGAATCAGCAAGTTAATCAGTGGCCCAACCCTTTGTGTTGTTAACAGGCGGATGGGTGAATCTGACAAGCGTGTACAATGACCCTTCTTGGTCTCAGTTTGCAGCAGCGTGTGTTTGTGGCTGATGCAGTACCGGCTCGTGCCCCGTTGCGGTGGCTTTTCCTAATGTCACGGACTGCAATTTCCTTTTCAGCAGAGGCAGAGCTGCCTGTGGCCGTAGCTCAGCCCTCGCCCCCGGCGCGGCTGGAATCGCAGCAATCCGAACCTCCCTCCAAAGCGTCGCCAGCCCACCTCGCTGCACAGGAGACCAAGGCCATCTCCAAGTGCTACGTCCAAGTCACGGGAATGACGTGTGCTTCGTGTGTAGCCAACATTGAGAGAAATTTGAGGAGGGAAGATGGTAAGAGAGATGTCAGTGTGATCTGGTACATTTCTGAATGCCTCTCTTGGAGAATCCGTCTAGCTGTTGTAGGGTGTTTTTAATGGGTGGGTTGTCAAGAGAAGCACCATTGCTGGTGGGTTTCACAGGTGGGAACAGTCTGCTCGCCCTTGGTTTGTAGGATGCGAACAGCGTCGCTGTTGCTGCTCCAGCCTTCAGCAGCAGGATTGGAGTGCTCCAGAGACAGCACAGCGCTCAAATGTGGATCCTCCTGCAAGTAAAAAGCATCTTTTGTACTGTAGGGGTGTGCCCAGGTCTGCAACTTAAAGGCAGAAGTGTACGTGGCTATGTTAGGAAGGGAACTCCTAGACACAGACAGTATTAACATGGATTAAAGAGCCATGAGTTAATTTTAGCTGCTATGTCAGTGTTCTGGCGAGGTGTTGATTATATTTGCAGGAGCAAATAGTTGTGATGTAATGAAGAGTTGTTAATGTAGACTGTGTTTAATTGTTGTAAAGAAGATGGATGTATTCCAAGTTAACCTGGAGTTTATTTTTTTCATCCTAGGAAGTGTGTTAATAGAAATCCTTTTCCCTGAATGTACAGTACGATTGCACGTTGTTGGATCAACCATTTCTCCTACTGTTCTCTCTTGAATAAAAGCCTTTTAGAAATGCTAAATGCAGATCAGAAAAATATGCAGAGCTGTATTGTAGAAGAACTTAATTAAAAGTAGATAATTTTTTATATAACATAGGTTGAATGTTTGTAATTAGACTTAAAAATATGCAGCTCATGTGGAATAATACTTTCACCTGTCACACCTAGGCTGGGATGGTTCTGTTGCATTGTTGATGTGTTTTCCAAAAATGATGTTTTTCTTTATATGTACCTATGATGTGGCAGCTTTCTCAATTTCAGTAAACCGCTGTAGTGCCATCATGTTACCGTAAACGCGGTGCTTTTCTTCAACGTGATCTGCAACTCACACGTTGTATTTTCTAGGAATCCATTCGATACTTGTTGCCTTGATGGCGGGGAAGGCAGAGGTGAGGTACAACCCCGCCGTCATCCACCCCTCGGCTATTGCGGAGCTCATACGGGAGCTGGGCTTTGGAGCTACTGTGATGGAAAACTATGGTGAAGGAGATGGAATTCTGGAGCTTGTTGTAAGCTAGTAATTAAAACCAACTACCCCTGTCTTTGTTACTTTTATCTATTGGATGTACCTTTGTAAGCATCTGCTTCTTAAAGTGTTAATTGTACGGCAGAGCTTAATTTACACAAAATAAAGTCCAGGACTACATCAAGTGTGTCATAAACCCCATCTTGTCCTCGCTGCACTGAAGTCAGAGAATATTCCTGTGTTTTTTTGATTACTCTGCCCATTGCAGGGATTTCCAGGTCTGAGCATGAAAAGCCAGCAGAGCTTTAGCAGAGCTTAACGACCTTGTCTTTGCTTAATAACCTTGTCTCTGCTGCGCGTCATCCTTAACGAGAGCGCCCCATCTCGCTGCCTCAAACCCCAGCATTACGCAATCAGTAATTCAGGACAGTCATAAGCACTTTTCCTACTTAAGATGCATTTACTGAGTAACCTGTGATTTTTGCTAACAGGAAGCAACCTTTATTTTACAGGTGAGAGGAATGACCTGTGCTTCTTGTGTACACAAAATAGAATCGACCCTCATGAAGACTAACGGGGTTTTGTACTGCTCGGTAGCTCTTGCGACCAACAAAGCACACATTAAATATGACCCCGAGATTATAGGTCCCCGAGATGTTATACAAGTGATCAAGGTGAGTTTCACGAAGGCACCAAGTCTCATGAAATGTCCAGTGTCCTTTGACAAGTTGCACCCCCCAGAAACAGAGAGAATACTATTAAAGGGAAAAAAATCTCTCTCTTTTCTTCCATCCGCGCTGTTCTTAGTGCAGGTTTCTGTGGATAATGCGTGTGTTCTGGCTCAAGAGCAATGCTCTGTTATGACTTTGCCTAAGTTTTTACACAAAATACTAGGAAAGCCAGGCTGTGGTAGAGTTGAAGATACCACCTATGTATTTTGCCTTCAGTTTCCCTACTACTCTGCTTCAGGAATGACCCTTTTGGAAAGCCACACTTTAGAATAGCATTTCAATGTTCTAGAAAGGTTGATTTACACATCAGATTGCTTTTCTTTGCAAGGTAACAATATTAACAGTTGTATCAGAAATGTGAATAAAGTAAATCAAACATGAGGCTGGCACCATCAGTAATCTGGCAATAACTTTTAAAGGCACTTTGTGTTCATATAAAATTGACTGATCTCTTTTTTTATTGTTGTACCTTTTTTTTCCCCTCAGGATTTAGGTTTCACTACTTCGTTAGTCAAAAAAGACAGATCTGCTAGTCATCTGGATCACAGACAGGAAATCCGGCAGTAAGTGTTCCTGACCATATCTAGATTGCATAAACAGCTTTGATTATTTTTTTAATCACCAGTAAATTTATGGTAATTTTTTATCGCTAGCTAAAATGTCATCCAGCACTTGACTCCAAAACAATCATTTTTCTTCTTTCTTTTTTTAATCTGAGGTGGAAAAGGTCTTTTGTGGTGAGTCTCGTTTTCTGTATTCCCGTCATGGGGCTGATGATTTACATGATGGTTATGGACAGCCGGCTTTCGGATGCTCACGCGCATCACAACGTGAGCGCGGAGGAGCTGGAGGCCCTTCACGCCTCCATGGCCCTGGAATACCAGCTCCTGCCCGGACTGTCGGTGATGAATTTCCTGTCGTTCTTACTCTGCGTCCCCGTGCAGGTGAGTGGGGATGTCACAGCTCCTACTTGGTTGGGCTTGAACACTCAAAATAGCAGGCGATGAAGAAATTTGACAAGTGAACGTAATGCTGATGCAAAATGCTCTTGAGGTTGTTATGGCCAAAATAAGTGGTACCACGGCTGAGATGGTGGAGAACACAGCCCTCGGCTAGAGCCGGATTGTGTGCGGAATGGGATGGAGAAGGCAAATAACACAAATGGGTGTCTCCCTTTCTTGCGGAAACGCTCCTGCTGTGTGTTACAAATGCGGGTGTAAAATACAACTTGATGCTCTTATCGCAGATATTTGGAGGCTGGCACTTCTACATCCAGGCCTATAAAGCACTGAAGCACAAGACTGCAAACATGGACGTGCTCATAGTTCTGGCAACTTCCATCTCGTTCGTCTACTCGTTTGTTATTCTTCTGGTTGCAATGGCTGAGAAAGCAAAAGTCAACCCTGTCACTTTTTTTGACACGCCTCCTATGCTCTTCGTCTTCATCTCTTTGGGCCGGTGGCTGGAGCACGTTGCAAAGGTGAGGAAAATGGAAGCCCGTGATATCCACGAGCTTCAAGACACTAAGAATCGTTTCAGAATGTTGCATAGCTTTAAAAAAATCCCGTGAAAATGCTTGGTTAGGTTCTTTTTAACCTTTGTTGTAAAATCACCTTCAGTAACTAGTAAAAATATGGAATGACTTGGTATAAGTCTGTTTGCAGCAAGTGTTTTCTTAATAGGGTAAATCGCAACGTATGCCGTTGTCATTTACCCAGCGACTGTTTTGCAATAGCATAGTCAGAAAAATATGAAAATTATTATTCTAGGGTAAAACATCAGAAGCACTGGCAAGACTAATTTCATTACAAGCTACTGAAGCTACTATTGTTACCTTGGGCCCTGATAACGTTCTTTTAAGGTATCTTGCTTTGTCATTTGCTTTTTATGTTGTTCCTTTTTTGTTGTTAATATGCTTAATTTACAGACAAATGTTACCGTTCTATATAACTATGAAGCAAATAACTTCAGATTTGCTGGCAGATTTGCCAGATGTAAGTGTTAAAATGTAGAAAAATTAACACCGCTCTAATTTGGTTTATTAGAATCTTGTTAGTTTTTGCAAGAAAATGAGTGGATTTTCCCCACTGGAAAGTAAATACAATTACGATAAAATACGTGTAGCACTCCTTAAAACGGCCTTTCTTCTGACAATTTTTGTATACGATAATGATGTCAAGCAATGGGATTATGCTTTGTCTATAGTGACAACTCCTTTTGCGCGGGTAATTGAATTAACGGTATCTTTGTTAAAACACCACATCGTTCTAGTGAAGAGCAAGTTGACGTGGAACTGGTTCAACGAGGTGACATTGTCAAAGTGGTCCCAGGAGGCAAATTCCCAGTGGATGGTCGTGTTATCGAAGGGCACTCTATGGTAGATGAGTCTCTTATCACCGGTAAGCAGTTGCTTTTCGCAGATGTAAAAATGTTTCTCTTTTCTTTTAAACTAATCTGAAGAAGGAAAAACAAAGCTGATGTTCTCCTCATTCTTCTAATTGCATGTTAGGACTTGGTAGCTATGGTAATATTGCTGGAAAATATACCTGAGTGTCTGCTGTTGACCTTTCCTTAGGTGAAGCGATGCCTGTGACTAAAAAGCCTGGCAATACAGTTATTGCGGGTTCTATTAATCAGAATGGGTCACTGCTGATCTCAGCAACCCACGTTGGAGCCGATACAACTCTTTCCCAGATCGTTAAACTCGTGGAGGAGGCTCAGACCTCAAAGGTAGAGTATTATCAAATGAAGCCTTTGGCTTTAGTATCACTGGTTAGTCCTCAGCACGCCAAGTCATTCGAAGAGTGATTACAGTTAAGTTTGAATTGCAGTTGCATAGTGAAGTATCTTGCTGAATAAGGACCGTGATGTGGTCTGTTGCTCCAAGTCTCATTGTCTTATTAAGTAAATAAGTAATTACAAAGTGCAGTGTGCCAGATGTGCGGCAAACAGCAGCTGTGGTTATACCTATGTCTAAAGGCACAGAAGAGGGTAAGCGTCGCGTTGCTGGTGCTGACGTGTGTTTCTCCCTCCCAGGCTCCCATCCAGCAATTTGCAGACAAACTCAGTGGCTACTTCGTTCCGTGCATTGTGGCTGTCTCTGTGCTCACCCTTTTGGCCTGGATTATAATTGGATTCGTGGATTTTGAAATAGTAGAAAAATACTTTCTGGTAAGTAAGTCTCCTTCAACACTTGAAATATTTAAATAGTTAGCTCTTAGACTGCAGTGGTTCCCTTTCTGAATTATCCTTGCAGGAAGTTGCTGACTATAGATATTATATTGTTTTATATTTTTCATATTAGATGTATTTTTATAGTACATCACTCCTACGTTTATACTTAAAGAGAATCTGCAGTAATTAATCAACTCTTTAAAGTTAGTATTAAAAAAAAAAAGTTAAAAAGAAGTAAATACTAAACATCAAAATTTCCCAATTTCAGTCCCTTCTCTGGGAAAATAAGCCCCTTGTGTTGCGAGCTCCAATTCTAGTACATTAGTGTAACTGTGTGAATTAACCTTCGAAATCAGTGGAATTCAATATTAATTACGGATGCCAGAGGAGGATCAGGATCCAAACTTGTACCTTAGTGTTGCTTAGATCACGGGTTTCTTGCTTCGTGGCCATTTCTCATTAGAATTAGTTTCCAGGAAAGCAATCTTCATATCCTCTTTCTTTGTTATTGTATATATTGTTGATAGAGTAGCTTTTTTTCACATTACAGCGGAGTTATCATACCTTAATTAGGAAAATGTCCTATAAATAAAACAGATCATGGATATATGCAGCACAGAACAGAACTTAGTCATTAATCTTAGCCTTTGCATAATGTACTTTTTATACTTTGTGTATTTGCAGAGGTTTTTAACACCAAAGGCACTGTGTAGTTGAACGTGTTGTTTCTATAGTTCGATTTCTTCTATGACTAAAGCAAACCTCTGTCGCTAGGGTTACAATAAGAGCATTTCCACGGCCGAGGTGATAATCCGCTTTGCCTTCCAAGCCTCCATCACGGTGCTGTGCATCGCCTGCCCCTGCTCGCTGGGACTGGCCACCCCCACGGCCGTGATGGTGGGGACCGGCGTGGGCGCCCAGAACGGCATCCTCATCAAAGGGGGAGAGCCGCTGGAGATGGCGCATAAGGTGAGGAGCGTTTGGTTGTTGTTAAAGAACTTCAAAGGCGGCCGTGGGTGGTGTTTTGCCCATTGCCACCCAAGCAGATCATCCCGTGTGCATCTGTACGTGTTATCGAGTTGATGTATAATCTTTACGTGTCATAAAACCACCCAAGGAAGCTGTACATTAAAGCTTTGGTCGCTGATTGAAGCCTCCCTGTTTTGCTGCAGGTCAAGGTGGTTGTGTTTGACAAAACAGGTACTATCACTCATGGGACGCCAGAAGTGACGCAGGTGAAGTTTCTAGTGGAGGGTAACCAGCTGCCACACAAGAGAATGCTGGCGATCGTGGGGACTGCGGAGAGTAATAGCGAGCATCCTCTTGGAGTAGCAATAACAAAATACTGCAAAAAGGTACGTTATTTATGGAGGAAAAGAGTAGATTATGTTATCGGTGAACTTTCTTGCCGTATTTAACACGTATGAATAGTCTTGTGTTGTTTAGAAAGTAATTGATGCGTTCAGTTGGGAAAGCTGAAAATTGTGGAGCCACATAAATCACTTAGTGCCGTAGTAGATACACTGGATACTCACACTTATGTTTTGATGATTGAATATTCCTCTCCTCCCATTAGAGCGAGTTCGACTGCACTTTATTTTGTGGGGTTTGTAAATGTGGCACGCTTTCATATATGGAAAAAAATTCTCAGTTTGGGTCTTTTTTCTTTAGGAGCTGGACTCGGAAACCCTTGGGACATGTACAGATTTTCAGGTGGTTCCAGGCTGCGGCATTAGTTGTAAAGTCACCAATATCGAAGCATTACTCTACAGGAAAAATAAATTGGTTGAAGAGAACAATATTAAAAATGTGACGCTTGTGAAAATTGAGGAAAACACAGACGAATCGGTGCAGCCTGCTTTGATTATTGATGCTGAACTACCAAGTAAGCTAGCTCTGGTTTATGGAATAAAATGGATGATTCATGCTTTTGTGTCTTTAGGATCCTTGAGAACGAGGTCGCTGTTTTCTGCCCTGGAGACCTGGGCTTGCATCAAGGCACATGTGAAACAGTTGGTCATTAGTTTATCTCGTGCTCCACCAGGACGTATTGATTAAATACAGTTTGAAGCTGCGTGTTGAATCTGGGACTGGCAAATCATACAGGAATTGTCTTTCAGCTCTCTTTTTAATTTGTTCATCCCAAGTGACCATTTGCTACCCAAAATCCTGTCTATTTCCACCACTGACTGATTTTTCAATCCCGAGCAGCTCATTGTTAGATCGTTCAATTATTTTTGGGCTCTTACACATAAGTTAGACGCTCTGAGAAAGGGTCTCGGTCCCTTACTGTCCTGTAACCTGTGATTCTTGACCTGCTGACATGGTAACTACCCATTTTGGAGGAAATGTCAGAGTTGTTGATGTCAAGAACACATGAAGATAGGTAGGGCAGAAAGTATTGAGAAAGACTTTGTTCGATTTGGATTCTCTGTAATGCTATTTTGGCGCATACTGGGAGAACGTGGGTAGGATTATGTAGAGGGAGGTGTCCTGGTTCTCCATATGATGGTAGGGTTGTATTTTCTTCCTTCAGCCACTATGACTTCTCAAAAATACTCAGTTCTCATTGGGAACCGGGAATGGATGAACAGAAACGGCCTCCTCGTTAAAAATGAAGTGGATCGAGCCATGACGGAGCACGAGCGGAGGGGCCGCACGGCCGTTCTGGCCGCTGTCGATGGTAAGTTCGGCGCTGTCTTTTCTATTCAGAGGTTGGTTTGTCAGCTATTTAAACAGAAAGTAACGAGTAGTCATGTCATAGCAGCTATACCTGAAGCAGAATAATGGCACAAAAAGAGGCTATTAGCTAGTTTTATAAGATTTTCATATGAGGGAGACCTCTTCCTGCCTTTTTAGTGGAGAGGAGAGTTGGACATAATGCAAAGACTTCAAAGAGAGCAAAGGGGAAGAAAGACGGAAGAAGGGATTTCTTTATTTGGTTGGACCATGCTTTGTATTGCCTAAAACACTGCTGCCCTGACACCCGTTCTTATTCTGCTTTTCATTGTTGATATTACTGTTTCTGGAAATGGTCCTACTGAATAAAAAATCTTTATTACAAAAAATAAAGATCTTTAATACAAACTCGCTCTTTCTTTCTGTTCTTTTAGGTGTGCTTTGTGGCTTGATAGCTATTGCTGATACTGTGAAACCAGAAGCTGAGCTGGCAGTCTACACTTTGAAGAGTATGGGATTGGAAGTTGTCCTCATGACTGGTGACAACAGCAAAACAGCAAGATCCATTGCCTCTCAGGTACACTGTTCCATTCATGCACAAGTTTGGGTTTGAAGCTTGTTACAACCCACATGCAGGAAGGATGTTGTCATGGTGATATCGCTTGTGACTGGCATTGAACTGGTCTGTAGTGAAACATGAAATGTAAACCAACTCAGAATAAGGGGGGAACTAAAGAATAGCGGTTTTGAATTGAAACAGCATCAACTTTGAATTCAGAACTGTTTTCATATCAGATGGGTTTGGTCTTTAGCTCATGAGTGATAGCATGGATTTGAACCTTCCTGGTCACATTATGAGAGGCAAGAGCCTTGATAGCTCATAGAAAAGCTGCAGGGGAGTTTTGTCCTCCTCTCTCTTTAGGTTGGCATCACCAAAGTGTTTGCAGAGGTTCTTCCCTCCCACAAAGTAGCCAAAGTGAAACAATTACAAGACGAAGGTAAACGGGTGGCCATGGTTGGAGATGGTATCAATGACTCCCCGGCTCTCGCGATGGCCAACGTGGGGATCGCTATTGGCACGGGCACTGATGTAGCCATTGAGGCGGCTGATGTGGTTCTAATTAAGGTAAGAAATAGGAGTACTTGGTTAAAATGATATGGTAAGAGGGGCTAGAAGGCCCAAGATGTCCTGAATGATTCAGGCCACTGCTGAGGTGTACAGCTGTCATAAACCAGGAGAACTGGAGCAGAGGTTGTCTTCATCGTGTTTGCTGAGGGTAGTGGGAATAATCCTATGGAGGAAACTTCCCCCTTTTCTGGGTACTACAAATTTGGGGGTAAAGTCTGAGAGTGGGCAAAGGAAGAAAAAGTGACCTGACCTTTGAGAAATGTGAATGATGTTTCAGTAGCACACCACAGTCCCTCTGAGGTTACAGTCACTTCTTCCCGCATATCAGCAACACCTGGGCAGAAATTGTGGTTGATGCCGAAGCTGTACTGTGTGGTACTGTGTACATTACTTGGGTTACAGTGACACCTGGAATGAGGTGGGTGCCGATTGTACAGGACCTATGCAGACAAACTGGAGCAGCCTGCAGAATAACAACTACGTGTGGTCTGTTACATCAGTGTATGGTAGTTAGCTTTCAAATAGGAGTATGATGACGCTGTGCTTTTTTTTCCTCTTTGATTTCTCTAATGAACACGTTACCTTGCAGGATGACCTGATGGATGTGGTAGCAAGTATAGATTTGTCGAGGAAAACTGTGAAAAGGATCCGGATCAACTTTGTCTTTGCTTTAATTTATAATCTCATTGGAGTTCCCATAGCTGCTGGTATGTGACTTTCTCTGCAGTCAAAGGGTTGTGCTTAGTGAGTAGAGGACTGCAGTGATTTACTGTTGCATGGAAGAGTATCCATTTTCTTTATTTCTGAGTGCTAGTAAGTGTAGAGTTCGCTGCCTGGGGACCTTGCAGTGGTATATCAAAATAACTTTAAGATAAAAGACTTAAGGAATGAGCCTGATCCTGTGAACAAGCAGTTTACCGCAATGTGGTCACTGTGTGCCTCCCTCTGAACTTCAGACTGCAAGTGGTGCATCCAGCTGTATTCACCTACAGCTTCTAGCTGAGGTAGAACACAGATATTTGTTATATATTTGTCATTTAACACTAAACTAAGATCCTATTTATTAACATATTGAAGTACCACTAAAATTAGGCAGTCCATGTGAAGTCATATGTGGTAATATATGTATAACGCTGTTGTAACTGCCATGAACTCACTGCTGTTTTCTTTTTCTAGGTGTCTTTCTGCCCGTTGGTTTGGTTTTGCAGCCCTGGATGGGATCTGCAGCAATGGCTGCCTCCTCTGTTTCTGTTGTGCTTTCTTCACTGCTGTTAAAGATGTGAGTGTGAACAGTGTTATCGTTTGTAATTTGGCTCTGAAGCCCAAGTGTTTTGCTTTGAGTGGCAGAAAATAAGCGTGGGACTATGACAGATTTCCAGGCTTCTTGAAGAACAGTTCGGGCAGGTCTGTGTTTAGCAGCAGCTGGTTTTGCTCTTGCTTGAGAAGAGGAATCAGTTGGTCCAAAGCGCTTCAGACAGTAGTGCTTAAAAAGTGTCATTTCTAATGTGAAGGGAAATGTACAAGTCAGAACTGCGTTCAGGATTGAAAAATTCCCTAGTGGCCTTTGTATTGGTGAGAAATCGTGTCGGGACATGGTGGCTTCTCAGACAACGCAGCTGTAAACCTCATGCTGATTTTTGCCGTAATTAAACGAGGTGGCCGTATTTGTCATTGCGTTCCTGTTCCTTCCTCCACGGTTAGGAGCAGCATAGCACTGTGGTGGGAATGGTACACACGGAGTTTCAGAAGAGGCGTGGAAGAGGTGGTAAATGATGGCTACAGTGGTCCACTCTCACCAGATACATTTTGCCAATACTTTGTGCAAATGCTCAGCACCACTGAAGCAGTTAAATACTGAGTGATGCTCGTCAGCTTTACCTGTTCTTCTGTGCCCTGAATAAAGCACTGAATCAGCGTCTGGCTGTATAGTAGCCTTGCAAAATCTGAAGCTTGCATCACTGCATCATCCATCAAATTATAAATGTCTCTGGCTCGTGTGTGACCGTAGCATGCAGGCTAGTTTCTTTCCATTTTTTAGTGTAGTTATTTCAATGTGAGATGTATTGTCATCCTTTCTGTTCTTCCTTAGGTACCAGAAACCAAGCTCTGAGAAGCTGGAGTTCCGAGCCCGTGGCCAAATGAGGCACAAGAGCCCGTCGGAAATCAGCGTCCACATTGGAATTGATGAGACTGGGACAGGCTCCCCTAAACTGAGCTTAATGGATCGGATCATCAATTACAGCAGAGCCTCTATAAATTCTCTCTTTTCAGACAAGCGCTCAGTGAACAGCGTAGTTCTTAATGAACCAGATAAGCATTCGCTTTTGGTGGGAGATTTTGGAGAAGACGATGACACCGCATTGTGAAAGACTCACCCCTTGCCTTGACAAAAGACAACCAAAACAGCTGTCTACGAGTCTGCGCGTGTACCTGTGCATTCTGGAGGTCTTCTCAGATGTATTTCCTATTTAATGTAGAAAGCTAGTTTTTGCAGCGACTATCCAGGGTCTTTTTCTTAAACTAGTCTTACCAAAACAATGGTGCAGGCTCCGTTAGCGCTCGCAAACAGGGCTGTGTTACCCTTCCAAGAAGCTTGCAGTATATTATATTTTTGGCAAAGTGTCAAAATAGTTAAGGAAACAAAGGAACCAGAGACTTGTTTCCCAGCATTGTAATAGGCTACTTTATGCATAGTCAGGCTTAGTACTGTGTTTAAAAAGTTATAAGTTACTGCATCTGCGAAATACTTCAAGTTTTGTGTGCGCAGATAGACGTGCCTTACTCCAAACCCACTGGGGCCCCTCTTGTTTCCGTAACCTGCCTTCTACCAGAAGTGGTTCCTCTCAAATGCCTTTTCTTTTTACAAACATCTGGTTGCAGCTTTTAGCACTCCCGGCATCAGATCATCTCGCTGTTTGTGGTCTGGATTCCCGCGAGGTTTGGGGTTTGCTCTGAGCCCATCCTCACGTTACCTCCGCACACCCGCGCTCTCCTGCTCCCGCCGCCGTCTGCCTGGAGGTTGGATGGGTTGGGAGGTTGGTTCATTCCCAACTCTCCTCAGCCAAAATCTCCTGCGCTGTCTGAACACGAGGTGAATGTGATGTGGCATTAGCCGGAATGTTCAGCGTCTCAGAAGGCAGCAATGCAGTTAGTGCTCGCTGCCCATGTCTCCTGGCACTCCTGAAATGAACCAGGGTAGTCTGGGCTGCTGTCGTGCAGACTGCCCTTAAAATCTTTGCAGTTCAGTCCTTACAGATATCTGACACCACCAAAGAATTGATTGTGTGTCAGATACTGCACTAACATCAGTTACTTGCAAAGACAAGTGGCTGTGTACCAGGAATGGTCCGAATCCGCTCTGTAGGTTGGTCCAAACCTCCTTTGCTTGGGATGTTCAGATCCAGGCTTTGTGGATTGAGCCAGTCTGTGTTACTGAACTGAAATATCAAAATGTGGGTTTAGATCATTAAGTCACTAGTAGTAGAACTATTCTCAGTGAGGAATGAAGGTGTTCATCATCCAGTAGCCACCTGTTTGTTACTTAATAAGCCTGCTTCTTTCAATCCTCTGCTGAGACAGCTATCTAAAGCAGTTAGTAGGTTCAATAATGCTGAGTTACATTATGAGATACAGTCCATGGTGTAAACGTGTAATTCCATTTTGTGCTGGTAGAGGAGAAGTATTCAGATTCGAGTTTGAAAAAGGCATCTGTGCAATGTTCTAGTTTCTTACTGGAAGTCAGATGTCAGTTCAGAGATCGTGTGTGTAAAAAGTCCTAAGTAAATGGCTTTTGCATTTTATTTGAGAACTACCAGAAAAATATCAGTGTATGAAAACAGAAGAGTTGTGCTGTGGAATGTGGTGTTAGTAAATCAGTGTATTTGTTATATTGCTGTGAGGAGAACAACGACGTTTGTTGCTGCCGCTGATTTAAGAAACAATATTTCTGTTGCAGGATTTAGGTTCTTAATATCTATACATGAATATGGGTTATTTTTTTAATTAGCTTATGGCTATATGTATATGTTGTAGTGTTGGGAAATGCTGAGACACGTTTCTGTAAAGTCATTCCGTAAGGTGTTGTTCTCAGTTTTCGGCAGCAAAGCTGTTTATTACAAAGAAGGTAGTTACCTAAAAACTGCTTGATCGTGTCATTATGATGAGTTTTTAGTGTTTCACAACCATGCAAACTGTGCCCAAAGACTTCAGTTTTCTTGTTTATCCACACTCGTTTTCGGTGGCGTTCTTGGCTGGGTTCTGCAGATGGAAGGGGACTATTCTGCCTGGTTTTGGCTGAGTTGTGCTGATGGGTGAGGACAGAAGGTGGATCCGCTCATGCGTTCACGTGGGGATTCCAGTGCTGCGAGCACTGCTCATGGTATATATGGCGTGTAAACCACAGACATCGCACTCTTACTGCAGGAAATACAGTGATTTAGGCTTAAATTCCTGGGTGGCAGATAAAGGAGCTTGAAGAATTTATTAAATTATTTCTGAATGTGTTTTTAGAGTATTTTGGCTTTGACCTTTAGTTGTCCGCAGGTTCCATGTTTGCAGTGGCTTTTATCCCCAACGCTTTCCCAACAGAGATGTTTTCTCTAGGCTTTTCCAGTTTTCTGTGAAACCCGACGTTGGATCCAGATAGAGCAAAATAAGACTATACTTTTCAAAATCAGGATACGGAGTGCAGTGCGGAGGTGATAATGGGGGAACGAGGAGCAGTGGGATGCTGGCCCAGGGGGAAGGGGGTTGCGGCTCATTGTGCGGCTGGGATCAGGCTCTGGAGAGGGGAAGGAGCTGAGCCCCAGACCAGCGTTAGCCCAGGAGCCAACGGGCGCGAGGTGGCTGTGATAAACCACGCCGGAATGGGCTGTGATAAACCACGCTGCAATTGAGGTGAAGGTGTTCAGTTCTAACAGCTGGCGGGTTCTGAGGCAGCTTCTCTTGGCGCTCATCTAGGTGGAAAGCAAATTGCTCTCGTTGCTGGAAGAGGCTTGTGTGAAGGTGCCAGGAAAAGCAGCCACCGGGGCCGGCTGACCCACAAAGGCCCTTTTACTCCAGTTTTACTCTTTGTAAAAATCTGTCTGTGCTTGTCTTTTGAACTTGAATTCAGCACATGGTGTGTTTGAGCAACGTGTGGCTGGTGGAGAGATTCAGAGTTCAGGACTTTGGAAGCAGATTTTCTGTGCAACGCGCCCCCCTCCAAAGGGGCCGCATTGACTTAGGGAATGTTTACCTTGTGCTTAAAATATTACATAAGGTGCTTTCTGTTGAAGAACCAAAAGATTTTTCAGTTTGAATGTACAGTGCAAGTGAAATAATGTGGGAGTGAAATGTTTTCCTAAATGTACATGTTTTAATATGTAAATATGTTACTCCTGTTGGAGACAGTTTGGATTCAGGAATTTAAAATATCACTTGGAAACACAGAGTTACAAACAACATTTTATTACTAGTTTGTCTGTTCTATTGTAACTATTCTGTAACTAGCTATTTATAAAACCTGTGCTCTATTTTAAAAAGTACATATGCTTGAGGCTTTAAAAATTGCTCTTTGAATCTTACCAATAAACTTTTAAAAGAGTAGACACTTGGCATTTTCTGTGAGAAGGAACGTGAAGTTGACAAAACACAATGGAAGCAAGTAAGTATTCTTATTTATTAAAAACTATGTTTATTTTTTTTGCTTAGAACTTCCAACAAAATGTTTTAAACTTCAGAGGGTTTTTTTAAATTCAATTTTGTTATGAAGAATGCAGAAATTAATGCTGTTGTGGAATGTTAATGTAGTGCTGTTGCATTTCTTTCTATCTAGAAACGCGTATCCTCGCACTCCCTGTTCTTTTAAGACTGTGCCTCCATCATTATAATGGCAGTTATAAGCTATATAATAAAAATGCAACATGCAAAGCCTGGTTTAAATCATGTTCTATGATCTTTAAATATTTCTTTCGCTGAGTTAACAGCTTGTGCTTCCAGCTGTGCACAATTCCCCGTTCCTTGCTCCGGGATGGAGGTTCCGAAAGCAACTTCGCCTCTCATATGTGCTTTATCACAGTATCACAATCTGTTTGGGACTGGAAGGGACCTCAAAAGCTCATCCAGTCCAATCCCCCTGCTGGAGCAGGAACACCCAGGTGAGGTTGCACAGGAAGGTGTCCAGGTGGGTTTTGAATGTCTCCAGAGAAGGAGACTCCACAACCCCCCTGGGCAGCCTGTTCCAGGCTCTGCCACCCTCACCATGAAGAAGTTTTTTCTCAAATTTAAGTGGAACCTCTTGTGTTCCAGTTTGAACCCATTACCCCTTGTCCTACCATTGGTTGCCACCGAGAAGAGCCTGGCTCCATCCTCGTGGCACTCACCCTTTATATATTTATAAACATAAATAAGGTCATCCCTCAGTCTCCTCTTCTCCAAGCTAAAGAGCCCCAGCTCCCTCAGCCTTTCCTCACACGGGAGATGCTCCACTCCCTTAATCATCTTTGTTGCCCTACGCTGGACTCTCTGCAGCAGTTCCCTGTCCTGCTGGAACTGAGGGGCCACAGCTGGACACAATATTCCAGGTGTGGTCTCCCCAGGGCAGAGCAGAGGGGCAGGAGAACCTCTCTGACCTACTGACCACCCCCTTCTAACCCACCCCAGGTACCATTGGCTTCCTGGCCACAAGGGCACAGTGCTGGCTCATGGTCATCCTGCTGTCCCCAGGACCCCCAGGTCCCTTTCCCCTACACTGCTCTCTAATATGTAATTTCCCAACCGATACTGGAACCTGGGGTTGTTCCTGCCCAGATTCAAGACTCTACACTTTCCCTTGTTAAATTTCATTAGGTTATTCCCTGCCCAACTCTCCAGCCTGTCCAGGTCTCTGATGGCAGCACAGCCTCTGGCGTGTCAGCCACTCCTCCCAGCTTGGTGTCATCAGCAAACTTGCTGATAGTGCACTCTATTCCCTCGTCTAAATCGTTAATGAATATATTGAATAATACTGGCCCCAGTACTGACCCCTGAGGCACTCCACTAGATACTGGCCTCCAACTAGACTCCGCACCAAGTAAGAGCACCGGGGTGAAACGGGACAGCTGGAGCACTCTTGCTTTTTTGCTTACTCAGCAGAAGGCGCAGGATGGGGGTGTCTCATGCCAGCTCTGCCGAACCGTGTGGCCGTGAGCGAGACACCCAGCCCATGGGAAACTGCAGCGCTGCTTGCCAGGGCCACGAGGGAAAGTTGGGAAACGGTGGAGTAATTATCGCATAAAGAGCATCACGATATCCCAGCGTTACAGAGTAGCCGAGGCTGGCAGAGACTGCAGGAGGTCACGTAGTCGAAACCTGTCAAAGCAGGACTGAGATTTTTAATATCTCCACAAGCTCTTTGGGCGTTTTGTTCCAGTGGTGAATCACCCTCGCAGTAAGAAGTGTTGTCAAATTCCCCCTGTTTCAATTTGTGCTTGTTGCCTCTTCAGACACACGGTGTGAGTTTTGGGGTGTCCTGTGCAGGGACAGGGGTTGGACTGGATGATCCCCGCGGGTCCCTTCCAGCTTGGGGCATTCTATGGTGCTATTGCTCGTTCTTTCACGGGCGCTGCTGAAGAGTCTGGCTGATGGCTGGTGGTTTTACAGCCACTCCGTGTCCCAGAGAAAAGTGCCAAGCGTGAAGTGGTGGGGAAAACTCAATGTGAGTGCTCCTGGGTTTCTCTCGTGGAGATGGCCGGGCTCCCACCCCCAAAATCATCATTTGGCTTGAAATCGAAGCCCAGGTGCTGTCCTGAACGGTGTTTGAAGCCCTGAGGAGCAGAAACAGAAGATTGCGGTGATAAGAATGATACATACAGAAACGCGGAGATGTAGACCCAGGGTTCTTGTTAGCAGCAAGAGCAGAGCCAGGCAGAGGTGAGCCGAGCTGAGCCTTCTTTAATCAGCCTTTCTTAATGTATAGCTTTACAGTTACAGGCCTGGACCAAGAGGTTAAACAGGGTGTTGTTTGCTTGTTTTTTTAAGTATTATTCCAAACACATGTGCCCGGGCCCAACATTCACACATCATACATATGGGGATGGTATTCTGGCCCAAGATGTCGTTCTCGCCAGCCTGGGCCATCACTCCTTCACAAACACACAGTCCCGTCAAGGCCGCCTTGTTTTGATTGATGGCTGTGGTTTAATGATGTTAATATTATTTCTTCTTTGACCATCTGGATAGTCATGTTAGTATTGATCTTCCTTTATCATCCAAGCGGCTGGAAGATCACAGAAGATCACCCTCTCTCCTCAGCTGGTCGCTGCCAAGAGAACGCAGGGAATGACAAATGTCTTGGACAAAACAGGTTTGTTGCTTGTGTGGTGGCTTCTGGAGCTCCATGGTGTCATTCTTACGGTGCTGCCACAAGAAGAGCTCCTTCTTGATTACCCTGGGTGGCTCAGATTCCTGCCAAGATCCCCTCTCTCACCTGGGACCTCAGCTCCTCTCTGCCTGATGCTGCGTTGGTCTCACCTGGAGGTGGTGCGAAGGGTTTTAGGGGGTGATGCCCATCTCATGTCTCCTCCTCCTATGTCTCAGATGATTTGCTGCTTGGCTGGAGCTGGACAGGCAGATCCTGCCACGCTGGAGAGGGAGAGAGTCACGAGTCCACGCTGCTGGGAGCGGGAACGCAGAGGTGGGTATCTGAGCTATCTCTAAATGAGCAAGACATGGGAGATCCCAGCGGCTGTACAGACATGTTTAGTGACCACTAATTTTAGGCAGAACGAGTCTTTGTCTTCACTGTGTAGAAAGATAAGTTTGCATCCAAGTCTTTCCAAGATGAAGAATTTTGCTTTCAATGGAGACACAGCCCTGTAATTTCATCATCTTGGACTGACTCTCGTTGGCCTAATGTGCCCCAACAGGTGTGGAAACCTACAGCTTATAGCACTGATGGTTTTGAAAATTACAGGCTTGTTGCGCAGAAATAGCAACCGAAACATTTAGTTTTGTTTAACTTAGGCTTTCAGTTATTTTGGGTTCAGAGAGTGTGTGAACCCTCTTGTTTCAAATCAGTCTATTTTAGCTATGAATGCATTAAAAAACATTATCTGACGTCGCTGGTGGTGTTAGATATCTTCTATAATTGCAAGTCTGTTATTTAACACACAACAGCATTTCCCTTGTAAGCTGTGCTTCCCAGATGCTGGCATCTTGGCAAAAGAAATACCCAAGTCAGTTATCCTGATGTGAAGCTGCACGACTTCTCTGAACAGAAAACTCGCCTAATTTAACACATCTGGATCTTAAGATTATCTGTCGAAGGTTCTGTGGTTTCAGGGAAGATCGCTGGTTGATCTGGAGGCCCTGAGCTCGACTCATGGAAACATCTTATTTATAAGAACCTGTGTTTAAGGGGTGGGGGGAAACAAAAACACAAGTGTACCACACAAAAAAACCCAACGCAAAACACGACAACAACAAACCAGAACCACCTCATTACATAACCAAGAGTCCCCAAATCTTGTGTCAAATGTTCTCGGGGAAAAAGGTGTGACACAAAAATCTCTGCATTCATCCGGCCAATGTACATCACCTAGGATTCAAGTAATACCGAGTTTAATAGATAGAGAATTAGAGATTATTCAGGCTCTGCTGGGGTTTGAAAATGCCTCTTTCTCTGAAATCTGGCAAGCCAATAATATTTCTAAAGTGAAAATTTTGAGTTGTCATGGAGTAAATTCTGTTGCAAGCCACTGATCTCAGTGTTGCTGCAGCCTCTTGCCTGCATCCCATCACTTGGTGGCAGCAAACACCTGTGGGAGGGGGGGCCGAACTCTCGCATCCATTCACCTGCACACTCTCATTTTGCTATGCCTGTGCTATCTTCCCTTACCATGGTCCTTCTTATAAATAACATTTATAGAAAGCATCTCTGCAGGACAGTTTGACAAGCTTTGATTTAAAATTCAGCATCTGTCTTGACACCAGAGCTGCGCTATTGCCAATGCTTGTTTTCTTTTTCATTTGTCTGGGTTTTGGTGGGTTTTGGTTTTGTTTTTCCTTCCAGTTGACCAGATAATTTAAGCAGCAACTGTGAATTTCTATCACGTCTACTGGGTTGTGAATGAAAACTTCCGAAGAGGTAAGATGTTGGGGCTTTTTATCCCATTAAGCACATCCCTAAAATGAATCTCTTAAGTGGAGTTTGTGAGCTGTACACACACGTGTTCAGCTGCAAGAATAGAGAGACTGTGTGTGTATAGAGCCAGATTCTTTAGTGTGATTCTTGGGTGCCTGGTGCTGGTCGGTGCAGCGAGTGCTTTGCCATCACATGCAGAGCTCTGCCGCGTCCTGAAGGGCACAGACGTTTCCCAGCAGGTAACTCCACCTTTTCTTTAGGATAAAAAGGCAAAAGCTGACTTGTGCATGCACACTGTTAAGGAATCCCTTGTCGTTTCTCTAAGGCTTTGCTAATTCCACAGAGCCACAGCTGCCTGATAACTTACAGAACATGTGAATGAAAGTCCTCTGCTGTAAAAAGCTCAAGTTCAAAGTGAGTATGGTCGCTGATGGAGGGGAATTCAGTTGACGTTTATGGTGAATGCAGAATAGCCTGAAAACCTGCCTGGTCGCCTTCCTGTGTAACCTTATCTGGGTGTTCCTGCTCCATGGGGGATTGCACTGGATGAGCTTTCCAGGTCCCTTCCAACCCCTGACACTCTGGGATGCTGTGATTCTGTGATATATTTGTCTGCCAGGCCTGATCTCCTCTCCAAGGAGCTGCTTCCCATTGGTAGTTTCAGGAGCCAAAAGCCGAGCAGAACTGACCCGGAGGTTCCTGCCATTTCATCTCATCTACCTGTGCTGGGACGACTCTTCAGTGGGGTGTCAGCTCCACAACCCAAATTTGGGGTTGTGCTGTAATAAACTGCCCTCATTAAAGAAGTATGAGAGAAACGGAGGAGAAAAAGACAAAATCTGCTTATTCCTTCAGTGCTCGGTGGCTTGGGAACTGAGTGAATTACAAATTAACAAAGCAGACTTGCAAGTTCCAAAGTTTAAAGAAAGCACAACTAAAGAAAGGCACTTAAACATGATGAAGCAGAAAACCTATGAGTGGATCAGGTAACTAGAAATAGCAAAAGGGCACAGCAAGAGCACCCGGCAGAGTTTTGGGGAGCAATTTGCTTGCCAAGAGGCCTTGCAGGAACCGTGAAACCACAGAGAAATGGCAATAGAGCGTTGACATCTCCCAGTGAGTTCTCGCCACCCTTCCCCTAGAGGGTCCTGTTTCTTAAAAACTCCAGGAACTTCCTAAGTGGTAGGGATGTGCGGATGCAGGGATGCGGGGATGCAGGGATGCGTGGATGCAAGGGTGCGGGGATGCGCGGATGCAGGGATGCATGGATGCGTGGATGCAAGGGTGCGGGGATGCAGGGATGCATGGATGCAAGGGTGCAGGGATGCAGTGATGCATGGGTGCAGGGATGCGCGGATGCAGGGATGTAGGGATACGTGGATGCAGGGCCACAAGGATGCGCGGATGCAGGGATGTAGGGATACGTGGATGCAGGGCCACAAGGATGCGCGGATGCAGGGATGCGTGGATGCAGGGATGCAGGGATACGTGGATGCAGGGCCACAAGGATGCGCGGATGCAGGGCCACAAGGATGCGCGGATGCAGGGATGCGTGGATGCAGGGATGCAGGGATACGTGGATGCAGGGCCACAAGGATGCGCGGATGCAGGGCCACAAGGATGCGCGGATGCAGGGATGCGCGGATGCAGGGATGCGCAGATGCAGGGACACAAGGATACGCGGGTGCAGGGATGCGCGGATGCAGGGACACAGGGATGCACGGATGCAGGGACACAAGGATGCGCGGATGCAGGGACACAAGGATACACGGACGCAGGGACGCAGTGATGCGCGGATGCAGGGATGCACGGATGCAGGGACACAAGGGTACGTGGATGCAGGGATGCAGTGATGCACGGATGCAGGGATCCGTGGATGCAGGGATGCGCGGATGCAGGGACACAAGGATACGCGGATGCAAGGATGCGCGGATGCAGGGCTGGCTCCTGGGCTCCAGCAGCAGCCTCAGGGTGGGTCGGAGCTGGGGAGCAGGTGCCCCAAACCACTCTCACCTCTGGTTTACTGTGTTTAAGGCAAACGTATTGAGAGGGCGTAGCTGCAGATTTGTCTCTTTATTAGTTGGTGATTATTGTTAGACTAATTTGTTCTTTTTTTAACGAGGCAGTGCTAAAGGTCAAAAGCGAAAGATTGGAGCTGATTGAGTTAAAATAGATAAATGTGCAGTTAAGATGGAGGGGCATGTGTCTGACATTTATATTGAATGTTGAAATACATGCCCCAAACACCATCAGCTCTAATTATTCAAGAAAATCTGTATTACAAATAAATTCAATAGGTTTTAAATAATACTTTTTAAAATCTTATTTATAAACTGTAGTATTAAAACCCCATAGTGAAATATGTGATACATGTAAAAGCCTATTAGCACAAATGGTGTTGCTCTGGACTCATTCGGTGCTCTTCTGTTTCTGAAGTCGAGGCGGTAAGGCTTAGAGCCAGCATTTGGGGGAAAAAACACAAAACAGCTATTTCTCAGTTTACCTCCTAAATTTCTTCCATCTCTCTCAATTGCTTTCTTTTCTTTCCTACAAGATGCCTGTGTTTGAACTTCAAGGTGCAAAGGAAACTTCAGGCTTTTGCTGAAACCTGATTTTAAGTAGAAGCTTAACATGCAGACAGTGGTTATAGAACATAAATACGCAGGCCCGCGCACCACAGCCCAGGTTCTGTCTGAACTTGCCAGTCTCGCTCCTTTTGGCTAAAGGAGGCAGACAGGACGGTGCAGGCGAGAGCTGTGTCAAAGTACAGCTGCTGCTTTGTATTCCTAGAAATCACTTCCAGGATGGTCATACGTCTAAAGCCAGATCCTTCTCACCTGCCCTTCGCCCTCCTGGCTTTGCTTTATTGGTTAATTTATAAGTACAGCATATGAACTGTTTACATGGGCTTTCTTCTTTAAATATTTGCAGCATATTCTAAATATTTCCCAACAGAAGCGAAGGACAGAAAGGTGACTCAGGTGGGGAAATGAGCTTTGAGTCTCAAACACTGTAATACTTACCCTTTATTTGTAGCTTCTTTATAAAGCACAAATTCCGGTGTCCTGGCTGTATCCCATCTGGAATTACCGCAAGTTCTCTGCAGTTCTACAGATTTCTCGTACATTAGCCTATCGGATATATATTGTCATAGTGGAGCTAGTCCCGTTGAGTAAAGTGTTCTTGGTCGTTGTTGTTTATTTATTTTTATTTATGGCTTGCTTAATCCTTTATTCCTGAACACCCCCTTCTAACTGGGGATCAGCAAGTGTCCCACTGTCCCCTCTCCTGCTCAGCTGTGCTGCCCAGCTCTCTTCCATCTTACATTACCGGGGGTGCTCAGGTTACTGTGCTCATGCCACGTACCGTGACATTTCTCTTCTATACTTTTTCACCCCTAGGAGGTGGCATGCAAGCTCTATAAAATAAAACCTTGTACTAATGAATGAGCCCATTTACTGGGGAAAGTTATAGGTGCTGCGAGGGTGTGGTTATGGGTTGCAGTGGAAAGGAGCCTTCCTTTCTGAGTCAGCACCGAGGAACTCAACCGTTGCCTTTGAAGAACGCAGCACAGCACAAAGTAGAACAGGGAGAAGGAAACAAATTCATTTCAGAGCAGTTAAACAGACACAGCTCCGGTGGATCTCGAGTACCGCTTCCTTATCTTCACACTCAAGAGTCCCTTTAATGTGAGCGTTTGTTCACCTGCTGCGGGTTGTGTTTTGGACTCTGGGGGTACCAGCGGCTCTCGGCAGCTGTGGGGGGATCCCTGCTCCCCAGAGAGCAAACCTGGAACAAACCCTGGGAGAGGACCTGGAAATGGAGCAGGCTGGATTCAGGACCGGTTTAGGATTTGACTCTTGTCCTTTGGTGGGTGTTGTATTGCCGTTGATACTTTCAGATGTCCCTGTCCACCGGTGACACTGCGAGTGGCATCCATGGCCTCTGGTTTACAAGGACCCTTACGAGGCTGTTGCAAGTTCAGGGCTGGTTTACAGAGCTGTGCATTAGTTTGGCTCTTTACATATCTGTGTGCTGTACTTCTTTTAAGTGCACACTTATTTTCTTCTGTTATTTCCTTCACTTCTCTTTCCTGTTGTAGGCTGTGCCCCTCAATTTAGCCTTCCTGTCAGTGAAAACCTGATTTTGTAAGGCTCTCGGCTCGCCACCACAATTTTCTGTGTGCTGCCTGTATACTTAGTGAGTGTGGCAAAAAATAAACCCACCAGCAAACAGAAAGGCCCAGCTGTCCTACAGATAACACGAACAGATCACGAGCTCCCTTTTCATACAGCACACAGTCCATTGTTTTGCATTGTTTTCATCCAACATACAGGCCATGACATTGCATTATAGACTACATACATATGTGTACATACATATGTGTACATACATCGAGACAGGCAATTTTCTGGCAGCACACACAAACCATGCCTCTGGAAAGAATCCCTTTAAACAGTTGGTTTCGTTTATTGAAAAGCGTGAATCTATAGAGGTCATTTAAAAATATGCTGGGGTTTGTCTTTTAGTTGAGATGCCAGAGCTGTGTATCGGCTGCATAGGTGTCTGTCCTTCATTTGAAGGATCCTGACCAACTGAGGCATGTTTAACATTTATGGATAATTTGCCCTCAAATAAGATCCAGAACTATTAACTTGGATGTTTAGAGATTGGAAATTGAAGAAGATTTATTTCCGTGAAATCTGATCAAGTAAAGAGGAAACGAGAAGAGGTGATTATTTCCACAAGCTGGAAGAACAATATTGCTGTGTGGCCAGGCAGGTTTATGTCACCTGCAGGAACTGCTGTGCCTTATTTTCCAGTTATTTTGTACGGTGTGCTTGCTGATTTATTTCTGTTCTCTAGCCAAACGTATTTTCTAACTCGTGGCTGGATCTCTAACCGCCTCCCAGCACCCCGAGGTCCGGCCGGCCCAGGCAGGACCTGCCCGAACCCGAACGCCCCAGACCGGGCGCGCAGGCTCCGCCCCGGGCTGCGCAGCGCGGCGCCGGCTCCGTGCGGGACGTGACCGCCGCTCCCGCCGCAGCCCGGCCTCCCGCGGGGGCGGGCAGGCGGCTGATGGGCAGGCGGCTCGACCAGTAGCGACGCGCGGCGGGCAGCGCGGCCCAATCGTTGAGGGGTAGGGGCGGGGCGGGCTGGCTGCCGGCGGTGCTGGCGGCCGCTGCGGCAGAGCGCGGGCGGCGGCGAAGCGGGGCGGCGGGTCAGAGCGGAGCGCGCCGGCAGCAAACATGTCTCTCTCCAACAAGCTCACCCTCGACAAGGTGGACGTGAAGGGCAAGCGGGTCGTCATGAGGTGAGGAGCTGCGGCCCGCCGGGCGGTGAGGGGAAGAACGGCCGGGCCGCGGCGATGCCCCGGGGCCGCTGCCCCTCGTGGCCGTGTCCCGGGGCGGCCTCAGCGGGGGCGGGAGGCCGCGGGGCTGCGCTGCCCCCCGGGCATGGAGGGGTGGGGGGAGCCGCCCGCCGCCTTCCGGGCCCCGCGGGCCTGGGCTGCCGCACCCGCCTCGCCGGGGCCGGGCGGGTTCCGCGTAGCTTTCCCGGGGCAGCGGCCGCTCATCTCTGCCCTCGGCGGCTTCTTGGCTGAGCCGGGTGAATTATTTCCTGGGGCGTTTTGGTTCCCTGTTTTTTTTGTGTGTTTTTTTTTTTAATTATTTCTTTTTCTTGCACTGGCTGTTGTAAAGGCCGCGGTGCATCCCGAATTGCCCGTGGAAGACACGGCTCCGTTTCCCGTGCGGGGGCTGTGATTGACGGGGCGGGCTGTAAATCCCCAGGGCTCGCTCAGCCCCGGCCCGGCTCTGCCTCGCTTAATGACCCCGCTCCACGTGGATCAGCCTCTGGCTGCTTGAGGGGAAGGCTGCCCAGTCTAGTCCTTTTTTCTATTTTATTATTGAGCAGTACAAGAAAAGCTTATCCCCCGCTTCTCCTTTGCCTTCCCGCAAATCCAAGAAGCGTGGTAATAAAAAAATAATAAAAAAATAGTAAAAAAAAGAAAACATTGCTCTGGCTAGCTGCCCAAATAAAATAATAATTCTGCTTTTTTGCAACAAGAACCGAATTGTAGATATTCAGCACGTCCTGGTGTAAAACTCTAAAGTAGGAATTCATAGCTTATTTATAAAGCATCAAGGCCTGTTGAAAGCCTAATGTTGGAATCGCTGCCAAATACTGGGAGATAAGGGCAGTGAGGTACAACATGATACATCCTGCTTGAAATACTCCTTTTGTGGGGTTCTTTGTCCAAGGTCACACCATGTGACTGATGTATGTGTTAGCTTGCTCAGTGAGTAGGCAGGTATAACCAAATCATAACTTCTCTTCCCTGTAGTCTGTGTTAGACAAGTTTGTTCTCTTTATCTCCTATCTCTGTCATCTTATTTTGAAGTAGTTCCCTAGAAATTTGCTTACCAGAAACTTGCCCCTGCAATGAGTACTGAACAAGCTAGCTCAGAATTTACATTCACTTCCTAAATATGGTGCAACAAAAGATCTTTTTATCTCTGTAACATTGTTTTTTGTCTGTTTTTTCCTTTTGTGAGTTGTGTTACAGAGAACAGCCTTGTCCTGGCAGAGGGTGGCTTACCCAGCTCTCAGTCTCCATCAGCTAATGCACGTAGCTGTCTCTTTAGTTCTGTGATGAGCGACTAAAACCAAATGAAAGAGCAGGTGACACAGCAAGCTTTGTGTTTCCTGCCTCCATCTCATTTCCCCAAAAAGAATCACCATGTGCTGTCGGTACTACTAAAATCGATACTTTTTTTTCTTCTCATATTCATCATAATTGTGGCCTGCTCATAACGTGCTTATCTTCCAGTCCTAATGTCAAAGCCTCCAGAGAAGCTGGGAATGGGGAGGAGAAAGGATCAAAGGGGAGCTCAGATTTCAGTTGTACAGTGGGGAAGAAGGGCGAGCAGAGTCTTGTTTTAACTTCTTTTTTGCTGGAAAGCAAACTGTTCTTCTCTCGTTTTAGCACAAAAGCACGATAATGGTGCTTTTCTTTCCCCTTTCTAGCATTAGTCCACTGTACCATGGGGCTGCCAGTTCAATTTCTTTCTGCTCAGCTACTCCTGTTCTGCTGGCAGCTTTTGTCGTTCTTTCCATCTGGTTTTTGTGCTGAGCAGGCTACAAGAGAATTCAGGCAACTTCCTGGATTTTGTTATTCTTTAATATAGATACAGAATGATGGAGGTTGAACTGTAACGCCATATTTCACTTTCCTTGTTCTGATACACTGTTACAGTCAGCCACATGTTCCCTTCCGGAGCTCAGTGAGTAATTTCTGCCTTTGCTGTTATGCAACGCAGCGTCCTGCTGCTCAGCACATGGGCACGAGGTGTGCTAGTGAGAAACGGCTGATGGAGCTCACTGGAACTCCTCCCTGCTTCCCTTCCTCTGGCACGAGCGGGGACCTCACCTCTGCATCCACACCAGAGCTGCTAGTGGGAATGGGAGAAACCACAGCACTTGGCTGCAGAGAACAGCAATTCAAAGTTGGAGGCAATAACTGGGCAGCTTCCTTGAGCCTGTCTGCTTGCCATGATGGTCCAACCAAACATTTGAGAGGCCTCGTTAGAGAAAACAATGTCATTATTTGCTTCCTTTCCCTTGGAAGCTCCTAGTTGGTGATCTGAGAGCATGTTTAAAATGAAAAGCTTGTGGGGACCTTGTTTGATCTTAATTCCTGCTACAATATTGTTGGTACTGAGGTCATGAGCAGTAGGATGCATTGGTGGCATAGCTTTACTAAGTCGTTCTGCCAGATGTTTGTTCTCTGTGTTCTAATATTACAAGCAGAAGGGGTTAGTAACATACTGATTTCAAAATGGAACTTGTGTACAAGGCAGAGCTAAAAGCCTTGCTCGGATTGTAACATTGATTCTTAGCCATTGCTTTTACTGGCAGGTTCCCTCACTCTATCCTATTTTATTTCTGTTTCTGTTTGGTTTTTTTAGGGTTGACTTCAATGTTCCAATGAAGGATCACAAAATAACCAACAATCAAAGGTGAGCTATAATTGCCATCCCAGGTGGAAGCCCCCAAGTCCGTTTTTTCTCTGATTTTAGCCCAGTTCTGTTGGCAGTGCCTGGAATGCCACCACGATTAAACTGTCATTGCTCGTACCAGAACATTAAAGGTGTCTCAGAGAAAGTCCAACAATTGTTGCTCTGCAGCAATTAGCAAACTACGCTAACTGCAGTGCTGCTACTCACTGTAGCTACTGTGGAAACCATACAGAAAAATAGTCTCTTGATCATACAGATCCTAAACTTCATTCTTTAAACATCGGTGAAGTTTTATGACCATTTCACAACCACATCCCTTTGGCTGTGTGTGAAAGTTTGCTCTATTTGGTACTATCCAGAAAACTTTCTGCCTCCTGGTTACACTGCAGTTGTATTAACTTTTTGGCTTATGTTAGAATAATTATTCTAGTGTAGCGTACAAAGACACGGGGTTTAGAAACAGCGATATCATGTGTCTTGTCTTGCGTGTCTATCATTTGCAGGCAGATGCCAGTTTTGTTCACCACAATACACTTACTGCTCAACATTCCTGTCATTTCTTTATTGGTTCAGGATTACAGACGAAACCAGGAGGCCCAGTAACGTTCAAGTGTGTCCTGGCATTTCTTGGCTACAGGCAACCAGCAGAATTTAGATTACAAAATGCATTTTACTTCCATGTCCTACATCACATGGATGGTAACAGTGAAACATATGAGAATGTGCTGGGATGAAGAATTTTGTAGATGCTTTCTGGACCGTGTGTCAGGATTGTCCGTGTCCCAGGGAGGAGCGTGGGCTGGGTTAGCTCCCCAGGGAACGCTGTGCTCTGGGGGTGCAATTTGTCTCATAGGTGTTTGTTCTGGCCAGGACAGGTTGCTGAGGAGCCTGTTGTCCCTTTTGGAGCCTGACTTGTGGTGATGCCCCACTGTCTTGTGATGAGGGGCAGGCTGAACCCTGTGAATGCCTGAAGCGGAATGGACTTAAGTAATTATTCTGCCCAGCTCTTGTGCTCCATTTATTTTGTCATTTTTGAGGGACAACTCCCAGGGCTCTTGTGTAAGTGGTCACTAAGTCTGCCTGCCTGGTGAACTCTACTGGAATCCTTTTTAATTTGTTCTTGTTTGCCTTTACAGAATCAAGGCGGCTGTGCCTACCATCAAGCACTGCTTGGATCATGGAGCCAAGTCAGTGGTTTTGATGAGTCACCTGGGTCGCCCGGATGGTGTTCCCATGCCAGAAAAGTTCTCCTTGGCCCCCGTAGCTGTGGAGCTTAAAGCACTCATGGGCAGGTGAAGTAGAAGAGCAGTCCCACGTGCATCAGGCCCTCCCTGCCAGTGAACCTGGATGCTTTCTGAAAGGAGGGGTCGCTGGGGGGATGACGGTGTGTATCTTGTGTTTGCAGGGAGGTCTTGTTCCTGAAGGATTGTGTTGGTGCTGAGGTGGAGAAGGCCTGTGCCAATCCTGCAGCTGGCTCCATCATCCTGCTAGAGAACCTCCGATTCCATGTAGAAGAGGAAGGGAAAGGGAAGGATGCTTCAGGGAACAAGGTGAAACTTCAAGTCTAGTTTTCACACATGCCTGCTCTGGTCTTACTACCTTGTTCACTGTGGATCAGCAAGCCAGCAGCCTGTCAAAAATGCTGTTTATGGATTTGTTCTTAGAAGAATGTCAGGGATCTTGCAGTTCAACATATCCAGTCACTTGTATCCTGCTGTGCAAAAGTTTGAGTCAAATGCATTTTACTTCCATGTCCTACATTGCATGGAAACTTGAGTGAAAGGCTATAGGTGACTCTGCCAAAGGTTGTGTAGTCTGTAAACGAAGGAAAAAGGAGCAAAATAGGGCTGTGCAGGAAGTTGGTTGCTGCTTATTAGGCTTTATTTTGGGATGTCTAAAGCAAAAAGCAAGGTCTGTTGGAGATAGTTTGTTGCCACTGGGGCCATAAGAACAATGCTTCTTTCTTGGTTATCCGGCTAGCGTTTTAATATAATTCTTAAACGTTCTATAGCATAGGGGTTATCAAACCCTTTTATAAGCCTGTCTGCTTTTACAAGTATTCATCTAGAACTAAGCTGCCTTGCACCTCTGACATTTTCTTGAAGGTCAGGAAGAATGCTTGTTCCAGACAGCTGCTTTTCTTAGCGATGGTGACCCCGCTGACTTTAGGCAGGCCTTGGCTCCTTTCAGATTCAGCGCATGGGGTGGAATGCTGACATCGTGTGGTGCCCTTTATGGGCTGACACAGGTCTCCTGTAGCTTAGAGAAACAGCCCGGAGAACTAGCAAGCCTTTGCTTGGCAATGAGGAGCTGAGCAATTGTTCACTGCTAGAACTGCGTGCCACTGAAAGCCAATATGATGGCAGGGAAAAGAGTGGAGAAATAATGTAATTTGATTTATGAAAGGAGTTTGTGCATTTCTGTAATTCTCACATTACTTAGTTTGTTCTATAATCTGTGTAGTCCCTTTGTCTCAGGCTGTGGGAATAAAACGGCGCCCAAAGCCATGGTGCCATATATTAGAGTGGGTTCCTGCCATCAGTACCACAGCGTCACAGCTGGGTGCTGGCAGAGGCCTTGTTTGGGTGGTGAACTGACAGCAGAAAGGAGAGGTGATCCCTTGACTGCCCGTCTGGGCCGTTCTTTAAGAGCAAGAGGCTGTAAGCTACGTCTGACAGTCACTGACGGTCAAAGTGAGCTCTGCTGGCTTTTCGTAGTGGGAAAGGAAAATTGAATTGTACGAGCCATCCCATGAGGATGTGGCAGGATGCTTGGAGGATGGAGAGAAAGCCTTTAACAGAAATGCATCTGTTCTTGCCCACTACACATTAAGCTTATCTCCAGCTTTCCAATGTTGACTGCTTTCACTGTGGCCTGTTGTAGTGCACAGGGTACTTGTAAGTTAATCCTCAATGCAGTTGCTAAATCAATCCTTCAGGAGCTCATCCTTTTACCTGTGGTACTTGGTGACTACACTTTGTTCATTAAGTGAGCATGAGTTTGTTTAGTCTCATCTCAGCATTGTCCTGTCTGTACACACCCTTTCTGTGTTACCCATGTTCACCCCACAAAATGAGAAATCTGGAGAGACTGAAAGGTTGGTAGTGCTGCAGTTCATTCCTGCTCTGGTGATGAACTGGAAACTTGAAGTGGGAATGATCCTCAGGCCTGTAATAGCAGTCTCGGGGAGTTTAAAGTCAAATTCAAACCATTTAAACCTCTTTGTTGCTCCTGCTGGACTGGGAAAGAGCATATGGAGTGCAGTGACCCCCAGGAAGAATGGACGAGTATCTCAAGCTGACCTTTCTTTACTTTGAGTTTACAGGTCAAATTGGTGACTTCAGTTTCAGAATCAGCTCTGTGTTCCTGAATAGCACAAACTTGTCGTTCTCTCTCTTTTTAGGTCAAGGCTGATCCTGCAAAAGTGGAGGCTTTCAGGGCCTCTCTTTCTAAACTGGGAGATGTCTATGTCAATGATGCTTTTGGAACTGCTCACCGAGCTCACAGGTTTGCATCCGTTTTCCTTCCACGAGCAGAACTTCAGAAAGATATCAGCCATGGAAACACAAACAGCTTTGCCCCCAGTGAATTTTAACTTACTTTTGGGTGTGTGCCATTATCATCCTGCTGTGTTTACTTCCACTAAATCTGTTACTCAGGAACAGTTGTCAACACTGTATGCCCAAGTTTGCCTCTGGGAACAGGAGACAGCTGAAACTCTTTAAGACTTGAATTGACTTTTTAGGCCTTGAAGATATAAAACCCACCTGCTTAGGACTTGCATAAATTGTCTGCAATTACAGCAGACTTCTTTTCCAGAAGTTAAATAGCTCTGGATTGATTATTCTCATGTAGTGTGTTTAGATTCGTGTACTTGCAAACTGTCGTGGTCTTCTTTAAGCTTGATTTCATAATCCAGTCTGTTCTTGCTATGCTTAGTTGGTCACCGGTGTTTTGGATCATTGGTTAACACTATAAATATCTTGCATATCAATATATCTGTGCAAAATCAATCTCAGAAAGTATGTACAGCCATCTTACCAAACTAGGAAAAGAAACAAGCCTTGTGTTTGTTTTCGTGCAGGTAGTAGCTGTTCTTACTGCTGCAGCTGGCTGAAGGATTTGCTTTATAACGCTGTGAGACACAGGGGTGTTTAGATCTGTACTGATGACAATTTTTCCATTCCTCACTCTTATTCTGCAGCTCCATGGTAGGTGTCAATCTGCCTCAGAAGGCTGCTGGCTTCCTGATGAAGAAAGAACTGGATTATTTTGCTAAGGCCCTAGAGAGTCCAGAGAGACCCTTCTTAGCAATTCTTGGAGGGTAAGACTGAAGAACATGTTGACTCTTTAACTCTTTTGTAAGCAATGAAAAGTTATTTTGGTTTAGTTCAAACAAATGCTTTCCTTTTAACTCTACCTACAGTTCACCTTGTAGATAAGTCCCGAGACCTCTATAAGACATGGGTTAGAGAGCAGCTACCTGACCACATCCCCTGTTGTGATGAGATATCAGGGTCTGCTCGTCATATCTCCTGACCTCTTATATTCCCCAAACTGAGACAGTCCACAGCAGTTTGTTGCACAGATGAGCCACAAGAGCTGTTAGATACACATGAAGGCCCTGAAACATTGTCAGTGACCTTTCCTCCACAGTTCAGAGTACAAGCATCCTGCAGGCTCAGCACTGTAAGTTGACACGATCTGACATTACACAGTGGTGACCTGCTGTGGCTGGATGGGCCTCCGCTCTTCCGCAGCAGCCAGTGTGCAAAGAAACTTGAGGGTGCAGAACCAAATGACGACTTGTTTGGAGGAATAAAGTCTTGTTGGTGCCGATTTGTCAGTTGGTTTCATCTGAAAGCATTTTATTAATGAAATATGTATTGTTATCCCTGTTTCAGAGATAGGGAAACTGAAACACAAAGAGGAAATGGTCTTGGCTAATGTCACTGAGCAGGGCATGGTCAGACTAGGACTATAATGCAGGTCTCCCGAGTGTCAGCCCAGGTTTAGCTCAAGGTTGTTTTCCAAAGGTTTTTTGTGTAGCTTTGGTTCAGATAACAACAAAATTCCATACATGGCATTAAAGAGGGAAGACAGGAGACTTTTGTGTATTTACTGCATCCTCTACCATTCCTATATGAAGTAATGTGCCTTTACTGAGTACCAGTTGGTTAATTCTGCTTCAATCCAAGAAGTAAGTCCTTGTGAGGCTTCGTACTGTCTTAGCTAAAGATTGCTATGGAGTAAGTTCCATCTGAGGAGTTCTGGGCAGTGGCACATTATTAATTCTTTTTCTTTCTCTCACCAGAGCCAAAGTTCAGGATAAGATCCAGCTGATCAGTAACATGTTGGATAAGGTCAATGAGATGATCATTGGTGGTGGAATGGCCTTCACCTTCCTCAAAGTGCTCAACAACATGGAGGTATGAAAAGAGCAATTCTGTGTCTGCTCCTAGTGAAGAATATGGGCAGAATGTCCCTTATATATTCTGGTATTGAGAACTCGCTGTCTTTGCTCTCTGCAAGAGTAGAGGGCACTGAGAATTACTTGAGAATCACTTTGCAAAAATGGGATTACCGCTTATGTCTAGGTAGTGCTGTAAGAAAACAGTCATTCCAGAATTGCTGTCTGAGCAGTTTGGCTTGACTGCAGCTGTTCTTTGTTGTAATGACCAGTAGCTAAACAAACGCCTTTTTCTTACTTTTCCCAAATAATTCCTTCAGATTGGCAACTCTTTGTTTGATGAGGAGGGATCAAAAATTGTGAAGGACCTGATGGCCAAGGCAGAGAAGAATGGTGTGAAGATTACTCTGCCCGTTGACTTCATCACTGCAGACAAATTTGATGAGCATGCACAGACTGGGGAAGCCACGGTGGCTTCAGGCATTCCTGCTGGCTGGATGGTAGGTTTTAATAGCCAAGGGACTGAAGTAACAGGCAGCAGTGGGGTGGGAAGGACACCTCTGAGAAAGGAGTAGAGAAAGAGTAACTGTCATCCTTTGCAAATATTTCTGAAGCTGCATAGAGTGTGTTGGTTTAATAAAACTGAAGCCCTGTTGTTTATCCTGAAGTAGCTTTTGTGAGATTTGGATTAAATCATCAAAATTCTTCTAAAAACTTCAGCTGTGAATGCTGTAGAAATCCCTTTTCTTTGACTGGGAGACAGTTGGCAAAAGTTTCTAACCAAAGTGTCAAGTGTCTGACACCAACTTATAAATTACTTACTTGTACTAGGAAGGTAAATACCACACCAGGCCCACCCTGCTGCAGAAGCTGCTGACAAATCCTTCTGCTTCTCAGTATTCAGAGAAACTCTTGCTTCATATCCGAGGGGCGAGGGGGAAGTTTCTGAGGGTCCCAGCTGGGCTGTGGTGATGTGAGGTGAGCGCCGGCAGGAAGGGTATCTATGGCTTCTCCTCCTTGTCTTAGGGCTTGGACTGCGGCCCTGAAAGCGTGAAGAAGTTTGTTGAAGTTGTGGGAAGGGCCAAGCAAATCGTGTGGAATGGTCCGGTTGGTGTCTTTGAGTGGGACAAGTTTGCCAGAGGAACCAAAGCCTTGATGGACAAAGTGGTAGAAGTAACTGGAAAGGGCAGCATCACCATTATTGGTAAGCAGTTGTGTTCCTCTTGTCTTTCTAAAAGCAACAAGGAAGCTTCTGCTTGCTGGAACTGCGTTAAAAATATTTCTTAAATTGTTTTCTAACACTTTATCCGTCCTTCAGCTTGGAGACAGGGCTTTAAAAACTGCTGTGTGTGCTAATGCTGAGTATTTGGGAGCAGGACAAGCCTGTAGCAAGACCATGGCCCTTAAGCTGAACAAAATCTGAATTTCTTGTTTGTCTCATTGATTTTGTTTGTACTACAGGTGGTGGAGATACAGCTACTTGCTGTGCAAAGTGGAACACTGAGGATAAAGTCAGCCATGTCAGCACGGGAGGTGGCGCCAGCCTGGAACTGCTCGAGGGTAACTGTTCTTTTATCTTAGTTCTGGGTGCTCTACTATATGTTGATATCTAAGAAAGTACAACAATAGAGGGAATGTCTTTTTTTCTGTGCCACTCTGGGGAGTTGCACGTAGGTTTTGAGCAGAGTGGTGTTCTTTTTGTAGTCCTAAAGGAAGAGAGGCAAACAGCACCGTCTGCCACTCCCAGACAGCAAAAATGCTGGAATAGAAAATAAAATGGCCTTGAGAGCAAGTTCTATTTAATAGGTGATACCCTGAGACATGTTTAAAATGTGCAGTTTCTGTTAGGGAAATCTCATCAGAATAGTATTGAATTTTTGCCAGAAGTCTCCTTTTCAACTCATTGTTCGAAATTCCCTGGTTTTGGGAGCCCTCTAGTGATCGCTTACGAACCTGCACGAGGGTACTTGGAATTTAAAATGGTGAGAATTTACAAGATTCTTCTAATGCGTTACATTGTACTCTAAATGAGTTTTCATTTCCTCTGGTAATTAGCTGTTTCCCAATGTGGGTAAATTATCTAATGCTGTCAACTTCTCTGCAGAAGAGTAAGTGTGATAAACGGCGTTGCAGCTGTTGGTTTCCAGCAGTTCTGTGCGAGACAGAGCTTTTGTTTCTGTTGCCTAGAGAGTGATGGGAAAGGGAAAGAATGCAGATGGCTACCGGTAAAGACTCTGCAACCGATTTATTCAAAAGGACAAACTTGTCTAAGTTTTGGCCCAAAACATGGGTTTGCGTGTGCGATCTTTTAAATGTAACGGAAGTTTAGTAATTAGAAAAGTTTCTGAAGATTAAAAACAACCAACCCCAAAAGCCCAGTGAACTAGCGAGTTGTTAACAGTGTTAAAATTCAGCACTGCTACACAGCTTGAGCATTCGAAGGTGGGTTTTCTGAAAAAAAGGCAAAACCAGAATGGTCTCTTTTCATTACTGAAGTAGGACAAAATGCTTTAGAAAACATCACACTTTAATAATCAGCGCCCTCACACTCAAAGGTGACCATGTTCCTTGCTTCCATCAGCTGGAACGAGGCCTGTAAATATCTAGATCTGGGTGGTTTAGTCCCAGGAAAAGACTTGAGGCTTTGTTTCTTTTTTTTAATTCGTTCTTAAATTTTCCACGGCACACTCCAAAATTCTGTTGACCTGCCACTGGGGATTAAAGGAAGTACGCAGCAGCTCCTTAGATCCAATCAAAAATCTGCTTGCCATCAAACTTAATGGAAAAAATCTTTGGGTCTCACCCTAGTGGAGACTGGGATGGAGATGTGCCATTAGTAATTGAGAATTGATTTCTGCGGTTCGTTAAGAGTCTGTCAGCTGACATACGAGTGCAGCTGTGCTCTGGATACTCACAGCAGCCATAAAAGGTATTTACTGAGGGGAACACTTTAAATGTGGTCCATATGCCTCAGGAGCCACAGTGGTCAACAGGAGTGCATGTCGAGCCAAGCTCTTCCATTTCTAACCTATAATTTCAGTTGTTGTTTGTTTTCTTTACTATATTTAAATGTTGCAATCGCAAGCGTAAAGCTTGGTTGTTTGAGCGTGGAGGGGTTCCTAACATGACTGGTATTTTTGTAACTGCTAACAGGTAAGGTTCTTCCCGGCGTGGATGCCTTGAGCAACGTGTAGAGAACACATTTACCGCCCCGCTCCCGGTCCTGTGCACAGCCCCTGAGACTCAACACTTCAGCGCTTCTGTACTTCAGCTCTGCGACAGGCAGATCACAGAATGTAAACCGAAACTGGGCAGGGTTTGAGGAGAAGACAGCAGAGATACTTTACGACTGCAGTTTACATGATGTGGATTTGTCCACTGTTATCCCACCTGAATTAACGTAGTGAGTTTAAACTGTTGTTGTGAATTTAGAGTGTATATATTTATACTTTGCCTTTCAAAGAGATTAATCCCTGTTAGATGTGTCTGTTTCTCAGAAAGGGAGTGCACTGTGTAGCTTCAATATTCTTAGCAGGCATTTTCATCACTTGACACGGTTCAGAAACAAGAGGGGACTCCAGTTTTTTGGAGGCTGATTGTCATAGCTGCTGAATAAACATATTTAAAGTGCTTCCAGTTTGTATATGGTCCTTCTTTCAGATTTTTAGAACAGTCAACATTACAACATCTTCGTGGCATCAGAAGTCAGAGATATTCTTCCTTTTGCACTAATTATGATATTTAGAAATATCCTTTTATTTTTGTCCAGTGGATCTAGAAACACCCAGTCATGACTAAAGCGAACCTTGTTGATAAGGAAGTAAATTGTGCTGTTAAAACTTCCACGCCATCAAGTAATAAAGTAAGATGAAATTTTGAATGTGCAAATCTAGTAAAAAAAAAAGCAAATTGTTTCTCATCTAGAGAACTCGCCTTATAGCCAGCAACTAATGTATCTAACCTGAATACAGGGGAAACTTTAAAGACAGAGACAGGTAAAAACCGAGTCAGAGGCAAACAGAACTGCAATGTGCCTTTGCTCAAGTTTGTGGTCCTAAAAGCACCAAAACGAGCATGGAAATATCCCACAGTTGGATGATCAGACTCCTGTGTGTGGCTAAAACACATTGCAGAACCACAGGTATTGTCAACGGGGCATCACCAACACGGTGCAGACGTACAGAGTTGCGATTTCCATTCTGCCTGTTGTGTGTTGGCTCCTGTGCTCACTGCAGGACCCAAATGTGAGCACGGGGTGGCTCCAAACTAAAGCCAGGGCTACTCCAGATTGGCTTCCCAGCATCCGGATGGGTGTTTTGGGTGATGTTAGTCATGGCTCTGCTCCTTAGAACTGTAAGAAGATGCAGCGCTGCAGCTGAACTGCTTGTGGATCTTCCTGCTGGATTAGAGAAAAGTGATGGGAAGTGGTGATCCTACTTTTCCATTCCCCGTGGATTCCAGCAGTATTGTCACGGTGCTTCCCAGGAGGTCTGGATAGTATAAAGCAACCAGGACAAACCATGGAGAGGATCCTTGAGGTAAGCAGTAAGCCACAACACAGACTATGCTTCTAAGTTAATTTGTATATATCTACATAATATTACCAAAACAAAATGAAAGCATGTGTTATAAACAGACACAACCTATTTGCCAAATTTTACTTGGTCATGGTGGGATGTCAATTAGAACCCAGTAACCCTGAAGTGTGTATAAAGCTGCACATGGAATGTATACTCATTATGTTTTTAAAGCTAAAAGTGACTCTTGCGAAGAAAAGAAATGAGAAATAATGCAAATGACTGCAGCGCTGTGGTTTTCTCCTTCTCTTCCCCTCCTTTATAAATCTCCCAAGCATTGTCTGATTACGCATGAATGATGCAGATTTTTGCTAGGATTGCGTCCTCATGTTTTCCAGGCAGGGGTGCAGACCTCCGACAGCTGCAGCAACCAGGCAAAGAAAGGAGTGAGCTTGTCAGCCACAAAAAGACCATGGATTTTGGAAATCCAGTACTACAAAAATAAACATTCCACCGTGGTTTATAAGAGGTTGTTCTTGTCTGGCTCTGGCACACATGGCATTGTGACAGCACAGCCCATTTTAGTGTCGCTCTCGTGCCCCCGTGTTGCTGGATTCCCGTGGAGCAATAACAGACTTGCCCTCCACAGCTCCTTGGTGCTCAGAGCGAGAGGTTGGTGTGTGGCCACCACCGATGCTGGTTCTTTTTCCCCTTTCCATCAAAAGCAACAAAACTAAATCTGATTACAGATGTAATCAAATCTGGCAGGGAGTAGAAATGCCCTATGAACACAGATGTCTGCACTTAAAAGCATTTTTCCACCTCACTTTGGATGCTTGCTACTCACATCTCTGAAATAGCCTTTTGTTTCTGCATGGCCTGTTTTAACCAATGCAATGTGCAGGTCTGGGAGCTCAACATCGCAAACCTTGCATAGCAAGGCCAGAGAGATACTCGGTTTAATGGGTTGTACAGAAAAAATGGATGAAACATCTCAATATGAGATGGCAGGAGCTGTGTACGTGATGGCCAGCAGCTGATTATCTGAGTGTGAGAGTTTCCAGATATGTTTCTTTACGCTTTGCCTATTAATATTTTTAGCACCTAGCTATTGCAGTGATAAAATATTCTTAAGGCATCTAGAGGTTCCTTCTCTCATTAAATTTTATGTCTCTGGAATCATGCTGATTTTCCTAGATTATTTTTGCATGTGTTCTGGCAACTTTGCTAGACAGTTCTGCTTTTATATTTGTATTGCTTTTGTGGAGGGTGGTTTTGGAGCAAGGTGAGTTGCTAGATAGAAACATGGTGAAGGAAACGTTAGAAGACAAAGCTGTTGCAGAAAGCTCATGGTGTGATGAAGATAGTAGATTTAGCACATAAGTGGGCTGATAATAAGAGACAAGTAAAATAAGTGAAGAGCTTAAATCCTCATGGCTGAGTCTATAAAAAACTGAAACTTTAAATTTGTTGTCAAGAAAAGAAGTTCCTCTAACACGGAAATATGTGAGCTCTCGTACTGGTGTTTCCCTCCATAATTTGCAATATACTGTTAATTACGAGAGGTGGAGAAAGCATTTTTGTGTTGTAAAAAGCTTGAGAAAGTTCCTGTAGTAAGAAAGGCTGTGGCACTGGTGCCCTGGCAGCCCCGGGCAGGGACATCAGCCCTGGTGGTGCAGAAGGGGCTCGGGGCATCCTCAATATTCCAGCTCTGGGCAGCCAGGAGGCCGAGCCGTGGCCCAGGTACCACATAACGTTACCACTAACACATTAAAACTTGGCTGTGGCTCTGCCTGTCCAAGGAGGGGCCTCCTGTGGGCAGCAGCCATTTTGTGAGGGATGCCCTGACATGGGGAAGGCAGCAGGCTCTCTTGGAGTGCAGCACGAACATCTTCATCCCCTCTTTTCCTGTGCACGATGCCTGCCGTCCTGGTTGTGCCTCGCAGCCCAGACAGTTCTTCACAGAGAACTTTTGTGCCCTCAGCCACCCGCTCCCTGCGTGTCCCGGGCCTGCTAGAGAGGAGCTGCACCGCGGAGAACGCGCCTGGACCGACTCTCCTCCACCCGCCAAGACGTGGAGACCTGAAGGGGCGCGCAGAGGCAGCTCCGCCCGCCCCGCGGCCGCGTTCCCGCTCGGAGCGGGCGGGGCGCCGGGACTACACTTCCCGGCCGCCTTTGCAGGCGCTGGCCCAGCGGGGGATGCCGGGTGCCGTAGTTGCAGCCGCCTGGTGAAAGTTAATAACTGAATCTGGGGTAGGCGCTTCCCAGAGCGCCTCGGTGTGTCTCGTTGCCATGCCGGCTTTGTCACCTCGGAGGGAAGAGGCGCAAGATGGATGAGCGGGCGGCCGCTGGGCCAGGCGCCCGCGGGGTAAGGAGCGGCTGTGGAGCGGGGGGAGGCTCCGGCGGGGCGAGGGGAGCGGAGCGGAGCGGAGCGGGGCTGGCTGCTGCCCCGCCGGCTCCCCGCGACGAGGAGGCGGCCGCGGCCGGGATGCCGGGCTCGGGGGCAGGTGCAGCGGGGGGCGGCGCTGGGCTTCCCCCGCCGGAGGGGCTGCTGAGGCGGCGGCTCCCGCCTGACGGCCGCGGGGGCCCCGGCCCCGTCCTCTCGGCGCCCCCCGCCCCCAGCGGAGGTGAATGCCGGCCTACCCGCGCTGCCCCCTCCCCACACACCGGGAGGGAGCGGCGGCGGGTCCCCGCACAGCCCGGGGAGGGGGCTCCCGTGTCTCTCCTCAGCGAGATCCCCCGAGCGGGTGCGGGGCAGTTCTGGGGCTCCGCCCGCAGCCCCCGGGACGCCGCCCGGTGTTTGGGGGTCGCAGCTCCGGGGCTCTCGGGACGGTCTCGTCGTGGGCAGGTGATGGGGTGAGGGGGCTGTGAGCGTTTGTGATGGAGACTGTTTGCTGAGCGTGGTCGTTGGGGCAGAGCAGAGAGCAGAGCGGCCCTGGCCCTTCCCAGGGCCGTTTTCAAGTGCAGGTGATCCCAGGGGTGCTTTGCTCCCTGCAGCCCCGCAGGTCCAGAGCCACAGCCACAGCTGCAGGAGACGGAGGCCTCCCCTTCCCTCCTGTCCCCGCCAGCACCAACACCCGCAGGAGCTGATCCGCCTCCACGCAAACTCTGCATTAAGCAAAAGTGTCTCCAAATCCTCCCGCTTTGATCTCCAAAAGAACAAAATGCCAGTCTGAGGGTGATAATCCCCAAAGAGTTAGAGGCTTTCCATTTGCATCCTTGCCTGGCAGAGAGTGGAGATCTTGCCAGGCCCTTGAGGCTCTGGGTTTAGCCATCCCCACTGCTATTTCACGCCCTGCCATCAGGTTGAAAGATTGTGCCTTTCGTGACCAGGCTGATTCAGGTAGGCCCATAAATATTCACTGTGAGATTTACCGCATGGTCGAAGCACAAGCGCTGTCTGTCTCAATTCCAGCATACTTTTTGAGGAAGGTGAGGGCTGGGAGGCCAGATCTTCAGTGTGGAGGAGCTGTGGTGGATGCAGGAACCTGGGTGACCATAAACACCTTTTGCATGATGCTGTAAATAGCCAAGAACTGACCAAATCACCAGCATACGGTAGGATACCCCAGCACCTCCATCGTGCAGGCTCCTGTGGCTGTTCTGACTTCTCACAACATTCAGGCGCTGGCCCTTAGCATCCTTGCCTGGAATCTTGCATTGTTAGATGCATAATAAAGATCCCCATTCAGTTTTCAGTTGAAATCTGCGGTGTGTCACCTCTGATAAATGATCCTCAATTCAGCCCTAATGCAGTATAAAATAACAAATTCAATTTCAGTTCACTTTTCATTTTTACTCCACTTTTTAAATGATAATTTTTCATTAAGCATCTAATCCTGTCCTAGCATTTCTCATTAGTAAGGCTCAAGGTGCTTTACAAAAGAGGTGAAAATATTACTCCAATTATCCTTTTTAAGGCTTAGGTTTTGGGCAGCTTCTGCAGATAATATAGGTTATAAATAATTAAGAGTACAATCTAATTAAAACTGATTCCCAGTCGTAAACCAAAGTGCCACACTGAAGAAGCCGGTCTTCAAAGGCACGGCCTTGTAACCTCGGCTCCCTGATCAGAACAGTATCTGTTAACCCACAAATCTTCCTTCTCCTGACGTGTCTGCCTCACAGGACCCAAGGCAGGGAGAAGGTTGGGGAGTTTCAGTGATCAAAAGCAGCCTGGAGAGTGTTCTCCTATGAAAGTCCCTTACCTTTGTTGTTTGAATGAAGGTCTCGTGCTCAGATGTAATGTAATTACCAAAATGTACAGCCTGAGCTGAGCAAGGTTGGGTGTAGGACTAATTCAGTTTTTTAGCAGAAATAGTTATTGGAAATTCGAAGCATTGCTTAAACTGGAGTCCAGAAGGTAGAAAGAAGGTTGTGGCCTGGATCCAGTTCATACGTGACTCTAAACAGAGTTTCGACCCCAAAACTTGCTCTGAACACCTTGTCAAATTTCATCAGAGTTGGGCGTGAACTTTCATGTTTGGGAGTTTAGGCTCTAGATTGCCGGTGCTAAGCAGGGTCTGTGTATCCTGACACCTGCATGTCCCCACTGGAAGCCGACTATCTCAGGACTGCTCTTTATCTGTATAATTCAGCAGCAGGGCTACGTGGATGAAATCCTTGTTCTCATTCCAAATACCTGCTGTCACATATTACTTATTCTGTGGGAATGTTTTTGCTCCGATTTGTGGTTACGCAGTGTTCAGCAGTGACCTAATTGCAACGCTCTCATTAGGCAGAGAAACTTCTGAGTTTGGCTTTATAGTTTACCTTCTCAGTAAGTGAATCCTTGCTCTGTAACACCATCTACCATCACTACTGCCGCTTTAGCCCAGTGTTTTATGAGGGATCATAAGGCCAATGAAGGCACTTGGAAGTGTGTGTATCTACCACAGCTTCTCACTTTGCCATTGCAATGCCTAGCTTAGGGCAAGCATAGATCTTCTTGTCAATGGAAAGCCCTGAATCTGATAAACTATAGCAGCTTTCTTACCGCTGAAGAAACTGCACCTGTATTGGGTAATTTCCTTGAAAGCTGGCAGTCTGTGAGCAGCTACAAATAAAGCTGGAAAAGGCCAGACTGCCTTTCTGACTGTCTCGTGATGAGGCTTAATTTTGGCCAAGGAATGCTGGTGTAATTTTGAAATGTAACTCAAAGGGATGTTGATTGCAAGCTACACTAAAATGAGTCCCTTAGGGTCTTGGAGAGACCTATATCTTGGTCTATCTGTGCTGTAATTTCTTCATTTGTATTGTGTTAAACTGTAATTCAGTGTCATATGCTGGAGGCTTTGAGTAGTAAGACATGGCTGGAGCTCCAAGTAATGCTGGTGGTACTGGAAATGTGCTCCAAATGACAGAAGGGAACCTGCAGAAATAAGGAAGGAGAGAGTGCAGACATTTTGAGCAGCAGAAAGAGGATGGTGAGAACAGAAGAGGGGAGGGACAAAGGAAGGAAAAATATAAAGAAAAAGCAGAAAGAAAACAAACCACCACTGTTATACGCGACCATTGGTGTGGTGTGGATGAGGCTTTTGCCGTTGAACTAAGCTTCCCTAAGAACATTGTGCTGTTTATGGGAGGGAGAAGAAGGGAGGAGAGTTCCTGGAGAAGTGCATATTCACACAATAAAGCGTTTGGTTTCTTCCGTTGCACATTTGTAGAGCGCTCACGTCTTCCCCCGACCCCAGGAGACATTCCCATTTCCTTTCATTTCCCCGGGTTTGGAAGGCGGAAGGAGATGAGGCACTGTTGGGTTCCCTTATTAACTTAATCTGTGGGAAGCCCTACATAAATCATTGAATTTCCTTGTCTTGATAGAGCGAGATATTTGTACAGTGAAGTCAAGCACAAGCTGGAGGTTCCTGCACAGGGAGGCTTTGACGCTGCTCCAGTCCTGTGCCTGTGACTCTTACGCCTGCATTTCTTTGAAGTCTGAAGCTTAGGAGTCTGCATTAATGATCAAGGGACAGGGCTGAATACAGACTTCGTACGGTATGTAGGTAAAGGTGTGGGTATGAATGTGGGAAGAAAATATTTAAGAACAGTCTGGCATGCATAGTTAATAATATTTTTTAAAAAAAGGTGATCATGTCATTTCCTCTAGTTACTCAAGTTCTCAAGGCTTTTAGCATCTTCTCAGTCCTTGTAGATCAGTAATCCCTTGTCCAAAATATTAACTTCCTTGAAAAGGTGAAAACTTCAGGTTTGAAACCTTCGGTCCTTTTTGTACAATGGGAAACGTGCTCTGATCCCTTAGACAGGAATCTCTGTTCCCCATGCAGTGGTTCAGAGCACCCTGCTTGACATCGGGTTGTCGCTCTGTCCCATGCAGCCAAGTGCTGGTGATCTCTGAATGCTGCAAAGGTCCTTGGGTCTCTGCAGATGCGAAGCTCCTCTGAAGCTGTGATTTGTCAGGAGCAGAACGCATTGGAACACTTACTTCTGACGCTGACCTACAGCTATGTTAAAACTCCCTTATTTTTACCACTCTGTTCATTTTAGGGCTCCCATTTCTCTAATTTGGGAGCTGTTCTTCCCATTTTTTACTTCATGAAGCAAAATAGTCAAAGTAAAATGCTATGAATCTCACCATGCTTAATAAATAGATATCTGCTGACTGGAACAGTGAAATAGACCCCATGTTTCAATTCACTTTCCCCCTTATTTTAACTGCATTTTCCAGAACTCCACCCTAATTGCTGCTTTTTCTTGATGGAGCAGCAAATCAGTTCCCCTCTAAGCCCCAGGACTTCCAAAGTTCAGATTTTTCTGGAGAACCAAAGGTCGGATTTTCAAGACATGTCTTATATGTAGGGATCTTATGAAGCCGATCCTAAGGTGGTATTTTTGTCCTACCAGATATGGTGCTGCTTTCAACATACTGGCCCTCGGCACCATGGAGGGGTATAGAAGTCTCATACATACATATATATATATATATATATATATAAAATTGCATTTCTTTATGTATTTAATACTATAGCGTAAATGAATGTTTATGAAGGTGTCTTAGGTCTTTGGATCAGATATGTCATATAAAGCTCTGATCCAAAGCCCCACTATAGCCCAGCAGAAAAACTCCATCTCTGACATTGTTCTTCCCTCTTACCCCCAGGGAATTAAAACGATAAATTATTTTAAGCAGTTCAATGTGTACTGAGCTTTAGTTCGTTAGCTAAGAAAGAGTAGAATGCTTTTCCAGGACTATGTTCAAAACTAAAGAACAAAAAGCTACCTTGAAAAATGGCCATTGGGAAGCAGACCAGCAAAAGCCAAGAAACTTGAGCCCTTTGCTAATGAATACACTGTCCTTAACTCACATTGTCTCTTTTGTTTCCCACACTTTCCTGAGCTGCACATGGATTCCATTAGCCAGTCTTTAACCCTTCTTACTGATTCCTGATCTGTGCCCAGTTTGGAAACTGGGACAGTTGTCACTTAGGTACTTGGCTTTGGTTTTATTTTTGGCCCCGATCCGTTTCTCCCTGTGCAGTCTCTGGCTCAGATGCAGTAAAGTAAAGCAGGAGGGGTGCGGACAAGACTTGAGTCCAGGCTGGGGACAGCGGCTCAAAGCTTTTCCAGCTTCTTGGCAAAGAGTGGAGCAGAGGCAGGGCTGGAAGCAGATTGGCTTTGATTAGAACATAGAAGCATTTCCACTGTTACTGCTGGAGGGGAAGATGTTGGTGCTATACAAGGACTTTTTGGGGAAGAGCGTTTTTCTTGGCATAGCTCTAAAATTCATGGAAAGTCAGGGTGGAGCCAAGGCATTTGGCGCCATGGGCACTCACACCGGCTCGTCCTTGTGCTGCACGGCAGAAGCGCTTTGTGCAGACAGCAGCGTTAAACATCAGATGTCTATTTGGGCAGGGAAATTTATTCCAGTGAATGATTGCCCATAGTAAATACACTTCTTAGTAATGATTGTATTGTTTGCAAAAACATAACTAAGTCCTAGAGTTGCTGTTTGCTAAATTGGTAAGGGATCTAATTAATCATCCATTTAAAACAAAAATGGCATTCCATATCAAAAACATAATGCATTTTCACTCCTCATTTCTCCTCTGGTTAACTATTGAACACAGATCACCAGCAGAGAGTGCTGGTGCTCTTCAAGAATGTGACAGCTCCCTCTGAAATTGATTGTAAAATCTAATCAGACTTTGTTCTATAATTCTATTTTTAGTTTTTCACGTCTGTGAAAATGAACCAATTATCTGCAACGTGATATCTTGCTGTCTCTAATTATCAATCTTTGTGTAACATACTGCAGGAGAAAGATTGTTTTTCGGAGCACAACCATGTGCTGAGAAAAATTATAATTGCCACTTTTTGAAGCAATTATTGAACAGAATTTCATATATTTTGTTCCAATGCATTTGACCTTTTCTGTACATAACATTATTTCTCTTCTTTAATTTCATGTTCATAGTAATGTATTTACTATTCAGTACAGCTTCTGTGTAGCGGGGTAGATGGCCCTGCTGCTACAGTTAGCAGAGCTGTAGCATCGATATGGCGCTTGTTGTTTCACTGCCACCATACTCATACTCATACTCACGCAATGGAACGTTGCTTCCAGCCAAAGATTAATTTTGGTTGGGCCTCTTTAATTTCTGACATCAATATCAAAAAGGAGTTGCAAAAGCTTTAAATCAAAAAGCGTCCCCTCCCTCCATCCCCATGGTATTTATCAATACTGTTGCACCATTATAAGTCCTGGAGACTTTGAAGAGCTCTGTCTTTTTAATTTCAAATCAGCTATGGTTTTCTCCTCTTAATCTTTATGGTAGTTGAAATAATCAGGAATATCAAATCTGGTTTTTGCTGCAGAACCTGCTGTATATCTTGCCCTCTTGTGATTTCTTACATTCCTTAGTCACTGAGAGCAAACAAAGACTGTTGAAGTGCAGGGCCGCTGTGCCTTATTCTTACAGTTTACTCTGATCCAAAGCCATTGGAAACTGAGGGAATTTTTTAATTCATTTCAGCAGATTTTCAAAGGACATCTTTTTTATTTAAAGAGGCATGAGAGGCAAGAGTGCAGAGAAACAAGGGAGACGGGCAGCTTTTTTACATCAAGGTTGTTAACATACAACAGACATCAGTTAAAGGCTTACAGGTCCTTCTTTGGGAGAACAGCGTCTTGTAAGAAAATCCCTTTGTCCAGACTAACCCGACTGTCTTTATTTTGCCAAAACTACATTTAAGTCTAAGGGACTGCGGTGCGAATGCGTTTGGAAGAAAGGTGAAACATTCCATTTGTTTTTCCATAATTGGCCGTTGTTTAACACTCTGATGGTTACGCAGCTTTCTTCTGAAATTCTGCATGAAAAGGGGCCATGGTTGAGCAGTTGGAATAATTCTCTGTAGAGGTGGTGCCTGATCAATCAGCTTGTGGGTGACACATCAGTGCTGAGCACCACATTGCATTTCGCTGGGGTAAGCTGTTGCTTTTCTCTCTTCTTCACCCAAGGAACCATGCTGAACTTGAGTTACACTCCGTTACAGGTACCATCCAGGCTGACATACTTCTAAAAATCTTCACGTGCCATAGCATACAAAACCTTAGATGAGCAGGAGTCGCGTTACAGCGTAAATCACAGTATAGACAGGACATTAAGTTGTGTGCGCAAAACTCTCTGTATCAATTACTTCCCTCCCAGAAGTTACGTGGCCATTAAAGTTTTATTATATGGAATTGGTAGAATAATAAACTTGTGTAGAAAGACACCGCAATTACTTAGTGAAGGAAAGAGGAATACATAGTGCGGAACTATTCCTGCTCTTCTGTTTTGAAAAGTAGAATTTTTCCAGCGTATGTCAGGTTTCGTGGTAGTAATTTCTGGTGTCGTTGGTCTGTGAATACCTGTCATTCCCATCTGGTGGTGAATGATAACTCATTCTCCTGTCTGTCAGATCAGTTTTTATTTCTGGTCTCCGGCCATACCCAGTGGCAGAACCTGAGGGAGCCTGTCAGCGTTTGTTACAGCTTGGGGCTGGATATATTACAGCAGAAGCATGAAATCCTCTAAATACAACTCAAAAATGGCCATGGCCACCCTGAAGGCCCTGGGTGCTGTCCCACCCTGCTGGTAAAATGGCAGCAAAAGCCGTGATGCTGTATGTCCAGGTTCATGGTACCTGCAGGCAGCAAGGCAGGTCCTGTGACCCAGCCTCCGCAAGTCTCGACTGAGCTCCCGGCATCGCTTTGGACAAACCACTTAACTCTCCTGTACCTCAGTGCCTTCTCCACACAATTCTTGTGATTCTTACATGGTTTTGAAATCTTCTTATCTTGTTTTGATTTGTATCTCCTACTGTATTTGTGTGTTTACTTCCTTTTCTTCAATGAGTATATCTGCCAAACAATTTGGCTTCTATGGCAAGAAAGAGAAAGTAATCTCCCTTCTCAGCGTTACCTATTCCTTGCTTCTGCACACCCAGTAATCTTGGCCTCATCTTCTCCTCTGTGTCTTTTTTGCTGTTGCTTAAATTGCTGTTTGTTTACTGTAGGGCCATTATTTCCCCCAATGGTATATTTATAGACTAGACAGAGAGCTCCCAGGTTTGGTGGTGGTGAGGGGGTGCTGTCTGGTCCCAAGAGTTAAATGGCAATTCTGAGCACCATTAACAGTTTATTTTTATGTGCAAGAAGAAAAACTCTGTTAAACTGGCTGGAGATCAGAGATCCACAGAAATGAATTTACACCCCTCTCAGCTGCGCTGAGTGGACATGGGGCTGAGCCGTGATTTCTCTCCGTACACGAGGGATAATGTCAGCATCTTCCTGAGCTCCAGCTGCCGTGGACAAAGGATGGCAGAGTTGCAGCGATTCCTGGAGGGAGGAACTTTAAGATGGAGGAATTTTAAAGAATGTGAAGGACAACCTCTTAAAAAAAATTGTAGGTGGAGCAATTCCAGGTCATCCAAACACTTTGTCAGCCCAAGATTTATTTTCCTACTTTGATCTAGTTGCCGTTGTGGCATTTATCTTTTGTGCTTTTTAACACATCTTCTGTGACCTTCGTATGATTGCACAAATCGGCCAGGGTACGCGTGGAACAGTTGTTAGGAACCCCTTTCTTGCGTTGTTTCCTGAATTCCCACGTTGTGGCGTGATGTGTGTATGGAAAGTGCTGCTTCCTCCGCTGGCGGCCGTTCAGCTGTGCTGGAGCTCCTGAGGCTGCGCTGGAGCTGGGGAAGGGAACGTGTGTGCGGAGAGAATGTTTTAAGGAAGAGAATGTGGATTTCATGCCTCTTTGTTCTTTCCCAGTTCTGATAAAGCTGTTATCTCCAATTGTGTGTGTTAAGCCAGATCTGTCGGATAACAGTGGCAGATGAGTTGAGGTGAATATGCCTTGGGCAAGGCTAGCTGCTTTGCAGTGTCTGCATTAAGTGACATTCTGACTTTCCTGGTGACTACCTTCTCTCTTTATTCCCCACTATTTTCTTTTAGCGTGTGGGAGGGAGACAGGATGTGTGGCCGAAGCATAGTTTATAACTCTCTAACTCACTGTAGCTATATATTTCCCTTACAAGTCCACCGCACAGCATCTAGCAAATATGTGCTTCCATTAGCCTGTTCTGCGTTGTCTTTTTTTTTTTTGCATTTGCAAACTGGAAGGTTATGGGACATTAATGAACTGTTTACGTGTATTTCTACAGTTGTTCCACTGAAACATTCCAATGAATGAATGGCAGTTATGAGGGAAAAAATATCTGTTAACATATGCTGCATTTGGGATTTCTGGAATTTTACTTCCTGAATTTTTTTCCAGATCTTTCGTTTCAATGTTAAGAGTTGGGAATGTTGGAAAGACTTCATTTGCTTAGAGCAATTAAAAGGTAAATGGCTGAATCATGTTATCTCTTCTCACCTGAAGTGCCCTCATGAACTCCAGCAGGCCAAGTTTCACAGTGCAAGGATTTGACATGTGCCCAGTTTTTGCACATTTAATACTTTTGGAAACCAGAGTCATCTTATGGCCAAACCTTACCAATCTGGGACTACTTAATGGGTTCATATTTGCGTGGTCAGGCCTCAGTGTATTAAGTCAGCTATGGACACGCTGTGGCAGCTTCTCTCATTTTTTGTTTTGCCTTTTCTTGAAATCACAAGTTGGTGGGTGGGAGCCAGGAGACAAGGAGGAGCTGTGGCTCAGAGATGGTCCTCGGGAGTTCACGGCCAGGAGTGACCTCTCTGGGGACCAGCGCAATTCCAGTGCATTGTATGCACAAGTTAGAGGAGGAGCTGTGTTGTGAGAAAGGCAAGGTACCATTGTTTGTACACAAATACCTCCCTCTGAAGGACCATTTGTTATCTTGGGCCTTGTTTAGACTGGGAATTTTCCCCGATTACAGGCATCAGGCTGAGAGAAGTTAAAATTGCTTACACCATTGCAGAACAAGAGCTTTGCCTTTGTGATACAGAGGTTGGTACCACTGCAGAGGTGACACCGTTGTCGCCATCACCAAGTGCTATTAGATCTGCAAAACAGGGAGAGTGGCTTAAGCCTTTCTTTTTTCAACGTTTTGCTATCCTTTCACTGGCCTTTGAATGCGGAGACATGCACAAAGGTGGCATGTTCCTGCTTTTCTTTAAGAGTTGTTACATGTTTAAAGCTAAGCTATTTTTCTGTTGAAATTTTAGTGTGATTCTAGGCACTAAAGCCTCCAACAAGAAACACCTCCGAATGTGGCTACCATCTTTTATCATGTGGTAAAATGATGAAACACAGCAAAATCGTGGTTGCATTTGGGGATAATACTGAAGTCTTTCCCATCTCCTCTTTCCATATTGACCATTAGATGCAGCTGTGGCAGAGCAGTAGAGGTGTTGGGTGTTTGCTGTTTCCATAGACTAAGCCTTGGAAGGCTGTGAGATGTGTATTTTAGTTTTAAGTGGAACAATCTATACAGGGAACACCTTTAATATCCTGCTTATCCGCAGTTACGATTGCTTCTTGTCACACTTCCAGTTATTTTCAGCATTTGGCCAGCAAAAAGTGAGTGAGTCAAATCCTTGGCTGCTGTACACTGGTGTAAATCCATGTAACTCCAGTGACTTACTAGAACGGGTCTGATACCTCGGGGCTGACTCCTAGGAATGCTGGTGGCCAAGTGACCGGTCATACAAAGTCCTCCTGGCCGCTCTGTGCTGAGCTGCGGGCTCTGCAGGGCTGAGCAGGGCAGACCAGGATGCGCTCCCCATCCCAGCCAGCCCGGAGCTCCGCCGCTTCCCGAGCTCGTGTGCTGCGTGCAGCGGCCGCCGGAGCTGGGAGCGGTGGTGGAGCAGCCGTGGCAGAATCCCAGAATGTCAGGGGTTGGAAGGGACCTGGAAAGCTCATCCAGTGCAATCCCCCCATGGAGCAGGAACACCCAGATGAGGTTACACAGGAAGGTGTCCAGGCGGGTTGGAATGTCTGCAGAGGAGACTCCACAACCCCCTTGGGCAGCCTGGGCCAGGCTCTGGTACCCTCACCGGGAAGAAGTTTCTTCTCATATTTAAGTGGAACCTCTTGTGTTTCAGTTTGCACCCATTGCCCCTTGTCCTACCATTGGTTGTCACCGAGAAGAGCCTGGCTCCATCCTCCTGACACTCGCTCTTTACATATTTATAAACATTAATGAGGTCACCCCTCAGTGTCCTCGTGTCCAGCTCCAGAGCCCCAGCTCCCTCAGCCTTTCCTCACACGGGAGATGCTCCACTCCCTTCAGCATCTTTGTTGCCCTGCGCTGGACTCTCTGCAGCAGTTCCCTGTCCTGCTGGAACTGAGGGGCCAGGGGCCACAGCTGGACACAATATTCCAGGTGTGGTCTCCCCAGGACAGAGTAGAGGGGCAGGAGAACCTCTCTGACTTACTGACCACCCCCTTCTAACCCACCCCAGGTACCATTGGCTTCCTGGCCACAAGGGCCCAGTGCTGGCTCATGGTCACCCTGCTGTCCCCAGCTCCCTTTCCCCTGCACTGCTCTCCCACAGGCTGGCACCTCCAGCCGCAGCTCTGCGGAGGCGCCGAGCGCTGCCCTCCCGGGACGGCACCGGCTTCCCCGCCGCCCCGCGCACAATAGCGGCCGGGGCAGCCCCGCGGAGCAACGGGCGGGGCGGGGCCGGCGGGCGGGGCCGGGGCGGTGTTTCCTGCCCGCCCTGGCCGGCCCGCGGGGCGCCAGCCGGAGAGCCGGGCGGAAGGAGGCGAGGAGGGAGCGGAGCTGCGCGGTGAGGCTGCTGCTGCTGCTGCTGCGGGGAGTGTGTGCCGGGGACGCTGCCGCTCCAGCCCCGCGTCCGGCGCTGCGGCTCCTCCGTGCTCGCCCCGCTGCGCACAGGTAACCGCGGAGAAGGAGGCGCGGAGCGGAGCAGCGCGGAGCAGCCTTCCCGGCCGCGATGCTGCGGGCCGCCCTTCCCTGCCGGGGCCGCGGGCGCTGCGAGTGCCCCGGGCGGCGCTGCCACTGACAGCGGAGCCGGCGCCGGCCACCGGGACCCGCACTTGCCTTCTTTTTTTGTTGATTCTGCCGTTCTTGAGATACCGCTATCCTCCTTCCACGGACTGCGGGCAGGTCCTGTCTGACTCTCTTGGATTTTTACCCTTCTATTTTCATTTCCTGTCTGAAAGTATATTTATTTTTAATAAATGAAAAAAAAAAAATTGAGCCACAAATCCACTTGATATCACGTTCCCCTTCCTGTGGAGTTAAAAAAAGTTTACTCCCTCCCCTCCCGTTTTATTGACACTGAGGATGAAGGAGGATTTGCAAGTGAAAGCGCCTTGAAATACAACATCTTTTGGAGGGAGCTCTGCAGTTTGCCTGTTGAGTCTCGAATTCCACCCTTTGCCCCTGCTGAATCCTCTGCTCTGCCCTTTACTCTCTGGGGTAAAAAACCAAACAACAACAACAAAAACCCGAGGGAAAAAAATACCTTTGGCAGCAGGGAAGCTTTGTGTGGCTGACCCAACGAGCTACGAGTGTCCAGTTTCTGAAAAGAAGAAGACCCTTTTGTCTTCAGCAGATCAGTAGGTAAGAGACGTGCTCATGGGGCAGGGGACTCGGCATTCATTCCTGCAGCCTAAACCTGGGACTTGGGCTGGCTCTCTGGCAGCTTTTGCTCATCACTTCTCTTTTCTGTAGAAGTTAGTCTTCATCTTGCAGAATTCTTGCAGAAAAACACACTTGTCCACCCATTTCACCATTAGCAGTAAATAGCCAAAATTAATAGTGATGTACTTGTGTGTAACTGGATAAAGTAAACTACTGTGGAAGTCGGTGAAGTGGGTTTGTGTCGGGCTGTGTTTGAAAGCAGCCGCGTTTCTTGTGGTGCTCTTTTCAGAAAATAATTGCAGTCATTGTGCTTGTAATCCACGTGTCAAGATTGTCTTTGCTCGTCGTGCTTCACAGGCAAGCACATATGTGCATTTATGTATGCACGTGTGCAGACGGGGCTGCCACAATCACTGGAGATTTCTTGTTTCACCCTGGAATTTGTTTTACATTAAGTGCTTTACTACTGTGTCACAAGGTGTGAGTGTTGAACCCATAATTAACACGCCTTACCAGATTATTGAACATGGCGAGGCACATGCTTGGCACTGTACAGAGTGAGTGTGAGGATATGTTTTCTTTGTTTGGAGGTTTTTTCTAAAGACTGAAAACGCAGCAGGGACATGTGCACGTAATAACTGGACAGAGGCCCAGTCTCTGTGCAGGGAAACATATTTTGTAGCATACTCCTTTCTCTGGGGTCCAAGCGCTGAATGTGTGCTGGTTTACAAGTGCTAATACCACTGTGAATTTCTGCCTTTCCTTCTCCCCCAGCTCTGTACCCACAGACCCACTTCCCACGCCCACAGTGTCATTGCTACCAGCTTTTTGTGCAAGGGAAGGGCCTGTGGGGTTGGTGTGGCTGGTAGACTCCTCTTTGCAGGGAGGGTTATATTGTTCCCTTTGGAAACACACAGCATCCCCCAGCAGGAGGATCGGGCTGTTTATGTGCTGAAACCAGCCTTGACATCACGCTCTTCCCCACTGCGTGGGTTCTTCCTGTAGATGATACAGGAAATGCTAAATATTGGTCTGCTGTGGTCACTGTTCCTCTCTTTTTTTAACCCTTCCTCTCCACTGGAGGGGTTTCTATGGGAGGAGAAAAAAAAGACAAGATAGGTGACTGACCAGGATCCACCTCGGGGCAGAGGACATGACGCAGGTTTTGGCTGCCGTCTCATTTTTTTCTGCTCCCCTTGGCTTTTGTGGGGACTGAGCCTTTCTGCCAAATCAGGGTGGGAACACAAGAACCATCTTCTTGAGCTTATGCTGCTCCTATGTGAGTTACAGCATTAAGTTGTTTTTTCAGCCCTGATATAAAACGTGCACCCTACCCTGTTAAATCTTTGGGTCAGGCTTTAATCAGGGTTACCTCAGTGCCTGTTCCTCCTAGTAGTAGGGCAATAAGCTGATGCTGGAAAAATCTGTCCTGTAGTTGAAGCTGCATGTTCATCTGGGGCACTTGGTGTCCCTCTCTTTTTCTCCAGGACGTTTATTTGCAACGTAACCCCTGTCCTTAAAACATTCCTGGGAGCCACAAGCACAGCGCAGGATGAGCAGTTTCTGCTCTAGTGCTTTCTTGAGGAAAGGGCAGGATGTCCAGGAGGGGGGCGAGGGGCATCTGGGCTTACCACAAGCTCCTTGGCTGATTCTGGAGATGTTTTGCAGCCAGTGCTGCCTGTCCGGGGGGCTGGAGGCAGAAAGGGAGCTGGGCTGTGCAATGGGACACGGGATTGCACCGCTACTGGCATCTTGTAATTTTGCTATTGTTTGGCACGACACATATTTAAATTGTGATGGCATGTTAATATACTGCTAGCATGGTTCATCATTCTACCAGTTTATGGTGACACCAGGCTGTGCTGTAAACACAGGAGAATCAAAGTATTGCTTTTTTTAGCGACTTTGGACTAAATGTGCTTTGTAGTACAGAATGCCACAGCTAGGCCACAAGGTTTTCATATGCCTGCAATACAGATGATTAAAAATTCTCTGTAGTCTGAAATACAGCTCAAAGGGCAGCTGATTTAGACGTGCTTGAGTGTTAAGGTCAGGAGATCACATTCCATAGGTTAGCAGATGAAAGTGCCTGAAGAGGGTATAGCATAAATATTTGATTCATATAGAAGGGATTGGAGCAAATCCTTTTGTCCCTTCTCCAAAGATGTTCTGTAGGCTGTGCACTGTTTGGAGAAAAATCCCCAGACGACAGAAACCTGTAACTTTGATGTGCTCGAGGAAGTGGGACGGTAACGTAGTGTATTATTGTTGAATTCCACTAAAATTCTTCTCGTGGGGTACACCACCTTCAAGAACAGCTGAGAGAACTGATGTTTTTAGACATGAAATGACTCATAATGCATGGGCTCTTGAAGCTGGCTTTAACATTGTATGCAAACATTGCCAGCTGGTGGGGACCTTTCTAGATAAATAACAACTATATTTGTACAAGAAGGCTTGAATGATGCATTTCAGATGCATCCTGATTAGCATAAGCCATTCACTTTGCAAAAGAATAGCAAGAATCCCAGACGTGGAGATAATTTAATAGCTCTGTTGTTCTCTTTATCCGCTCTTTCAGCAGCAGACTGACCAATCTTTTCGTTTATTTAGAAATGAAGTTGCCTTACTTTCCTGCCACATCTTCCTAACCATGACAGTGAAACTGAGAGTTTGCAACCCCCAAGTTTTCAAAATGTAAACTCTTCTCCCTCTTCTGTCCCTTCTTTTGTCTCCGGTTGAGTGTAATGTGATTTTTGGGGGGGTGCTGGTGATGGTGCTGGTGATGGGTTTTTTTTTGATGGAACAACTCGCACCATTTCACTGTCTGTAGCACCCAGCACAACGACGTGTTGGTCCCTGCCAAGGGCTCACTGTTACTACAGCAAGTGAACAGCCCAAGTAAAATTTCAGCTTGTTAAAGGCTTTATTTTCTTAACATGGAGCAAAATCTGGTGTTGGTTTAGGCTGTTGCTGTATTAATGTATATACAGAGATAAGTCTCTAATTCTAGAATTATCAACAGTCCAAGTGTGTGTTAATGTATAAATACTTCTAGCTGTGAATGAATTCATCTGTTCATGCCTCTCTTGGGGCAGAAAGCCCTTTTGCAGCTCTTGCTTCATTCTTACTGACAGCTTTTAAAGAGCTGCAGAACTGTAACCCCACAGAAGACAAAGCCCAATATAAGAAAGTTCCTGCATAGTGAGGGTTTGTATTAAACTGAAACCTGGTTCCAAACACCTGTAAATTACCAGATTCTCTGCTCAGTGCAGAATATGGTGTGTGTTAGGTTCTGTTCTGAATTAAAAAGAAAACTATCACCTTGTTCTTGGATTATTGGATGTTCCTTGTTTGAGGTGAAGTGTAATCGCTTTCAGAATAAAGTAAGATGTCTGCTTTCTCCCATCTCGCCGTTGTTGCACATTTCTACATTTCAAGGTATTTTCGGACACTCACTTTGGAAGAAGTCTTCTCAAAGTTTTCCTAATTGAAACAGCCTTTTATTTTTTTTTAATTTTATTATTATTATTATTATTATTATTTTCTTCTCTGCTATTGTGGACGATATAGTGGGAGTGGAATGTCTTTGGTTGCCAATGTTTGCTGCTAGGTATCCCCCCTCCATGGAGACCAAATGTTTATAATAGTGTGAGAACAGCCATTCTTGGGACTGGCTATAAGGTTGGAGCCTCTCTTTCTCTTCTTCTGTCCACGGAAACACACGAGAGGACTTGGATCTCTCGGTTCTTCATAGAAGTGTTCCAAATTGCCTATTGCTAGGGTTGTAAAGTTTCAGGAAGCACTGGAGGATTTCTCAAAAGTATTTAGTCCGTTGTGTTGAATCTGGGCCACGACTGCTTTCTGTAAGCTCATTTTCTGCTCTCAGGAGCTCTTTGCTTGTCTTTCTTTCTGATGAGTAGTTACTTTCTAGATTGCACTTTCATCTACCTTTTTGCCCGATCTCTGTATGTGCTCCATATGTGGCATCATCACATAGTGGCTTTTAAATCCGTGTCTTTCTGAAGGAGCCAGGCACAGAGCTGAACCTCAGGCCAGTTTGGCTGCAGGAGCTTCTCAGTTGTTAAACCCTTTTAGACCCGGGGAGCGTGTGTTCCCAACAGCTCCGGAGTGCGGAGTTGCGCGCTGCAGCCTCCACACCACAGCCCGACCTTCAGCTTTGCAAAAGGATTTGGTTCACGCTTAGACCAGCTCTGATGCTGAAATTGCATCTGACGTCAGCAAGTGTCCAAATCTTGCACATCACTTGGCTCTCCAGGTTAACCTTGAAATGGAATCTTCGAGACAGGAAAAAAAACCTCAATAAGTTTGGGTAATAATGTGAAGGAGCTCCTAGGAGCAAGTCATTTTCAAATATGCAGTATAGTATTTATCTCAATTTCCTACTCTGCTTGTAAGTGGAGGGAGTTTTTCAGGGTTGATGAAATTTGTGTTTCCCTAGGCACTTGGATATAATTTTTGAAGTAAGAATATATTTGAAACTCACCTATGTATAAATGGCCATTCAGGGCAAACCAGATGTTTGATCTAAGTGGGAGATCAGTGAATGAGGAATGAACAGGCGAACAGGTAAGAACAGGTGAATGAATAGGACCGGACAAGAAAAAGTTGTGAACAAACCAAAAAAATGAGAACAAAATAAAAAGGCCTGTGGAAACAGAGTTCTCAAAGCCTTAAAACCTTGTCCTAGTAGAGCAGTGGTTATGTGAGGTGCTTGTTTCAAGTGAAGGAAGGAGGTGTGTGGGAGCCCTGCAGAAGCTGGGGATGGATGGCGGTGGTTGTGGGGTGGTTGTGCTGTTCCCAGGTTGGCACCGGGGGCCTGAGCTCCCCCTCCTGTTTCTAAGAGCTGGGTCGTCTCCCATTTTGCTGGCACGCAGGCTGCGTTCTTGGTTCCCAGACAAACACTGCCATTCAGAATTGTTGCTTTTTTACTTTCTCATCTACTCGCAGAATGACCGTTATCTGGTTTGGTTGTGTCCAAGCTGAAAATAACCTTTTATTTTGTGAAATACTAAAATTTGAACGTCTTTAGGAGTTTCGAGAGGTCTTCGGTCGTTGTTCTCGATATCTGTTGGACTTATATAATGTTCTTCAGTATTGGTTAGAATACAGAACCAAGACTTTGTTTAAACCATTAAAAAGTTCACTGATCTATGAAAATGTTTTTTTAAAGGCCTTGCTATTATTTGTATTAACAAAGCACTTACAGTGTCTAATTGTAGACCAAGATGTTGTTGAGTATGTTGAGTTATATGAATCTCTATGAATTAAGCCAATTTAAGTTTTTGTTTAATGAATTGATTAGCATTTGTAAGACATTGTCTAAGGGTTGTATCGCAGTAATGTTTGTTTGCTTTAAAATGCTTTTGTGTCTCTACACAACTTGTTTTTTAAAAGAATTACTAAATCTCTTTGGATTGTTTACTGTAGCCCTCAAGGAAAGTAATTCCACATTTCAGTGGCTTGGTTCACTTCAGGGTCTGGTGGACTTTTCCTGCGGTTCTAATTTGGGTGGTTCTGTGTCCAGCTGAAACAGATTGTCTTGCTTCATCCTAGGCCCAGCCTGTCTTGTGAGGCTTGGGAAGAGCAGGGTGGGAAAACATAGCTCACCAGTTTTCCCATTGTCTTTTTGAAAAGAGACAAAGCCGAAAGCTCCTCCGCATTTTGTGAGACACAGAACATGAAAGCAGCGTCGGCCTGCAGAGCTGCACGAGGAACTGGTCCTCTCTACTTTACTGAAATCGTCGCAACTGAATGCTGGTATTTGTCTTAGGTAAAAACACATTTGAAACGCTTTTTACTGCAGAGCGATAGAGGGTGAAGAGGCCAAGAGTGGTGATGTAGTTTATTCCACCCTTCCTTTGGGTAAGACCTGGGAACGGAGAAGAGCATCTCGAAGTTATGTGAAAAAACCAGCTTTTGCTGTTGCCGATTTGGGATCGGGCGTGGAGCGCGCACATCTTGATGGAGAAAGGAAAAGTAGTTCAGAAAATTCCGGAGGGCAGAGCGGTGGGAGGCCAGGGCAGTTCTGATTGGGGAAGGGGGGATGGCAGGAGAAAACGTGGATGGGAGGGATGGCAGGAGAAAACGTGGATGGAGGGATGGCAGGAGAAAACGTGGATGGGAGGGATGGCAGGAGAAAACGTGGATGGAGGGATGGCAGGAGAAAACGTGGATGGAGGGATGGCAGGAGAAAACGTGGATGGGAGGGATGGCAGGAGAAAACGTGGATGGGAGGGATGGCAGGAGAAAACGTGGATGGGAGGGATGGCAGGAGAAAACGTGGATGGGAGGGATGGCAGGAGAAAACGTGGATGGAGGGATGGCAGGAGAAAACGTGGATGGGAGGGATGGCAGGAGAAAACGTGGATGGAGGGATGGCAGGAGAAAACGTGGATGGGAGGGATGGCAGGAGAAAACGTGGATGGGAGGGATGGCAGGAGAAAACGTGGATGGGAGGGATGGCAAGAGAAAATGTGGATGGAGGGATGGCAGGAGAAAATGTGGATGGAGGGGTGGCAGGAGAATATGTGGATGGAGGGATGGCAGGAGAAAATGTGGATGGAGGGATGGCAGGAGAAAACGTGGATGGGAGGGATGGCAGGAGAAAACGTGGATGGGAGGGATGGCAGGAGAAAACGTGGATGGGAGGGATGGCAGGAGAAAACATGGATGGGAGGGATGGCAGGAGAAAATGTGGATGGGAGGGATGGCAGCCGAAAGTGTGGATGGGAGGGATGGCAGCCGAAAGTGTGGATGGGAGGGATGGCAGCCGAAAACATGGATGGGAGGGATGGCAGCCAAAAACGTGGATGGGAGGGATGGCAGCCAAAAACGTGGATGGGAGGCCGCTGGCCCCATCCCGCGGTGCTCCAGTGGCTCGTGGAAGGGTTGTTTCCATGGAGCAATCTCAAAAGGCTGAGATGACCTCCAGGGCCCAAGGCTGCCACTTGCACCATCAAAACCCAAACGCGCATTTCCTTCGTTAGGGGAATATTGTGTAGCTTGTAACTTGCTTCTGCAGCTTGTAGGGATAACTTGGAGAAGTATCTTCTCCAGCTGTAGAAAATATTCCAGAAGTTCCCCAGCCTTCTGCTTGCATGGCTTCTGGGATACCCACACCCTCGATTGAAACCACTGAGGCAGGATCTATGCTGAACATTTTTGGTGCTTCAGTTATCATGATAAATCTTTCTAGTAGTTTATGTTATTATAGCGAGGAAGAAGTTTTGCTGGTATGATTTACACAAGGTAACTTACCTAAACCCAATTATTTCCTAGTGTAACTGCATTTGCTTTAGAGTGGTTGCTGGAATAGTTACATTGAAAGAAATCAGTTCCATGAGTGACATAGTTGTGGCAACAAAAACATAAATGTAAGCCAGGACTTAGCCAATCAATGCTGCGCTAAAACAAATGCACTTATGTCTTTCCCCCAGTGCGGTGGTGAGGCTTAATTAATCATCTTACAAGTCATTAAAGGTTTTTACAAAGTGTACGTGAAAAACCCAGGTGGTTATGATAAAAGTGGTTTTGGTGGTGTTGTCTTATAACATCCATGCTTTCGAAAAATTTGGTGGTCTGGATCTTACGTTGGGTTTTACTTTAAAAAAATGCAGATCTGCCTGTTTAAGCCGCGCTGCCCACTGGGGTCACCAGACAGGTTTGCTTTGAGATATCGGGGTGTCCCAGCTGCACGGTGGGTTCGTTCCCTTCCTCCAGACATCTCAGAATGAGCATCGCAACTGCCAGCCCGAATGAAACTGATAAATTAACCCTATGTTAACTGCTGCTTTTTATAAAGAACAAAAAATAAGCTCTTTGGAAAAAGGAGGGCTCATGCCTGCTTGTTGCTGTGTTCTGTGACTAGTCCCACTGACTTCTGTACAACTCCTCTGTGAAATAAGAAGAGTTCCTCCATATGGGGGCTTAAAATAGTTTAAATTGTGGTAATGCTAGAAAAAGCCAGAAAATTCCATGCTAAAGTTAGACCCTAGTGATTGTTTTCCTTCTCTACACCCTTCTTCACTGGTAGTTTGTATTTCTCTTGACTTATGATACAAATTTTCAGGATGTCACAACTGACATATAAGGAAAAACTACCTTAAGGTAGCATAAAATGGATATATTTGTTTGCGAAGTGTATTCCCATTGTTTTCAGGGCTTAAGCTTTCAGGTTTGAATTCTGACTTTATTTTTGGTGTAGATGCCGATTCTAATCTTTTTTTATCTTGCCAGCAATTAAAACAGCCTGATCCTATCAGTAGGGACAAATGATGCACTGTCAACGTTTTGCTCCCTTCTGATAACGCACATGAAACCGGTTTGTGCGTTTGAAGATTACATTTTACTCTCACATGGTTTTCATTATCTGAGGGCCCTGAGGAGAGGCCTGGACTAAATCAGGGAAGGAACGGAGAAACCACACAATGCAATGAAAATGGTGCTGAGGCATTCTTGGGATAGTTGCGGGCCAGGGGCTGCTGACGGCAGAGCCAGGGCGCTGCCGAGTGCGCGCAGCCCCGGGGACCGGAGCATTCTTAAAAGACAAAACCAAACTCCATGTTGCCTTTAAACTGCAGCTTGGCTTGCCAGCAATTCCCCGGTTCTACAAGGAGAATTGCTGGAAATCTGTGAAGTTTGCGGCAGCTGAATCTTGCCGGGCGAGGACTGGGAGGCAGCGCTCTGAAATGACACCTGGGGGGACTAAACCTGTGTGAGCTTGACCTGGTTTTACCGACAAGACATCTATAAGGTGAGATCTCGGCCTCTGTGAAGTTAGTAGCAGCGTTCCTGTTGGAATTAGTGTTGCGTTGATGTGCAGGAGTGGGCAGCACACGCTGAGTTGTCTCTGCAGGTGTGTGAGTAGCACTCGGGAGTGCTGCGAAACAGCTTAAGTAACTGAATGGTGGGATGCATTCATGTAGAAATATTCCAAATAAAACCAGCTGGATGAATATACCTAGACCGGTTTGGCTGTTAGACTGGTATATTCAGAATAAATCCTCCTGCTCCTCTGACCTTTGAGGTTTTATGGAGGAACTTGAAATTCCATAGCATTCTTATCAAAATGCTTAAAAACCATGAAGCATTCCTGTTTGTACAAGGCTCTCTAAGTGTTTATTCTTCTCTTTTTTTTCTTTTTTTCCCCTTTCCTTTGTAACATAAAACCTAAATTATGTTGGTGAAGATTATAGGTACTTCCCTGTGAAAAAAACGATACTTTATAGTGAGGGAGGATTCAAAGGTCAAGTAAGGTCTTGTTGGTTTTGTTCCTTACAGATGTTAGGAGGTCTTTTCTATGTCGATGTCTTGACTTATTCATCTCAAGGCAGACCAAGTGGCTAGCTGGTTTTTCTTCAGGCCTGCCGGGCTTACTTGTGCCCAAATTCCAATACGTGGGTGTTTGGGAATGGTTGGTGTCTCTCAGGGGGCAGTCTGCTCCTCGCTAACGTTGACTCGATTTGGCCCGGAGAGTTGTTAGAACCAGGACCAATCTTTTGGTGGCCTCTCGCTATAATTGCCTGGTGACCTAATAGAATGGGTATGAGTATTATTTGCAGCCCTCCAGGTGACTTTGTTCTTGTTTTTAGTTAAAAGAAGGAAGTTTTTCTTGTTTGCCCGGTGACTGTGTCCCTCAGGTATGCGGGTGAGTAACGTTGGCGCCGCTCCGTGCACCTGCTCAGTGCCACCCCTGAGCTCAGCTGAGCCGCGGCGGCAGATCCGGGCACGCAGGGACGGGACGGCTCGCTGAAATCTGGGCGAGTGTTTATGGCTGGAGCCTGAAACACACTTTGGGTTGGGAGCAGGTGCTAAAACACCGTCACAACCCTGGGGTTCATGTGGGAAACTGCAGCGGGTCTGTGGAATCCTTGACAGAAAATATGGGAGTAGAGATCAGCCTTGAAGATATTAAGATTTGCCCTTGAGAAGGATTGGAGTAAAGGAGTTTTCGGAGGTATGGAGTTGTACCCGTGAGAGAGAAGGGCATAGAAGAATAACATGGATGATAGCAAAATTAACCAATGAGATGTTAGTGCTGTAGCTTGTAGCCAATAGTGAAAAGACACATGAACTGGTAGAATTGTATAAAAATGCACTTGTAGCAATAAATGGCACCTATTACTTCAATCTTGAAGGAACTTGGTCCATGTCATTTGCCCGTCTCAACCGCGACAGGTTCACTGCGTGCTGCTGCATGGGTTTGGGTGTTGGTGTCGGATGTTGGGAATCTTTATTCTCAAGGACTGGCCTAGTGTGTGTTCTCCATTCCTCCTCTTTGGGTAGGGCTGAAATGAAACAAAGAGCATTCAGTGATAGCTTGCGCTAATTCATTAAATAATTTTGGACCTTGCCCTTGTGAGTCTGGTGCTTCTAGCCACTTCCAAGTGAGTGTGTTTCCAGTGGTTTTCCAGACCCTCACGTTAAGTGAATTTTGGAGGATCAGGCAGTCCGCCCGCTGGGTTTTGCACAGGCCATGTGGCAAAGGGCCGTTTCTGTTCCACGGTGGGTGACTCAGCGTGTGAGCCGCTCTCTGCGGTTGCCCAGGGACTTCACGGCCAGTCCTTCCCATGCCATCGCGGGTTTGCGTTCCCTCCTCTTTTACTGAAGATAACTGCACCTAAAAAATCAATCCAAGACTCCCTCTAACTGATAGCATCTCATCACCTGTTGCCAGCCAGGATAAGCAGTATCACATGCACATCTTCTAAGAAAAATATAGAATTACTTAGCAGAATGTACTGCTGGTGTCTGAAGTCAGTCAGTCACTGGATTGTTTGGCTTATGAGTGACACAAAATTTAGTAGTAAAACTGAAAGTGCTTAACTGTCCTCCAGCCCTTTTGAGGTGGTGAACCTGTTCCCATCCCACCTGATGCGTAAGCTAATTAGCTTCTTGGTGAAGCAGTAATTCTGGGCAAGTATGTACAGGCTGTCCTCACAGGGACTCCTGCATTCCTCTTCGTTTCACAAGCTAAAGATGCTTCTCTTCACTTGTGAGGTTATTATTGCTCCATGCTATAGCATTATAGCCACTCATCAAGCTGGGCTGAGTAGCTCACTTGTCTAAGCTTGTTTATTTTTATAATGCTGAAAAATATTTGCATGCTGTACAGAAATGTGCTGCTTTGGTTCCTTACAGCCTGGCAATATCATCATTTTAAATTCTTTGTTAATCACTCTTCCTCACGAAGGACTGGCAAGGTTCCTGTGCGTAATTACATGATGTTTGAGACAGAAGCCTCCGCTACTGAGTTTTCACACAATGCCCTGCAAATGTGGGTCTTTTCTTCCTTAAATAGCGCCTACGCTACCTGCCCTTGATCTCGACGTGGTTACATGCAACACTATTTGCAGTTCCCGTGTTGGTTCTACCAGTTCTAGGCCCTGCCATTTTGCTCAAGAACACACAGCTTTAAAGTTACCATGAATAGTTCGAGCCTGGAAGGTAGAATAAGGCGGTGACAGAGCTGTGATGCTCAGGAGCAAACTGCGAATCGGTTCAGCCTGGGAAATCTCTCTCTCACTTGCTCCTTGGAACAGAACGGGTCTAAAACTGAATTTTGCACTCGAAAAGGAAGGTGTTTCTAGGCTTTGTGCTTGTGGAGAGTGCATCATCCAGTCCATAAACCCATGCAGGTTTGCAGAGTTGCTGGTAGTCTAAATTCAGCCCTATCCATTGTAATACGTTTAGGCTAAACCTCTAAATATGTCTGTTTAAAATGTCTACAGGACTTACTCAGTTTTTCTTCCAGGTCTATCATAACAACTTTTCCAAGGCATCTCACTAATTTCCATCTTTGGCACACAACTGAAAATGCTGGAAGAGCCAAACACAAATAGCGTTTGCTGGGCTCCACATGGGCTCCAGTACCAATTGTACTGTTCAGTTTGGTGTTTTATTGCATTAAAAAAGCTAACTCGCTGCTTCTGCTGCGAGTTTCCAGCTCGCTCAGAAAGCAGATTCCAGGAATGCTGCCACCCAAGTTAGTCGCACAAGGTTTTCTTTGCTAATTAAAAATAATGGGATAAACCTGGAAAAAATAGGCTTAATGCTAACAATTGGTATTTACAGAGAGTGGATTTGTTGGCCAGAATATCTTCGCGTTGTATCTCAGTCCACCTTTAGGTTTGGATTTCCAGGCTGATTCCTGCTTTACATCCACACTGAATGAGTAGTATTCAGTCCCAGCAAATACTTGCAGTGTGAACTGTGTCCGCTCTCCATCAGATCAGCAGAATAAGCCTGTGGTGCGGGATGTGACACTCTGTGTGAGCTGGTTGCGCACAGAATCCCTTCCTTGGGCGTCTGAAGGAGTTAAACGCGCACAGATTGGATTTGTCTGTCGAGAGAATCTTAAAAGCAGAGAGAAGCAGAATCTAAAGCTGGGTTATATCTTTGTGTTAAAAAAAGTAAACATCCCCCCTCCTTAGATTTTTCCAGTGGAGACAAAAGAAATCTTTGGGTGGAAAGGCAGCATCATATTGCATAAGAAAAGCCTTTTAATGCTCTAATAAAAAGGGTTGCTTAGGGCAACTTTGTTTAAAAAATGTCAGTGATGATACTGGTGTGAGGGGGAAAAGGGATCCTTAACTTCTGTTGTGCAGCACTGGGAAGAGAAGCTAGAAGTTGCTCTAGTTATCTGCTATCTTAATGCCTGGTTTAAAGGTTCTTTACTGCATATTTGCTGGCAGCTGTTTTCAATATATCCCTCTTGAGCTAAGTCACCAGTTAAGAATTTCATATTAGATGGTTGGTTTTTGTTTCAACCACCATCTTGAAGCACCACCCCACACAACACAGCCTTGTTCTCTAGATACTGTTCATGTGCCTTGAAATTGCTGTTGACACCTCAAGTATTTAACTCGCGGATCTGAGATAATTTTTGGTGGGTGTGGATGTGTGCCGTAATAAGACCGAGACAGAAGCATCCACGTCTGCATTCCTTCGCTACATCTGGTCGCTTTATTTTTCGCAGCGTTCCAGGAAATCAAGTTAAATTTTACATCTCCGTGAATATTTTTAATCTCACCAGTTCTGTTTGAGTTGCCTGTCCTTAAAGTATAAGCACACCAAGTGCACAAGGGTTTTCCACTTCTTTTGCGTTGTTTGCCTTTTTCTTTGGGACACCTTTGGTAGTAGGTTTAACTCTTTCTTGAATAACGTTGAAACGGAGAAATAAACTTAACAGCAGAGTCAGTTGTGCTGTTCAATGGCATTCTTTATGTTATCAGCGCTGGGGAGCTCTGGGATCATCCTCCAGCAATGCTCCAAAGACTGGATGCTCTTGCGTTGCTTATATTCACATCATTATTACATATACATTACAATTTTTGAAAATTTTGACATACAATACATCTATACCAAGAAATAATTGATGATGTTAGTTATAATTATTTAATTTCTTACTTACATCTATTAATGATTAGTTAAATAGAAGCTAAGCACTCTGCTTCTAAACAATGTATTACTTCAGCTTCTGTCTCCTCCTTGTCATGCAAAAGGATCTAAAACTTGAAAAAGATGCCCTCATTTTGCATGTGGTCAGAAAGCTCTTATCCTGCCAATTGGTTAACGATGGGCAGGTCTTTTATAAGGTAATCACAGTATACATTCATTTGGCAGCTTCTCTTCAACATGCTTCAATACACAGTCTTCCATGTTCTCCTGCTTCTCCCCTCAATGGTTAAAGTTTCTTTAGTGCTTTATGTTCTGCAAGAGAAAAGTAATGTAATGAAAGAATGTTTGGGGAATTAGAACTGTGCTCTGCAGTATATTCCTGGCATATACTTTGTCAGTGTCCTTTTCTTCCCCTCACTTTCCCAGTCTGTAAAATAAAGCTAATATTCATATACCGATCATTCTCACAGTCATTTCTGAGGCATAATCTGCTGAAGTTTGTAAAGCATTCAACCATATCACCTTTCATCAAAGGATTTCTGCTGATCTAGTTTGAAATATCCAGCCCCGCTGGAAAAGGAGCCATAAGCACAGGGTATCATCATCTGTGCTGCAGCTTTCCTTCTTAGCAACAAATAAAACAATGGAGTTAGAGAATTAGCGGGTTTTAATCACCATTTCACTTGGAGGCACAGATGGGACAGAGCATGCTTGGCAACATTTAATCTTGGAGCAGAAGTTGTCGTGATTAAAGCAGCAGCTGGAGTAGATTGTTAGGGATGGGGGGGCTCATTCGTCCTAAAGGGACCAAAATTGTTGGACTCTGGGAGAAAACAAGGAGCTACCAAAGAATAATCTGAAATGCGGGCCAAGGTTTATTATTTCTAGGGTCTCATCTGCTGATTAAAATATTTTCAATGCTTTCCTCAGAATTATTTTGGAAGCGAGGAGAGTGTCAAGTGATCTGGCATACTGAAGAGGAGACCGAAGCCAGCTCTGAGTGGTGATTTCGGACTTGCGGGAGGAAGGCCGGGGGGTCTCCCCATGCGGCAGATCTGCTCCTCCTCACCAAGGAAGTCTCAGTGAAGGAAATAGGTATGTGCCACGTCAACTAGCATGTCAGAAGAACCACGTGCCCGGCCGCTTGGCAAGCCTTGAATTCCTCGTTTGGTGAGGTGGATTCTGAGTTTCTTTTCAGGAGCGTTTGCAGCAGGGTGCTGTGTGCCTGCTGCGTGCTGGGGGCAGAGCCCTCGGCAGGCTCAGGGGGGGAAACCGGGTGGTTGTGGAGACACGGAGCAAAGCAGGACCCTCAGGGCTCCCGACTCCTGGTTCTGCCGTGGAACAAGCTGGTGGGAGCAAGTTACCTCTTGCTAAGGCACAATGTGATACAGAAAAACTAAAATGCTATAGAGTACCAAGGTGCTGTCAGGGCAGAGCCACAGCTTAGTAAAGCATACTCCCTATTCTGAACTGTTCCAGCTCAAAAGTCGCTCTGCTTTTAGTTGAATGTCTCAAAGGTACCATTAATTCTGGATATTTCAACTCATGCAAGGCCAATGGGCTTGAGTTTCCATGACAAATTCCCGACTCCACTGGGAGACTGAGTGAAATGTAATCACTGTTGGTCACTGACTTAATCTGTACTTAGGATGTGCTTGACATTGGCTCTTTGTGTTTTTCTCCTTGGTACACAGTGTTTTTTCCTGCCATTTAGAGGTCTTTTTCTGTCCCTTAGATCAGACAACTCTTTTTCCTCCTCTTGCATTTGCATGCATTCAGCTGAGGATATTCAGATGTGTGAGGATTTGGTTGCCTTTGTATGGCAGGAAGTTGCGGAGTCCTCACTCAGGGTGTTTTCTGCAGCAGGGAGACCGGCTGCTGATCTCACTCCGAGTATTTCATAACTCTAAAAACCTGCTGGCTAACGAGGTATTCGTTAATTGCTTTAAGAGATCTAAGCCAAGAGATTTCTTTGCTTCCTTTGCACCATATACTATCTTAACAGACCTTTTTTTTTGTTCTTTTTTTCTTAAAACTGACAAATTGCAGATTTCACCCTTTAATTCTTGTCTGACTGCAAATATGGGAAATGCCTTTCACTGTTGGTAGCCCTAAGTGTAAAGCAAACAGGTTTTAGGCATTTTTACCATCATCCTGTGAATTATAGGTCTCCTTTCTGCTTGAAAGCAGCCTTGCTGTTTGAGGTATTCAGCATGCATCTCTGCATTTTGCAGTCCATTGATATTCCTATAAACTCGCAAGTCACCTTTCATCACCTTTCCAGGCTTTGCCCCTGGCATGCAAGTCCTTCTTAGGTCAAGAGCCTTAATGACCCCCATTGTTATGGGAACCTTTGGTAATCTAACCTGCTTTTTTGCTGTATTTCAAGCCATTGCTCTTAAATGTCTCTTGCTTGATCCACTCAGGCGCTAATAACCGTGTCTCCTTTCCTTAGGTCAAGGGCAGCTTTTACATTCCACCCAAAAGGCACCGCAGTTTGAGATGAGGAATTCAGAAGAGCAAGCAGCTACGACAGTTTTACAGCGCCTGCTGCAGGAGCAGCTCCGATACGGAAACCCAAATGACAACCGTAACCTTCTTGCCTTACACCAGCAAGCCACAGGCAATGCCCCCCCTTTCAACAGCACTGGGAGTCCAGCATCTCAGAACGAAGGGCTGAGCTCCCAGGACCACCAGCTTGTGACTCATGCTGCCCGTCAGGAGCCCCAGGGCCAAGAGATACAGGTGGACAACAGCATTATGGAGAAGCAGCTCTCCCCGCGACTTCAGAACAGCGAGGATCTCCCGACCTACGAGGAAGCCAAAGTGCAGTCGCAGTATTTCAGGGGCCAGCCGCATGCTAGTGTCGGGGCGGCGTTTTATGTAACGGGGGTCACCAACCAAAAGATGAGGACTGAAGGGCGGCCCACGGTCCAGAGGGTGAGCCCAGGGAAGGTCCACCAGGATGAAGGACTGAAGGACCTCAAGCAAGGGCACGTCCGCTCCTTGAGCGAGAGGCTGATGCAGCTGTCCTTGGCCACCAGTGGCGTGAAGGCCCACGCGCCTGTCACGAGTGCGCCGCTCTCCCCCCTCTCTCCGCTTTCTCCTCAGCAGTCCAGCGACCCTTATAAAAATTCTGGCTCCAATGAGTTCTACAAGAACTCAGTGCAGCCCCCTTCGCAGCCCAACATGAAAGGAATGGAGCAGCGGGGTCCTCCTCCAGAGTATCCTTACAAAAATGTGTCCACCCCGTCTATGAACTGCAAACCTCAGGACTCGGGACATTTCTATGGTGACCATCGCATGAGCCAGCAGGGAAGATCTGATGGGCCTATGATGAGGTATCAGCATCCCCCTGAGTATGGGTCAGTCAGGTAAGCACGATCTTAAACTCCGTGACAGCCACGTAAGAGTATAAAACTCAGTCCATTGCCCTCGCTGCTGAGGCAGGTTTTCTTTCAGCAGAGATCTCATCTTTATTATATGAGATGACATGTTGTGTTCAGCTACAGACTGTGTCTGCAAGTCTGGAAGGACTATAACCTGTTTCAGTAGCTTACCTGGAGAAACCTGACTCTTAAAAAATAACCCACAAGTGACCAAAAAAGAGCCAGCTTGATTTTATGGCATGGGGAAGTTAATGCTGAGGCTCCAGAGCCTTACAAAAGGTTTGCTACGAAGCCGAAGTTATGATGTGATTCACTGTAGAAACTTGCAGTTAACTTCTTAGAAGACTTAAGCTGTTCTTTAATTCCATCTGCCAGCACAAAAGGTTTTTTTAGGTTTAAACTGCATCTAAATTCTTTGTAGGAAAGGAGAAAGTGAACGAAAGTAGTAATGGTGCAGGTAACAAAAATCACCTGAGCTTCCTATAGAGTTTTTCAGATTTTCGTTTCAGTGGACCGGGGTGTAGGAGTGGGAAGTGGAGAGTGCTTTGTGGCTCATCCAGACGTGCTTGTTCAGCTTTTGCTGATTTTCCTTGCATCATTTGAAATCTCAGCCTGTTGTGGTTTCCTCTAGATAAGGAGCTAGATTTGGCTTGAGCCAAACACTGACGTCTCTGTGAGTGAAGATTAAGCTTTATTCAGGTGGGCTAAAAATTCAGCTTTACATTACCTGTTTCCTTACTGTCTCCACGACCAGGTGAGATTGCGTGTAACGATTTTGGCCTCATTTTGAAGCTAAAAGGATAATACAGAGGAGCAACAGGAGGGCATTGCTAAGTGAATTTGAGGTCTCTGGGCATTTGTGTTTGCACGTTTTTTGTTGTGTTTTGAAGGGAGCATGAAGAAGAAACCAGCCTGTATTTGAGAACAGAGTCTGAGTTCTGGGGAACCTGAATCTGCTCGGAACCTTCCTAGTCCTACAGGGAGCTATTTTCAGAGCTTGTCCACCATTGTTTGTGATCCGAAATGACTTCAGCAGCATACAAGCTTGATGAAAAGGCCCTTTGATCTGACTAAATAAATAATAAAGAGGCCAGGAAAAGGGGAAGTAAAGGGTTTAGGGGGGGTAATGGTTATAGAAGCTCGTTGCAAATGGTTTTGAAAATTCAAAGGTCTCAAATCTCTGTGCACACAGGAAAAGGAAACAGATCCTTAGTGGTTATGCCGCATCAGAAATACTCGTAATGTGGTATATAGTGAATGTGAGATGTAGCCTGCTTGCTGTTTAAGGGAGAGGTATTTGAAAAGACGCCAACAGTCAGCTCCTCTAGACAGGGTGATTTTTGTCTCTGTTGGATGGATCCTGGCTGCTGTGAAAGAACATGGGGGAGAAAGGGGGAGGAGAAAGGTTCAGCTGGCAAGGTTTCCAGTAGGGGAAGCAACTGAAATTTGTCTTCAAAGCTTTGGGAATCTAATGAGGTTACTTTTTAACCTAAATAGCTGCACGGAGGAGACGTTTCCTTTGCAAGCAAGTGCTGGAGCAGTAGAACAATTGCAAGACTAATCCATAAATTACAGAGCAGCGTAGCAAAGGAAGGCAGTGAGTCCTCTATTCCCCTCCCTCTCCTGCACACTTTAAGAAAAACCGTCGTTTAGACAAGAAACCTTCTGTGTTCCTAAAGGTGCAGCTGGGTGATGGTGCGAGGATTTTAAAGGCGTGGGATTTTTGGGAGCGCGTTTGGCTCGCACCGGAGTGTCTTTGCAGCCTCTCTGGAATGACAAAGTCTTTTCAGAGACCCTGGTTTCTCTGCTCGGTGTTTCTGGGGTTACTCTGGGTTGCTAAATGTGTGCATTTTTTGAACTGCGCGTCAAGGAAACAAAGCCCCTTCTCTGTGCCCGTGAGGCCACACCCTTTGCTGCGGGTTTTTCCCCTCATTGTTCCGGGGAATTTGAGGGTGACCTAACGATGCGGTTAAATAAAACTCGTTGAGCAGGATAAACATTGGGGAATTCATAGCATTCTCATGCTTCACCCTCCCCAGTCTGGGAAAGGAATGGGCTGTGTGGTAAGTTTAAACCAGTTTGCAAACAGTTTGCCTCACCTGCTCTTGGGCACTGTAAGTTTGGGAACACGTATGTGTTCATAATGATGTTGGTTTAATGTAAATACTGGGCATGCCAGAGGCATCTGTGCTGTTATTTGGGAGTTTTAAAGAAAGTTCAGAAGAGGGCTGGCTGCAACTGAAGCTCCCAAATCCTATTCTCTCCCTAATACCTCAGCTGCGCTTTCACATTGGTGATGAAATCAAACCTTGAGGTCCAAGAGAAGCAGCCTGGGGATCAGTGTCCAGGGGGGTTGCAGGGTCTCCTGTGGCAGACCGGCAAGAGAAGGGGGGTTTTGCTGTAATTTTGGGTGCAAAGGAGCCTTGCTGTCTCTCCGATTCAAGCGCCATCCTATGTTCGGGGCCCAAATGACTGAGCTCCTGCTGTGGTGATTAATCCCATTGACTTCACAGAAACTTCTTTGAGAAGGAGGTCTGCAGAATTTGTCCCATAATTAGCAAATCACTTGTGCGCACTGCGCTCCCCTGGCAGCATCAAAGTGGAAGATAATCAGGTATGACTAGAGAACGGCACAAAAATGCATCAGTTTGATTTCAGCTGTCTAATGGAGCGCAGTGTGCGCCCTCCTGCCGACAGCGTTCCCCGGGTTGAGCAGGAAGGCCGTGGAACAGAGGGAAGCTGGAGCTTCTGGAACATGAAACAGGGAAGGGAGAAAAAGTTTTAACAAGCCGGAGACCTTTCCTGATCTCTCGGTTCTTGTGCCCTCCCCATGCGGTTGCTGGACCCACAGATCTCCTGCATGACGCCGTGTTTGCGGTCCTGGCAGCCTCAGGGCTCCCGATGGGCAGGTTTGCTTGCAGAGCTGCCCTTACTCCGTATCTCTGGCTCCATGACTTAAAAGCTAACATGACCCTTGTTGCAGAGCCATAAATCCAGCTTGCACTTGGCAAGGGACCGTAAGGGAAGCAGGAATTCTTCCGTGATACAGTCTTCAAAATGAAGTGACCCTTAAAGTTATGCTTTTAAACTTAAACACTTGTGGGAGTTATTGCTCTGCGTTTTTTTCCTGCTTTTGGAGTTTTCACGTCGTTACGACACTGAGGCAAATGGAAGGAGATGGCTTAATTTTGTTTTCCATGTATTTTTTACATGAAGTGGTTAATAGGGATGTAATTTTGATTACTACTGCAGGGTTACCCGACAACTGAATCTCTCATGGGGGGAAGTTTCTACTACCGTTCTATCTACAGTTCTGTTATTTGACCCCAGTAGTGATTTGTACCTTAACATTTTGCAGTCTGGCTTAAAAATCTTGACAAATCCAGTTGTGTTCGTTTACCTTTCTGAATCTCTCAGTTCAAAATTGGTTCACCAGAGAAATAAACTCTGCAATTCTCATGTTAATCTGAGGCATCTCAGAGCCACAGATTTTGAACCCACAAAAAATACATACATAAGACAAAACTGAAAGTAGTGGGGGTGCTAAGAAGTTCTTTGAACATGTATGTAAAAGTTTGCTTACAAGATCTTAAAAGGTCTGGTTGTCACTCTGAGGTTACTCGGACATTTTTTTAAGATAGGATGTATGAGCCCAGTTGCATTGTTTCTTTTTGCTGGGAATATAAACACATTTGTGACATATTGGAAACTCTAGTGCTGTTCGTAATGCAGCAGAACTAGAGGTTCCCAGCTCTCATGTTTTAGCTTGAACCCACAAGATTGATGTTATTTCAAGGTTATGAGAGGCTTTGGATGCAAGTGCCAAGATGCTGGAAATCTTGGAAATGTTTCCTGTTTAGAAATATTGAGCCATGATTTCCTAGAGTTGTTCTTTACAAAAGGTGCTTTAAAAAGCCATTATCATGCATGTCAGTACACAGCCTGTCCTCCAGAATTCAGCTGCTGCTGTTGTTTGACCATCTTCATGTTCCTTCCATCAGTTCTCAGGTCCTGCAGCAGTGCCAACGTTCAGCCCGGGGCAGAATAACGAGATGCTTTTAGCTCAGATTGTTAATGTTGGCATTGAAATAGTCCTCGTTAGGCTTATAATATTAACACACGAGGATCGGTGGAGTCAGTGAGTAGCTGCTTCAGGTTGTTTTCAGACTGGAAGAGGGTAGTTTGCAGGTTAAAAATTCGAAAGGTGTTATTTTTCTATGAGGCAGACTGGCAACCTGTCTCTTTTGATCCAACCTCTGTTGGTCACTGTAGATTAAATGTCACAGCAAGGTTATTCCCTAACTGATCATAACATCAAAACAGACACGCGTGGTGTCAGGTAAAGAATAAGCTCAAGGAGATGAGTGGTTTCTGGAGGTGCAAAGTTTTAATTCTGCACATAACTGAGCTAAGAAAGGAGCTGGAAACCACCTGAGACAAAGCAGACGACCTTGAGCATGGCAATGGGACAGCCTGGCCTCGTTCTTCGTTATGAGAACTGACAAATAAAGGTAATGAAATAAATGCATTAATAAGTAGAGCTGACCTCCCAGGAGAGAAGAACCAAATTGCTGCTACTAAACTGAACATTCCTGAGGAGATTAATCGCACATCTCTCTTTCTGTATGACCCTTGAGATCCTCATTCTGCATATGATCACATCTGGGGAAATACAGCTCCTGCAGTGGTGTTGCTGGCCGGGACCACAGTCGCCTGAGTGTGAGAAAGAGAGGAACAGTTACTAGAGCAGTAATTACTTGTTTTTTCCTAAGTGAAAAAGGCTAGATTTGTTTCCCCGTAAGGAATCTGAGCATCAGCTTCGAGGTTTCTAGGCACCTACTCTTCTGGAAAACAGGGAAATGAGACTTAAGATGCGTGATATTAAAAAAGCGAACCCTGTGCTGGGCTGAGAACGTACAAACTCCTACACGCGCTGCCAGCCAGATGTGAGTAATGCAGACGTTTCCTCTTTGGACGAGTATGAAGTGTCGGTGAATTCTTTCTGCAGAGAACAGGAAGGATGATGCTGAGTGTTTGCACATCGGCTGAGAAGCCCTTTGTGTAACCCTTTAGCTCCCAGTTCAGCTCCACGTTTGCTGTTGTCAGCAGTGCTGCTGGGAAAGCTGTGCTGTGGTACCTCCAGCACCTCCTGCACTCAGCACGGTGGGCACGCAGGGTCCTTCCTATGAGCCACGGAGCATTTTCTAGCAGCTGTGGCCGGGGGAACAGCAGTATGAGCTCTTCCAGCTGTGGGGTTGAACTGCATCCCAAAGGGTGGGAAGTTTTCTGGGTGTAACGGGGGTATTTCAGAACACGTGGAACTGCTGCACTGGGTCTGCACCAGGCCAAGGCTGCAGCGTGGACAGGGAATGACTTCAACCGCTCCAATAAAGAGCATCCAGAGAAGCTAAAGGTTGAATGTCTTTGGAGGAGGAAGCAAAGCCTGCTTTCTGAGCTCATCCAAGCACATTAGGTCCACGCTGTCTCCTAAGAGAGCTTTCTTACTTGGCTAATACAGCAGAAGCTGAGCTGGGGATCTCCAGCATCTGGACAATATGAGCTGGTGTAGCTTGGCGTTAATTCTGCGATAGGCTCAAGCGTGTTACAGACTGCTGGGGCTGTCTTTGATCTCCTATACAGGTTATTGTTAGGAGCGGTAAAGACACCTACTGCATAAGAGCAGGGCTGGTTCTGTACCAAAAGGCTGCTCCTGATTCTGAGGTTGGTGTTCAAATCCTTTAACTGTCTTATTGGACCAGGCTGCAGCTTGTCAGTTGATATTTCTGAAAGCTCAAATCAGTGCTGCTGGCATGCTAACAAAAAACTTAGCCAATCCCTTTAATTTGGTAGCCTGAATTGCAGAAGAATATAGTTTTCTCCACAAGAGATGGCATGTTTCAGGACAGAACAGAAGAGCCCGTTCCTAACAGTCCTCAGTTTAGGTGTTTTCTCCACAAAGAGTGAAAAATAGTTATAAAAATAATTTTGGTCAGTAGTTGTTGATGGAATTTCTCCTGGTGTTTCTGTACAAAATAGACTCAAGAGGAAAGGATTTCATGCACTTAGAATATATTGTCCCATAATTATTTGATTTTGGAGCATATTTATTTGAAAACAAACTTATAAAAATGAGGAAAGCCTCGCATGAGTCTTTTTTGTGGGAAGACCTGTGCATGGGAGCGACACAGGTCACCCCACACCTTGTCGCGGGGTCTGTGCACCATTGTCTGTGTGACTTTGATGGAGCTCCTGCTCTCTGTTTTCCAGGCAGAACCCAGATGTGCAGCTGCAGTTACAACAGAGACCACCTCACCACCACAGCCCGACTTCTTCTTTGACTTCCCTGGGATCTTTGACTTTGCTTCAGTCTCCGCCACCATCCAGGCTGTCCCCTTCCCAGCATCAGCCACCTCTGACCCCGAGCCAGGGAGATCCCGGTGTGCTGCCGCGGCCCCAGCCGCCGTTCCTGTCAAACCAAGTCCATCAGGGAGATCTGTACCGACTATGCCAGCCCTTCCTAGGCGCGCAGCAGCAGCAGGGCGATTCCTATTCAGTGATGTCTCGGGCTCAGCAGATACCTTCCCCGTATCAGCAGATGCAAGTAGATCCTTTTGCCATAGTTTCCAGGGCCCAGCAGATGGTGGAAATCCTGTCAGAAGAAAACCGGTCACTACGACAGGAGCTGGATGGGTGTTATGAGAAGGTAGCCCGGCTGCAGAAGGTGGGTGGTTTTGGATATCAAGCACCCTCCTGTGTCTTGTATCATCCATAATTGAATCATCTAACCTGCAACTGTTACATTCCTTGCTTAACGGATTATCTGCTTTAGAGTCTTTTAGATGCAGATTGATTAGGCTGTATCCTGCCCTTCTGAGCAGCAGCTTAACTTTCTCAGAAGACAGAATCAAAGCCTTCAGTTTTATTCTAACAGTTTATTGACCATAGTCAAAAGAGCATCTTTATCAGCTGTGTTGAAGAGGCTGACTGCTTGGCTCGCTTGGTTAAATTGAAGCTGCTGTTCTTATGTGCAGGATAGCAGCAGGCTTCGTTTTCCCATCAGTCCAAAAGACTCTAGAGACTGCAGGAAGGGCCCGTTTGGAATGACATGAGACCAGAGTCACTCAAGGAGACAACAGGAGACGTTGCTATAAAGCTGGTTGGCAGGACATTGTGCAAGACAAGTGCTGCTGCTATGGCTACATTAAAGACATTTGGACTGCAGGACTGAAACTAACACTCCTTTTGTCACTCCCTCAGTACCCCACAACTTCCATGAAAATTTAGTATCTTGTTTTAGATCGAGCTATTTGCCACATTTGGTTTTATGAAATGAGTAAGCGATGCTAAGACATTTTAAAAAAATATCCCAGTGAGACCTGTCATTAATGTGCATGTGTAGAGGAATTTTCATTGCAGCCTCATAGAAGTAACTTGTTGGTGACCAATGGTTTAAGGCTGTGCAGCGGGTCAGCTTTGCTGTGGCTTTGCAGCTGTGAAAAGGCTGACGGTACCTGCGGCTCAGGACTTTGCGGGCCTTGCTGTGCTCTTTGCACTCAGCAGTATCCAGGGCCGTAAAAGTGTGTGGCTGCTTTAAACACTTACTTGAGTTCAGGTGACACTCATTATTCCCTGTGTTACCTCTTTCCAGGGACGTATTATTTGTTTTGTTGTATTTTTCTGGAAGGTTCCTGGCCAGGAAATGCTTTAGAGCTTGACAGCTTCCTGATAATGAAAGAAGGGTAAAAATTCACTTCCCTCCACCCTACTGTTGATCGCTGGCTGTAGATGATACCGATGGGGTTTGCTGTTGCGTGGACCCGTATTTCCACAGCAATGCAAACCCATGGCTGGTAAGGAGAGGCAGAGGTGAATTTCCTTCTGCTCTGGGTGACCAGGGAGCCTTTACACTGAAGGCCAGATGGGAGGATAAAACATATTTTACTGCAAATATTTCCCTTCCCCCATTTAGTAAACTGAGTATTTAAAAGCACAACAAAGTTGTTGAAGTGTAAACGCAGAACATCAGGAGGTTTTATTATGGATTTTGGACCATAACAGTTACAGATCTGCAGAGTTTGTCAGTAACGCAAGATCTGCTGCTAGCATTTTTTAGCATAGTTTTGTCTGCTTTTCTTGTTGGATTTTATTTACTCGACTTGATATCACATTAGCTATCTATAGAAATGTTTTTTGCCCAAACTAACAGTAGTGCCAAACTGCTCCAGCCTTAGAAAAAAAATAGATTACATTTGCACTTGAATTTGCTGTATCTGTGCTCAGATCGTATTGGGGAACCAGAGCTGGAGTGTGAAAGGAGGGTCCAGATGTTCATTTCAACCATTAGTATTTACACAGAAGGGTCCATCACAAACCCAAGACTGTATCATTTTACCTAATGTATAGATGCAGGTTTCTGTCAATAAAGCTTGACAGAAAGTAATGTCCTTTTTGAGACTGAATGAAAAGAATTGTTAGTGATAAAAGAGTAAGTGCTTGTTTTCACTTCCCCTGCAGCTGGAAACAGAAATTCAGCAAGTTTCAGAGGCGTACAAAAACCTGGAGAAATCCTCCTCTAAGCGGGATGCCCTGGAAAAGGCCATGAGAAACAAGCTGGAAGGAGAAATTCGGAGGCTGCATGATTTCAACAGGGATCTAAGAGGTGAATGGAGTAAAACTTCTGTTGTTCGATTTTTTTTCTTTGTTCATTTGTTTTTTATTGTTACACTTATTGGGCAGGACAGTGTTTTGCTGTGGAAATCGCTGTGTCTGTTGGCGCAGCTGGGATGTGGCAGGATGCTCAGGTACATTCAGTAGCCTGAGGTTTCAAGCGCTTGCTGGGAGTGCAGGAAAGGCAGGTTCAGGACAGTGCTGCAGCCTGTTTCTCATTGAGAAGAAACATGTGATAAGCCGAACACTATAAACCAGATGCAAGCCTGGAATTCCCTCTTGTCTTATATCCTAGACACAATTTGTACAATTTGTTCAGTTTATACAAATGGAAAGACGTTTTGCTGACTGCCTAATCCCACACCAGGCATGTTCACTTTATTTCCTGTCCAGTGACCCTTTTGCACTGACATACAAACTGCAGGCCCTCTGTTCTTCCTGAAGGTCATGTCATTCCTTATCGATGCAGGCATCTGGTTTTTTGGATCTCCCTTCGTTTTCCAGAGTGAGATGTTATTAGTGTCTGGCTCTTGCTAAGAGGCTGAGGCACAATGTCGGCAGGCAGCGCAGAGTGATGTTGACTGGTATTTGACCTTAACGTGGGTCAGAGTTTATGCATTAGTTTGAAAGGTGAAAAATGTGCAATTTGAGATGTCCAGAGGTGCACAATTAGGCTTTTAAACTGTAAGTTTAATTTTTAATGAAATCCTTCTGATTGTCCTACATGTCATCTGCTCTCATTGTCCCATGGCTCTTACTAAGACTGTGTTCCCAGAAATTGTTTTATATCCAGGAATAAGGCTGTACAGTGGCCAGTGCCATTGAGGGGGATGGTACACGAAGGCCTGCATTAAATAATCTTATTAATAATAAAACACAGCATAAAGATTTCATTCTTATTTTCATACACTCGTATGGATTTCTAGCAACCTGCAGCAGCAGAACTGGTAAATTGTCCTTAGGGCTTTACGCTTTTCCCTAAAGTCAGGTAATTGGACAGCAGTGATTTAACCTTCTAACTATTAAGGTTTAGTGGAGAATTATAAGGAAATCTTTTAATTGCCTGGTGAGATTTATTTGGGTGGAAAAAATAAGATATCTTAACATTTGTAAAAATTGAAAAGATAAACTTCTTATGTGTTATAATTGTTTAAAGTAATTTCTTTGGAATTTTATTTAATCTATTTTGTCTCATTGAGGATATTTTCTCAAGGACTTAATTAGAAACATTTCAGAAGCGAGTGCCAGCTTTTCATAGGCTTTTTACTTTTGGCTGTGCAGAATCGGGAGGTGCTTTCCCCTTCTTTGCATTAGAAATGTCCTGAGCAGACGTGACTTACTGCTTGTTAGTTTCTAATTATTTACTGTTCCTTTTGTTGAAAAATTTTGCAGAGCGTATGGAGACAGCCAACAAGCAGCTGGCGGAGAAGGAGTTTGAGGGGTCTGAAGACAATCGGAAAACCATTTCTCAACTCTTTGCACAAAGTGAGTTATGCAATGATTTGAGTCACTAGAAGCACTCTGGTCGCCCTGGGAAGGGTAACAGCGCAGCGGGTTAGTGTAGTTCGGACCTGTTGGTTTTCTGCCGGGACAGAAGTCAGGGCGGTGACAGTCCAACCTGGCAGTGGAGAGAGGAGGAGGGATTCAAGAATTCCTTTTGTCAGTATGTAAAGTCCATCTGATGGCATTTAGTAGAGATTTTGAAGCAAATGTGAACTGTAAAATTAGGGTTTACCCCAGGATGTACAGGATAATTTATCTACCTATTTTGTCCCCAGTAAGCTTTGGAATTAAACCTTTCCAAGCTGACAAGGGTCTCAGCATGATTTAAGGCCAGGGAAACTGAAACATGGTAGGTCTCCTATCTCTTTCCTCTTTAATTTGCCACTGCCCTCTGCAGTGCAGCAAAACTAAAGGGGATGAACGCTGCCTGGTGTGCTGGGCTGGGTACGGGAACTCTGCACAGCAGTGGATTTATCACAAGGCAAAACAAAATGAGGGATGTGAAATGCTGCTTTTGCTCTGTACTGGAATGTCTTGAGGCCAACAGTGGCGAGCCAACTTTTCTCTCATCCCATAGTGTACTCCACCCTTCTGACAATGCTCACTTTTCTCCAATTGTTATATAAAAAGGTAACGCAATAAAATTGCAAAATAGAGATTTTCTGTGGTGTAACACCACACTGCTGCTACTCTGAGAAATGCTGGTATCCCTCTCTTGTGTTGTGTTCAGCTTATTTCTTGTGGCTTATGTTGCAAGCAGGCGGCTGTCGGGGTGTGAATTCACAACTCCTGAGGGTAGTGGAAAGTCTGAGTTTGCTCTTGCATTCAACTGGTTGGGTGGACTTTGAGGTTCGTAGGTTTACCCTCCTGAGGGTAGTGGAAAGTCTGAGTTTGCTCTTGCATTCAACTGGTTGGGTGGACTTTGAGGTTCGTAGGTTTACCCGGGGAGGTGGGAAGGTCCAAGCTGTGAGGCCTTACGTTCCATTTCTCCTTTTGTACGAACACAGAAATCACAGTGCTGCATTTTGTCAGTCCCAGCGTTCCTAGGGGTGCTGTAGGCACTTGTCAACTGAAGCAGTACCCATCTGGGGAAAAGTCTGGAACAAAACCTCCAAAAGCCTCGCTGTGAGCACTTACAGATTAATGAACAGACTGCTGGCACTGCCTGATACCTGCTGGCCTAAGGCCACCCTGTCTCATCTCGTTTTCTGCAATACATTTTAGCATGCTGACACCGTCAGCAACTCATTTCCAGGGCGGAGGAGACACGCTGGGATGGGAGAGATGGGGAGAAGAATAGGCAATGGTGACATTAGCCTCTGTGCCTGTGTCTGGTGTCACAGGCTGGCTCTGAGTTGCAGTCAGAGTTTGCTCTGCAAAGCTGTGGGTGCTGTTGGTGGACAGGTTTGTTTTGCAACCCGTGTGTGGGCTGTGTTGATTCCCTAGACGAAGGGAATTTTGAGCTACTCCGTGTTGCTAAAGCTTTGCTCCTGGCTCTCTGCTGGCAAAAGAAAGGGAATAATTGTGGTCCTGTAAATATAGTTATGCACATGCTTGCACAAACGGGCCTGTGTACTCCATATGCAGTCTGTCCTAACACCCAGGATCTTGTTCCTGTTTTTCAAGCCTTCCACTCCTTGTCCTCATTCCTTTGTCATGGGATGTTGGTTTCTGGAATGCAGTTTCTCTGGTGTCATCAGTGCTGGGTGTAGATTACTCCAGGGAGTATTCTGTGGTTATGTATCCAGCAAGTGTGTTAATGTTATCATTTTAGCTGGTTGGCTTCTGCTGGGACTGACTATACAAGGGACACCAGCTGTCTGTTGTGGCTTTGCTTTACACCTATTTGGTTTTTTAATGAAGACGGTTGCCCTGTTCCTGAAACACACAGCGTAGCTGCTCCCCCTAGGTCCAGCTCTTTCAGGGCAGCAGCAGCAAAATACCAGCTGCTATGCTTGGGGTGGCTTTAAGGCATCAGACTTGAACCCCCAGTGCTGTGCAAAAGCCTTTCTTGACCTGGAGGTTTGCTTCGAGCGCTGACAGAACAGGTACACGTGCCTCAGGTCTGGCCCAGGGGGTCACTTTTAAGGGCAGTAGAGGAAGACTGAGGAGCTCTCATTGCTCACCTGTGTTCTGACTGCTCTGATGGTGCCGCCAGCAAAGCGGGACAATGGGGTGTCACTTTGAGAAGGAGGACGGCTGCCCCAAGCGGGACAGCTTTCCTGTTGGTGGGGTCAGAGTGAGAAAAAGGAGCACAAGTTTTTCAGGCTCAGAAGTCTGCCATCTCCTCTTCGTAGCTGGGAATATTAAAATCACCCAGTTTGTTTTCTTTCCACTGCTGAAAGCTCAGAAGTAAAGAGGTGCCAAGCTTCACTAACATCTGCATAATCAGAGCAAATTCCCTAACTGTACTGAGTGATGAGTGTTCTATTCCTTCTTGCTAGCATTGGGGCACATGGTTGCTTGAAGGTAGCATGCTTGTTTTTCATGGTTACAAGTCCTCCTCTTCCTTGAAAGCCATGTGCTTTCTCCCCCACACACTCCTCAGCACTAGATTTGCATTCTCTCTCTTATGCAGAGTTCCAGTACAATCTTTCCTTCACCTTTGGAGTGAAAGACTCCTGAAAGCTAGAGGACTGTCCGTTGATAACTCCCACTTTGTTTTGATAGACAAGGAAACACAGCGGGAAAAAGAGAAACTGGAAATAGAACTGGCTGCTGCGCGCTCTACCAATGAGGACCAGCGAAGACACATCGAGATCCGAGACCAGGCCTTGAACAATGCTCAGGCCAAGGTGGTGAAACTGGAGGAGGAGGTAAGGATGCCGGGAGAGAGAAATCAGGATGGCGTGGGTTCCAGTAAAAGTGAGTGTGGCAATGAGTTTGTCTTGGGCAAGGTATAAGGAAATGTGCTTGCTTCAAAGCTATTTATGTCGACTTAGCTTTGTGTTGGTTAGCTAAACCACTGAACTGTGCACAAATCTGTGTTTCCTTGGAAGTGGTTTTGTCTAAGCAGCCATGTTTCGTTTTCTTTTTGTTTCAACTGATAAAAGTGGCTGGAGCTGAAATCCCAGCCCTGGCAACCTCCTGAACTTGGCAGAAATTCAGATCTGGATGGACTTTTAACTAATATCAAATGAATGCAACTTGTCTCCTTGCCAGGTGTTCCACTTACACCGGCGTATCGTGGCTCACAGTGCAGATCACCGTATGTGCCCAGCATTTGTAATAAGCTGGCCGTGACCTTGGTTGTTTTCTCTCCGTTTCCTCCCCTCCGAGAGGGGATAATGCATTTGAGCTGCTTAGCTGGGCAGCTTTCACAGCGGTTTCTTTTGTAGCCGTGTCCCTGCCACTCACGCACAGTTCTCACCTCACTGCCCTTCTGTGTCATGGTGTCCGTCCTCTTTCCTCCCGCCTACTCCTTTCCTCTCCAAGGCTCCATTTCCCGCTCCAGCTTCTGCTTCCGTTACTCCTACTCTTCCTCCGTAGAGAGCCTCTGGAGGAAATCCCATGGCCCAGCACACTTCCTCCACAGCACGTTTGTTCTCTGCTCCTTGGATTCTGCCATCTTCCTGCCCTCTAGCACTGGCCATCACCTTCACTGCACACATTGGCAAGGCCACTTAGAAGCGTCTCTTGGGGAGGTGCTCACGACACGGCTGGCGGGGGCGAAGCCACACTTCATGCTGCCCCAGACACAATCTCCTTGGCCTGCCCTGCCTGTGTGCTTCTGCCTCTTGTCTGCAGGCTCAAGCTGTGAGCTTTGAGGGCAAGGAGCTCCCATTTGTACAGCACTTAGCATCGCCAGCGCTGGGGAACCAGGTTCTGTGCAATACGAATTATAAATAAAGAACAGAGTCAGAGAAATGCTTAAATATCACTGACCACATTCAGCCTGGAGCACAGTTGACAAGTCCATTGATTTCACTGGAACTGCAGCCTCTCCTGGCAAAGCTGACTCGCACCTTTGTTGCTCAGGGGCACAGGGATCATTAGGTTATAGGGCAATTTAAGCTTGACATGATTCTCTTTGGCTCTAAAACTACTGTGTCACTCAGTCCTGCAACATATAGGAGCTCTTTGGCTTCCATTCACATTTCAGCACCTTATTACGCTAAAAGCCTGGTGTTTGACTAACTTTAAGTGCACAGGACATCCTTTTGGCATCCCTGGCACCATTCACATGCTTGGAGTCCATGCGTATGGAGGTGCTGTGGTGAGCCAAGGCCGGCACACACAGCGCCTGGCCAGGTCGAACCTCTGTGTGGGCACTAATATTGGCTTCCTCACAGTACAGTTGAAGGCTTTGGAGGTAATAATAACTGTATGTTGTCTTTTCAAAAGACCTCTATTGTTTTACTAGAAGAATTTGGTTCAGCACTGTTGCAAAGTATTTCTGCCTAGGTAAAGTAGTAAAATAGGTAAGTTACTCTGGGCCATATTGCGTGATAGCTTAAAAACCACACATATGCTGATACAGAGTGAAATGCCCTGGTCTGGACTGCATGAGGGCTTGTGGTCATTTGCATCCACCCTTTGCTGGGATCCCAGGGTGTGCAGGAAGTGCCACCCTTCCTGTTGGAGATAAATATGGAAGCGTCTCAATGAGGGAAGGGGAATGAGCTCTGCTTTTTCCTAGAGGTGAGGGGGAATAAGGGGAAACAGAAGGGGTAAAAAGTCACTTTTGCAGGTTTACCAAATCACTTTTTAATGACATACTTAGGCTTATAAAGCATTTGTTGCCTTATTAGTAGTAAATTGTGGGAACTTCTCAAATCCCCAAGCTGTTTAGTAACTTACCGAAAGACAGCCAAGCGAGCTGTTCAGTGCTCAGGGCGCCATTCAGAAGGGACTGTAAATGTCAGCCTGAGTTAGTGACGTTCATTGACCAAGATATATGAACTATTTGTCAGTTATTTCTTTGATTCCTGCCAGCTTAATCTGAGTTCCTAGTCCCTGTAATTGTCAGGAATTTCCAAACTAGTCCTGCAGAAGAGGGTGGAGTTTCTTCTGCCGAGCTTTGGCAGCCGCTCTGGCTCAGGGCCCGACGGAGCTGTGCAGGTTTCACTTGGTGCATCCTGTAATGTAAGTTTTCAGCTTTTTCCCCCCCACACTTCTGTTTTGACTTGCTATTAAGTAGAGCTACCCTGCCTTATATTCACCATATCCTTTATAAAAATAACATTTCCGTTCTAATGAGACCCATAAGCCATATATCACTATAGCTGAATTTAAATATTGCGTTTGAATGGGAACTTCCAGATTCTTTTTAAAATCCTTTGCCTGAATTGCTAGTTAGGGCAAAACCACTCATCTGTAAAATGTAGACACTTGTCTATTCCTATGGAGCTTCGAGAACTTTTATGTACATTGCACTATATCATGCAAGTTAGAGGAAAGGAAGAGATGAAGGGACGCTGAATGTGATGGAGAAAGGAACAGAAGCAAAAGTAGACGTTCGCAGGGGTGAAATGACTCTTCAAATTTAGAACAAGCTGCAATAAAAGTTTTAGGTAGTGTGGAGTTTGTTGCTGCAAAGTGCTAAAAAGAGTGAGTGACCATGGGTATTTCAAACAAATATGTCTACAAACAGGCTTGCTAAGTATGTGTGTGTTTTATATGGAATATTTAAACTTTACTACATCTCTACTATACATAAAGATACCCAGTAATTAACCTGTATTTTCACTACTTCATTTTCTTTCTTCCCTTTAGCTGACGTTCCACGGTTATACATATGTCAGTAGCTTATTAAAATTGTTTCTAGCAAAGTATTATCCTGGTTTTTAAACCTCAGATTATTTTCATTACGTGCAATAAACAATAAATTTGAGATAAATTAAATCTATTCGAGGCGAAATACATGTTGGCTTAAAAACGTATATCACAGTCAGAAATTGTTAGCGATAATGTTTTTGGGTAAAGCAATGACAGATTCTCCTTTTGGAGCGGGGATTGCCGTGATGGCCTCGGTTTTGATGCGAGCACTGATGGCTGCAGCGGGTGGGCAGCTGGTGGCTGGTCACACATGGCCCGTATGTGTGAGCGTTTAAAACAGCCGCGTTGCCACCACCATCTGCCAGCCCAGCGCACACCTCGAGAGCCTTTAGCAAACAGAACAGATGGTCACACTTCGCTTTGCTCTGGGCCAAGGGCAGAACTGCAGAGTTTATAGAAAGGAGCATCCTGAGCAGGCTGAGGCTCTGGGTAAAGGCTTGTTTGGGATATTGAGTTTCACGCCAAATACTTCATCTAACCACAACTGCTGGGTGTAGAGGGTACAATTACTACTGCTCTTGCACTTTTAAAGAAAAAAACAAATCCAGAACTTTCGTTGAACTTGGTCATTTCTGCTTACTGGGTTAATTCATACCATGGAAGACCACACTTCAACTTAAAAAATGTTTGTAGGGTTTTTATATAGCATGTAACTTGTGCTCCTTTGCTCCACCAGTATACAAGCCACTGTTTTAATGAGTGCCTTAAGGAGGCAGCTGGGAAAAACAGTGAATACCACTCCGAAGGCATAAATATCTCCTCTTTCCATTGCAAGGTGTGTACATGAGGAGGGCAAAGAGTAGCCAGACATCCTCTATATGGATGCAAATTGGGGGCTGGGGGAAGAGAAGAAGTTTGAATGAAATATCTTTTAGAAAAGTGGCTTGCATTTAGGAGCTATAAGAGCTTTCAGCCATCAAAATTCAACATAAACCAGATGCCAGAGCTAAGACGACGTATTAATTTCTCACTCAGCTATTGTGGAGAGAAATGGCACACTGTTTCCAATAACACTGAGGGTTCTGGCTGTGAGAAAACGTAGAAACCTTCATTTCCAAATGACATCTATTGTACTTTATATGCTCTATCTGAGATACTTTCAGAACAGAGCTCTGGCATGTAGGGAAGTGACCCAAAGGAGAGTTTGTGTGCGTGAAGGCTTGTCCGTTTTATTCCGCTCACTTCTCTGGCTCTAAAACATAATTCCTGGTCCCCACAGCTTTCTCTCACTTAAATGCTTAGACTGTCAGAGCCATATAACTACTCCTTTGAGGACAGAGTTGCTTTTAGAGAGGATGCTTTTTGGATGCCTTATCATTCCTGGATGCGTAGGGTGGGGAGGAGAGGAAACTCCCTCGCTGTAACTACTGTGTGTGTGTCTTTCATGACCGGCGTTCTTGGAACAACAGAGAACGGGCTTTTTATTGCTGTGTGGCTGCCTATCGTATTCCGCCTGTTAGCCATTTTCCAGAGGTGGCTTTGAGAATTATAACTTATTTTAACATAAACAGAGAAACAACGTTATGACATTCCCATGCAACAAACACGGTTCCCCAGCAAGAGGATAGAGTTACCAAATTGCTTCAGCATGAGTTCTTGCTGAGGGCAGTGGCGCCTTGTTGGGCCTGAATTCAAACAAACCAAGGGTTCAAAGGCATCCTAGAGGAATATATTCCAACTGCAAGAGGGAGAGGTGATTTAAACGTGCTCGCTCCCTTTTATTTTTTACTACATTTCTGCCATAGCAGGCAGATTCTTGTGGGGAAACACATTTTCAGCTGCATCTGAAGGAATTCAGCTTTAGGATAAACCCCAAATGTAATGAAAACACCCTGAATATATTAAACAAAGGACTTTGAAGACATCAGAAATAGTGGGTGTGAGAGAAGCAGATGCTGACGAGCGTTCCCAGTTTGCTGAAACAGGAGCTGTCCAAGACGAAGAGGGGAATGGCTGGTTTGTCAAAATGCCTGCGGGTGTTTCTGAATCACCGCTGGCTGGGCAGGAAGTTTTGTCTTCTTCCCCAGAAAAGCTCTTTGCTGAGTAACGCATCTGGAAGCGATGAATCTCTTTACAAAAGAAGATCCTTCCTTCCTCCTCACCTGCTGTGGCCAGGACTGCGTTTGTCCTGCAGAGGCAGCTTCTCCCTCCCTTGCATCTGGTGAGCTGGCGGTGAAGATGCCTCGTTCGCGTGTGTTCCCGCTTGCTGTGCTGCGTGTGTGCCCCCCGTGCCCCCTCCGGAGCCTTTCTTCTGCCATCTCGGGATGAGATTGCATGGTTTGTCAAGGACTTTGCTGAGAAGCTGTCAAGGGTTAGATTGCGGGGTGGCAGTCAAACCCTGGCAGGTGTATTGTTCACCTCCTCTCCCCTCCACTTCCCCCTTTTTTCCCTCCCTCTCCCCCCTTCCCACTCAGCACAGGCGATCGGGAGGGAAAGAAGGACAGAGAGAAGAGAGCTGGAAAAATTAAAGATGTTTTACTAATGCTGTTAATAAGAATAGAGGAAAATAATACAAAATATACAAAACCAATCTTGAAAGTCTCAGCAACTGCAGAGCCGGCACCCAAAGTCCTGGACTGGACTCTGCAGCCAACCGGAGCTGGATTCAGTCTGTCACTGGCCTCAGTTGCAGGGACGACTAGCAAGGTCCTCTCCTAATGTCGGCCATAGGGAAAAGGGACGAGATCCTCGTGATCTCCCATTTTATATGAAGTATTCACGTGAATGGAATGTTATACACAGTTGGTCAGTTTCTCGGTCACTTGTTTCTCGTTGTCCCTCTCCCGAGATGTCCATCCGTGCTTATCAATAAGTTTGCATTCCATTGCTAGGTTTACCAAAACATGTGTCTGCTTCTCCAGAAAAATGCAGTTAATATGAAGCTTTAGCTGGCAGGCAAATTCACTGAAAGAGAAACTTGTTTTTAACAAAAGCAGGGCAGAAGCCCAAATCAAATGAAGGAGCAGGATTTGTTTGGCTTTAAGAGTGTTAATCCCTTTTCTGCTGGGCAGTTTAGTTTTAATCAAGTGTCCCTACTTCTGACAGGAACCTGTTGTCCTTGGACATTGAGTTGAGACCGTGCAAACGTGCTCTGCAGCAGAGAGCCCTGCAGGTTGCCTGCTCCCAGGCATTGTGTTGTCTTAGAATGTCTTGTCTTCCGTGAAAGGGTTCTGAGGACTAGTCTCCGTTTTCTAGCTTTAGTGAATTTATTCAATAATTTCATTCCTATATGTTTGAAGTGGTGGATTCATTTTCCATTGCTGGAAGCCCTGCACTTGAGGGATCTCGGCGTGCAGGCATTTTCAGGCAGTAAATCTTTCTGAATAACTTGGAAACAATTGCTCTTCATGTTAGCCAGACCCTTGTGAGCGATGAATCCCAAGTGCATCCTCCTCCTCCCAGCTGGCTCTCAACTGCAGAAAGCAGCTTTGACAAGGGATAGAGGAAATAAAATGAAGACAGAAATACTTGATTGGGAGGCCAGGAAATTTTTCGGGGGTGTTCCCTGCATGAATTAGCACTTTTGTGTGCTAGATTTCTGCAGAGTCCCAAGCCAGTCGTTGCCATCTTTATTTTTCTTGTCCTCAGCCCTGTTTCAGAATTTCTGTAAGCGTCACAGTGGATGTGGAGTGGAGAGTGACTGCTCTTGTTTAAAATGGTTTAATTAGAAAATCTGGTTGTGAGAATCGAAGCCCGACCTCTGATACTGCGTAGGACGTTTCCCAAAGCAGTCAGGGATTGACCTGGAGAAGATACGCAGGTGATTGAAGTTGTGCCATGTCCCGTAGGGAATGCCAAGGAGGGACACGGCCACGCCGAAGCACCGCGCTGAGGTTATTTGGGATCTCACCGCCTTCGAGTGGTGTTATAATAAAGCTATTATGATGAGTAAAATGCTCTGCATTTTCAGGGCACCCTCCAAGGCAAAAGAGTTACAATACATTATATGAGCATGCGCTTGCTTCTTAGTTAAATGCAGTACCATCAAAAGGAAAATCACTATCTTGTCAAACGGATTTAAAATGATATACCGAAAGGTGTGACCACATCCTTGTGAAGCGTCAGGAATGAGCTCCTATCTAGAGCACGTGTTCAGGGCAAGGCCTGTTGCAGAGAATTGCAGTGTCCTTTGATGCCGTCTCCCCCATGGTAGATGTTGCTGTGGCCTTTGGCACTGAGCAGCCAGTTTTTGTTCTTTGCTGGGAGAGAGTGGGGAATCCATGGCAAATGACCAAGAACAAGCCTCAGCACGCTGCCTTTTCTTTTCCTCCCATCTCACTCATGTCCGCAGCACCCTGGCAATACTCAGGAAACTGCTTCCAATTCCTGGCTTAGGAAAACACGATCGTACTCTCGATCTATGGTAATGAAATCCCTCTGTGCTTGGAGGAATTATTCCTGGTCCTCTTCACATTCAGAGGACAGATCGAGTCAGATTTAGAAAAGAAGTAGAGAATCCTGGTTCGCAGAAAGGTAAGTTGTTCCTCCCAAATACTGGAAATTAATGGCACTGTCACAATACGCGCTGGGTTGACTGAGTGCAGGGAGTGCGTGAAATGAAACAGCCTTCTATATAAATGATAATTGTGTCAAAAGACACATGGGGAAGGCTGAGTTGTCTGGAGCACAGACGTGCCTTTAAAGCTTCCTGAACATCTGTGTTCCAAAAAACCCGAATGTGATCTGAGGGATTCCTGAATTAATTCTGGTTTTAAGCCACTAAAAAAAAAAATACACACGCAAACCCCAAATTTTCTAGCGTTTCTAATTCTTCCTGATGCTGGCAGGTGAAGCGTAATTTTCACAGAATCACAGAATCGACTGGGTTGGAAAAGCCCTCAGAGATCATCCAGTCCAACCCTTGGTCCAACTCTAGTCTGTTTACTAGATCATGGCACTAAGTGCCATGTCCAGTCTCAGTTTAAAAACCTCCAGGGACGGTGAGTCCAGCACCTCCCTGGGCAGCCATTCCAATGCCTGACCGCTCTCTCGGTAAAGAATTGCTTTCTAATCTCCAGCCTAAATTTCCCCTGGCAGAGTTGAAGCCCATGGCCCCTTGTCCTATTGCTGATGCCTGGGAGAAGAGCCCAATCCCCACCTGGCTAGAACTGCCCTTCAGGTAGTTCTAGGGAGTGCTGAGCTCACCTCTGAGCCTCCTCTTCTCCAGACTAAACAAGCCCAGCTCCCTCAGCCTCTCCCCATAGGGCTTGTGCTCAAGTCCCTTCCCCAGTCTTATTGCTCTTCTCTGGACCCGCTCCAGCACTTCAATCTCTTTCCTGAGCTGAGGGGCCCAGAACTGAACACAATACTCCAAGTGTGGCCTCCCCAATGCAGAGCACAGGGGAAGGGTCACTGCCCTTGGCCTGCTGACCACACTATTTTTGATACAGGACAGGATCCCATTGGCCTTCTTGGCCACCTGGGCACACTGATGGCTCATGTTGAGCTTCCTGTCCATTAGTCCCCCCAGGTCCCTTTCTGCCTGATTGCTCTCCAGCCACTCTGTGCCCAGCCTGGAGCTGCAGGGGGTTGTTGTGGCCAAAGTGCAGCACCCGGCACTTGGCCTTATTGAACTTCATCCCATTGGAATCAGCCCATTTTTCCAGTCTATCCAGATCCCCCTGCAGAGCCCTCCTGTCTTCCAGCAGGTTGAAACTCCCTCCCCTTTCCCCTTTTGTGAAGGGGACAAAAAGTGCTGGTTGTGGAAAGCCAGCGGAGGCGGCGTGCGGGTGGCGTGGGGCCCGTGCGTGTGCGGGCAGCGCTGGCGAGTTGGGCAACGGCGTGTGTTGCAACATCTCACCTGCAGGTTCAGCTGACGGGAGCGCTTTCAAAGGGAATGTTGCAGCGAAATTTCTGTGTCCTCATTACTTTTTTGGCTGGGCTCTTGGTATTCTTTGAATGCGGGCCAAAAAGTTCGTCCGCACATACGCGTATGCAAGTTTGCTAATTATGAAACTAGAAAAATGCTGTGAGTGGCTGCGTTTTGCAAAGAGAGCTTTCCCTGTGTGTTGGAAAGCCTTTCAGAAATTTGCATGCTTCGTGGTAGGTAATAAGAGACAAAATGTCTGTCCTTCCTTCCTTTTTATAGAGAAGAGTGGAGGAGGAGAGCAGATTTTCAAGAGATTATTATTCAATCCAATGCCTATTTCACTGTGAGCGAATTTATTAGGTTGTTCCTTACTCTTGTCCAGGTCAGTAATCTCATGTGCAAAACTAAGGTGCTGGGTGCTCTCCATTTCTAGGTGCTGCTACTGACTCATAGTTGATCATTTTTGGCTCGTTACAGAACTACTATGAGCTGCTGTTAATCTAAGTGTAAAACTAGTGCATTAATAAACACTTTATTAGCATCTGAGAAAGCTTAAATAAGTATTATTAAGCACTACGATCTGGGATAAAAAGATCTATTAAGTATAACCTAGTGGAATATTAAGTTGTTTTAAAATGTTCTTGTCCCTCCCATTGCAAACAAGCTTGAAATTTTGAGCAATCAAAGAATAAAAATACCCGTCTACCATGCATGTGCCGGTGGGAAGGCCTTTGGCTGGGTTACTCACTATTTATTGTAACTTTTATTATAAAATAAAAGTAAATACCTCTAGGGCAGCAACATTCAAGCTGTGAGATTAGGTGCCTGCTGACTTTACAAAGAGAAGAAAAAGATACCGTATCTGGGATTAATAGTGTGTGGGGATATTTTTCTCTTTGCGGTTCCCATTGCAGTCTCTGGATTGCCTCAAGGAACAGGAGTGCGAAAGGGGAGAATTTCGAAGAAACACATGATAAGGCCCTTTTGGAAGGAAGGTGCGATGTGGGAACGGCTCGTGTTGCTCAGATCAAAGCCCAGCAAGCCCGATGTCCTGTCCCTGCCCAAACCTACAGCAGGTTCCTAGGGAACGCTATCAGAATGGGGCCAACAAATGGCCATACTCTGCCAGAATACTTTCCGCTTCCAAGAAGGACTTCCTGAGACAAAAGTGCTGTCTTTTGTCTTTAATATCCCTCAGTGGACTTTTCTTCTGTGAAGCTGGAGAGTAGCTCTTTGAACTCGCATAAGGGAGTCTGTGTTTTGCATTGTGGTGCTTCTCTAGACTTTGGCTCTGGCTGTTAGGAAAAGTTTCCTTCTTCCTGTGCTGTTTGTATTTCAGGGTTCCTGACAATCAGCTAGAAATCAATGCCCCAGCTTTGCCGCAGAAGGCCAGTGTATTGTGATTGTTAGCGTTTTCCTTAACAGAAAATTATGTCCATAGGTGTGCGGTATTCTATAGATTAGAATAGAGTTGAGCCCTGGAGGTGTTATTGGTTTTAATTCATATTTTAGTTTGGTTTTCTGCCTGAACTGTGGATTAACCTTGCTAGGACGGTTGTTGGAGGTCTCAGCATTTTCGTTGTGAGGCAGGATGGCAGCTCGGTTTGCAGGTGAGCGATGGAGGATGGCGGAAGGGTCGGGGCAGGGGATGGAGCAAGACCTCTGGGGTCACACTGGGCCCAGACGACCGCGAGGAACGTCCCGAGTGCTCAAATCAACCTGACTGCACAATCAACCTGAGAGCACAGGCCGTGTCCACGCTGTTGTTTTGTTGTTATGGGACTGGAATAGGATCCTGCAAGTTTTGATTCAGTTTCTGTTTAATCTCATAAAAACCTTGCCAGGAATTTTCAATATTGCACTGAAAAGCATTCCATCCTTGTGGACCAGCTCTAAACTCCGCTTTTGCTACAGTTACCTTGGAAACGTGTCAAGTCACTGAAACACTCTCTATTATGAACCCAGATGCCCCTTCTAGCCCATTGCTGCTCTCAGTCATTTGCAACAGATAATTATCTCAGTTTCCCCGTTGTTACTATGGGGTCAGTGAGTACAAAAAGAACAAATATACCTAACAGAGATGGGAAAAACCTGTAACATCCCGAGTGTTGAGTCCCGAGCAGGACCTGAGGCTCGCTGACAGCAGTCGCCTGGACACGGCTGGCGATTCTGTGCTCTGCAATGTGCACAAAGCCAGAGGTTCACTCGTTCTCATTATTTAACTAATTTTGCATTTCCTTCTTTTGTTTCAGCTCAAGAAGAAGCAGGTCTACGTTGAGAAGGTGGAGAAGATGCAGCAGGCCCTGGTGCAGCTGCAGGCAGCGTGTGAGAAACGGGAGCAGCTGGAGCACCGGCTGCGGACCCGGCTGGAGAGGGAGCTGGAATCTCTCCGCATGCAGCAGGTACCTACCCGTTCCCTGGGCCACACTAGGTTTCTTATAGGATTGTACACTGTACCCCACCCCACGCATGAAAAGAAGGGTAGGGGTTTTTTTTCCACCTTGTAAAATTACTAATGTTTTCTAGAATCATGGATTTGCTCGCCATTGTATTGTTTATACTTGATGTAATTCTTCCATTCCAACCAAACTGTTCAGATGAGAGAGCAAGAGGGGATCCATCACTTGGCAAGATGCAGACATAGCCATGTAGACAGATGGTGTTCTATCTTTAAGGAACCTGGTTCTATTTACTTCTAAATTATTTTTTAAAATATTGTTCACAGTTTGAGATTTTATATAAAATTAATTAACAACTGGCCTGAAAAGAGACCCTTAAAGAAACTTGGGCATTTTAAAAGCCAAACCAAACCAGCAAAACCAATCCTATAAATGCAGTTGATGGAAACAGATGGGAGTTTCACATAGAGTATATTCTTATGTTTGTAACATGAGTCTTTTTCAGTGAAAAGAATGAATGAGAAGTAGGTTGTGCATGGTGTTCTGAACTGGATGTGAAGTTTTAGATTTATTTCGACCTATGTCAAACATAGGTGAACTGTCAGGTTTGTACATGTTACTGGAAATAGGATGCAGGCCTGTGTTCTAAATCACATTTAGTTTCAGGTTATGTTTATCCCCCAACTTCTGCCTCCGTATGGGAATGGATACTTAAATCTTACTTGTATTTTTGTGTTGGCTTTAGTAGGAGTGACAATAATGATGAGTTTCTCTGTGTTCCCTTTGGAGGATTAGGTACTCTGAACTCCACAGTTTTTGACATTGGGCCTGAGTCAAGACAAAAAAATAGCTTTCTTGTCATGGTTAAGAGTTCTGAACTGAACATCAAATAGCTTGTCTGCCCAATGTATTTTCTTTTTTTTAATTTCTAAGTGAAATGTCCTGCCAGCCCCGATGAGACTTCCATACAAAACTGGGCTTTTTTTCTTCTTCTTTTCCTGCTTTTGGAAACCAGCGCCAGGGGACATCTCAGGCTGCCAATGTCTCGGAGTACAATGCCACGGCGCTTATGGAACTCCTGCGGGAGAAGGAAGAAAGGATTCTTGCTCTGGAAGCTGACATGACCAAGTGGGAACAGAAGTACCTGGAGGAGAGTGTGATGAGGCAGTTTGCTCTGGATGCAGCAGCAACTGTGGCTGCTCAGAGGTAAATGACACTTTTCATAGTACAGAGATTCTTTTCTTTTTCCAGCTGAATGTCGTGTTTCCCCGCAGGGAATGCTGTCGTGCCACCCTCCCGTGGTACCTTGTCTTGCGGTCTGAATGGCTTCTCAGACTTCTGGACGCAAGTGGAGCTTGGCTGCTTTTCCTGGGAGCTGTGCAATTGCCAGCAATTAGAAGCTTTTTTCCAGGAGAAGATTCCTGCACACGCAGGAGCCATATTCAAGACTAGAATGGTCCTGAGCCGTTCCTAGAAGCCGTTGATTCAAGAATAGGTGTCTGAGGAGGGGTTTTTAACATGTTTTTTAAACAGGAATCAGTCCTCACTGAAGTCATGTGAGATGGGGTGAGCTTGGTGATTCACATCATTCACCCTGAATGGTTTACTTGTTCTCCACAATGTTTTTGCAAATTACTTTGTGGTATTGTCCTCAACGTGGCTACTAACCAGAAACATCTACTAGGAGATTCTGCTCCAGACCTTCTGCTGTGTATGGTGTGCACTGCTCATGGGGAGAGTGGCTGAAATTCGGTAACAAGCTCGCATTCCAACACAACGATACAGAAACACTTATTGTGGCTGTAAATAGGACCAAGTGCTTCAGCGAGTTGGTAAACAAGAGCTGTTGTTGGAATGCAGCTCTTCAGCTTAACGTATTGCTTACATATCATTTCATTGCTCGCTAGTTTCTGATTCTTGGTGGCAGGTTTTATTTTAGATTGTTTCATGAACCAGATTAAATAGGGATGTTATCACAGCTGGCTTCCTAGCTCGTAAGTTCATGCTAGAATCACAGGGTAAAATTGCAGATCTGCTGTGTTAGTGTTTAAAGACTTATCTTATCTTGCTCCAGAAGCAGGCTGTTATTTTCGGGGATTGATGCTGCTTGTGCACTGTTTTCCGCCTCCCCAGGGACTCTTTAAAGACTCTTGCTACTACTTGTCCATAGAGGCCACAGTATATTTTCAGCGTGCGCTGATAAGTAGGGGTCTGGCCTATTGTTTATCATGGAATGAGAGTGGACTTGTTCGGCTTGTTCAGGTTTTGTTAAATGAACAAGAGTGCCTTCCAGTCAGAAAAGAGCCAACCTTTGTTTTTCCATTTCCTTCTAGCTGCTTCTCCCCTAAAACAGAGTATTCCATTAGTGTCAATAGTTCCACAAGTTATACGCAGTTGGCACCTCCTTCAAAAATACAGGTTGTGAGGGATTTCACTAATTTCAGCGGCAACCTCATCTATACTGCGCACGCATTTCTTGCCCTCTTCTTTGCTAGTGGAACGTAGCGTCCCTTAGGGAGCTGAGGTTGCAGGAAAGATGGTTTACAGCGCAGACAGGAACTGCGTCAGCTTGGGTTTCTTTGATGAATGACCTTCTTATGCCCTTCGCATTGGTGCTTTGCTGTTCCTGATCCCAACTTCTGCAGAGTTAAAGGTGCATTTTCCAGACAGTTCTTAGACCTGCTGGCCCTGAGAGAACAGATTTCTGATTGCAATGAATTGGTAACTCCACAGTTTTTGTGTGTTTGTTTTCGAATTATGTTAATGCATAGCTATGTCAGTAAAATGCTCTTAATGTTGATGCAGAGTGTAGCACAGTGAGTTTGTTCTGACTGAACAGCAACAAGTAGAATGAAATATTGGTTATGTTTTGATTAGTGGACTGAACAACTATCACATTCTTAGTATCAGGCAGTATATGGAATCAGGCTAAAACTGTTTCGAGCCCACTCCAGGTGTTTTGGACCAAGCTGCTTAGGATTGCTTAAGAAACTTCCATGCCCAGTTCCCTTCAATACTCAGATTCACTGTATGATACTGTTGGAAGGGGAAGGGGAAAAGCTTTATATCCAAAGCGAAGTTTGTGCTGTTTCAGTTGAAGAAAAGTGCCAAGTGCTCTATACCATCCTTCTCCCTCCCTGTGTCCTTTGATTTGCCTCGTTGATCAGCTTATCGTAGTACAGTGAATCAGTCAGATTATAGACTGGCCCGAGATGGACAGCAGATTGACTATTGTTATAATGACTTGCGTATTTTTTTAAACCTTCTTTCTTTAAGACTAGAAGTTGGATTTTTGGAAGACACTGAGCAAGCTAAATCTCTAAAAAGTGGATTTTCTTGTTTGTTACTTTTGAGCAATAATTTCGTGCTGCTGGGGGGAAAGCAGCAAACTTAGCTGGTCCCTCATCTGCTCTGCTGCTCATTCCCAGGGACACGACGGTGATCAGCCACTCGCCCAACCCCAGCTACGACACCTCGCTGGAAGCTCGCATTCAGAAGGAGGAGGAAGAGATCCTGCTTGCCAACAGGAGGTGTCTCGACATGGAGGGAAGGTAGGATGCAATTTGGTCCTATCTGGCTTCTTTAGGACAGGGATTTTAAATAAATTGTTTGGGTAGACACCTGAGAACCAGAAATTCTTGTGTTTTCACTGGTAGCAATGATATGAGATGCCAGATGCTCATTTAGCCAAGGCAATATCTACATAACACTCAAAACCTGTCTTGGTACCGTGGGCTAATGCAGAAAAGTCGTCTTAGATTTTTTGCATCTAGCTTGTTCCACTTCTCTCTTCAGGGCATCTTCATCAGACCCCGGGCTCCAGCCACCTCTTGGCAGTCCCACAGAAGTGTTTTCCCTGGGGTTAGGTCCAGTACAGACTCCCCAAAGTGTGTTAATACTCATCTTTTTGTTGGTCTCATGTCCTGCATGTAACTCTCAGCTTTGTCTCAAAGCCCCTTCCGTGGCTGTTTGGAGTAGCTTCCAACAACCAAGGGTGTGTGGGTATCTCAGTGCCGCTCTCTCATGCATGTGTGCAGAAAATCTCATGCGTGATCTGCTCTGGCAGGCTGGTAAGCACCCAGTGTTCAGGGCAGTAAGCTCCATGGCATCCTGTCTGTGCCTCCCCAAGTGCCCAAGGGAGTTGTAGTCACAGCCGTGGGGGCACTGAGAATCTCAGCCCAAGGAGCCCAGAGTACAGGTACATTGTTTTTCTTTGCACTTTTCAAAAAGGATCAAGACTCTGCACGCTCAGATCATTGAGAAGGATGCCATGATCAAAGTCCTGCAGCAGCGCTCCCGCAAGGAGCCGGGTAAGACAGACCAGCTCTCCTCGATGAGACCCGCCAAGTCGCTGATGTCGATATCGAACGCTGGCTCGGGCTTGCTGTCCCACTCGTCCACGCTGAGCAGCACCCCCATCCTGGAGGAGAAGAGGGAAGACAAGAGCTGGAAAGGCAGCCTAGGTAATTTTTAAATAACAGTGGCAATTCAGATATACGAGTTAGAGGGGAGGCAGGAGCAGCAGAAGGCAGATGATGTCTTGGACAAACAGATCAGCTGGCCTAGCGTGCAGTAAAGCTGACTGAAAGCAAGATGGGACCCATTTGGAACAACTGCTTATTTTAATCATTTGCGAAATAGTGACTTCTGATGTCCATGCTCTGTCTTTAAAATATGTGAGCATTTATTCCCAATTTGGTACCTGACTTTAAGGATACTTGAGATCTAGTTTTCAGAGTTCTAAGCACTTGCTTTCACTGGGTTGTTACAGCTGTCTGGAGGTGTAAAGTCTCCTTGAATAGGAGCAGAGATACTAATTGCTATCCTGTAGTGTTGTACCTGCACTAACATGACTTCTGTCTGGAATGGCTCAATGCCACTGCCGAGAGAAAATAGCTTGTGATGAAGCAAATCTCAGATGATTTTTTTTCTGCGGGGAGGTTAGGCCCAAAGGCCCTCCCTATGAAACTAAAAGACCCTGACATGTAACTGAGAGTCTGCAGCTGATTTCAGAGTGTGCAGATTTACCCTGCCATAGGTGGGCCCTTGCTTAGAGACAGGAAAGAAAGGTGTTGGTGCCTGCTTGTGTGCCTTTGCATGCGGGAACATGAGGATAGTGCTGTTCGCTGGGTATTCGGCACGCAGTGGTAAAAGGTGCTATAGGAAGGTCAATTAGCGCTGCCTGCTGAAGCACGGAGCGCTTTCCACATCCTGGAGCAGGTACTACAGAGGGGCGCAGGACTGCTACCAGTTAGTTTTCTGGGATTGTGTAATTTCTTTCCCTTTTTCCACAAAGGCGTTCTGCTGGGAACAGAATATCGCTCCGAATCCATTCCCTCCACCCCGTCTCCTGTCCTTCCTTCCACACCGCTGCTTTCAGCCCACTCCAAAACAGGCAGCAGAGACTGCAGCACCCAGACTGACCGGGGGAGCGAGCAGAGCAAAGCTGCGCCTTCCGCGGCAGCCCCCGCACCAGGACGCTTCCCCAGCACCAGCCTGGCCTACGCTGCGGACAAACCAGGTAACAGAGCTCAGCTGCTCTCCCGCTGGAGCCCCTGCCGCTGCCTTGCCATCAGTCCTGCTCTGTGGGGCAGGCCCTGCCCTCCCTTTTTCCAGGCAAACTGGCGTTAGTTTTTGCGAGGACAGGGGGGTTCCAGAGGTTTGGCGGTGTCCTGAGGAGTCTCAAATGCTCTGAAGGAAGAAAACCCTTAAGAGTGGTAGCATAAACATGGACACACTGAGTAGAGAGGTACAGCAAGGTTTAAGAATTGGAGCAGGTATATGCGAATGCCAGGGTGGTCTCTGAGTCGGTGTCTACTCTTAAGTGAATTGTGAGTAGCTTACAGGGTGAACACGAGCTGTAGAAACCAGCCGTTGAGTTTTAGTGGGTATTCAAAGCAAAATGGACTCAGGTAAGGGGGAAGGAGAAGAAGGAAAGGGAGCTACCAGCATAAAGCTGTACTGTCCCGGTCGTGGGCCCAACTTCAGCGCTGGCTTAGGTAGATCCAGTTGACAGTGACTGTCGCAGAAGCTGAATTTGCTTCCCACAGAGTTCCGAGCTGGCAGCAGCTGCTCATTTTCCAGCCCACTCTGCCAAATCAATGCGGATTACACAACCTTGCCTCTTCTACTTACAGACGCATTACAATTACGTTGTTCTTTATGGAAGAGTATTTGGCTGGTATGCTGTGCATCTTGCCCCATGCTATGCTAGTTAATGGATATCGGAGGAGACGGGGGAACAGGTTTTTGTAGTGAAAGTCTACACTGACTACGTTGGTTTAAATGCAGTCACTCCAGTTTTGAATACCATTGTGTATCAATGGGAGATATCCACAGGGAACTGGATAAAATATCTTTATTTGTCTGGCTACACACACAAAGAGTTGCATTTTTTTAAAAGAACTAAGGAGTTGTTAGCTGTCTTTTGACCAATGGTAGAAGATTATCTTTAAAATGTTAATGTCATTTTTCTAACCTCATTGAAGTTACAGCTTTGGTTGTCTGTCTCTTGTTTTTCCTCATCACGTAGATGGGCCGCTCTTCCACTCCAGCACTCTGGAAAGAAAAGCCCCTGTTCAGAGCGTGGGCCAGGACCTCCCGGATGGAGAGATGGTCGAATACCTCATCTGAAAAGCCGTACCAGGATCTGAGCTGGGATACAGTAGCAAGAAATTTGTAAAAGACATTTTTATTGGGAAAAAAAATGTAGTACCTGAGTAATAAAAGAACACTTAGCTGTTTGCTCTTGTATATTATGTCTCAAAAGTATGGACAGGTTAATTTATAATTTGTTCTAAATTATAAAAAACCCATAACACTTGTTCTTTGAAAGTTTCCCCTTTTATTTTTTAAATACTGGATCTGGTAACGCCTGGAGAAAAAAAACCCAAGAACTTAGGTGCACTACATCTGATATTTCAGTATTTTTAAAGTCTCTTAAACAGAAGTTCCTACTCTCACAGCTGTTGTTTGGATGTCTGGCTTGAACCAGTAGGATGGGCATAATGGCCTTGTAAGGATCAGGACTAGGGACTTAGCTGGGAGCATCACTTAGTGGTGTCAGAATGCAGGTGTTTTGAGGAGCTTTGGTAAATGGGAGCTGTGATCGAGGGAGATTTCTCTCTACACTTTCTCTTTACCCTCGGTGTAGGAGCTCAGGATGTATTTCACATTCGTGGGCTGGAAAGATTTCCATTTCGGTAACCTTCTTCCTTTTTCTTTTTTCACTTCCCAAATTATGTTATTTCTTTCTTAAAAAAAAAAAAAAGACTCCGGTGATTCATGTCGCATTTCACGTTTTTAGTGTCATTGAAAGATTTGCCACACTTTTATACTTAAGTACTTTTTCAATAATTTATACAGTGGATAGTAAATAATATATTGCATTCATGTTTTACATAAATTAAAAAAAGGGAGCTTACAGGCTCAGCCCTGATCCGTTAGATCGGATTTCTGCCCTTGGAATTCCACTGGCTTTAGTGGACCTACTCCAAATTTACCACAGTGTGAGTGACAAGCCCTGTTACTTTTCAGTGTTAACACCTTAATCCGCTGCATCTGCGGAGATCTTCCTCTGTAGCAGGTTTTTCTATGTTTCAAATACCCTTCTCTGTTTTATGTCACTCCTTGGAGGTACTAGCCCTTTTTTCCTATAGTAAAGCCTCAGAGGTAGAGCTCTAAAGAGGAGCTCTATGTAAAGTTTCAGGTAGCAAATCCTCTCCTTCCAAAACATATTTTCTCTTCATTTAAGTGTAGAGAGCAGCTTAAGGAAAGTCCCAGAGGCATTACAGGAGAAAGTTCCACATTGAAGTCAGGTTCACTGTCAGTTTCTTGGGAATTAGCACAGATGCATCAGTGCTTTGGCTGCAGATTCTATAGGGAGATATTAAGACAAATAGAAGTAACTGAGTGGTTTTTTGTTACTGTCCTTGCATTTTATTCAAACACTTCACTATTAATTTCTATTAAGAACTACTTTTTTTTAATGTGAATGTTAAAATATTTAATTAGCTCGTGGTCACGTGTTGGGAACCTGGCTAGTCTCAGCTTTCTGTGCAGCATTAGAGTAGCCAGATTTTCACTTCACCCCAGAAATAAGAAAAATCGGCAATGAATCATCAAACAGTTAGTGAACGTGCTCAGTTCGTACTTAGCTGACGCTGCTGATGTGTCCAATTGAAGTGGCCTTATCAGTTTTAACAGGTAAAACATGGATTTCCCAGTGGCGGGCTGGGAGGCGAGCGGAGGTGCCTTCTGTCTGCTCACAGGGGACTCAGCAGTGCCTACAATCAGCCACAGGTTGGCTGGTAATCACTTAAAAACCAAGGAAAACACTGCCCATCATTTCAAGCAGTTTTGCCGCTTGTTAGTGTTTTTCAGGCTATATTCCTAGACCCCCAGAAGTTAGAGATGGCAAAATACATATGGTAGGATATGGACTAAGCCTAAGTAGCCTGGCCTTACCACTGACGGCTCCAACAGGCAGCACAAACTCCGGTCGCCGCTGCTTCGCACTTCAGAGCTGCACTTTAAGGCTTCGGCTGTCTCTGCCACGTGGGATGACTTTCCGGACAGCGTGGTAGGTCTTCCCTGAGCCCGGTCTAATCATCTGCCTGGATTAGTTCTCCACCCTTTTCTAGACAAACTGTTCACAGCCTCTTCATTCCCAGCCCTGACGATGGCTTAACGTTTATTCCTCTCCGCTTAATTCCACCCTGTTACGAGAAGTAATGCCCACTTTGGATGATCTGATTTCCTCCTCCACAGTTGGAAATGCAGGAGAAGCTTTTCTCATTAGCTCAAGGTGTCCATTTTTCTGCTGTTTCAGCATAATTTTCGATGTTATGTTCTGTGGTTTGGCTTAGAACGAACATTAAGGAGATCACATGCCATTCAGTGTCCGTGTGAGGGGGGAGAGATGTTTGAGTGCTCTTCTGTTCTTTTAAAGTCAGGAAGAATTCTGTTCCATCTTTACAAGTACTTCTCAGCGGTAGGAAAGAAGTTTTGCAAATGTAGGGCTTGAGTCACGTTAATTCTAAAACATCTGGGAAGATTTGGATCCTTTAGAGGCAAAATCTGATTTAGAAAACTGATTTTCCCCAGTCGATATTAGCTATTCAGCTGGAATAGGTAAAAGTAATTTGTTTATCCTCCTTGCAGCTCATTGTTTTCAAACCGAATGCCACTGAAATATATTGTTACAAAGAAAAGAAAGACACAGTAGCTTTCTGTGAATAAAATACAGCAACTGTCTCCTCCAGAAATGGGAGCCAGGCGCACTCCAAGCCGTCGGGATTGCAGGAGCCTTAGCAGTTCTGTGCCCGTGGAAGTAAATTTGGAGGAAGATGGTGCAGTTTTACGTTGCTTAGGTCAGGTTCTTTGCCCTTCTTTGTAGTCTTGATTTCTTCCAAAAGCAAAACGCCCAGAACTTTTGCCGTGGAAGTTGAAGCTCGTCTTCCTGTGCTGATGAACCGGGAGCCATCAGGAATGTATTTTCCTTCAAGCTTCCTCAGAGCCATCCTGATGTGAATGTAAAAGAGCTGCTTGCTTTGAGGAGGACGTGTACTATAGTCTTCAGTCGCTCTGTACAGATCTTTATTTTGTTTCTAAACAGAAACTGCTTTAAGGAGACAAACTGCACACCTAGTTCCTTTTCCTTCTGTAGAGCTTATTTCTAGTAGAAACTGACTTTTAACACAATGATTGCAATTACCTTCTTTGCAAACCAAAAGTTTAGACTAAGAGTTTTTCTTAAACTCGGGTATTAGAAGCAGAATTGTAGCTTTTATAAAGGAAGCCACATATTCTTCTTTGTAGAGCAAAACAAGAAAATCAAGTTTAGTTATTTTTCCTCTTTCCTCTCGCGGCCAAACTCACGAGTCCTTCCCTTGGGCAGTTCCGCTGGGGTTTGGTGGCTCAGGGACGTCCTGAGGTCTAGAGGCTTTTGTTCCCGTTATTAACTCCTGCCCAGCAGCTCCGGTGTGGTCAGAGCTGCACCCCGGGCTCTGGGGACTCGAGCTGCTCCTCAGGGCTCCGCAAAGGGTGCCCAAGGTCGGCGAGGCCGGTCGGGCGCTGAAATCCTTCATGTCTGGTCTCTGTTGGCAAGTTTGTAGAGCGGGAGGCTGAAAACTGGCTCTGCTTCATTGTTGAGGCTGCCGGAGTGAGGGGCCTTGCAGAGTTTTAGGCCAGGACACCTCCTGCTCCAGGAGCCCACGCCGATGAGCAGCGGTGCGGGAGACGTGTGACAACTGCGTCCTGTGACACCTGGACAGTGAATCCCGGCAACCGTGGCCGATGTGCTTCTTCCATTGCTTACACAGCGGTGGAGAGTAACCGTGGTGCAGGCAGGACAAGCAAACCCTGGGGGTAATTTGGCGTTCGTCCCCTCCCCATGGGGGCTGGCACAGGTTAGTCCGGGATTCACTGTCCTCCAGCAGCAGCCCATGGTTTTGCTCCGTGGTGGGGAGGGGGGGGTCTCTTTTCATGTATTTGTATAGGAACTCTTTTTTTAAAAGCTAGCATTTTTATGTCTAGAAAGTAAAAAGACATTGTAAAATGTAATTGTACTGTATTTATGAAGAAAATACATTTCTTTTCAAAAAGATCTGATTTAAGTTGTGTTTAGAGTCTGACTTCGACAAGCTCATCTCTTGGGCTTTCAGAAGCAATGGAGCCTCTGTGGTTTGTTCTGTGCTGTCCAGCTGTACCGGGAAGCGGCTGCCCTGGTTCTCTGTGGCGCTGGGTTTGGGGACGCTCAGGACCCCGGTCCTGTGCTTCGGGTGGCCCATGGGTGGAGGAGGAGCCTTGGGGGCAAATGGCTTCAACTTCATTTCCCTTCCAGCAGGGTCGTGGCCTCAAAGGCAAGAAATGGGCGACTGGTTAGCGGCTTCTCTTTAAGATCCACAACACTGAAGCATGAATTAAAATACTAAAAGTTTGCTATTTCACAGCCCTAAAAATGTGTCAAGAGAATGATCTTTCCTATATAAATCCATATTGAAGTGAATCACGTGGATTGTTTTTTCCTCTTTACTTAAACCATGGAGTTTATTTGCAATTTGTAACAGAGCTGTTTTGTAATTCAGCTGTTGAAACAGCCCTAAAGTCTTTCAAGATTATGGCAGCTTTAATTCTGGGAAAGAAAACAAAGAAGTAAGTGTAAATATCCACTAAGAGATCTTGCAAATGACTATCGTTATGTTTGTAGTGAGCTATAAAAATATTTTGGGTGTTTTTAAAGAATGGATCCTGTGTTTTCCATTTTTTTTCCACTGATTTGCGTGTTTTGCAGTGAATTTTCTTAGTATGAAAACCTCACTGGTGGTGAAACAAACCCAATCTTCACGGTATCTCATCCTCAGCGCTGCTTGGCCTCCATCTTTAAGTTCTCAACTCCTAACTGGAGATTTCGCAGGATAAAAGAATTGTCATTGCAGTCTCTTCCCTTGAGCATCACTGCACACAACCCAGCTCACTTCCACACTTTTTTAATAACCAGATGAACAACCCTCGGGTGCTGTGGTGGCCATGCCGCTCATCTTCAACAGCTGGACCGCTTTCCAGACGTCTGAGGGTGAGAGCACGTGAGTGACCTGCGGTCCTGTCTTTTCTACATCACAGCTTCCAACACACCAACGTGCTTTTTGTTCATATACTGTCGATGCGTTTTGTTGCCTCCGGTTTATCTTTCCTCCCTCATCATGCTCTCGGAGGGAAGGAGCAGGGATTACTGGGGAGCTGGTTGAAAGGCCTCAGCGTTGGTGCGTTTCCACTGTTGGCTTTTGATGTTAAGGTAGTTGTCGCCTCCACGGTTGCCAGCGCTGTCGTAAGTACCAGCCAGTGGTCAGTTTAGCACATACATCCCTGACGCTTTCAGGCCTTTTGATGCTGTTTCTGTAAATCTCTCTGGCATGCCAGAGTAGAAACAAGACTAGAAAAAGCCCAGCCAGACAAAAGGAGCTACAGAAGGTTGCTAATAGCTGCCTTGTTGAACAGAGCGGCTGTGGCCCATGTGCAGAGGGTGTGCAGGGCAGGATGGGCCAGGCAGGACCCGCAAAGAGGAGGCTGGAGCCGGGCACCCAGGAAAGCGGCTCCAGGAGAGCAGTGAGAAGCCACCCAGGGATAACTAAGGTTTTCGTGTCCCCCTGCTGTTCTTGGAAGGTGTTGACCAGCCCGCTTGGACATGAGCATCTACTCGAGGCTGTTCCTCCCAGGTGGCTGGATGCATCTTGGGCATGTGCGTGGTAGAGACATCTCCTGCAGTCCCAGCTCCTGTTCCTCCGTGCGCCAAGATGTGGGGCTTAAAAGGGGAGAAAAAGACTAAAGGTTGGTTGTTTTGTTGTTTGTCTGTCTGTTTTTCCTCTCAATTGGCTCAGCCTTTAAATGAAAAAGCCCCTTTGCTCCCAAGCCTTACTAAGCTCAGCTTAAGTAGCGGGCAGTTCCCCGACAGTCTCGCTGCTGCTGGGGATGCTGGAAGGGAGTTCGAAGGTAACACAGCACCTTGCAAATGTAGCTTAGTCCTGCGTGTTGTGCTGCCAGTGGCATTGTTTTATTTATTGTAAATCATTGTTTTTAAACACCTATGAAGTAAAGCAAAATTCCATAACGATACAGGATGTTTGTATAGACAGGTCTCTGCCCCCCCTTCCCGCCCCCAAGACAAACAAAATCGGAGCATTTTAAATATTCTGGAACGTTTATCTGGATGTTGTAAGAAAGAGTAATATAAATGGCAGCAAAAGACTGGCCTCCTAAAGGGGCCTGTAAAGTGATATTTGGATATTGTGACATGATTTAATGTGATGATCTTCACTTCATATTTTGGAGGTGAACTTTAGAGGAAAATTTTCATTTTTGGCAAGAAGAGTACTAACCTTTAATATATAAGGCCTTTATATATATATACTTATACATATAAATACATACGTTATATGAAAGCTGGTAATTTTGAGAACCTCATTGTACCAGATGAAATTTTTCTTCCCTTCCTGCTCATTTTTAAACACAAATGATCAGTTTGCAACTTCTTTATTTGTCTACCTTTCTGTTCTCTGTTGCTGCATTTTAGAACTAGGAAATAAGGCAACACCCAGTCTGCAGCATTTCAATTCTGTACTTCAGCGTTTAGGGGGTGGTTTGGTTGCTTTTCCCTCGCTGACGGGCCAAAGCACGAGAGGACGGGAGAGGGATTTGCTGTTGTCGCTGAGCACGACCCGGCTCCATCCTGGCTGAGCCAGGGGATCCGCAGCACGCGGCCGTTGGCCTCAGTAGGTTTCAGTGTTAACAAGACGCACTTCGGCTGCTTTTTTGCTCCGCTTCAGGCACCCAGCGCAGACTGGGGCTGGACTGGTTCTCACGTTGGATAGCATCGCATTCAGATCACGAGAGCTGGCATCAATTTTTATTAAATCACCGTTTTGGGAGGTTGGCGGGAAGAAGCCGCGCGCTGGGGCTGCCCAGGGCTGAGCCAGCGCCCGGCCAGCTGGCAGCGATGCTCCGCGGACCCAGCCCTGTGCGACCCAGCCCTTTCTTCACCTCCAAACACCGCGGGCTTTTTTGTTCTCTTTGTTTGAAAGGGTTTGGGTTTTGTGTGGCCGCCCCGTGGCTGGTCCTGCTCTGGGGAGAGGATCGCTTCTGCCGCTTCTACCGCTTCTGTGCTTCCCTGCTTGCGAAAGCTCCCAGCGTGACTCCCGGCGGCTCCTGGGCTGTGTTTGCGCTCGCTGCCCGCCTGGCCAGCTCAGCCCGGCCCTGCAGCTGCTGCAGCACGAGGGAGAACAAACCACAAGTGTTTTCTTCCTGGAGCCAACGAGCATCAAAGGGGCAACCTCTGGCGAGGGCTGCGCGACTGCTGTGTCTGGCATCTACTCCGGGAGCGCGTCCCTTCAGACCTCCTGCTCCGGGAAAGAAAGCCTGTGGAAACGTGGTAGGTCAGTTGATGGGTTTGTTTTTCCAGATAAGCTTTCATCTTCGTTCAGCTAATTCCCATCCCCTTGCCTTTCCCACACAGAGCTGCGAGCAGCCCAGACCCTTTCATCATCCAGAGCTTCCCTAGAGGGAAATACTTACCCTTGTGATTCTGCTCTGTGATTAAATCCCAAATTGATGCAAAGACCGTGGCGCTGAGCAAGCGGGAGGGAGCTGGTGGTCAAGCGTCTCTGCTGCTTTCCAACCTGCAGCACCGCATTTGGGGGTGGGGAGGCTGCCAGGTCTCCTTCCAAGGGGGTTAATCAGGCAGCGAAACAAAACCTTCCCATCACAGGTCATTTACAGAGAGCAGGATCAGGGTTTGCACAAGCTTGATTTTTTATTTTAATGCCGAAAAGTCTCAGGAATGGCTCTTCTTGGGTGGGGTTGGAAGAGCATTTGCTGCCCCACCGCAGGTCCCATCAGCAGGGACAGCTGGGAGGGCACCAGGGGCCTGGAAAAAGAGAAAACAGAAGGACTGGGAATTGCTTAATTAGAAACAGTTTTCTCCTTTAATGTTCTGCAATTACTTTGAGGTCAGTAGAATTATTAGTATTATTAATCACTGAATTTCCAGAGAACTAAAGTTAATAGTACCGTAATTGGGGCATACCATACAGCAGTAATTGCTACGTGCCAGCAGGCACCTAATTAAGTCTTCCAGCCTTTCTCTCTAGACAGATCTTATTTCTTGTAAGTCTGCGCTGTGGATAACTGGGCCACAGAGGGTTAAAAATTGGGGTGAGCGCAGCAGGAGCTGCGTGGAGGCTGAGTTTGCCAGGACTCAGGCCGCTTGCCTTCGGGTGGCTTTGGCGCGTGTCCCAAGGCGGGCAAGGAGAGGTGCCTGAGCTCCATCGGACAGACCCAGGCCAAGGTTGGGTCCAGGTCAGGCTGGGAGGGAGCTTTCCTGTCCGGCTTTGTCGCTTCATGAGGTTGTTATGGCTCTACCTGCAGAGAGTGAAGTGGGTTTAGACAGTGAATGATTGCCCCGGTGCAGGTGAAAGGCGCCTTTCAGTGATCAGGGTGAAGCACAGCAGCTTGCAGGATGCTGAACTGAGGGATCTCCCCATCCTTCCCTGGAGAGAGGGTTTCGTCTGGATTTGATAACCCTCAGCACGTCTCTCAGCAGCAGAGGAGACCCTCAGCTCCAGCCCTTTCCTCACGTACCGGTCCCAGCATCCACAGCAGATGCTACAGCCCGATGCACCCTGGTGCTGGGATGGGTGATCTCTTGGGGTGCTTCAGGGCAAAGAACCAAAAGAAAATAAGAATGGAATGGAATGGAATGGAATGGAATGGAATGGAATGGAATGGAATGGAATGGAATAGAATAGAATAGAATAGAATAGAATAGAATAGAATAGAATAGAATAGAATAGAATAGAATAGAATAGAATAGAATAGAATAGAATAGAATAGAATAGAATAGAATAGAATAGGTATATTCCCCAATCCCTCTCTCTGACTCTGGCAACACAGCTCAGGGTTAAGATGAAGGGTGAGCACCCACAGAGCCCGGGGTGGTGGGACAGACATGAAAAGTTGGTGGCAACCCTTTCAACATCCTCCATAGCAGCTTGTCCAACTCCTTCTACACGTTGACACCAGCGTGTTTGCAGGAACTGGAGAACCTCGTGAAAATGTTTGCATCCTAACTCTAGAAGGAAATAATAATTGCAACATCATTGCATTAGTGCCAACTGCAAATTACCCGGGAGTGGAAGCTGAGCAGGTTAAAGCTAAGTAAGCAACACAAATTAAAGATGCAACAGCTGGCCTGGCCATGCCTTACAGGTGAAACTCAGGTTTAACCTGGACAGTGAAAATAGCTGTAGGTTTCTTGTGCAGAAACAGTGGGTCGTGTCTGCTCCCCACATACAGCCCCGAATGAATGAATGCTGCCGACCGGCACCCTGCAGTGACAAACCTGCAACCCAAATGCACCCCATCCCACAGCCTAGTAAGATAATAAAACCTAAATGTGTGTTTTCTTTCAGATGCCCGATGTAGTGAGCACAAGCAGCTGTGCCACCTCCTCTTGTGCCCAGCGGTTTGGTGGCTTAACCCTCAAATTCTGCTGCTGAGTCTTAAAAAAAGGCAGCGCAGGCGTGGATGGAGTAAAAGCACTTTATGGAGGGACTGAGCAAATCAGACTTGAACCGACCGTGCTTCGCATGTGCAGGGAAAGGCTTCAAGGCCAATGTATGTACTTACTCTTTACCATTATAAAGCAGGGGTTCCCGCTGCCAGCAAGGTGATGCTCTGCCTGCTCCTCCCTGCACCAGCACAACGTGCTGCTCAGCCCAGCGCCCTCCTGTGCAGAGCAGGTATGTGGATGGGCATTAGGCAGCTTTCAGTCATTGGATCAGTGAAAAAGCACATTTTCCAGTGTCCAAAGCAGACGGAGCTGGGACAGGTCACCCCAAGGGCCCCAGAGCCGTGGTGCTGGGGACACGTGGCTGGAGAGTCCGGCTGCGCCTGCCCAGCCTTGTTCTCTTTAAATGTGAAGGAGTGGAGAAATGAAACCATATGTTTGAGGAGGCTGGGGACGGATTCCAGGCAAGTTTTGTTCCGGGTTAACGTTAAACATTTCACTTTGTCTCCATGTGTATGTTGTTGGTCTTTGTTTCGAGTGGGCCGTCGCAGTTATCACAGCACTGCAAGTAAATAAACCCCAACAAAGGCTTTGAGCAGCTTCCACGGCTAAATTCAACCTCTCAGCTCTTGTTTTTTCCTTTTCCATTGGGGAAACAAGCACTGTTTATCTTCGAGGTGCAGAGCTGTGCCTAAATCGTCTTTATTTTTTAAATTGCAGTGGGTTTTAAGTCTAATCCTGAATTTCACTGGAGAGCTTAGGCTGCTCCAGTACGGTTTCCCAAAGTGTGCGGGGTGGGTGCCCCCGGGGAGCAGAGACGTCCCTGCAGAGTCCTTGTGCTCTGCTGGGGTTGGTGTGTAAGTGGCCCTGGGTTGGGGGCAGCACAGCCAGGGGGTCCTGCCCAAGACATTGCAAAAATAAAAGCAAAGCGTTATTTTGAATGAAACCTCCTGCCTGGTGCCAGGTGATAGAAAAAGTGGCTACGCTTGCAGAACGAGGCATTTCTGGCTGATTCAGAGCACCACCACCAGGGGCTGGCTTGTCTCCTGTTGTTCTTTGTCTCATACTTAGGTGTTCCTCTGGCTTCGCATCACTTCTGCTCCCCCTCAGAAATCCCTCCCTCCCCTTTCCTCTGGTTTTGCTCTACTTTTAAAAAATGCCAAATTTTCCCATTTTTCAGGTTTCCATCTTGGGTTTCCTCCCCAAGCCACGGGCCCCGCTCCGGCACAAGAGGTTCGGCTTAAATTTGAGAAAAGGCTTCTTCTCAGTAAGGGTGACAGAGCCTGGAACAGGCTGCCCAGGGGGGTTGTGGAGTCTCCTTCTCTGAAGACATTCAAACCCACCTGGACATGTTCCTGTGCAACCTCACCTGGGCGTTCCTGCTCCAGCAGGGGGATTGGACTGGATGAGCTTTTGAGGTCCCTTCCAATCCCAAACATACTGTGATACTGTGATACCCCACTTTGTGCTGGCACTTCTGCTTCACCCGCCCTGGCCTGGGTCCCCGTGTCCCTCTCGACGGACGCAGCAGCAACACGAATTTCACCCTGACTGCAGCTGTTGGTGGCCCTGGGTAAGTAAGTGCCTTCCAAGGGAGGACGTGGCTGCTCCGAGGCAGAGTGGCTGCTGGAGCTGCCCACTGGCACCTTGGAAAGCACCATCGATTTCAAAGAAGCTCAAGCAAAACACTGAAGTTTAGCAGCAGCGTTTGGGCTTGCAAGGGTATTTCTACCTGCAGCTCGGCACAACCTGCAGCAAGAAACACAAAGGAACTGACTGTTGACTTTCATAGACTTTAAAAAAGACTTTAAAAGATTAGCATTTCGTGTGTCATAAACACACTGGATGAGAGGCACGTCTCATTTATCACCTAAATAGCACTGTGACTGTCCACTCTGTGCTGTGGGCTGGATCCCAGCACTGGTGAACAGGTCGATAAGCAAATGCAGCCCAGGGGGCTGGAGTTGTGACAAGGCAGCCATGGTTTCAAATACTTGCTGAGACACTTATTAAATTCATTTGTGCTGCCGAAAACAATTGGTGCCTTGTTGTGTTACACCTAGGTGCAACATATTGGTCTGAAAAAGTCATGAAACATGATGCTGCCCCAGGAGAGCAGCTGGGGCTCTATTGGAAGACCAAGAAGCAGGGAAATCTAAAATGCAGTTAACTTATAAAACCAACCAAACAACCAAACAAAATCAAAGCCTTGCACCCTTCTCTCACTGAGCGCATCAAAACCTGGGCACGGGCAGCAAGACAGACGGCAGGAGGACGGATGCAGGTTTGTGCCAGCGTCACGAAAGTTTTACAAGTCATGCAATACTAAAATGATGCATTTTGGGGTGTTGCATCTCGGCAACCTGATCTTTTTTTTGGAACATCTTTGCACTTTGCCATCTCACAAGCCAGGCCTGGGCAGAGATGTTAACCTGCACTATCCGGCCATGGCTTGGGAGCAGGCGCAAAAGCATCCCTGCTACCGGGCACACGCGCTGCATCACCCAGGCTCGTACCACTGTGTCTCTTTTCCCTGCAGCCCTTTGGGCCCACCATGGGGGCTTCCAAATCCAGCGGGATTCGCTCCATCCTGTCCCCATCCGACCTGGTACAGCCCCAAGCCAGCGCCTTTGCAGTGCCGCGGTGCTCGGAGCGGGACAGCACCAGCTTGGCGTGGGTTTCGTGGGGCATCACGGCCACCTCCAGCCTTGCAGGGAGCCACCCGAGTCACCCCAGCCGGCTGCTGTGTTGAGGCCACTCATTTCTCCAAAGCCTCTAGATGGCAATCGCTTGCAGCTCAGCGCCTCGTCCCGGGCTGCTGGCAGCGCTGGGAAGGCTGAGCCCTATCGAGCTGCTTGGGAAGAAATAGCGCTTGGAGCGTGGTGGTATTGCTCAGCACCCTTTTTGTGTTGCCGCCTGCTACTTCGCCATGCGTGGGGGGTACAGCACCTCCCCACCGCCGGACTGGAGCAGCTCTCCTGGGGACACGGCTCCTGCCTCGGGCTTGGGGAGCAAGAAGCAGGAGGGCAAACCGGAGAGTGCCCCCCAGTGTCCCCAGTCCCTCCCAGTCTCCCTATTCCCCTCACTCCCCTCAGTCCAAGAGATGGCAGAGTGCAAAGATGCGCCAAAAAAACTCTTAGGTTGCCAAGATGCAACACCCCAAAATGCATCAATTTGTTTTGTGACACCGGGGCAAAAGCCCCTGATGCTCCAGCCATATGGGACAATGTTCAGTCCTGCCAGTGTCTGTGTCCTGCAGGGGCCCAATGTACCTGGAGAAAAAGAATGATTATATTGCCCATGTTATTCCTAGCTGGGTCCTGATGCGGGCGGGTGAGACTGGAGCAGCCTCACGGCGGGAAACAGCAAATATTGACCTCCCTTGGGGCTGGTCAGAGCATTCACTGCAGCACAACATCACCACGCTGCTGTCCCTGCCCGTCCCTGGTGATGGACGCAGTAAATTGCATTTGATGTGTTAAGAAAGGAGAGAGCTTTAGCCCAGGGGGCCACTCCTGGCAGCTGCCAGGCACATAATATGGCAAATATTGCCAGTTTTCTCTGATAAAATATAATCACGGGTTATTTCAGCCTCAGTGATGGGAGATGGGGAAGAGCAAGAGTCACCTTCCAGCTCTGTTTGTGCGTGCTCTCACTTATCCACAGGCTCTTTTGCTTCCTAATTTCCATCTCTGCTGTCTGCAGGTTACTGAGCTGCTGCAGGAGCCAGCAGCAAGTTTCCAGCTGAAGACCTTTGATGAGTTGCAGCTGCTGCATCCCACCTCCAGCTAAGGACAAGGCTCCACTGGTGTGCAGCCCCAGCTCCCCCCACCTCCAGCTTCCCAGGTAACAACTTTTTGGCAAATATGGGTTCAGATTTTTCAAGGAAGGTGTCTGGGCTCTCTCTGCTTCCCCCAGGTTGCCCCACTCTTTTCAGCCCCTGAGAACCATTTGCAGGGGAAGGTGTAGCATGTATAAATCATGCTGGGAAGCAGCCAGAGCAGCCCCGTATGCATCACCCAGCACAGCTGGGCACAACTGCTACTTACCACCACCCCTTCCCCCCAAAAAAACGGGGGGCGGTCTTGCTCATTCAGTCTGGGTCAGAGACAGGATGACCTGCTGCTGTGCTGGGCACCAAAGATCTTTCCCAGCATCTTTGGAGGACTGGTTTTCCCTGGTGAGACAGTTGCCCAGGGCTGCAAGTTCACTCGGCACCAAGAATGATGGGTTGCAGAAGGGAGCAAATAGAACTTTATGAAGCATTATAGAAAGTGTCAAATCACTGGAATAATAAATAATGCAGTAAGAGGTAATTAATTATCTCTATTTATGCTGTGCTGCCTGGTTATTGATTTAGATGTGTTTTCAGCCCAGGCAGCTGTGACTCCTTCAGAATTTCATCTGTGCTTTTCCATCTTCCCTTTGTGAAAGCCACTGTTAAAGCTGCAGGGTGCACGGGCCTCGCTGCCTCCTGGCCCAGGAGCTGGTCCCGTATTCCCCTGTGCCACCCTGGGCGCTTGTGCCTCTGTCAGCACAGATGTGGCCACGTGTGTTGAGATCTGACCGCAGGGACAGAAAAACAACCCGCGGCTGAACCCTGGGAGTGACAGCACGGACGTGCTCACGTCCCACCCCGTGCTGGTGCAGTGATGTCAGAGACACCAGATGTCTCCGTTACTGCCCAATTTAACGATGCCTAATGAGGTCACTTCCATAAAAGAGGAGTTATTTCCTGGGAGCTATTTGCTAATGTAATTACATCTGCTTTAATGCCTGTTTTAGCGACTGGCGGGGAGCAGGGCCCTTGTGAAAAGCAAAGCAAGGAGGGACCAGTTCAGCGGTCACCACCGCGACGTGTCCGTCCGTCCATCCAAACCTGGAACTTTTCGGTGTCTTTTCCCGAAACAGGTTGAGTTGGCTCTGCTGGATCCGACCGGCACCTCTGGATCAGCAGTTTCCCCAGCAGCTGCTGGTTTGGGCTGGAGCGGAGGGGCTGGGGGGTCCCACCAGCCCAGGCTCCGCTGTGCTTACGGCAGCCGCGCAATTCACCGCTCAGATTCGGTAACACGTGTCACCTGTGACTGCAACTGCTGCTGTGCCCTGGCCTGGCTTTTCATCCTATTTGCGCACAGAAGCGATAGAAAGGCCATTCCAGGGATACGCCACGTGCCACGTCATTTGTAAGTGTAAAAGATGAGTTTTAATGACTTGTCATGTCTGGTGTCTTGGAGGCATTGGAGCCTGGAGGAATTTTTTTACTTATTTTTTTCTTAGAAAATTGAGTTAGTACAGACATCATTCTGAGCAATTTCATTAAAATCAATAAGAAAGGGCTGTGCCCCCAGGGGCCATCCCACTCCTCTTGCTGAACTTGGTGGGTGAAACACAACCATGAGCATCTGTCGGGGCAGAGCAGCCATACAAACAACAGCTCCAGCCCTTCCCGCTCGAGCGCAGCTTTAATTAAAAAATAAACTGTCAGACACCATAAAAAATTAAAACTTAAATGCTTTTTACATCCATCTGCAAGTCTCCTGAGCAAGGCTGGTGAGTCAGAGCGGCTGCCGCTCCCTGCCTGTCCTCAAAGGCTCCGTGTCCCCATGCAGGAACTCGGTCCCACGGCTGGCACCTGATGTTGTCCCCTGTGGGTGGCAGGTGGGGACCGTGTCCACCTGTCAGCGTGGCTGTCAGCAAGAAGCAGGGGAGCCTGAACCCCTCCTGCAGGTTCCCAGGACTGCTTTCAGTGCTTTCATTTAGTTTTATAAGGATTTTTCGGCTCCGGCGTGGATGTGGCAGGTGTCACCAGATGAGCTTTGTGACTGCACAGCAGGGTCAGCAGGGGAGCAAATGGGACAACAGGTAACGGGTGCCAGGGCTGGCCCCGCTCTGTTTTGGGGTCACAGTGATGGGGACAGCCAGCTATCCCACAGGGGAACTTTTCATCTGCCTTGTCTTGCTCTTCGTGCTTTGATCTTTTCCCCACACCAGTAACCGGGGTAGTTTATCACTGCTCTGCAGGAGGGAAGATTTAGAAAATTACAGCGCTGCTTCCCTGCCAGGCCACCGCTGAATTATTTAATCTCTTCTGAAAAATCAGCCCTGTGTCTGTTGTGGAGGGAAACTCCCCAAGCTCTGCCTGGAGCCTCGGTCTCTCCTTTTAACAGAGCTATTTTTGCATTCATCTGCTTTTTGCTGCTACTGCTCGCGGTCAAGACACACAAACCCCTGCCCAGCGCGCTGGGGTTGATAAAACTTGCTCAATTCCCAAGCGTGCTGCTGCTCTTGTGTGATTATTCCTGTTAATTACTTCCTTGGTAGCAGAAGCCAGATGCAAAGGCACCGGCTCTGGGCGCTGCTTGGCTCTTGCCCTCGCGTCCGCAGCCGCAGCTCTCCGTGCTGTTGGCAGCGCTGCAAGGAACTTCACTGCCGCCGCATTCCCACTGCGATCACTTGGTGAGGCCACAAAGCTTCCCCTGCAGCTGCTCCCAAAATGTTATTCCAAAATATTTCCCTTCCCAGTGGTTTTTCTGGGTATTTGGGTGCTGGATGTGCAGGGGTGCGTTGGTCAGAGCAGAGGATGCAGGAATGGAGGCCGGGGCTGGGTACCAAACCCATCGCACCCTCCTCGAGATGGGGTGATCTGCCCCTGGGAAGCCCAGGACATGTGGCAGATCCATGCAGTGCCCAGCTGCTGATCTGCACCTGGCCATGGAATGGGGTTTGCGGCCGATGCGGGTGCTTTTGGGCAGCAGGTGCATTGGCAGAGGGGCTGTGGGGCAGTGTTGCTCTGGGCTCAGAGCAATCTCAACATGACTGATAAAACAGGGCCATTAAACCCAGTTTCCTCTCCCTCTGGATCAATTCACTGCGTGTTTATCGACCGATGGGGCTGTCCCATGCACATAAGCTGTTTCTGCTGCTTCTTCCCGGGCTTGCTGGGCTCTTGCTGATCATTTGCTCCAGTTTCCACATGGGAAAAGCCCAGCTTGTGTTGAAGGACAGCGAAGATGATGCTCAGAAGGAGCATCACCGAGTCATGTACTCCCTACTCACCCATAGGAGCACACGTGCTGCAGCCCACAGGCTGTACCATGTGTCTGTTCCAGGAGAAATCAGGTTAATAACCTTCCTGGTGGGACTGTGAATAGAAAGAGGATTTTGGGCAGCAGGTTGCAGCTTGGCCTGTGCTGAGCTCCCCCTGTAAAGCAACAGAACCCACTGTGGATTTGCTCGTGGGAGGCTGGACAGTCCTCAGAGGGACCAAAGCCTGCGGTCCCCTCCCCGGTACTCGGGCAGGGACATCTGCTGCAAAGGCTGTGGGGACAACCTGCGTGCAAAGTGCTGGCACGAAACGGTGCTGTGCAAAGTGCTTGCGTGAGCCGGCTGTGAAGGAGCGCAGCCTGGGGATTACTCACATGTGCTTTTGAGCTATGATGCAACTGGGGAAATTTTCAGTCCTTTCCGAGCCGAGGATCCCTGCCGGGTGCTGAGACACCTCTGCCACCTGCACGTCACTCCCCACGCTGTGTGGTGGACAGACAGCACTTGTCCCAGAGAAGAGGCTTTTTTAAAGCACCTTTGCAGCATTAAATGCCCGGGACTGGTGACAGAGCCAGCGTGAGAGCTCTGGCGCTGGTACCTGTGTGCCCAGGGCTGGCACATAGACCTGTGTGGAGCTCTGCACCCCCACTGCTGCCCTGCAGACCTCCTCTGGAATGAAGCTGGAGAAGGAAAACCTGTCTCAGTAGGACGAAAACAGGGGCAGATAAAAGGCCACCCACTGCTGTTACTGCTGCTGCAGCACACTTCATTAGCATGAGGTTAATTATACACTGAGCAATGGTCTAATCAGCAGTGATGCGGTGGGCTGGCAGGAGGGAGTGCTGTCTGCACCTTGTTTCTCCACAAGCCAGTCACTAGTGAACACAGCTGCTGCAAAAACCCTTTGCCCCCTGTCGCTGCTGAGTTTTGGCTTTTTGGAAGGGAAAAACCCAACCCAGTGAAAATTACCCTCCAAAGCTTAACAATTTCAGCCCTTGCAGGCTGAGGTGGAGATTCTGCCCTGGGGCCAGGGACCTGCCGGCGGGATGTCCCCAGTCCCCTGGGAAGGCTTGTGCTGGTCAGTGCTCAGGCCAGGGATGCTACAGAAGTTGCTCTTGATTGACCTTTTTGGCTATTTTAACAGATTTTTTAAATTTCATTTATTTTCTGGAGAAAAACCAGTTTTTTTAAGAAAAGCCGCAGTCTGACATGGTGAGGGGGGCACAGGGTGCTGCTGGGCACCTGGAGCTCTTTCCGGTGCTCCAAGACCCGCTCCTGAAAAACATGGCCTTCGAAAAAGCCAACAGGTTTTTGTTTTGGCCTTTTCCAAGAGCAAAGGGAAGCCATGGCCCTTCCTTGGTGGGGCGGCTGCAGGGGAGGAGGAGAGACCCCGCGGGGCGTGCAGGTGGGATCCATCCAAACCTCGACAGGAGCGGGAGGCACCGCGGGGGCTGGGTGCTGGGGCTCATCCCAGGAGGAGCCCTGGGGAACCCTCCAGCGCCGGGGATCAAACCTGTTCTGGGATCTGAGCCCTCCCTGCTCAAGCCCAGCTGAGCGCAGGATTTGGGGATTTAGGGAAAAATTAGTGGTGGTGAGTAACTAGGTGAAGGCAGAGGAAGATGGGGGGTGGGCGGCAGCACGGCTTCCCTGGCACAAGCTGGGATAAAAACCACCTCTGATGGAAAAGTCAGACTTGGTGCTGGGTGATGATTTACTAACTTTGATGGGTGAATCTGTCTCGGGCAGTCTGGCTGCTCGGGCAGTGACTCAGCCCCGCGCCGGCTGCGATCCGCGCCGGGGACGGGGGACGCCTTCCACCCCTTCCCAACCACTCCGAAAGGCAAGTTCTTGGAGGAACCTTCTCTCTTTTGCCCCCGCAAGGGATGCAAGACCCGAGCGCAGCAGCAAGAGTCTCCGGGTGAGTGTCCAGATGTGGTGTTTGGGGGCAGAAAGGGAATTCCCACATCTGAGGGGCCTCTCCCAGGCTTGGTGGAGGAGGAGTTGCTTTTCCTTTTTCTTCCTCCCACTATTTGAGGATGTAGCTGAACGGCCACAATGAGGCTCTCTTGCTTTCCATTCGAAGTCTGTAACCCTTTTCCAGTGCTTTACAGGGGGAATATTTGTGATTATGGAGAGAAAAACGTGAATGCTTTGCAGTATTTTCTAAAGAGTTGCCGTCTCTGTGCAGGGCCCTGCCAAAACGCTTGCTCACAGGAGTGCTTGTGGGAAGTGAGGATGCAGTGGGAGCAGATCCACCTCGCGGTGCAGGGACAAGCTGCTCTGTCACCAACGGGGAGGGTGGCACTAAGGCCGCTCACCCCAGGGGCCCAGGATGCCCTCGACACCCAGGTGGTCCCCTCGTGTGCTCTGTGGGGCAGGGCACCCAGCACTGCGCTGGCACCAGGGATGCTCCACCGGCCGGATCAGCATGTCCAAGCCCCATCGCCATCCAGCTGGAACACACCAACTGCTTCTGGGCTGGCTTCTGCCAATAACAGCGTTGAGCATCACACACCAACAGCTCCTCGGGACCCTGTGATCTCCAGCAGAGACATCGGCACTGAGCTCCAGCAGCACAAATCAGCCCCCTGCCCCGGGGAGGTGGCCCACGTGGCCTTTGGAGCAGGTGTTTGGAGGCCGCTCTTTACTCTTTTTTCATTCCAGCACTTTGCACTATGTTTTATAATGCGATTTCTGGAAGCAGTAGTGAAAAGCATCTGCTGAGAAACACCTCCCGTGTCCACCAGCACTGCCGAGCAGCACTGGGGCCCAGGGCAGCAGCTGAGCAGAGACCCGACATGGAGCTGGACGCCTTTCGATGTCTCATCCTTCCTGACTAAGTCCTCACTGAGCAGAAGAGAAGGGGAGAGGGGGCGACTGCATCTCTGCAAATCCTGTTCCACCACAGAGCCACATAAATCACCACCAGCCAGGTTCCCTGAGAGCCTGCTGCTGAATTCCCTATCTTTACAGTGCCAGAAAGAATTTAAAATATGAATGTCACTGCTAGTGCTTGGCACAGCCTTCTGGAGCTGCTTAATGCTCATCTCTCCCTGCAGAATGAGCTTGATGCATTTCACAAGGCCTCCCCAAGTTTTCATGTTGCCAAAGGGAGAAGTAATCCCCTTAATTCATTACAGTGACCTTTAGGAGAACAAATATGCCAGATGAGATGTTTCTATGCCTCAGGTCTTGCTGTGTGGAGTGAGGTGAAAACTGCATGCCACCATGGTACTGATGAGCTCCAAGAGCCACGATGGACCAGGCTGAGGACCAAACGCTGTTCAAACGGGTGAAGATGCTCAAGCTTCTGCTTATCCATCCAGCGCTGCATCCCGGGGCCAGCAGTGCCAAGGCAGGCTCACAGCCAGATGGACACGCCTGTTTAATCTGCACTGACACCAACAGCAACACCTGAGCCTTTACAGCACTGGCAAAGGGCAATAATCCTTCACGTCCATAAAAGATCCAGTTTTTCTGGGAGCATGAATGACTGTCAAAGGGTTCTTGGCAGTTGTTCCGGATATAGGCTGTTGTTGGGCACCACTGAAAGGAGTCTGGTCCATCCTCTTGACACCCACCCTGAAGATATTTATAAGCATAAATACAATTCCCTTTCAGCCTTCTCTTCTCCAGGCTGAACAGCCCCAGCTCTCTCGGCCTTTGCTCACAGCAAAGGTGCTCCAGAGCCCTCATCATCTTTGTGTCCCTCTGCTGGACTCTCTCCAGTAATTCTTTGTCCTTCTTAACCTCGGGAGCCCAGAACTGGACACAGTACTCAGATGCGGCCTCACCAGGGCAGAGTAGCCTTATTTTTGGTTTTCTCATACTTGTGTTTTTTTCCCAGGGATTAGATTGTCGGCTCTGGTCCCGCAGCAGGAACCAGGGGTGACTCTGGCAGTGGCCCATGGCGGGAGGACCCTGGGGGACCTGCCAGCTCCCCGGGGCCATGAACCCCACCAGGCTCAGCCGGTCAGCCCGCGCAGTGCCGGCTGGCTCAGCACAGACACCTTTTTGTCCTGTCCCTTCTCTCCTGCAGGATTCTGCCACCAAGGCTGGAAAAGCCGCTGTGCCAGAAGAAGGTCTCGCAATGCTCGGGATGGTCGAAAGCACTGGTGCTGCTGGAGGGCAGGCACGGGCACATGCTGAGCAGCTCACAAGCCTCTGCTCCTTCCCACACTGGGCTAAATCCCACCACCTCTTGGAACAACAATTTGCGTAAGTGCGTTTTGGGTGGAGGCTCAAGCTCTGTTCCCCTCACGGGCCGTGCCTGCATCCTTGTTGTCTTCAGCCTTGGTCCCAGGGACTTACAGCTCCAGAAGCAGCAGGGACAGGGCAAGCAGACCTCCCGACGTGGACCAGGGGCAGACGAGCACGGGGGGAAAACTTATTGAATGGGGTTAAACCACGACAGGTGTAAAATATGGTTTTTGCTGTTGAGGTTTGCTTTCTGGTACAGCTTTATTGTGTGTGACACACCCCGGAACACCTCTCTAGCTTCCCATTTTCAAGGGCGCTGTTGCAAACACCCTGGTCTTTCCCACTTGCCCCAAAATGGCTCAGCTGAAGGTCTCTTGTGCCAACTCTGCCCAGCAAAGTTCCTGTAGAGGCTTTTTTTCCTAGCTCAAGTAGACTCAAACCTGTTAGCAGGACCTGCAGACGTCCTGCTTGCAGGTCTCTTGCCTGAGCTGCTCTGAGGGGTTCTGCATGAAGACACAGCCCCGGGGAGACTTTGTGTTCGTCCTCAGCTGCATTACGGCTGCTCCAGAGAGACCTGGCTCTCTGAGCATCCAGGTTTTGCCTTGGATAGACACGGTTAGTGACAGTGGTGAACCTCCTCAGCTGTTTTGGCACAACTCTCATCCTCACACCCCTGCCAGCTGGTCTGTCCGTGCTGGAGGCTGGCGGCAGCAGCTGGTGCTTTAGCTCAGGACCTGCTGGTTAAAGCATCTCCCCAATGCCCGGGTGAGGTGTGTAGAGGGGAAACCAGCCCACCGGGAGTTGGGGGTGAACACAGAGCTGGAAATCCCACCCGCACAACAGAAAAGCAGCAGTTTGGAAGTTGGATTATAAAGTCGAGGTCTGTGGTATTTTCCCATGATTTAAAGGCCAAACCAGCCAGCAGCTTGGCGGAGCGCCGGCCCGTGAGGACAGCCCGGCGGGACACACGTCTGTCCCTGCTGCCCCTTCCCAGGTACATCCCGTGTGCATGCTCCCTCCAAAGTGGTGCTCCCAAGCAAATTGCCATGGAAATGGAGAGCCAAGGAAAACAAAATCTGCCTTTGAGCAGCCACTGAGGGTGTCTCAGCAGGACACAGGCTGCGTTCATCCTTGTCTTTAGCCTGGGTCCCGGGGCCTTAGAGCTCCAGAAACAGCAGGGACAGGGCAAGCAGACCTCATCGCAGACTCCCTGGACATGTTGCAACCCTTCTCAGACAATGAGTGTTAATCATTTCTTATTTCTGTGACCTGGTAGGAGTTTGCAGCAATCCTGATGTGCACGTCAGACTGATGCTGCGTCCTGCTGCTGCACTGGTGATGCTGACTGATGCTGCTGCTGGCTGCTGGAAGCCCAGCGGTGGGCCAGGCTTCGCCTTACTTGCTCCAGGCTCATGGCCAGGAGACAAGGAAAAGCAGCTATTGGATGGGAAACAAGGTCTCTAATTGATTCTTTAATAATTCTCAATGTCCTATTGCCCGAAACCTCAGCAGCATCAAGGGACCCGTCCCACAGGGCAGGGGAAAGCCCTGCAGTGTGAGCAGGGGAAAGCCCTGCAGTGTGAGCAGGGGAAAGCCCTGCATGGGCAGAGCGGGGCCCAGCCATGTGCCTCCCCCTGCTCCCCAGCAGCACTTTTCCTCCACTTCAGGGTGCCCAGAAGGGGAGGATTTGCAAAACATTGATTTCTGTTCAATCAGGAATTCCTCTGCAATCTGCCTCTCCTCCTCATTTAGCTGGGCTCCATCACTGCTGCACAGCTAACTTTGCCTTCTAGGCACTTAGGTATAAATAATCTTTTACTATATTAATTACTTTGTGCAGAAGGATAAGACATAAATTATAACCCAATGGGTTATAATTGCATGTTCTTAACACGTGTGCCTCATTACTAATTATCCTCATTCTCCCAAGCAGCTTAAAAGCAGGAGCATTGAATCACAGTTTCCAGAGAACAAAGCTGCTGAGGCAGCGAAGAGGGGTGAAATACCGCCACAAATACAAAAATAGCCCCTCATCCCCCCCAATTAAATTTGTTGGAGGCCCGTGCCTGCAGCTCTCCTGTGGGACAGCAATGCCTGCAACAGCCCCAAGACCTTCCTTCCACCTCTTTCCACTGGCAAAGCAGCTTCTCAGCCCCAAAAAACTATACTGAAATCTTTTTGACTTACACCTGCCAGGAGCGCTGTGGCTTTCCACCAAGTACCCTTTGCGGCCGGATGGGTGATCACAGGCTCTGCAGAGCCTGCAGTAAAGAAAGAGGCAAAAAATGTCGTTGTTGTGGCTATGAAGTGATGTATAAGGTGACCTGCCATCTGCACTGGTTCACTTGAGGACTTAATGAGATACTGTGCTTCGCATCCTCAGCCTGGGCAATAGCACCGGACATCACCATGGGGCTCCTGCTCACCAGAGCCCAGGTCGCACCAGCAGACTTCTGGTACCAGCAGCGATGGTCTCAGGATGCCAAAGGTATGTTCAGCTCTGGACTTCAAAGCTCAAGAGCTTTCAGGCCCAGACTGTTGTTTCTGTTTATAGAAATAGTCTTACAGCTCAGATTGTTCAAATAGGGATGTATCACAGGAAGACAAATAGGTATCTGCAGTGGGCAGCACGTCTTGGGCTACAGCAACCCAGAGCAATGCCACGTTGTGTTTACTTGTGAAGCCACATAGTGTTTACTTGGCTACAAAATCAATCAGGATCTTGTCCTTAGGGTAGCTTTTCATAGGTGTTCAGAGGACAGAAGCAGACTCGGCCATGCTCACAGCAGGGTGTGAGGACCATGCTGAGCCCTGGGTTTAAGTATGGCAGTGCCTAAGAGTTAGGCTGAGACCAACAATATGCAGAAAAAGGGAGTAGCTGAGCCCTGGTTCCCTTTTACCCATGTTTCCATCCATCCATGTTGCTCTGCAGCTCTCCAGGGTTTATTAAGAGTCAGGGGATGAACGGCAGGGAGAAGCCCGTGGAATCGGGGAGAAGTGCTTCCCAAAGCCGCGCTCACCGCAGTGCACGTCTGAGCCTCTATCCGGGAACTTTCCAACACCCAGCTCAGATCCTACTATAAAAATAGTTGCAAGTGTTAATTGCAGGCAGCGACAGTTCAGCAAGCTCCTACCGAAACCTCAGCTGAACCTGGGAACGAGCAGATAAATACGATCCTTGCACAGCTTGCGGGAAAACTCGGGTTTTGCTGAAAGGGATGGACAGGCGGGAGAAGAGGGAGCATGCTGTTTCTATTCTTTTCATGGCAGGAATACAGTGTATTTGCAAGGTTATCTTTAAATGGCAAATTTCCTCTCCTAACTCCTCTATTGCTAACAGCTTTGTTGTACAGCTTTCCTTGACAGCATTTATTTTTAAGGACATATTCTATCATTCCTCTGATGTATCACAGAGATAATTGGACTTTCTGTATGTGGTGCAAGAGGCATTGCCAGCCATGCCAGAAACTGCCCCTGCCCGGGGCGGGCACTTGCCCCCTTCTCGCTGCAGTCCCTGCTCTTGCTAGCAGCACAGCTCTAATGAGCCTGGAGAAATTGGCTCTTACTATTAGTCAATCGGAGAAAACATTTCAGCAGCTCGTAAGATCACCTCCTCGTGTTAACAGCACGTCCCTGCTTTTACTGAGCCCGGTTGTAGGAAGCTGGGGGGGTTTTTTCCCCCCTTGATCTGCGTTTCCGAGGGGCTCTCTGCCCCACCTGCGGAGAAATTTTGCTACAAGCGGGCTTAAAAACAATGATATTCTACACTGCTAAGACATGAGTAAAACACACCTAAGTACATAAAGATGGTTTTACAGTGCCACAGTGATTTCACAGGCAAAATGCTGCAGATGGAGCTGAGGAGCAGAAGGAGGTTCCTCCATCCACAGTGCAGATTCCCAGGGAAAAATGCTGCCCCAGAGGTGGCTACATCCCTCGGGGTGAAGGTGAGCAGAGCCAGGGTCAAACCCGATGGGGCTGATCCTCCTCCACCATCCACAAGGTGGGTAAAACCCCTCTGGAGATGGGGACAGTCACGGGGTGCCATGGACCATAACCCGCGGCGCTCAGCAGCCTTCCCTTCAGCTGGGATTTTGGAGACGTCTGTGTCTGCGTCTCGCCAAGCACGTAATTGCTGTTTGAAATAATTATGCCTTGAATTAAAATAGCTCCTGAGCAGCTTGCAAAGCATTTTGTCTTGAGTGCTGGATACCTCAGCAGGGACAAGCCGCACAGGTCGGAGCTGACGAGGGGCTGGGATGTGAATGTCCCACCTGAGACAGGGCAGGGGGCTGCAGGTCTCCCAGCCCCGTGACTGGCAGTGCCATGGGCTGTGGCCACTTTGGGGCATTTTGGAGTTTTCTGGAGGTTTCTGAGGTCAGGTTTTGGCTCTGGTGATCCTGCCCATGCTCAGTGTGTGGGACCCCCCCCATCCTGCGCTGCTCAGCCGCTCCTCGTCCCATCTGCTTTGCATTGGCAATGGAAGAGCATCAGCACATGCCTAATTTGCTGCCTTGAATGTGCATCAAAAAATGACATTTTTTTGCCATGGCTGATAAAATTCTCTTTCCATTTTGTGATTATTATTTTTTTTTAATTATTTACTGATATTTGAGGAGAAAACAAGGTAAACAGCGAGTGATGTCCTGTACCAATGGCAAACAGATTCCAGCCACTGTACTGCTTTGGCCCTATGCAAAAATACAAAAACAAAAAGAAAATGAGCATACCTGGATACATTACAAGTTTAGTAAAACCCCTCAGGATGAGGAGAAGCTTTGTCACTCAACTTGCAGAATTGCCCGAGAAGAGACACTAACTAATCTGTAACTGATTTACACTCGCTGGAGGTATCTTGTCAAAATGTGCCCAAATTTTATGTGGCTCTCTTTTCTCAAGAGGAACGTGCTACACATTTTTCACAGGCTGGTAATTTAATAAAGCAAGTTTTTCGTTTGGAAAGTGCAGAGAAGGTAATTTTTACTGACCTCCAGGCTGGCAGAACGGCAATTAATATCAGCCGCAGCTCTAGGCTGTGATCTATCGCCCCGACGGACACGCCGAGCAGGCGCGGGGGCTCATTAAATGTGTCTCAGCTGGCCCTGGGCTACCCATGGCCAGGCACCGGCACTGGGAGGGCTCCTGGCCTGGGACAGTCTCCGTGTGCACTGGGTTGGAATCCTTCAGTTCCTTTCCCCACCTCTGTCCCTGCGTCACATCTCTGGCCACATCCTTCCTTGTCTTCTGCATCTGACGCTGGCTCTGGTGGCTGCACCAATTCACCGGGCTGTGGTGGCCGCTTCACCTTGACAGCTGCTTTGAAGAGCAGCAAATAATTACATCCCACTGTTCCATCTTAACGCGGATCTTCATTTGCTGTAATTACACGACCATTCTGATTTATTTTTTTTTAATTGTAACAGCAGCACGGAAGGGGTGACAGGCTCCTTGTCACCCCCCGCCCCGCACCGCTCCCATTGAGGAGGAACGTGAGGTGGCATCGCACATCGTTTTCCTAATCATGTCATACCACACAAACACTTTGCTACAAGCACAAGCGCTGGGTGCCAGGTGGCTGCAGCACTGCTGCCAGGAGTGAATTCATTATTTTAATTAAAAAGAGGCTCTCCAGCTCTCAGAGCATCCCTTTGGCAGCAGGAAAGCACCTGAGAGCAGCAGGTGTCTCTGTGCCCTAGCAGTGGGCTATAAGCATCCTCACTTTGGGGGTGCCAGCTCCATGCATCCCCAAGAGTTTCTCGGCCTGATTTGTGACTGATTTTCCTTGACCACTCTTCGCAGACATGGGAAGCAGCAAAAATCACTGCAGAGGGCCATCTGGGAGGTCACTTGCTAAAGGTAAGTGTTTTAAAAGCACTATTTATGCACGAGCACATGGAAATAGCTCAGAAACCATTTGGAGAGGTGGTGTGTGCATAGCCGGCTCCCAAGCAGGAAAAAAAGGGCCAAAACCCACCAAAGTAAGTATTCTCTGAGGATCTTTCACTTGTTTAAAGCTTTGGAAGGAGCAGGGGAACAGGTCCAGTCTCTCCCTCTGCAGAAAATGATCCATATATTTTTTTGTATCCGTACTTAGGACAAGCCACCCAATTATTCTCAGCTTGTCCCCCTGCCCTTTCAATGCCCTCATTTCCAGAAAATGCTGCTGTAAGTTTATTTGGCCTCAGCTCCCAGCGTTGCTCCCCTGAGCCGCTTCGATTCAGTCCCATATTTTCCCAGCGCCCAGCAGGATTTGCAGCAGCCCATCTCCATCCCTCAGGCCTCCTGAACACGGCGCTGGCAGCGGCTCCACAAAGCTCTTCCACAGCTCCGCGGGTGTCCCCTGGGGAGCAACGTCCCACCATGGGGTGCTGGTGGCGCTTTTAGGTCCCAGGCCATGGGGTCTGCTCCGTCAGCCCCTGTGGAACCACCATTGCCCTGCACACCCGGGAATAGACACATGAAACAACGAATTTGAGAAGGTGAGGAACAAAAAAGGTACATTTTGCTGCGGGGAAAAATGTTTCTGGTTTGTGACTGTGGTCATTTCCCAGGGCCCATCTCACTGCCCATCCCCAAATTTCCCGCTGATCCGGCTCCTGCCGACTGGCAGCTCCATCCCTTCACCTGCCCAAGGAGGGTTTATCTGTTATTCATCACTGCACCTCAATTGCCTGCCAGGGCTGTCCCTGGTTTCCGCACAGCTTCAGCCTTTCTCAGGGCCTGGCTGCTGGAAGGACACGGCACGAGCATCACCTGAGCTGACACTGCCTTTGGGGACGTCGTCCAGGCAGAACCCAGACTCCAAAAACCATCACTATGAGAGAAGTGTCTAGAGAGTGGACCTGGGGTGCGAACAGCCAGCAGTGCTTGGTTTGGTGACTATGCACACTAAAGCGGTGATTCATTGTGCTTTCTGCCTTCCAAATAATGTTTTTGTTAAGAGAAGTCTTTGCAGCTGGGGAGGCGGGGAAGTGAAACTGGGGTTTTGGTCACTTGCAGCAGGGCAGAAGCTCCTGCAAAGCCCCTGGGGAGGCTGAGCAGGGTCTGTCCCTCTGGCAGCAGCCCATGGACGGGTTGGCATGTGGTGCAGGGTCCCATCCCCTCCTCTCCCGGCTGCCCCCAGACCTGGGTGCTGCCCCAGCACACCCCAGGCTGCTCCCCCAGGGTGCGAGGGCAGGAGGGGACCCGTGGGGTGCCGGTGGCACTTGCTTGAGCCGGGGCCTCCACTGCCTGGGGTGCTCAGGGTGGTTGTTGCAGCGAGAAAACTTCCACTGTTTGTCTCCACTGAGGAAAAAATGATTTATTATGTTTTGCTAAGGTGGGCTCTGGTTAGCTTATAGCTATCGATTCCTAGAAATACACGTGTAGGACAAAGCAACTAATCACATCCGCGCCCAGCTAATGCGGGGCCGCGTTCATGCAGAGACTGGTAATTTCAGCACAGCTATTGATTTCTCAACCAGCCTCATTTCATCCCCTGGCACCGTGCGCGGGGTGATGGTGCCGCTGGGGTGGCGTGGAGCTGGCAGCGGCATTCACGCTGGACTTTCCACCTTCCAAAGGGCCCGGCAGCTCATGTTTCCTCCTGTGCCGGGTGAAACCTCGCGGTGCCTGGCAGTGGGCAGATTTGCTGTGATTTGCTGTGGGCAGATTCGCTGTGATGACAAGGAATCCGAGGGTTTGGTTTAGGAGCAAATGACGCCAGGCGCGGTGCGTGCAATGGGGAGGGAGCAGGTGTGTGGCAGGATGAGGCTCTGCTGCTTCACCCATCTATTTATTTTGCTGGTGAGATGTAACAGGCGTGCATTTTTGGGGATGATGTGAGGTGGTTGCTCCCATGGAGGTGCAGGGAGAGGAGCTGCAACGGCATGGAAGTTGTGCTCCAAATTGCAAACTACCATTGAGACTTCCAGCGGGCAGAAATGTTTCCCTTGAAAGCAAACAGAAAAAAAGCCCATTTCCTTGCAAATAGCGGAGCCTGAGCTTGTCGGAGGCACAGGGAGGGCAAACCTGGCCATGGCCAGCACCGGGACAGGCCCCTGCCCTCGCCGTCACCTCAGACAGAAAACCTGCATCTCCATCCACCCTGCTGCCACTTCTCATTTACCCAGGGAATTGCCTCCTGTTTGGAAATAATCTCAGGGCTAACCATTTTCTAGCCCTTAAAAAAAAATGTTATTAATTTATTCCTTTATCCAAGCAACAAAGAGGCAGGGAGAGCGTATCAAATGGAGCTCAGCTACCCCGCTGCCCTCCAGCAAACACAAATGTTACAGAAAGGAGGAATTTTTGTCCCCTGGTGCGAAATGCCAGGGGCTGGCAGCTGCTTTCCCCAGCACCACCAGTTCCAAACAGGAGGAGACCCCCCAGGCACAGCAGCTTCCCCCATTGGGCTTCCACCTTCCCAAGTACTGGACGGGCCAGGCGCGGTTCAGCCCTCATCACCCGTGTGTGAGGTGGAGATGCAGGAGCACCAGGCTGCACTTTTTGGGAGCGATGGGGCGAGGGTGCAGCCCCTCCCTCACCCACATCCCCCGCTCCTCGCCAGCCCCCAGCCCCGCTCCCCTCCCTCCTTGGCACTCACAGGTTTTGCCCCGACCCCTCTCAGAACTCCCCAAAACATTTTTGGGACACTGGCATCTTTCAAACCCCTTTTAGCCACTCTTTGGTGCTTTGGTTTTTGGTTAGATCGGTGCCCTGAGAGGCATCATCCTCATTCCAGCGGCTGCAGCAGCAGCAGCTTGGGTTACAAAGCCAGCAGCTTTCCAAGGGCACTATTACTCACCACTCTCGCAGAGACCCTTATAATTCATCTATTGTGCGGGCAGAATTTCTTGGGAGTGAGTTCCATTAAGCTGCATGTGAGGGTTAATTAATTTTTAATGTTAACAACCTTTTCTTTGTGTCACATGGCGGTTCATCAAGTTCTGGAGGGGAGCAGGGCCCACCTTCTCACAGCAGCCGCTTGGCTCTTTGCTCAGAACGTCTTTCAGCAATTACATATGTGAATGTAATTTTCTCTGCTTTATAGCTCTACCCCGTAATCTAGGGAAAGTGACATTTTCCACTGCACAATATGGGTTAGGCTTTCGTTCTGATGATGTTGCCTTTGCCAATAGATTTTTTCCCAGTGGCATATGGCACGCAATGTTACATCTGCTCCCATTTCCAAGAGATCCTCTACCCTTTGTTGAATTTTTACAAATGCTATCAGTCTAAATAACCCAGAAGGCTGCTATGGCAACAAAATGAGAACTCAGTTTCTCTCTCTTCCTTTTCTTTTTAGTTTTTTTAACCCTGGGCTACAAGGGATAAGGACACTGGCTGTGCCTTCTAGCAGCTGGCTATGATGGTGTTGATGCCTTGGGATGGGGTTTAGGTCCTGATCAAACCCCACCACCCTGTGTCTGCCAGTGTTGTCCTACACGCAGGAAAGGGCACTCAAATGATCTCGTTATGCAGGTGGCACCACTCTGGGTGAGACCTTTTACCACTGAACATGCCTGAGAGGGTGACTGGAAAGCTGCTCATCACTGGCTGCAGAGGGATCCCTTTATCCCCCCCGAATGCCGGGTACCGCCCCACGGAGGGCAGGCGGGATGCAGAGCACCCGGGCTGGCAGGGGAGCAGCTCCCACCTGCTTGGGGAAAATCTGAATTTCTGCAGACATGAAATCTTCTCTAAAAGGGTCGATCAGGAACCTCTGACACTGAAACACCTTTGGGCAGCTTTCCCTCCCCTGCTCCTCTGGATGCTCCAGTTGCCTTGTGTACCAAACTGTGCTCTGTTCATAGCGTTGTCCCTGCAGCCTTGCTATCTATTTTGATCATTTTTATCCCCACTTCTGACTAGGTGGCTTTTTCTATCACGGTCCTTCATCTAATCCCCCAGGACTGAAGGCATGTATGTTGTGCAAAAACTTGTTCCAGCAGTTTGGATGTGGAGCTGTCCTCTGTTGTCTGGAGGTAAAAATTAGTGAGCGAAATACAGCCACAACTCTGGTTTGAATTAGCCAGCAGTTCATGTAGGAAATAAAAATCTATGAGGGACTTTTTGAGACCGTCTCCACTCATTAAAAGCTACTTCCAGGTCATGGCCTCCTAAGATTTCAGACACACAAATTCGCTTAATTTCTGCTAGGAAAAGAGCTGCAGTGCCCCATTGGCCAGGCCCCGTCTTAGAGCAGTCGGTGTGGGAGCAGGTTTTAAGGAGCCTCCTAATGCTGCGTCCCAAACACGCCCTTGAGAGTTCGATATGACCTGTGGGGTGCTCAGCCCCCTGAAAATCCCACTGTGAAAGAAGAGCTCAGCACACAGCACCAGGCAAGGTGCAATGTGAACCAGCTGCAGCAGGGCGTAGATAACTCAGGTATAAAGACACTTTAAAAAGGTGACTAAAAAGATTTATCAAGACTTGCATTAATCTGCGCTTTGTCCTGCCAGATCACCCTCACTGCGCGCGCATCCAGGGAAACAGAGGGAGGAGAAAGTACAGGGGTTCTGAGTTAAATGTTTACCACCGATGCTGTTAATGACTATGTGTTTCTCATGGATGCAGGAAAATGAGCCTGGGATGAGGAGTTAGGGATAAGATCATCTGTTTGTAGCAGTGGCGCCGCATGCCTGAAGCAGCCCTGCTTCACCCCTCACTCTGTGTTTTGTTAGCAAAGCTCCAGAACATGCTACAATCCCTGAGCTAAACTGCTGGATTTAGCTGTGGGACCTTGTTCTGACCCCATGTGTGTACATGGCTGCCCCAGATGGAGCCGGGCATGGGGACATCAACCCCATGGCCATTCCTGGGGGGATTGCTCCCTGAGGACATTTCCTCTCCACCTCATGGCCACAGCGGAGGTGCAGGGTCTTGTACAAGAGCTTCCAAAACAGCACTTCATCCATAATTGAATGAACGAGGCAAAAATAGGTAGCAGTTTGCCCACAAAGGGGAGTTGTGCGGAGTCCTAGAGAAGACACAAATCACTTGGATAATGGGTAACATTGTGAGCTGTTGCTCTCGCATGGACTTTGTTTCTCTGTAAGAAGAGACCAGGATGGGCAGTGCAGGGGAGTCCTCAAGGGGTTCCCACGCACAGCATGGCTGGGGGCTGCTGTGGTCTTGTCCTGCGTTTTTGTGTCACCATGTGCACTCCACTGGGGAAATCCCTCTCTGCCACAGCTACAAAGCATCGTCCAGGATGTGCTTCCCTATTTTTTGGCAATACTCTTTGACGCGAGGGAGGTCAGCCCAGGGCAGAGGGATGCTTGGGATGGGTACTCGGGTACTGCTGATTATGGCTCGAAATGAAATTTGTTAGCAAACCGTTTCTAATTACCGGCGCTTTCATGCGCCAACTGTCGCACACGCGCGATGCCAGGCTGTGCCGGCGGCCGGCTGGGCGCCAGGGACCGAGAGCATCGCGGCCCCAGCGCGGCCCCTGTCCCCGCAGCTCCAGCCTGGCCCTGCCCTGCGGGAACAGGACGGGTTTGCAAAGACTTTGTGATTTCCCGCTATTGGGCACTAAATTGGACTTCTGATCCTCCCTGAAACACACTCGCTTCCTCAGGAGAGCCCTCAGCCATAAGGAACCTGTCAGACCTTTAAGGTACAGAGCTGCCAAGTTAATAAAAATTGTCTATGAAATCAGACACAAGGCATTGCAGTTTTATTAAGATCTAAACTATGCAGTCTGTTTTATTACTGTCCTTTATAAATTATTCGCCCAAACTTCTCTGTTAGGTCTATAGCTAAAAGCCCATATCCAAATTTATTGTGTTTCAAAGACAGTGAATTAACTGGTGTATTGTTGGGGATGGCTTGAAGTGAAGACCTTGATCAAGCTGAGCGCCTCCCAGGGGAGCAATGACATCGCCCAGCAGCTGTTTTGGGGAACATGGTGCAAAATAGGGTCCAGTGGTGTCCGGCGCACCCGCACAGTTCCAAACGCTGCTCATCTGCAAAAAGAAAAAGACGTTGGCTTACAGAGAGGACCACGGGAACAGTGCTCTTGTGGTGACACCAGATGACCATGAGGGACACCTGGAGGCCACCACCATGCAGGTGATGTGGGGGTGATGGAGCTGCTGGGGCCTCGTGCCCTGCAGCGGCTCCTGCTGCACTTGGGGACACGTGACAGGGACTCGGGGCTGCAGAGCAGGTGGATCTTTCTCTCCGGTGTGGCTATGGGCTCCATCACTGCTCGCGGCAAAGCCAGGACACCCGGCGCTGTCCCCTTCCCATGGAAACAGGCTTCTGTGCATGGACAGACTGCGACTTCTTGCCTCAGTAATCTGGGAGTGTAAATATAGACTGAAGACGTGTGATTTATTCATTACAGCCCTAGTGCATTCTAGAAAGAGAGGAAAACGAGTCTTTGGTCACGTGGGGGAGAAAAGCTGCTGGAAATAGGGCAGGAGCCGATGTTTTGGGCCGGCATGTACCTTGCACCAGCTGTGGGACGTGTCTTGTGACAGCGCCTGGAGAAACGGGACTGCCTCCTGATGTGCCCGACGCATGCAAAGTCAGTGAGGATGCTTTTGAAATACCATCAGAAGAGAGGTAAGTTCTAGTATATTCTGTGTGCATGTACACACACACATGCATAGATGCATAGATGTATATAGGTCCTGGGTAAGAGCAAGGCTGCTGTGAGCAGCCCTATGAAAGCAGATCTGAGCATGGTGGGAGAGAACAGACATCCCCAGCGCACAGACCAGCACCTTTCAGGGCTTTGCAGAGGGCATGGGGCCAAGACATTGTCCAAAAGGCTAGAGAGATCTCACCCGTGACAACTATTGCACTGTGCATTTCTGAATGCGCTGGCGAATGAATTATTCAGAGGAAAATCATCAGTGTGAGAACTAGTGTTTATTAGTCTCATATAAATAATAATTGCATTAACTAGGATAAACGTTTAATATTAATAGCTTTGTGGCTGTGGCTGGCATTTGCATATCGCGTGGGGTTGGTGCATTGTGGAAAACCAGAGTCTGCGTTGGTGCTGAACGCGGCACCTTCAGGTCGCAGGGCTCAGCTTTGCCCCTCTCCATCCCCACACACAGCGTTTATCCGTTTGACCGGGCCCTGCAGCTTCCCAGAGGGCTGCGGAGGTTTCAGTGGGACAGAGCAGGTACCAGTGCACCCCATGAGTGCGGGCTGCAGTGCGGCCTCAGCTCGCTGCCACGGTGCCTCCGGGAGATGCTCCTGCCACTTCTGTCCCAGGGATCAATGACACGGCTTAAAAACAAACAATCGCCTCCAGACAATATTTCAAGCTGCTCTAAAGATGCAGGGAAAACTGAACTTCGGCAGCGGCTGCCTGATAGCACCTCAGCCCGCCAGCCAACCTTAGGAGGCTCTGCAGTTTTTAAATGCTGATTTCTTCCTCTGTTTAGAAAAGAGAAATGCCTGTGTCATGACAGATCCTCGTCTTGCATGGCTCACTGCTGCTATAAATATTTTACAGTCTCTTGCAGTGCTGTTGGAGGAGTTTTTGCATATCTCGACCCCTTCCCACATGGCAACCTGCCTGGGCAGCAAAGACTATGTGGCCAGAGCTGCTTTTGTAGCAGCTGTCCAAATGCCACCATCAATGAGGAGCAGCACTAAAACCTGCTGAGGCTTTAGCAGATGTTAATCCAGCACCTTCTCTAACCAGACCAAAACTTTCCAGAGGAGCTTTTCTGCTCACGGCTCGAGAATAAGAAAGTCACCTTGAAAACTGCAAGGTGAACTGGGTTTATCTTTAAAAGCACAATGTCTTTTAATAGACTGGTCCTCACTTCGCTGTGAAGCTCCCAAATACAGTGCTGGCCAGGCAAAGGGCTGTGCATTTTATACCTGCTTTCACCCAGCCACAGGTCGGGGAAAATCTGTCTCCAAGCTGCCACAGATGAACAGTTTGTTAATGAAACCTCATTATCTGGGACATCGTTAACTTTCCTCATCATCCACACAGCATCCTGTCCTGCACGCACCAAACGCAAACAAAGGCACAGCAGGAGCGTGCGAGAGCTCAGGGTATTTTGCAGAGGGTTGCTGAATGGAAAACAGTTGTTCTTTGGACAGCAGAAAATGGGTTTCAAGCTCAAGATACTATGTATGTATGTGTTTACACACATACATACATATATATATATATATATATGAGAAATTTTTCCTTTCTCGGATGACTACCAGGCTTCATTCTACTGATTTATCCCCCCTTCAGCCGCAGAGCATCAAATGGCTTTGACTGCCGGCCACTGCCGCAGATGAAGGTGGTCTGCCCAGAAGGGACAGCAATTAATCATTTTTGTCATCAAAAGCAGTTTTTCTTGAAGGTTACAGTGCAATCTAATCACAGTTTTTTCCTCTCCAACAAGGTACGTCTGATGGATGTTGACATGGCAGCAGAGCTCCTGGTTGGACCAGGGTTTTGCAGTCATCTCCCCACAGGGGTATTTTTTGATGGGATTTGGGATGCTCTTGCTCTTGGTGTGAGCTGGGAGGGACAGTGCGGAATCCCCCCTCCCTAGTGACACCCAGGAAGCTGTTAGGGTGGTTTCAGGAAGAAACGTGGCTCTCCCAGAGACCTCCTCAGTGTTGCTTTTATCAATCACTTCCTTGGGACTTCAGTCACAAAGCTCCACTGTGTGCAAAGCAAAATCACATAGATGCTCAAATCCAGTAGTCCCACAAACTGCAGAGACATGGGGTGGTGCCCTGTCTGATTTCCTCCATCCAAACTCTGCCTCCCTCTGCCAAATTGTCGCTCATTGCGAGATCCAAAAATATAACTGTCCTGCTGTGAACTTTTGCATAAAATGTTCGAAAAATTGCTTGTCATGTGCAAAAGCCAGGCTGATAACACTGATTCCCTACAAGGACAGAATTAATTGAGTTCTCACAGGCTGGTGCAAACACTGAGTCACCCCTCAGCCTCTGGAGCTGCTCGGGATCCCAGTTAACCACTTGCTTATTTCCACAGCAGGAGTAAGGGGGGAAATTCCCAGGTAGCACCTCCATCGCTCACGTAAATAGGGATTTGAGATCTGCCTCATCTTACTGATGCGGAGTGTCCTCCCGCGTTATTGCCAATAGCAAGCATGGGAGCAGGAGATGGAGCGTGAGAAAGGTCCACGCTGAGCAGGTGGGAAACCTCTTTGTGTTGAGCACCAGCTTCATCTCGCACCGCAACACCCAAATCATCACATTGCAGCAAACCACCTTCCCTCCAGCCCGCCCTGCCCAGCTCTCCGTGCTGCTCATCCTCCCCTGCAGAAACTCATGGGTTTTCATTGCAAGGACCAGTTGCATCTACCAGCATGCAGAGCTCATCCGCCACCCTCCCGTGTGGAGCAAACACTGGATTTGCCACAACCTCTTTGCAGCGTGCTGCCTATGGGGATGTGGCTGATGCGTGGGCTAACAGCGGTCCCTTATCTCAAGGGACCCCCAGTTTTTAAGGATAAATACTTAAAAACCCAAACAAAACACATCCCATGAACCACCCCCCCGCCCCCAACAAACACACAAACAAACAAACAAAAACGAACAAATATTGAAAAGAAAAGGAAAGAAGAGCCATTGTGAGCTTGGGGATGGATGCCAGCACGAAGTGAGTTTATTTTCTGCCTGCAATGCTGAGCACAGAGGGGAAAGCAGCGGCTGCTGCCTTGGCTCAGCTGTGTGCGGGTGCCAGGACCACAAATGGGGCTCTGCAGCTGCCGAGACAGCCGGTTAGATGCTCTTTGCAAGAGAACATGGTAAAAAGGAAGTGTTTAAAATTGAGAAGTGATCATACATAGTGTGCCTTTCAGGCATCCGAGTGCAAACATGAGCCTCCAGCTTGCTCTCGGGTGATGGAGCTGGTGCAGCTGGGGGTGCTGACCCCCTGTGCCGTGGTCCCCAGCATCTCACCGACACTTTGCATCATATGAAAAAGGTCCACCCTGTCACATCTGGAGGACTTATAGAAAATGAGGGTGCATGGAGTCTCCATCTACTGAGCGTGCCAAACTCATGCCAGGTTATAACTTACAGTTTGTAACTTCACTTTGCTTGAGTCATGGCTGAGTATCCAGCGCTTTGTGTGCAGTCTTGCTCTTTAACGTCACTTCTGAAATGCCAGAGACACTTTCCATTCTGTACTCCCTGAAACGGAAGGATTTCTGCCTGACTCTGATCTTTAAGCTCCCTCATGATAAAAATAGACAGAAAGGAAAGAAAAACAGAAGCTCTGGGTCTAGCACCTCTGGTCTGTGCCCTTCGGGAGCAGCAGGCAGAGGTGGTTCACAACTGTTGCCTGCGAAGAGGCAATTTCTATAATATTAGGCAATTATCCATGATTTTGAGGGAGAAAAAGGTCCTTAATCATGCAATGTTTGCTCAGAGACACTCCGATGTTCGGCCGCCGCTTGCCGGGGTGCCCTGCGCTCCCTGCCCGGGCATGGCTAAAATCAGAGGCAACTCCAAATACAAAAGCACTGGCAAAGGAGCTGGCGAACATTCAGCTTCCCCCAGCACCACCACAGTCGGAAACGACCCTCACACACCAGCTCCGAGCTGCGGATGCTACCACCACCTTCCCCTCTGCATGCAGCGCTGGAAAGCACGCGTGTTGTTCCCAGTGTAGCAGTGCCTGTGTGAGCAGAGCCATAAATACCATCCCAGAGACACCGCACGGGCTCAGGAGACACATCTGAAAACTAGAAACAAACTAGGAAAATTGTGATAACTATAAGTAATATTTTTTTCCCAAACCAAGCCCTATTTCTGTCAATATGACTTGGAGGTCTTTCTTCTATTGCGTCTGATTTTCCTATTTCTTCAAAAGCAGGAAGGTCAGGGAGGCGGCTTCTGTCACAGCAATTCAGAGAAGGGAGTTTGTCGAAGGAATTTTTCAAAGAGGGAAACACAAAAGGATTGCTTTTCTTAAAAATAAAATGCATGGCAATTGGAAAAAAAAAAAGGCCATAAAGCAAGCAACTTTCTAAACAGATTATTTTAACAGCACATGACAACAGTAACAGTGAGTTATTCTGCAGAGGCATATCTGTGTTTTCACAGCATGGGGAGGGGAGGCCGCGTGTTTGCCTTGGGTATTTTGGGAAATACGGAAACTTTGAATAACTTGGGCAGTGAGGATGAAAGTCGATATATATCTTGGTAAGACTGCTAATAAGAACAAAGAGGTTTATCAGCATTGTTCTCTGTGTTTTGAGGACGTTCCCGTGTTTTAGCCAAATTTCTGAGCCAGCTGCTGGAAGAAAACAGAAGTGAAACCTCCGTGGGTTTATGTTGTTAAGCAGGGAAAACGATGGTGATGGGCTCGCTGGTGGCATGGACTAGAGGGAGCTTTGCTGGCTTGTGTGCCTGCTAATTTCTGACCCAAGAAACGTGAGGCTGGCTATCCTAAAAGCAAATTTCCGACTTGTGTAGTTGTTTAGCGATGTTTAAAGGCAGTCTAAACAGCAAAAAGGGAAAGATGAGGCTTTGCCCTGACCCTGGGGACAAGGGCTGGCCGGGGTCTGATGGGGTTCTCCTGCCCTGGGCTGCTGGGATGAGCAGAGGAGCTTCTCTGTCCCGCAGCGATGCTCATGCCACCACCCAGCCGGTGGGCTCTCCTTGCAGACCTCTTGTCTTTGGGAGCTGGCTGACCCAAGGGCATCTCTAAAGTGCCGTTTGTTCAATTGTGCTGTTTAATCTGACCCTGCAGGGCTGTTGTGGCTGTAGCGGTTAAAATGCAATTCTGGCTTAAAAATAACATCCCCATGGAGGCCTTGCTTTTGGGCTCATTTTTTACACAAACTCACAGAAAAGGTCTTGTTAAAGCCATTTCTAGGTGGAAGTGCGGTTGGATCTCTGTAAACAGCGGTGTAATACAATCGATAATATCATTGAGTAAAGATCTGCTTGTAGATAAGATGGAGAATTGATAAAGCAGCATAATTAATAATCCACTACATTATTGCCTGCCCATCCTTCCTGCCAGCCTGCAACAGGCCCAAACAAATGACAATTAGCAAAGAAAATGACACAGAAATATGACTCCAGCATTGCTCCAGAAGCACTAACATCTTTTTAGAAGTTATTTAGGAGTGGTTGGGAAGGATACCGCCCCCGATGGAACAGCACTGCTTGTCCTCTGAGCCTGTGCGCTTGCCTGCTTGATCCAGATGTCCAGGCAGGGCCGGGGCTGATGGATGTCTGCTGTGCCTCATGTGTCAGGAAGCGACAATATAAATGGATTAGCCCTAATTTTGAGTCCAGTTTAGCAGATTATTTCAGTAATCAGCCTGTGAGTTTCTAACAGGCAACCAAAATGGTTTTGCCTTCGGTTTTCCTTAAGTAATACCTCAATTTTGGGCTACTGTTAATCAACAGAAATGAGTACAGGTGTTGAGGTAATTAAGACCTTAATTAAGCACGCAAACACCTCTGAGGTCTGGTCTGGGGTGTGAGGAGGAGCTGGTTACAAAGGCCATGCAAGCGGTGGGTAGAGCTCAGGGGGGAAAAAACCTCAGCACTAAGCAATGACACTCTCCTGGGGTGGAAAGCAGACACCTACAACTTTTATTTTCCAGTTGTATTAGTTATTCAAGAACTGAGAAGCTGGGAAATATCAATCCAGTGTGGCGAGAGGCGAGATCGCTGGTTTAAGAGGAAGGCAAGAAGGGGCTGGGTTGTGCCCTGGGGTCCCCAAGCTGTGCCTGCTGGGGGACACAGGCACCTGGACAAGCACAGTGCAGTCATCATCTCCCATCTCTTCAGGGAGATGAAACTGATCCCCAAAATAAATGGTGGGGGTGGATTTTGTTTTGCCACATCAATCACTGCCCCCGCTATGGGCTCACCTTCCCCCATAGGGTGGATCCTTCAGGGGAGACCCTGCATGACCCCCGTGCCTGACCTGGGCTGGATCTGTTCGCACCGGTTGGTGCTTGGGGTTGTCACTGGCTTTTCTTTTTAGAGACGGCTGCAAAGAGCCATCCCCTAAATAAAACCAGGGGGATGCCGGGTTGCTGACATGGCAGTTTGTTTTGCAATACGGGGGAACGCTTTCTCCTAAGGGATCGTGGCTTCCTGTGCTCGATAAGCAGACACAGTTGTTTCATAACTCTGTTGAGAATATTTAGGCTTTCAGACACTATAAAACTTGTTTTCAGAGAAAAGAGCCCTTGAAGCCCAAAACCATGCTCCCTTTCTGAGAGCTTTCTCAGCCCCACAAATTCAGTGCGCACAACAACTCACTCAGTGGCAGTGTCAGGTTTAAGCTCATCGGTAGCGCTTTCCCCATAGCGTATTTACAGTTGCATGGGGCTGGGCTCCCAATCTCCTCCTCATTTTCCCCTGCTCCTGCTGGGGATGGCGAAATCTTTTCCAGGGCTGTAATTTGGAAGTAATGTTCGTCAAGAAACTAAAGAACAGCGGGATCAAATTGGTGCCGTTCTCCCAGCAGGCTGCGAGAGAGCGGCGGCTGGCGGGGGCTGCTTGAGAGGATGGATGAGGGGCGAGACGTGCCAGCTGCTCCTGGGAGAGCTGGAACTACAGTATGGCAAACTGTAATTGTTTTCTATGGGGTGGTTTGTAATGTCTCTGTCGCAGCGCTCTCCGAGCAGGGGGAGAGGCTGGGGGCTCTGACTGCGGCACTCACGGGCTCCGTCACGCTTTTTCCCAACCCAAAATCATGCATGGGGGTATTTTCCCAATCTAAAGGAGAGCTGAGCTTCCTCTGCCATGTTGATTTCCAGGCAGCTTAGCCTCAGCTCATCCTAAACAGCCTGATCTCTCAACTAGAAAATTCCCGCAGGAATATGTGTTCGTGCTGCATTTCTGCTGCAACTGCCAGAAAAACAAATCAAAGAGCTTTTCTCCCCAGCAGATCAAGCCCTGACGCTGAGAAAGGCGTTGTCCAGCAGTCCGAGTGGAGGGCATGGTCCCCAGCCAAAACCCTCCCATGCCCAGTGAGGGTCAGAGCACCATGAGAACTGCCGCTGTCTGTAGGCGCCCTTGGGGAGCAGGTCCATAACAACAATTCCTATTGTAGGTGCAATTGCCAGCTCTGTACAAAGCATTTTCTTTACAAAGAAGCATTTTGTTTCAGCTGCAGGTATGAATAAGAGCACTATTGAGATTGCTTGTGACACAGGACATCAAACAGGAGGAGGCAGTGAGTGTAATGAGACCTCGGGCGAGGAACAAAATTTGAAGGATGAGGCTCCTAGGGATGCTGGGTTTTCTGATACAAAACACTTGCCTGTGCCTGGAAGTCAAGTCAATCTATGCAGTCCTGCCTGCTGGGGAGGAGAGGAGACAGTGAAGGTAAAGTCTTGCTCTGATTTCGTTAGGGAGGGAAAAGAAGAGGGCAGGAAAGCTCCGCACCCCGACCCAGCCACCCCAGGCAGGTGACACGGGGGGGTTCATCTCAAGCAGCAGAAAACAAGCATTTTGCTGATATCCACAGGTACTAAACACACTCCCAGGGTGCAGGCAAGACTGCTGACGGGCCATCCCTTAACACTACTTTTGTGATTCAAATTTTGGTAGAAGCACTAAACTTTATGCATCTCTCACCCCAGGCACTGCAAAAGCCTCCGCAGCTTCACATCACCCCAAGTGTGTCCGAGGCACCAGAGGACACAAACTCGCAGTCCGAGGCCGATTTTGGTGCAGCATGGGAGGAGCAGCGTGCCCGGGAAGGAGGGCACCGCGCCACGGCCCGTCAGCTCCTGGACAACTGGGGCTACCAGCATGTCATGGGGGTTCGGCACCTCGAGGTGAGAAAAGACTCCTGCGCCAGCAAACCACACAGGTATGCAAAGCAAAAGGCTGTACTGACCGCCGCAGTAACAGCAGATTTGTGCTAATAAATTCTGCCCCAGCTGGGATGATTTTCTGCCATTCTCATGAGCAGAAACATGTTGAATCCACGTACTAAATGGCATTGTGGCACTTAGCAGCGAATGATGGATTTTGCTCAGCCACCTCCCCCTCTCCTCCCTAACGAGCTCAAAGCAGTCGGTGAACAACACTGGATCTTTAATTTGATAAGAAGCGTGTGAGAAGAGCAGATATTTGTAATTGGCAGGCTGCTTCAGTCAGTTCAGCGTTTAAAGTGATGAGCTTCGGTGCAGTTATGGGTTTACCAGAGGGCTCTCCGCAGCCCCTGTGATGTTGCACCGAGCGCATCCAAACGCCTTGCTTGGGTTTCTGGATTTTTCCTCTACTGCAGTCTCCTCCTGGCATCCCACAGCGCAACCCTCTTCCCTTGGCCAGGCTTTCTCCAGCCCTGTGTTTGCACCTCTTGGCTTCAGCTGGGATCTGAGCTTGTGCTCACGTCTTCTTATATACGCTATACCTACAGCTTATATATACCAGTGCCTTGAAGGCGGCCACACACAAGGACTAGGGGCAGCAAGAGTGGCCTCTTTCTTTCCATAGCTTTTTAATGAGGTAGAGGGGGTGCCCCATCACCCCAGCAGAGCTGCTGCCATCAGGCACGGGTATCAGGGCTGGCGGGTGGCACCGGGGCTCATCTCAGAGCAACCAAACCCCAGCCTAAGCCACAGCATCCTTTAAGCTGGCAGAAAGAGGAGGCTGAGTGTCCATCTCCTTTGACAGGGCTCAACAAGAGTCACAGCTCTGCTCCCCAGTGCAGAGAAACAGCAAGTGAAAAGTGCTGCTCTCTGCTTAAATACAGGGGAGGGGGAGAAGAAAAGATCCAGGAGGAAATGGCACTTAACACACTTGTCACTCAGCAGTTATCGACAAGACTAATTTGTTCCTAAATGCTGCAATAAAATGATTCCCAGAATAGTACAGCTGTATGATTACAGGGAAAGTAATAATTTAATCTTATTTATTGGTTTTCATATATATGTGCATGGATGTGCGTGTAATGTTAAATATGGTTGAAGCGGGAAGGTGAAGCACCTAGAAATCTTGCAAACCTCCTTCAGGCCCCAGTTTTGCTTCTGTCCTCGTCAGGAACTGGACTCGGCTCTAATAATCCATCCTGCAAAGCTGCTCCTTGCCAGGTCTCCAAGTCCTTCGCAAACACTAACACATCTGTCCACAGAAATTGTCTCACGAGGCAAGGTGTGTATTTTCTGTTACCGTAGCATGGGCATGGGAGATCTTACCTGTTAAAAGCCCCTGGACTAATTTTCTATGACTTGTCAAGTAACCATGGGATTCAAATCTCCATAGAAACATCTGTCATTTTATAAATGTTTGCCCGTAAAAAATATAAATTGGTGATAGATGCCTTGCAGACCTCTCTTCTCCTGCCAAACTGATTAAAATAGTACTAGGGGGAGAAAAATAAAGACAAGAAAAAGCTTTTGCTGCTCTTCTCGAGCAATTTAATCTCAGCAGCTGTCACACAATGCAAACCATGCCCCAGGCTGCTTTTGGGTACCTGAGCTCTTCTGCTTCCCTTCTGACCTCCCGTTTTTGAAAGCGCCTCCTTAGAGATCCCTCTTGTTTGTGTAGTGCTGCTTTAGAGGGAAGCGATGTCCCAGCTATTAATACCAAATTACTGTTCATTCCAGAAGAAATATATCTCTTCCATCATGACAATGGGTGCACAGGATATTGCAGAATTCGGTGGCTGGGACGTGTGGGGCTGGGTGGGTTGAAAACCTGGATCTGGTTTAACAATTCCTCAGCTTAGTTTCAGCTTGGGCCTCTTCAAAGCGAAGGGCAGGCTGGGCTGCTGAGCACCAAAGCCAGATAAGCAGCTTTGCCGTGGAAGGCAGTAATGCCATCAAAGGCTTTGGGGATCCTGGTCCATGGTTAGAGCTCAGGGTTCGTTTCAATGTTATGACTCATATATGATTTTAATTCAGCAATATTTTCATTTTATCCACCATCTTCTGTCTCCCAAGTAATTCCCACTCTTAACCTAGTCACAAAGCCCTATGTCCTCCTGCCTTTGGAGTTCGCCATGGCACCAGGAACTCCTGGAGGAACTTGATGTTTGGTTGCCTATGATGAAGTTAGGGCTTGATATGGTTAAGAATAAACTTTTCTGTAAACTTCACGGGTTCATCATACCTCTCCCGCTTTACACAACAGAACTTTTGTTATGTTTTTAGTTGAACCACTGAAACTGGACCATTTGGCTCATGGGACTGTGCTCTCGGCCTTGCTGCCGTGCAGGGGGTAGCATGGCTGTTCTCCGGCACTAAAACCCTCTGGTGAATGATCTTCCCCATCTGGATCAGGAACACGCTGGGGTTCATCCCAGCAGTGCCACCAAGGCACGGCACAAAGCTCTCGGGATGCTAAAATGGAAGGAAAGATGGGATGGGATGGGATGGGATGGGATGGGATGGGATGGGATGGGATGGGATGGGATGGGATGGGATGGGATGGGATGGGATGGGATGGGATGGGACGGGGGGTGAAGCCCCAGGTCTGCCAGGTTATGCTGCCCCATGGTTAGGATGCTGCTTTTACAGGGGTGCTGGAATGATTTGAGGTGTGTATCATTTGCAGCTCAGACTTTGTCACGAGTATAATAGATTTTGCTCCTAAAAACATTTTTCCTGTCACTTTACCAAAGCCTTGCTCTCTGTAGCTCCTCGCTCTGTCCCATTTCCCTCACTGCCAGCAGATAAACCCTCCTGTTGCTCTGTCTCTAAGCCAGATTCTGCCTCACAGCCTCCCCAGGTCCCCCGTGTTGTGCCATGCCATGCCATACCATGTTGTGCCATGCCATGCCATGCCATGCCATGCCATACCATGTTGTGCCATGCTGTGCCATGCCATGCCATGCCATGCCGTGCCATGCCATGCCATGCCAGGGGTCTTTACTCGGTCCAGCTTGCACACCCAGATGGAGTGGGACCCTGAAGTTATTTGTGAGGAACGGGCCTCTGGAGGGTCCCGGTGACTCTGCAGAGCCCCCCAGACCCCAACTTAGATGCTTAAAATCAGAGTATAAAACTCCCTGGCCACGTGGTGCCTAAACGGTATCTAAGGAAACAGGTATTTTACTAAGAAAAAACCTCTTAATTATAAGAGTCTCATAGTGAGAGTTTGACCAGCTTTTTCAGACTCACTGCAGGACTAAAGCGTTAAAACAAAACACAGAAAATCAAATGAAATAAGAGTCTCGAGCAGGTTTTTTTGCCCTGACCCAGAATAAGCGATACCTCAAAATAAATGACATAACACTTCATGTCTTATTGTTCTTTAAAAAATCATTAAGTCAACAACTGTTAGTGCTGCCTTCTGGGAGCAAACTTGGGAATGTCATTAATATTAAAGTCCGGACATCTGTCAGTGTAAATGCCATTTCTTTCCAACTTTTTATTTTCAGGTGGAAAATAATTTCTGCAGTCGATACATATTTGAGTCACACTTGTAAAAGAGTGAAAATTATCTCCTGGCTCATTGGTGTCAGATTCTCCACTGGAGTTCTGTACTGAAATAAAGAACACTTAACTTTGAGGAAAAAATAAATGCTATTCACCGTGCCCCACAGGCACTTACCTTGAAAGAAATTAGGGTTCCAATAGTTGCAATTTAGAGTCTCTTACATGCATAATACAAAGCAATGAAAAATAAGACGTGTTGAAGTCCACTCTATGACTTGAGATAATGGACTTTAAGTGACCCAGCAGCAGTTGGTGTGCGCAGAGCCCTACACTGACACCGGCGCCCAGCTGCAGGGCTGGGGACACAACCTGGCCGCTGCTGGCGAGGGTTTTGGCTTGGCTTCGCTGTGCCATGGGGTGAAACCCCTCTCTGCCCGCCATAGGATGCTGTGGTGTGATGCTGTGCTGGGCTTCCCCCTTCGCATCTCCCGGAGCCTGTTTTTGGAAGAGCGGCTCCTCCAGTTGCAGCCAAGTGTGAGTGACCTAGAGCTTAGAGCATGCACAGTTCTAAAAAACCACCTCTTTTTACCCTTTTACCTGGAAAACTGCAGGCTGCGTCCTGGGAGGGCAATGCTCTATGCCAGACCATGGGGCTCCGACATGAGACCATTGTCGGCCCCACTGGCATCTCCCAGCTGGAGCTGTGTCTGCTTTTCTTTCCCTTTGCAGGTCATGCTGGGCATGGAGAAAGCTCTAGAAGTGCTGGCAAAGGGCCCTGCGTGAGAAGCCCGGGAGCTTTGACAGAGGAGTGCAAGCAAAGGAGAGAAATCCCGCTTACAGAGCAGGTTGTGAGCTCAGGGCTCCGCTCAGCACCTGCTAACACCAAGAACTGCACTTTTATTTCTGATTGCTTCAAACCCAGGGCCCTTATCAAGCCTTTTCATTACAAGATTTGGTTCTGAATTCACCCTGGCTGCCCTTTAAGGGGGTGCTTCCAGCACAGAGAAACAAGAGGTCTTGCAACGATTGATGGAAATATAGAAATATTTGGAAACATTAACAGAAGGGGCAGACCAGAACAGAAACTCGATGAAGCAGAGGTCCAGTTCATTAATTTAAGTAGAACCAGCTTATTAGGATGTTCTAAAATAAATCTGGCTTAGTAACACTGCCCTGAGCCTCCAATTCTGAGCATCATGGTGGGGATTTACACTAGGATATCTGTCAGAGTTTCCGTTTGCCAGCCAAGCAAACACTTATGGAAATCCCATCGGAACTGCCTGCTCCTGGGCGCCTTATGCAGCGTGAGACCAGAGCCAGGGCTTTGCTTGGAGCCAAAGGACAAGTGTGGCCCTGGCCAGCTTCTCAGTGTCACCCTAAGGAAGTCCTTGAGGAATGAAAGCAATCCAGTGGCCTTTCTGCTTCTCTCCGCCTGCCACCAGAGCAAGGAAACTCATCCTTCAGCTTTGCAATAGGAGCTAATTATATATAATAGCATGGTATATATAGGCAGGTAAACCTGCCTTTTCCATGGAGCAGAGGAAAGAAAACCGTCAAAGCACTGTAGCTTGTGACAGATTATGGACAGGGCAAAATCTCTCATACAGCTGAGAAAGACAGTCCCTTACTAATTCCCTCCAGGAGCCAGTTTATCATACACCAATTGGCGTGAAATGAAATCCAGTCTAGAAAAATGGAGAGGTTATGAAGACTGAATGAAGCGCAAGAGCTTAGCTCTGCCCTGCCGCCCCGCTGCTGCAGCCCAGCCCTGCTTGCACCTGGGGAGCAGGGAATAATAAGTCTAAAAATTAGACCTCGTATTAATATTAGGCTTAATATTTTCAAAGGTGGAGGGAAGAAACGCTCAGCTTAAACCTGGGGCTATGGATGGGGTCTGTTCTGGTCTAACGCGTTGTCTCTCCCAGGCAGAGCCAGCGGGAGCGGCGGAGCCGTCCTTCGCGATGGGGACAGACCATCCATCACCTCTCGGCGCCTGGAGAAAGGCACAAGCGCTGGCCGTGAGCAGCATCCGTCCCCGCTTTCCAAGGACGCGGCCTCCAGCGGTCCCTGAGGCTGTCCCCATGCAGGGACACGTGTGGCATTCCGAGCACAGTGATGGCCTGGAGAACACAGCAGCCGAACATCGAGAATTAGTAGGTGGCTTTCGGTTGCAGAATGACCAAAACATTCAGAAAGATTTCTTTTACTAAAAGATTTCTTTTCTCCCTTATGTTTTGCAGGCAGTTCAATAGCTGGTTTTGGAGCTGGTTTGAGCTGGCTTTCCATTTGTATATTTTTGATTTTTACATTATGAAGATGCCTTCGAGATGAGAGCTGGGCCCATGCAGCTTCCTCACCCAGCCTTTTCCACTAAGTTTGAGGATGAAAATGGGACTAAAGATCATTTTATAAACAAAGTGGCCTCTAAAAGAGACTGAGTGTAAAGATGGGGCGGGGAATATTTTGGCATTTTATACAAAGTGTGCTATAAATAAAGATCTCACCATGCAGAGGAATAAAGAGACTCCTCGCCATCACCAAGCCTTTCCCAGGGAGGGCAGGATGCTCATGAGGACAAGCGTGTCTCTCTCGCTCTGACCCCCTGTATTGCTTGCACAGACCCTAAATACCTTGGAGTATTTAGAGGCTGAGAAGATGTTAATAAATATTCTCCTTCCGATGAAATCAATTTAGTTGGCTTGACTGGGATAGGAATAACGTTATACTCTCTCTCCTCTCCAGGCGTTTTTCAAACTATGTGTAGTAGCTGTAAAAACAGATTTTACGATCTTCCTTCGATGAAATAATGAAATGAAATCCCTGATGTCCAATGTACCAGGCGCTATAATTCATGGGTGAAACAAGAACAGGTGTCTGGAGGACAGCTCGGGACAGAAGGCAGGTATTATTTATTGGGTTTGGGGTTTTTTTTGCTACTGCACTTTATTTCATTATGCAGCTTTTCCCACTACATTCAGCATTAATTCATGGGGCATTATCTGAGGCTTATAATGTAAAACCAGTGAAGTGCGTACTGGATGAGTGTTTCATGTGTGTGCACAGTTACTTTGCTGAATCTGTTTTATATGCTTCCAAGTGCCTTTTTCCATATATCCTAATGTTTTAAATAGCGTTTTCATTAGAGTGTTTAGGATTTAAGTAGGTAAACTCACCCAAATGATGCTTTCTGGGGATCTCTGGTATTTAAAAAAATTAAAGCAGTATTGCTGAGGCTGGCTTAACTCTCTGAGCTCTTTAGTGTGTTACGTGACTCAGATGCCAGATTTGAGGCATTCGATGTCCTCCTTGGTCCCATGACCAAAGTAGCTGGAGGATTTTGGATGAATTACAGGAGGGATATATCGGAGATCTTGGGATTTCTCGAGCTGCTTGAGCTCAGCATCGCCCCACGGCAGAGCAGCGCTGTGGGGACACAGGGCACAGCGATGGCTGCTTTCCCTTCCCACGGCACAACGGAGACAGTACAAAAGAAATCAGCACTGAGCTAACATTTCAAGCAATGGAAATGAAGTTGTTTCGGCTCTAAAGGAAGCAAATTACCTGGCCGGGTGGCTGTGTGTGGCAGCCAGCATCTATAATGCTATCATACCGTGGGAGTTTTGGCTACTGCCTCTACCTCTTGTTATTTGTTCAACTATTTGTACATTTGTCTACTCTTTGAAGGAGCATTTTTCATAACGTGTTTGTGTTCATATGTGCTCTTGTACACCTGCCCTGATCAGGGTTGAGATAGGAATTGCAGGAGCTGTAACCCCCATCCCTCCCGCAGGGGCAGGGACCTGCAGCACACAAACTCTGCACTCGCTGGTGTCTTCAGGGCAGAAAGAGGGTCCGAAGATAAGCAAGACAGAGCAGGGAGAGTGGAAGGATGTTTTTGTGAGCCTGGTTTAGGCACTGACTCACCAGCCTGACCCTCAGCACCATTCAGACCCCTTTTTGCTATGTGGTTCTTGCTTCTGCTCCCCTTGCCTCCCCGGGGAACCAGGCGCATCCCCAAATCTCCAGGATGCACGAAGCATGACAGACATACTTACACACACACATTGGCTTTGCCATGACTTGCTCGGCCCACGGCAGCGAGGAAAGGGCCTTCTTGCACATTGACGTTCATTTTTGCATGCCCAAAGCAAAGTTTCTCTGCAGAGAGCACGCTGCAACCTGCACCGCAGCAAAGCCATCAGCAGTGCAATTCACAGCAGTGCGGCGGGACAGAGGTGTGTTCCCACCAGCCACGGGTGCGACATCTGCTTCCTCTTCCTTGGTTTTGCCATATTTTGCCTCCTCCGTGCTGTGAGGACTTGCAACAGCCTGTCATTGCTCCTGAGTTCTGCATGAATGACGAAAAATTATGCTCGCACACTGACGGACTCATTAAATTAACCCTTAACGCCACTTCAGCCCATATTGGTCAGTGGGGCATGGACAGCCTCTCCCCCTCACACCCCGCCAGCCACAGCCAGGGGACAGGGCAACCACAGAGCCCTGCTCACTCCATTAAACACTAAACTGCTGTAATGAGGCGTGACGGCAGCGATCAATCCTGCCATTAGCTCCTGCCTTTGGGCCATGAGGTTGGCTGGGCCGCAGAGAAAGGCTGGGAACCCCCTGGAGCCCCCCCAGACAGGGACAGGCAGAGCAATGCTCCCCAAAGTCCCCATCCCAAGCAAGTAATCTGCAGTCCAGCTGTGCGAGGGATGCACTCAGCTCTTCTGTACAGCATTTCAGTGTGTCTGCCCCCCTGCGCTCCCCTCACCATCTGATGCTTCTGCCCGTTGTATTTTGCGTCATCCTTAAGCTTGTAAAAAGCTTTCTGGAATACAGTTAGCTCTTGTTTTACATGTTATTAGGGTTTTTTTTTTTCCTGCCATTTTACAGCATCTGGCATAATATCTGTCTGCCGTTAACACTTTGGAAATTGCTGTATATTCATAACATGTTCTGGATTTCCTGCATCTTCATCTGTATGGGTTAGAGGTGCTGCAGTTCAGTGGCGATACAGTAGTTTTATATATATATATATGTGGGAAAAACTGTGAATGCAGGATCTTAAAACTGAAATTACTTTATGGTGTACATTATTTTATCTCTGTGAAATAGATACACCCAGAAAACCACATCTTTCTAATTGGGAGTAGTCAAACAAAAGGTGTACTTGCACAGAGACCCTCCTGAAGCCTGGGAGAGCTGGCTGGTTTAGGCATCTGCCAATGATCACAGCAGTGGGATTTGAGCGGCAATCGTGACACAAGGCAGATATCAGCCAATCTGATCAGCTGGGGACAAATGTGGCTCTTGGACACAGTGAGATGAGGGTGCTGTCAGGTTCTCAGCCTCCCTTACACCTCGCAGGGCTTTGCGTTGGGTAGAACACAAACACAAAGATGTTAAAAGCCACCAAATCTGTTTAAAGACCCAGTTTGGCAAAGACTGTAAGCTTATGAGATGCTTCATCCCTGTTCATTGAACACTTAAGCCACTTTGGAGATGTATTTATCTATAAGCACAGCTGCAAATCCCCCCGAGTGTAGGAGATGGGATTCACGTTCATACAACTAAGCATGTGCTTAAGTGCTTTGCTGAACAAGATTCTCAAGAGCCTGGTGCATCTCTAGTGATAAAGCAGGATCAGAGCCTCTGTATTGACTAACCTGAGTAAACTGTGGCAAAACCACTACTTGTATCACACCTAAAAGCCCTAAAAGTCCACCAGATTTTTCAACTGTGGCAACAAATTCAGAAGGATGCCTGGAGTTTGTAGGCGGAATGTTTGCCTGCTAAAAATCCTTATCTACCAGAAAAGCACATCCGTGGGTTGTGTGGCTCAGGACAGGAGGAACAAGAACCCATTCCCAGGACTTTGAGTGATGGAGCCCGGTGCTGCACCCTGGGCACAACCAGGAGCCCCTGCCTTGGGGACACGGTTGGTGGCACTGACCCCACCTGCGGGGACTTGAGCTCAGACCCCATTGGGTGCATGAAAATGCAAGGCAGGATCTGATTTGCTGTGTAAACAGGGGGTTTTCTTTCTTCCCATACAAATCATCTGAATTTCCGTGCTTTCTGCCCATGCGTGATACAATGCTTTGAAGACAGGAGAAGAAAAAGTGATGGTTGCCTGTGGTTGCAGAGGACACACGTCCGACTGAAAAGTTTTGGTAAATACTGAAAGCCCATCGAGGTTTTCAGTCAACTATAGATTCATTGTGTGGCAGACACATCACTAGAGGATGAGAAAGGAACAAAAAAGGCCAAATTCCTTTTCAGGCGCAGGTGGGGGAATTTTTCACATTACATGGAAACTCCTCAGCACGGGATGTTTCATATGGTCACTGAGATTTCCATTGTATGCAATGTGGGGAATACATGTTTCCCATAGCAAACACATACAGCATGGCAACTAATACCCCTTAATTCTTATTTAACCTCGTAATCATATTATATGTCAGTTAATTAACAAGTATACTACCCCAAGCCAGACATAGCGCTGTCTACTCCTCTGAACCCATAGTGTCTCAATCAAAATGCAATGATACAGCATTTATCCTCCCCTTGTTTATTGTTTTTGAGTTGTCTTTAACCATATATCTCATTTAGGGCAAACCAAGTCATAGCCAGATTAGATTATACCAAGGAAATAGGATTATTTTAAGTAGATAATATAAAACATGGCTATGGAAACTCCATGCTAATTGCATTATCTTTGGTACATTGTGAGAGAATTATCTGTATTGTATTAGGTGGTGGAAACATGCCAAAATGCTATTTAAAATATGAGTGGGTTAAAACGACAAGTCAGTCATGGGTTGCAAATAAATTAAAAGGCAGGAGAGGTTTGTTGCTCATCATTTCTGAGTTCCATGCTGTCCCCCCGCTCCCAAGGCCACGGCTGCGGAGAGTAACCGCACACTGATGGCTTAAACACAGAGCTGAAGCTCTTGTGATCACATCTGCCGTCAGACAGCCCTTTCAACTCCAGCCCTCAACTCGGGAAACATCAGAGACGGCTCTAACGAGCACAGAGAGCAAACGCCAGCAAATGCCACTTGTAGTCAGCGGTTCTGTTTCCATGAAACATGAAAGTTTCCATCATAATTTGTCCAATCTGGACCAAATGACAGTGACAAAATCTGTAATGATTTTTTTTTCTCCTGCTGACAACTGGCTGGGAATAACACAGGCGGCTGTCAGCAGCACCGCGGTGTGCGTGGGGCTGGAGCCCAACCAAGCGTCATCCGCAGGATGGGAGATAATTTATTTGACAGGCTCCTAATGAACCTAATACAACAACAAAAATTACTTTCTAATCTACTAAAGAATTTAGAAACTGAAAAACCTGATTAGACTCTTTGTCCAGGGGTCACACTGCCCTTAGCTCCACAGCTCAGAAACGTTGGACATTCAGAAGGAAATGGGAAAAATCCCTGAATTGCCAGCAATTTGGCTGAGACAGCCGAGAATCAGGCTGTGAACCTGGCAGCCCAGGACCCTCATCTGTTGCTGTCTCTGCCAAGTCTCACCATGCAGCCCTGGACAACTGACCTCCAGTTTCTCCTGAAGGTGGATAGCAGCTATTTTCTCCTTTACAAAACTCTGTTTGAACACGAAAATCATATTATTGTTACAGCAGGAGACTGTACGTTGCAGTAGCAGTGGGGGAGTGAAGGTCCCATCTAGATCTTGCAGGTAACGACATCTTGCTCAAAGAGTGCACTTTTTTTTCTCTCGCCCGTCATTTCCTTCTCTATTATAATTGCCCTGTTCTTCAAAAAAAGGAGCCTCAGATGGTCAACCCCACTCTGGGTTTTGATGACCATCTGAAGCAGGAGAAGAACAGAGTGGCTGGAGGAGGCTGCAAAGAGCTGCTGCCATCTGGGCATGTTTATAACAGTCATTTATTGGGTGGAGGCAGCACAGAGGCTCCCGAGGCATTGAGCTGTGTCCCCAGACTAACCGCTTCACCTCTCTGGATGCATCTGCCTTCAGGCTGCCATCACACCTGGTGTCCCCATGCCACACTGTTCCCCTCTAGCTTAAAAATAGGCAGCAACCAGTGGTGGGACTCATGCAGACACTGACCAGGGGACTAACGTTGGCAAATCTCATTTGAGCGCATATAATAACTTTGACTTGGAGGAAGAGAGATGGGGAATTTTATACTTTTTTAAGGACTTTGAGATTTTAATTGACAAAATCGCATTGTGCTACGGCAAACTGACTCGGTTTAGTTTTCAAAAAGACTGAAAAAGCAACTTCAGCTTTTTTCTTTAAGCCTTTCTTCGTTGTTTAAAGCTTTATGCTGTGTTGGGTTCATGCCACGTAGATGCTTCCCCCACCTCCTCCAGTTTTTGGCTCAGCCTCTGGCGCAGAGAAGCTGAGACAGAGACCACCAAAGGTTCTCCAGGGCAGCTCGAAAAAGCCCAGAACATCAAAGAAGTTCAGCAAATCATCCCGTTTTTCCTCCAAAGCGCTCAGTGCAGCACTGATTTCCTGGCAGGCAGCTAGCAGGCACAATTAAAGCTGGTTCTCAATAAAATTTTTGCAATTGCTACCCATGCTGCTCTCCGGCCTCATGTATTAATTATTACTCTTTCCAGGCTCTTCAGCGGGCCTGTTACCAAAAGAAAAAAAGGCAGAATTAAAAGCATGTTCCCCTGATTAAATCCGTGCTCTGGTCCTTCTGGCTTCAACCACCTCCCTGTGGCTGAAAAACCTGATTGTACTGAATTCTACTGCGGAGCCTCGGGCAGGGAAGGCAGGATGGGTGCTGGGTGCTTGCGCTCACCCAGACCCACAGCAGCCCGGTGGAGAAGCTGCTCAAGCAGTGGCCCCAGCACCCAGCAAAGCAAAACCTGAGTGACAGACACCTTAACAGACCAGCATTGCTGGTGGGGTTTAGCCTGGGGATGTATTTTAAGCAAGGAAATAGGATTTCTTTACAATTTTCTACGCCTTTCTCATTTTACTCACACAGCAGTTCACCTGTCCTCAGCCGAGCCAAACACAAGCTCTTGTGGTTTGGCTTATGTGGTTTTTCTCTCCTCGGTTTCCAGGCACATTTCTCCAGGGCACAGAAGCCAGCGGGGACGCGCGGGAGTCACGCGTAGGTTGCTCCAGTGAGTGCCAACAAAATGTTGGTGGCACTTGCCAGGAGGAGACGAGAAATCTGTTGCAGAGAAAGGACTTGAGAAATGTTTGTGCGAGTTTACCAAGTTTTTTGGCAGGCGAGGGTTTTGCACTCTGCCACCTATAAAACAGACGTCTCGGGGAACGGTGAATTGCCGGTGATGGGTTCTGCGGGAGATACAAATCACAGCTGGGCTGCTTTTATTCTCAGATCCTATACTGTTGTTTATGTAGTTGATTATAGAGCCATGTGCTAAACTGTACAAATGATGCACCTCTAACAACCAGATGGGCACGTAGCTCCCTCCCCAGCCTCCTCACCTATGGCCATTTTGAAAGACACTTTTTGGAGAAACGTGCCCTTCTTCCCACCTAAAAGTAAAATTTCATACCAAAGTTACATGTCATTGAAATTCAGCTTGGGCAACATTCAGCTCGTAGCCATTGCCAGGTTTCAGGTCTCGTTTTGTGGCTCATTAGATCCAGGAGCAGGAAGCTCTACCATTTGGTACAGAAACGTTGTCATTGAGGTTCACAGCGATTTCATCTAGTGCTGGATAACAATGAAATAGGAGATTTTATAATAATGACGTTCCATGACAGCTGCTTGTAGAAGTTTTCTGGTTTTTAATGTCAGTCTGTGTCTCTTGTCAGTGCTTTGTTCAGCAGAATTTGCTGCAATGTCCTTGCCTTCTAGGGGAAATGATGAAAGAAATAGCCCTTAACTCAGCGAAACATTTCTGAATAAGAGATTTTTGGTAGGATAACTGCCTGCAAATTAACTAAATATTTTTTTTTGTATGAAAAGCTTGTTGTTTTGAAGATAAATTTTCAAAGAAAATATTCCATTAGAAAACCTGCATGAAAGAATGTCTCTATTTTCTCTGTCATTATTAATGACACTGCTCTATGAGCAGCGGAATTAAGATATTCATCAAATACCTTAATATCTGTATATCAAATATCCAATTTCAAATCTGATGTGGAGATGATTTTTTTAAAACTCTAGTTTTCAACAAGAAGATGTCGTTCTTGGTAAATGAGGATACAGTCCATTATTTTCCTTTAGCTGCACAGGTGGCATGCGACATTAAAAGCATTTTCAAAATGTTATTGATTTTCTCATAAACACGACAATTCCAACAAGTGATATGTTCAGAATATATGATATAACATTACAGGCGTTCCAGGTAGTGACCCTATTAACAATATCTGTTGCCAGCAAGCACAGAAATAATTATCAAGCCTACGTTCTTCCCCCAAATGTTTTATGGGCCAGTGATACGCATTCGCTGAGCCAGAAAGCTTCTGGTCTTCTTGCACTGGCTGGAGTTAGAAGATGAAGATTTTGGCTGGACAACCTGCAGCATCAGCCATCTGGATAAATGGCGCGTTTAGCAGGTGTGGGAGCCGTGCCCAGGGCTGTGCCCATCGCCCCCTCCCTGCCAAACCATCCACCCCTGACCTTGCCAGGCTTTCCCCATCCCTCCTGCAGTTCCTGAAACGTTCCTCTGTGTCCCCAGTCCCCTGTGCCGGCTGTCGGTGTCACCAGGGGGTTGTGCTGGTGCGCAGGGACATGTCCCCGTGTCCCCGGCTGCTCTGCCTGTAGACCCAGTTTCTTCCTCTCTGAGCTTATGCACAGGGTCTCTGAGGGCTCATGGGTGTTCTGCAAAAAATATTAGGATTGAGGGCAAAGTGGAGGCAAGTTTGACGATCGTGAGTGAAAGAAATCTCTGTATTTAGCAAGACCTCTTGGCTTTTTAGCGAGGAGGTGTGCTCACGACCTGTGGTACCACAGCCCCTTCTGGAGCTGCTGCTCCAAAAACCAGGCTCTGAAATACAAAGTCGGGGATGAAGTGGCTGTGCCGGGCTAAGGGAGGAGGGCAGGGATGGCAGGACAGGCAGGCCTGAGGGAGGTTTCCCATGACGAGGTCCCTTCCCACCACCCTGCTTCACCCAGACACCTCACAGCACCCACCAGCAGCTTGGCAGGGATGCACAAATCGACAGACACCATCACCAGAGCATCACCCACTTTTGGTGCAGGTGCCCTCAAATTAAATCCTTCCCATGATGCCAGGTATGGTGTTTAGATGTGACCTTGCCTCTTTAACACATGACTTATATGCAAAGTTGTAGTAATACCCAAGACATCACCTGCTGCTTCAAACAGTGGTCTGCAGCACCCAGAAGTGCCGGGCACCCTCTGACACCCTCATCCCAGTGCTGCCTGCTGCTCCCCAAGACAAACTAGTGCATCTTAAACCACAAGCCAATTAAAACTCGCAGCATGGCTGCAGCAAGCCATGGCGCAGAAATCTTCCAGTTGCCTGCACCAGCTCTCTGCCTGCCTGCAAAGCAGCCAGCTCCTCCAGCCATCCTCAGGGCTTCTCTCGGTGATTAACGCACAGCGGGAGCATCTGGAAAGGCTCAGACAGAACAGGCTGCAGTGAAGGGATTGCTTTTGTAAGTGACGGTGAAAATGCCATTTTGTCTGCTGTGAACTCCCCAGCCGGGTCCACACCCACCCCAGCACGGGCAAAGTACAGCCGCTCTTATTCGAGAGCCACTTTCCCTAGAGGTATTTGGGGCTTTCAGAGGACACAGCTGCACCCAACACTGAGGGTATCCCATGATCGACTTCTTATATTGTTCTGGGACATCCTTGGACACGGGACAGTAGAGTCACCCTCTTTCTCTGCCCTATTCCACCTGCAGAGCTTTACTGCTGTTCCTTGGGCTGCAGTCGGACTCATCTACGGAGAGCAGGCGGGCTGGGAGAGTAAAGATAAAGAATGCGCTTTATACTCGCCTTTTAAGCAGCAGTAATAACTCTGTGCCTTTCAAAGGGTGTCTACCAAGAAGCTGGGCTGTTATATGCGTTTAATTAATTTGAAAAATGGTCTGTTGCTTTTCTGTATTATTATTCTTTTAATGCTATTCTGCCTTTTCCCAGTTAAATGTATCTCAAGAGCCGCAGCTATTTGCTTGGAGCAAAAAACCCTGTTTCCTTCCCTGTTTCTGTTGTTCTCTATGTAATTTTGAGAACATAAAATACCACAGAAATACCGTTCTGTAACAGCATTTATTCCCTACATGCAAACAGGCCCCAGCATATATAAATGTGCACATGCACATACACATACTAGTGTGTGTACATATATAAATATATATACATAGAGGCCGATACTGTTATGATATTGGAGTTGGGTGGGTTTTGCCACAGACAGCCCAGAGACCCTGTGGGCTCCCAAGCTCCTCAGAGGGATGCTCCCCAGTTCCTGGCCGCGGAAGATAGCGATCCTCAGGCAGAGGGAGGGAATAAGTCACAAACAGCTAATGACACCATTTACCTCCTCCAGAGACTATTTTTTTATCACTTCCAACTGTGTATGGGAGACGGGATTCACACCAGGCAGGAAAGTGAACAATTACCAGTCCTGAGCCAGGTTTCGAGCTGTTATCCGCCTCGCTCCCCTTCTCCTGACAGCCCGGTGGCTCAAGGGCGCACATCTGCTCCTGCTCTCTCAAGACACCACATGCCTCAGTTACACCGACATCCCTCGCTGTCATTTGCACTTTCTTTTTCCTCATAACAAAATCACGACAATTTCTTGCTGCAGTTAGGGAGCTGCTCTGACTCAAAAGGATGAGAAACTTTCAGGGGAAGTTTCTGGTCTTCCTGGTGCCATTTACATTTTGCCTTCATTGATCCGCAATTTAAGATGAATGAAATCGGAAATAAATCCTCTTTTCTTTTTACTAGTAAATAACGTTTGTACTACATGTGCTACACAAGCGAGAGCCCGGGTGTAGCAGAAGATTTCTAAAGGCACAAACACTGCCCCCCAATACATCAGGGGTGACAGAGATCACCAGGGTGCAAACTGGGGTGTTTCGCTCTTTCTCTAAACTTGGGCCAGATGCACATAGTGCTCTAGTCTCATAGTAGGGGTGAGCAACAATTACAGGATGAATTAATGTACATATATATATATATATAGACACATACAAAGGCACAGAAGCACTGAGAATTTCTTTATCATGCAGTATGTCTGAAACGCAATTGCAGGTAAGAGACCCCACACTTAGGAAATGCATGTAATACCAGCACCCTCTGCTCTGCCAAGCCCAAAGCCTTGGGATACATCAGATCTGGTGAGATTCAGAGAGCGCCTTTTAGAAATGGGATATAAATTCAGATTTGTTTCCCTGCTTCTTTCTTTTACAAGTTTACTACATGGGTAATAGTTCTCCAGATCACAGCAAAAATCACTGGTCTGACTTTCTCACGGTGTCTATCACCATCTTATCGCTCGAGTGTAGGAACGGCACTAATATGGTAATGATTCCTTTACACCCCCGGCTGATTAGGTGTGAACAATGACTGATGACTCCTATATTAGGGATCTCCTTTCTCTCCCCTCTCTACTCCCCATTTGGGAACCACAGAAGAAATGTTTGCTAAACGAGAAGTAGCGCCCTGCCTTTTCCTTGAGAAAAAGTCCCCCCCCCAAAAAAAATAGGAGGATCTAAATTTGGAATTTATATATAAAGCACCGGTGTGGCATGAGTTGTAGCGTAACAGGCGGGGAGCCTGCCAGCCGAGAACGTGCCAGCGCTGAACACCCACCACTTGTCATCCTCCTCTTGCAACCACGGCGCTTCTCTCCCATTACCTCCGGGGGTTACGTTGACATATTTTATGTCCTTTAATAGCACCTGCTGCTAAATACAAAATGACAGCAATATATTATGGAGTTTATAAAAAATCATTGAGGGCTTTCATCTCAGGAGGCAGCTCTAAAGCTGGCTGTGGGTTTTACACATCCGCGGGAAATGCATCTGAAGGCAAACTACCTTTTTCTTTTTATTAACTGAACTTTGCTATTAAGAGACAGTCAAAAAAGAGAAGTAGGGAATGTCTTGAGTTCCAACAGCTAATGCAGAATCAAAGGTGTGATGAACAATCACATCATTATATGTCAAAAGTGAAGTTCATTTCAAAGGGGTTAAATTTGTCATTCAAAGCTAAAATTTATATAGATGGTTCTCATTTAAAGGGCGCTCTTATGAAAAAAAATGAGCTCTATGTATTTATCTGTCTTCTGACTCGACAATGCTGCACCTAGAGCTGAAATGTTTCCTCAGACTAATCTCTGAGGCTTTTTTCACTAATGTATGTTCATTATTGATCATTTTCCAATGCGTTGTGAAGTCATTGGGCATAATACTCTCTTGAGGACTTTTATGTGCCACTTCGGAAGGAGATGTGCACCTCAGAAATTCAAGGTTTGTGGGTAAGAGACAACACTTCTTTGTGGGGAGCATTCAAGTTACAGATGTCTTTTCTCCTTCTCCAGCCCGACCTGAGACAGCTTATGCCCAATGAAGGAGGTGATAAGTTGAGAGCGCGCACATCAGAAATGCTCCCAAAATTAAGGGTGGGCAGGTTTAGCGAGGAATAATAGTGATACACATGTTTTGGGACTATTCTTATTTTTATATCTGATTTTACAAAGCGCTCACCAACACACCCAATGACAAGGGACAGTGCAGCCTCACCTGCACCAGGGACCTTCCCTCTGGCTTTTTGGCTACAAATTGGCTCCAGAGAATGTGCATGTGAAGCTGAATGGCTTCTCCAAGAGGAGAAACATGGCAAATACCTGCACAGCTGCCCTCTTGGAGACACCTTAATTTGAAGCATCGAGCTAACAAGGACCTTTTACCAGTGAGGGGCTGAGCAGGCAAATAAATTAATCCTTTGCTTAGCTCAGAAGCAAAGAGGTGACTGAGCAGCAAACACATTAGTTATTCAGATTTATTTCCCCAGTTAGGTGGCAAACAGCTTGAACTTGTGAAGGATACTGTTTCCTGGGGGAGTGGAGCTGTCGCAGTGCTATTCGGATCTTAAATTAAGGCCACCAGCTTTCAGTGCCATGGTACGTGGGGAGGGACACACCGAATGCTGGAGCTCCCCTCCCTCCCCAGCATCCCACCAGGGTTACCACCAGCCTGGAAAGGGACGTGGAGAGCTGCTGGACCAGTATATCTTACATGTTTGAAGGCAGACATAACGATGCTGAAAAGCATCATTCTTCACCGGCGTGTTCCTGGATAAGCTTGAAGTGGCTCTACGGCAAGGGACACACTGGGAGGATGAATTCTCCTGGCAAAGCTCAGGCCACCCTGTATTTTGCCCAGGCTTGGCCCAGGACAGGAGCCACTTTGGCATCATTAACATTTCATGTGTTCACTGAGACTCCAGAGACCAAAAGAAGCATTAAATTAAAATGCTGAGCCCTTCCCTGGCTGCAGGGAGCAGAACCTCAGCACGGCGCAGCAGCAGCTGCTCTCCACGCTGCTCTCGAGGACCAGGTAACGTGAGCATTACAATTAGCGAACAGAATTAATTCATTCTTGACTCAGTCTTTAATTTCAATGTTCTCCAAGGGGAATCTTTCTGAGACTGAAGACTTGAAAGCAGAGCACAATGCAAGAAAACAAGAACATGTTCAATATAACTAATGATGCAGACAACTTCCTCCCACGGAAATTATATTATATATGGGAGCTTATTTCATCTTTTGCTCTGGGGGAAGGTATTATAAATTCTGTTTACTAGAGTAGCCTGAGACAAAGACATTTCCTAACATGGAGGAGCCTGGCAGATTCCCTCGTGTTGTTCACAGCTCTGGGTTGTACCAGTTCACTTTCTGCTTTACTGTGTGTTTCTTGTACCACAGTGACGGTGGAGCCTTTAAAAGAGTAAGAAGTACTGGGCTCTAAGAAGTCCCGATATAAACTTGCCTCAGCAGGAAGAAAATTATCATCTTCCTCGCTCGGCTTCATGTACAGAACTGAACGAATCAGATAATAGAAATCACAGGCTGAAAGAAGGCGGCGATTTGCAGGAAGATTTGTTTCCACTGCTTTCAAGCAGCACAGACATGGAAAAAATTGATCAAATCAGGGACACAAGCCCAGAAAGAATCAAGATGCATTTGACTTTTTAGGAATAATTTTATTTTAAGCTGTCTTATTGTACGAAATGTGGTTGTGTAAAGGACAACATAGTTTCACATGAGGAACGACGAGCTGAAGAAAAAGCAAAGCTGGAAGCTCAAACGGATCAGTTAATTAGCTTTAAAAACTACTCTTTTTTTTGAGGAAAATATGTCTTTCCAAATGGTTTTAACCTTTGATAACAGCTCCCTGGTTGTATTGGAAAGTATCATCTCACTTGCACTAAGGAAATTAGGCTGAGTAAAAGTGGCAAAAGAAAAAAGGGAGAGATAGAGCAGTGGTGGGAGCGCGTGTTTGTGTCTCTGCCCCTCTCCCCAGATTCTGCTCCCATCAGTTTAGCTGCTTTTATGTGAAGAGGATGAGTCGAGAAAAATTGGCCCTGTATGTTAACCTTGATTTGAGCTGGGGAAATTCTTGAGAAGATGGGAGGTTTTTGCTTTGGCTTGCTGTGCAAAGCACGGCGGCTTGACAGCACCGGAGCAGTTTTTGTGCTAAAAATCTGAGCTACAAATGCCACGTTGGTCAAGGGTTAAGGCAAGAGCACCTACCCTGAAGCTCTCCCCTACAACTCCCACCATTACTGAAAATGCTTCTCAAGCAGCAGTTATGGTCCCAGTTATCTGTGAGAGGCCCTTTTGGTATTCTGGGAGAAAGGAGGTTTGATCTGCCCAAGATACAGATGGTTAAAAACATATTTTCCTTCTTCACCAACAGTTGGCTCCAGAAAACCACAAAACCAGCAACAAAATCCCAATCAGAATAATTACTTTGTTTGCCATGGGCAAAGTGACTGAAGCTGTGGGTGTGTGGGGAGTGCTGGGAGCCCCATGCATGGTCCCTGCCTTGAGGGGCAAGAACTAACCAAAATTTCCTGACGGGGGTCCTGGGGGGCCTATTGCCACCCACCCTCTGGGGACCATCCATGTGGACGCCACATTGAGTATCTCCTTGGGTACAGAGGTATCTGGAAGGTATTTAGAGCACTGGCACTACATACTTACTGCTTCTAATTGTATGTTCAGCTTAAATTGGTTTTATATCACTCAGAGTCCGTGCTTGTATGGAAAGCTTGTGCTAATATGCAGGAGGGTCTCATTTCTATATATTCCTCATGCTCACCTTTCGGGCAAGTGACTGCAGAGTGAGACCCCACGGAGAACATATCTGCAGCGCCTTTCTGAAAGCTCTCTGCATGGATTGAGGCAAACGGAGGGAAATCAGTCCCGGGGAGAAGGGAGGTGGGATGTGTGCTCTCCCCAGAGCCCACGACCAACAGGGTTTCAACCAGTCCCTGCGCAACTTGTTTTTATAACGTTATTTTCAGTTGAGCTGATGGCGCTGGTTGTGCTGTACACATGAGATGTGTTTGCTGTGGTGTCACTGCTGGTCCCAGGGCATGTTTTGTGCTCACCAGGACTGTGGGACGCTCTCCATCCAGGAACACAGCCCACCTGGGGCTCTAGGCAACAGCCCTTAGCTACTGTGTACATATGAACATCATGCAATTTCTAAATACACAGCATCGGACAAAACCACTTCTGATCCCTTAGAAATGCTGGGACAGGCAAAACATGGTGCCTTCAAACTGCAAAGGTCCAGCTTGCCAAAGTTTCATTCTATCTCTGCCATCTCAAAATCCTTCAGATATGGAAAGGTACAGTCAGAAGAGGAAAAAGTTGATAATGTCTGTTAGGCCCTATATATATATGTATATGTATTTTAGAGGCTTTACGGGTTTGGATTTCACAGCACAGATAGCCAAGGCTCCTGAAAGGAGGGCTGTGCTGTCTGTTTTGCCCCTTCCCTGCTGCACTGGGTTTGCTCCTTGGGGAGCTCCCCTGCAGGGTGCCACCATCTCCGGGGCTATTAGAGCAGCTGTGTCAATACTGGCCAAACCATATTAAACTGCCTCCTTGTTTCCATAGTGACATTTCTGCCTATATGAGTAATTTTGGGCTCTTCTTTGTCACACTCAAAAACACAAAGCAAAAAAAAGAGATATAACAGGCCATGTAATTACTGTGTACCATGCGGATGGGCCAGCTGGGACAGATGGAGCTGTGTCCATAGGGGACAGCACCATACAGACAAACCATCCTGGAGCAGTGCAGCCGCCCAGATATCTGTCTCCCGTTTTCTGGTGTACAAATACCCCAAGCAGCAAATTGTCTTAAGCTTTGTTTCCCAGCTTGTTAACGGTATCTGCCCAAAGGACAGGCAGTGTCCTATTGTGAGAGCATCACATATCCAGGATAACCTCAGGGTACAGCACCTGGTAGCCTGGATGCAGAGCAGCATGAGAGCAGTGGTGGTGCTCTGAGTACATCCAGATGTGAATCTGAACCTCAGTGATTCCCAATCCTTCAAATGGAAGAAATCTTTGGAGGAAACCACTGTGACTCTTCTGCTTTTAGGGTTAGGTCCTTGCTACTAAGCTTAGGTCTGGATTTACCAGTAGAGGTAGTTCAGTCTCCAGCACTGGTCTGCATGGTGTCTTGTGTCTACAGTGTGGTCAGTGCTGTGCTCCTCTGCTCCTCCCAGCCCAATGTGAGCTGTACGACATGGTAAATTAGTGAAAAAACAACTTGTGGCTACATGCGTTGTACCAAATTCACATTCTCTAATTGCAAAAGAGACTCCACAGTCTAAAGAACAGAAGACCAGGGTCTGGTGATCAATGTGATAAATTTGTCCGTGTGTGCTCTGTTTGTTCAGTGGAGTACAGTTGTCAGATAATATGCTTCCAGGGTCTGTGAAGCAAATTAATTTTGTATCCTTTAATCAAAAAAGCCTTACATTTTTCAAAACAATACCCTCTTTTCCATCCCTGAGGGCCCTGCAAAGCATGAAACAAGGCACAGGAAGGAGAGAAATAGATGGAGAAAATAAACATAGTGACAACATGACAAATCTTTATAATCTGGTAGAAATTTTATTATTATTATTATTATTTTTTTTTATTGCTGCAGGATTCTAAGCCTGGAGTTCTGTTATCTGCCGTGGTAAATAAGGATGAATTAATGTGAAAAATGTGTATTTATAGCATGAATACACTGCTGAGTAATATAGTGAATTTTGCTGCTTGGGAACACAGAGACCAAGCCTTATCCCAATACAAAACTTCTGTAAGCTTGCCAAGCTCATCCTGCTGACACATCCGAAATCCAGGAGCAACCACGGTCACAGGAATGCCTATGTGGGAGTCAACCAAGACTCCGGGAATGGTAGATAACAAGTAGATAAACAGCTTTAAAAAATTGCCTCTTAGAGAATATGTGAATTAGCAGTGCAAGTCCTTGCCACAGGATGCTGAGGGTGCTAGGAGATCATAAAGTTCAAGGGGAAGCAGGAAAAAATTAAAGAAAGAAAACATCATGGAGGTGTCTCAGCTGCAAAGGCAGCACCTCTGGGCTGGGAAGCCCCAGGGCTGCAAGCTGTGGGAGTCTGGGAGTGTTTCCTAGGAATGGGTTGCTACCTGCTTGCCCCCTCTGTAATCTCTGCTGTCTGGCAGACGGATCTTCAGCATGATCCATTATAGTCAGCACTATCTTCTGACTGAAGCTTTTATCAACAGGCTTTGTCATCGGTGCTGCACATAACTGATCTGAACCTGAAAAGACAAGAAATCGCGGGATTTCTTGAGCCTAGGTGTTTAGGCCTTTCTGACTCAGAGACAAAGAGAAAAAGAAGGAGTTTGGGTTAAATGGATAAGAGCCCTAATGTAGTTAAGGCACTAATATCTTTAGCATCATGCCATGGACACCAGATGTGAGCAGGACTAGTCTACCTGGTACCTAAAGCACTGATGTCTTGGAGATGTTCTCTCTCAAGTAGTGACTTAAGAGTGATCGTAGAGAAAGCGTGGAACCAGCACTTTGCTGTTTCTTAACACAGGATGAACCCAGTTTTTAACAAGCTTGTCTTCCCCCAGAACAGTTTTTCATACAAGCCATACCGTGGTTTTATGTTATTCCCTGCAATGAAGCTTTCCTAGGGCTCAGTCAGGTACAATTTTGTTTTTTAATAGCCTTGCTATCTCAGCAATCTCATCTCGATGAATAAGAAAACGGAACACATGGCTCCTTTTCTCCTATTCTGGAGTGTCAGAAGAGAATGAAAATGAATCTAATGACCTCCCTGCCTATTCCAAACACATTTCTGTTTTCTCATGTAAGTGTGGTTGAAAGGAGCTCTTGTTCAGGCCAGTGACTACCCTCAAGAACTTGCTAACAGGTAGGGCAAGAGGAAGGAAAAAAGGTTACAAGGCACCATTTTCAAATCACTATTTTTGTGTATTGGAAATTCACAAATAAAGCTGGGAAATCTCCTTACCCCAAGGGGAGCAGACTCATCACTGGGTTACATTGCTTTCTGTGTCATTAGTCTTCTCAGCCACTCTTACCTCATGGCTAAATAAAGAGATTTCACGTCTTCAAGGCTGGATCACAGCAACATTTGGATTCCCCTGTTCCATCAGACCTTATTTCTGATCCCGATTAGAGGATGCACTTCAGTAAATACCTGATTTTCAGTAAGTGCAATACCTACAGCAGTACTTCCATGTGCTGAGAATTGGGCATGCACCCGAGTACCTTGGTGAGTCAAGATCTGCAATTTTCCCCCTCTGAAGTGAACCTGTGCACAGAGATGAAACATGGTACAGCATTTCACATACACTTGATTTGGCGATCAGCATTTCATCAGGAATGATGGCCATCTCTTCATACTACTTGAAAGGAATATATTTAGCAGCAGAATTCGTAAGCCTAGATTTCAAGCACCGTGTGAGTAAGCAAGGTACTCCAAGGCTGTTGAACACCTCATCTGTTGCTGCCAAGGAACATTTAATATAAAGCAGCTATAATAATCCTTGCAGAAACACCAGCGGTGATTGCGAATGCTTGAGGATATGGCTTTGAACCTTTGCCAAGGGCCTCTCAACCAGCCTCCTGCAAGGTCAGACGCTGCTGGCTGAGATCCCTCTGCCCCGTCGGCATCAGATCGGCTCTGCCATCGGCACACGGTGCGGGGAGCAGGACTGGGAGCGCCAGCTGGTGCCAGCCCAGGGCAAAACCACCTCAGCGGAGAGAGACCGCTGTTGTGAGAGCAGAGAGGAAGGCCGAGATACTAGGGAGCGAGGAAGACGTCAGAATCACAGAATCACAGAATCGACTGGGTTGGAAAAGACCTCGGAGATCATCCAGTCCAACCCTTGGTCCAACTCTAGTCTGTTTACTAGATCATGGCACTAAGTGCCATGTCCAATCTCAGTTTAAAAACCTCCAGGGACGGTGAGTCCAGCACCTCCCTGGGCAGCCATTCCAATGCCTAATCACTCTCTCTGCAAAGAATTTCTTTCTAATATCCAGCCTAAATTTCCCCTGGTAGAGTTGAAGCCCATGGCCCCTTGTCCTATTGCTGATGCCTGGGAGAAGAGCCCAATCCCCACCTGGCTAGAACTGCCCTTCAGGTAGTTCTAGAGAGTGCTGAGCTCAGCTCTGAGCCTCCTCTTCTCCAGACTAAACAAGCCCAGCTCCCTCAGCCTCTCCCCATAGGTCTTATGTTCAAGTCCCTTCACCAGTCATGTTGCTCTTCTCTGGACCCGCTCAGAGCACTGAGTTATTACTCACTGCAATTACATTTATGCTCAAAGTTATGGATTAAAACCTATACACGAGGTCTACGAAGAATAACAGATAAATTCAGTCTATGCGCTGCTCTGATTTTTTCAGATGAATGTTTCTTTTTATATCAAGCATATGGTGCACTAGATTTCAAGTCCCATTGATAAAGACTCTAATGTCGGTATTTTCTTTATTATATTTTTCCATTTTGTGCTGAGTTGGAAGAAGGCATTGCATACCATCTGTCAGCGTGATCCTAGTTCCATTTGCAGAAGTTTCAGACCAGTACAGGGTTAGTAGCAGCTCGCTGTTCTCCTCCAGACTTAGGTTCTTATGGAAGCAATATAGCCCCATTAAACAGCTACTTCCCAAACAAAAACTCATTTGTGCTGCATGCTAATGACAATAATGCAAATGAATCTATCATGTTTGTAGCTACTATCCCTAACCACCCTATTCATGAATATATGGTAATTCAGCTATTGCTGCAAATGTAACCCTGTCAGCACTACTAAATTAAGGGCTGTACTGTAAATAAAATGGGGTCATAAAAAGGAAAGCAGATAGTAAAAGATAATGGATAGAAATATTAAGGGCCAGGTAGCAGAGGTTTTGCACAAGTAAAGGAATTTATTTTAAAGGCTCCTACTAAAGGATTCATTTTTATGCCATGGCTTGAAATTGCAGATAGATGCTGATACATTAAAAAGAGTTCTTTTTGTCCTAAAATGCACTACCAAATCCCATGACTCTGGCAGGTTTGTAATACAACCAATAAGGGTTCATCAACATATTAGCCCTCCACTGTGGCTCCACCTCTGAGCTCATTAATAACTGCGTAAGGTTTGGAAAGATGACTTAACAGAGCCCTTTTGTACAAGTTTGCAACAGAAAAGTGAGAGCTTCCTATTCCCAAATAATAATTCATATTCTGAACTATGCAAAGTAAGGGTTTTTCTTATTTGGTAAACTCAATACCACTGGATACTTTCTGTTCTCTTGTATTGTCTCCAGTGCAGCCAGTTTTAAAAGCCGAACAAAATTATTCCCACATGAAGAACTCTATTTCCATTAAACAGAAGAGAAATTGGATCTTCGTAGCAGAAACAATTTTGTTACACAAATGCAAATCATGAGCAACAGCACCAAAATCAATATTTTGCTTAGGCTCTGCCTGCAGATAAAAGAGATCAGAGTCTGGCTGCAGATGAGCAGCTCTGGGACACACCGTCAGTCTCGCTGTTGGGACCTGGACAACCACTGTCCTGCTTCAGTTCACAAGACTCGGGGTTTGAAGAGATGAAAAGAAAAAGTCCTGAATTAAAATACCTGTCCTTACTGAGGAGAAGAGAGAAAATATGGTAATTATTAAGTTGGGGGGGGGGTGCACAGGTGCACAGAAAGAAGGTTGGACAATCACGGGCCATATATGGCATATTATGCGTTTGCGGGTTTTCCTGAGCCCATGATTTTCATAGAACATAAAACCAAGGAGCACAATTATCAAAACTGCAAGACACCGCATGCAAAGAAAGCCACTGTCTGTAATTTGTCTGAGAGATGCATAGTGCATAAATAGCACTGGAGATGGTACGTAGTGAGATTTATCTGTAAAGTCAGTTTTCTCCACTGTATCAGATACAAGTTTATCTTTTTCTAAGGGATATAATCCCTCCTGCTCCAGCACAGAAGCTTGTTGCCAGCAGAGGCTGGAAGATGCCTTTTCTCCAAGCTGTTTATTCCACTTGCATCCACAATGTGGTTTCCTGCCTTTTTTCTCTGCCTTAGCTAGAACAGAGCTGTGACAAGGATAGGGCATTGAATTTGATGCCCCCAATATGCAAATCCTAATTAAACACAGACAAGGATATGCCGCATCAGTTTGCTGGTAATCTCCCCAGAGATGGATGTACATAGGGACAGGCAGAGCACACAGCTGAGTGGTTCAGCAGCAGTCGGAGATGCTGCCTGGGAAGAGGAGAGCTGGCTGAGCCCAAACCCGCATCAGCTGGCAGCCACCACCCCGAGCTGATCCCCTTCAAAATGTCTTTGCTTTGACAGTGCTGAGGGTCTGAACCGGAGCCAAATGTGGATTTTGCAAATGGCCCCTCTCTTTCTAAAGCACTGGGCACAAACTGTCCAGTACAGAAGTGACCGCCTTCCAATTTGACATTTCAAGCAGCTCGCGCCCCGAATTCTCACCCCTTTCTTGCTTCTGGGGTCCCTCCTGGGGCTCACTCGGAGGCGCTGGATGGGGAGTATGATGCTGGGGAAAACACGCTGCAGCTGCTGCAGGTAAAGCTGACAGCAAATCCTTCCCATGCACTCTCAAGGAAGCATTTGACAGCACTTGCTTTTTCCCAGCTGGCATGGGATGAAGTAAATGACTTTGTCAATAAGTTTTCAGTTCTATCTAGAGATTCAGCGATTTTCTTAAAAGGCAGGGTGGCTCAGGGGCGCTGGGAAGAGCAAGCTTGTGAACCAAGGACAAACATAACAATAATAATGCAAGGCAGTGATGGAATGTAAAATAGTTTCAGTCACTTAATACGAAGTAAAGCATGACTATTTCAGGAGTGATTATTTATTTTTAAAACTCTCGTTTTTAAGGAATTAAGAACTACATACTAAGGAAAAGACCAGGTTTGAAGGCAGATATCCAAACCAGAGCAAGAGAGCATAAAGGCAAAGTTTCAAAGGTGTTCATCCTAAAGGCTAAAATCCTAAGGTGTTCCTCCAAATCCAAAGGTGTTCATCTTAAAGGCTTCCTTTCTGACAATTCAAGGATGTGCTAAAACCCACATCTGTGTCTGCAAGGTGGAATTGCCAGGGCGTTTCTGAGAATCAGGTGCACGAGTGGGAGCTGTGCCAGCACGCATGGGCCAGTGCATGGGCAGCACAAGGACGGCTCAGCAAATACATTACAGCCTCTGCTTGCAGTGAGCAAGAGGCATGTGCACAGAAGGAGCAAACAGCATTAAGTTAATGAGCAGTGATCTATTAAATAGCGGTGTGACCACTGCTCGTGGTCATCCATCTCCTCCTGGCTCCTGCGGGTAGCAGCCCTGCTGAAATGATGCGCTCACGTACCAGAGTCAAAGCTGACTCGCCTCATGCTGGGGAACGGGAGTAAAGTCGAGTAAAAGAATAACTTAAGGCTGTCTTTCTCAGAGATAATTTTGGTCATTTTGCCTCCATACAGCTCAGTGTCAGCCTTACCAGAAAATAACTGTCCTGATGTGAGCAGCTGAACACTGGTGGTGTGTCTGTCTGCAAGCGGGAAACAAAGATGTAAATTCTGTATTAGCAAAATGGGAGAAAAAGGATTGTGAGCTTAACAAGCAGGTTGAGACAAACTGCCCTTGGGCTAACACATCCGTTGCAGGATGGAAGGGATATTGTGACAACAGGGATTAAACACATTTTTCCGTACAGTTTAGTGGGAGCAGCAGGTGTAAGTCCTGGGGCCTGATCTTCCCCTAATGTGAATCGCTCCTCTGCCACCGACACGACCCGAGCGCTCCTGCCTGTGCACCAGAGACACAGCTGCCCTGGGGTGTTCGCTCAGCCTGCGTCCACAGGAGCAGAAAAGATGGAATCCAAAGCAATTATGATACAGGTTACCCAGAGAAAAATTAAAACTACCGAGAAGGAGGCACAGAAATCTCCTGCTCACGTCTGCATCGCCAGCTGTAGCCCTGAACCTCTTGTCAAGCTGTATTTCATCAAGCTGTACCACTCCTTGCAAATACAAGGAAAATGGCAGCCCCGCAGGGATTACCCGCCGCCCAGCTAACAGAGAAAAGATTTTGGAGTGTGGAAAGTTAAAAAGAAAAAGATTGCCAGTTTCCTAATTTCCATGTTCTGATGACCTGAAGTCATCTAAGGCAGCGATTAAGAAAAAAAGATGTAATTTTCTTAAGAGTCAAATTATTTTTAGCTGTGGAGATTTGAAGCTCTCACCAAGTTCCTGAACTTTCAGAACTTTCCTTCACTAAGGAGCTTGAGAGCAAAGTAGGTTTTATTTTTCCCAGGTTTTCAACTTATCTAATTAGAAAATGCAAAATCTCCCTTTCTGCATGACGAAGGAATACATGTTTATACCAGCAAAAGAAAAGGCATTTTTCAGAGGCCTTATTTCTAAGAATAATTGTTCCACTCTCTGTTTTCAGGGCTCAGCTACTGTCCTGCTTCACTTTATGGTAGAGAAATGGGAAAGAAATAATCTCACCCGTTTTTCTTGGTTTTGTTCTCAAGATTATTGGCACTGTCCAGTTTTTCTGAGACAAAACTGTTTGTCGATGCACCACTGGGCCTGATTCTGATTGGCACTGGTACCACTGCACACTGCCAGAGCTTGGTGTAAATGAAATCGTGCCAGAGCTTGGTGTAAACAGAAATCTGGTCCTTTATGCTTTAATTTAGTTCAGCTGGCTCCAGAGGGATGCCTTCCCAGATGGGATATACCTGTATGTATGTTTAAAATGGAGTTTGAGTTAATACCTTTTCAAAAATGATGCCATCAGCATCGGCCGCCCACATCTCCAACACACAGAGCTTCAACAGCTTTTCCTGTTGTCCCCTGGGGTGGCATCGCACCCTTTTTATATGCGCAAAAAATCAACTGTTTGCTCTTCTGGACTGTGGTGAGAGGCGCTGGCTTGGCAGAACACAGGGCCTGGATCTGCAGTAAACCACAGGAGAATAGAAATCCTATAGAGAATATATGAAAGGAAATTAATTAAACTGATCAGAAGGGATTTCTAGAGAAGCCCCAACCTATGTTGTCACTATACAACGACCTGAGGCTTTTGCTTCATGATTGCAAATTGTTTTTTTCTTTCTAATCGAAACTATTTTCTGCCCATAAACTGAACCTAATCTTGGCCGCTAAAGGGACTCTCTCCTTGGGCTCGAGGCCATTCCCTGGCAGTAAATTCAGTTCATCCCACTGGAACAGGGACAAATGAATGTCATTTACAAAGCCAACCGCACTCGCTCAGCACATAACATGTATCTACGGTGCAGCGAAACTCCTGCAGCAACATGTCACGTGTCCCGGTCCTTGGATTTAAAACCCAGACAAACTCCTAAGCATGGGTGGACTGAATCTGAGCGGGAAGAAAATGATTTTGTGTTCTTGGACTGACACAAAATGCAGGCAGAAGTTTTGAATAAATGATTTGCTCTGAATCATTAACTCAGCGCTACTCAGTACCTCGGAGGGAAAGGAGAGCTTCTAAACATTTGCAGTGATAAAATATTGAGTTGACTCTAGTAGTATATTGCAGGGGAAGAAGCGTTCATCCCAATGCTCTGACCGATTTAGCTTGTGCATTCCTAGTGTGACTGCCGGCAGGCTCCGGCACTTTGAGCTGAGGAGCCCGTTGTTGGCTGCGTAATGTTGCTGTGCCCCATTAAAGCTGTTGTTGCATTTCACCTTACAGGCGGGTACATCTCTGTGACAGATAAAGTGGTCCCTGTGTACAGATTGTAGCTAGTGAAGTGCTTTCTTATGAAAAGTGCCAGCGAAGTGCAGCGAGTTCAGAGTGTTAGTATGTATTATTCATCTTTCAATAATATCACAGCAGAATTTAGGGAAGTATGGTAACAATTTTGATCGTTAAAGAGGGCAGGACACAGGTTTGATGTGTCTATAAGGCCAATGGCAAACGCCCCTTGAATATCAAGTCTCAGTTTCAAGTGTAAAGTGGTAAGAAAGGCTTATTGTAGCAATTATGGTGCTTATAAAGGAAAAACAACGTAATGTTGGGATTTTGTGCCCATGATAGAACCGCAGGGGATTAGCATGGGGGAGCAGAGTAAGAAACCCAACGTGCTCCTGTGTGGGTGCTGTCAGGGTGGTGCAATTTACCCCATGACAGGTCTGGCCATGGGCAACGTCACAGCATGATGGTGAAGGCAGGATTGGTGACAATGCCTCTGTTGAAGCTCCTCTCTTCTGGCATAAATAAAATGTTATGCTTGCTTGAAAGTGCAGAAAGGGGCGAATTGAACCTCAGTATAACCAGTGATGCCTGGGAAAGTCAGTGGGAAAGGGAAAGAGGGACAGACAGAAACAGGCCCTGCTGCTGACCACACGAAACATTCCTGGCCAGAGAAAAGGTAAAAAACAGATTTCACTGGATCCAGTAAACAAGTTACAAGGTTTTCTGTTATCTAATAGATTTAGACACCTGTGTGTCAAAGTGTTTGGGAAATGAAGAGGAGATATGAACTCAGAGCCCTGAGATGGCTGGAAAGTTCAAGTCAAGAGCTGGTCGCCACACTGGGTATCACTTGATGGCGTGATGGCAGGTGCAACGACACAGTGGGGAGTTCGGCTGGATGTGGCCGAGGGAGCTGTCAGGTTTGTCCCGTATCAGCAGGGCTGTGGCACCAGGACATTCCAGCTTGTCCCCCCAAGGGCTCTCGCCATCCCAGGAGTGGCCGGTGAGGAGAGAGGGAGGGGAGAGGGGTGCCCCCCAGACTCCTCACTACAGGGCGAGCGCCCAGCATCGTGTCCAGGCCAAGCCCTGAGGGGTGTGTGGGTGTGGGTGGGTGTCAGTGAGTGTGCGGATGTGTGGGAGTGTGCGAGTGTGGGTGTGTGTGGGGTGGCTGTGTGTAGGGGGGTATGAGGGAGGGTATGTGTAGATGTGTGTGTGGTGCGAGGGGAGTGTGTATCGTGTGTGTTTGTGAGAGGAGGGTGTATATGTGTGTGTGTGAGAGAGAGAGGGGCGGTACGTGTATGTGTGAGGGGAGGATACATGTGTACGAGCGTGTGAGGGGCGGCTGTATCCCTGTGTGTGAGAGGAGGGTGTATCCGTGCGTGTGAGGGGCGGCGTGTGCCGGTGAGCGAGTGCGAGGGGCGCTGCGTGTGCCCGGCTGCGACGCTCCGCTTCGGCTCGGGCCCGGCTGCCGCCGAGGGGCGGTCGGAAGCGGCGGGGAGCACAGGCGGGGACCCGGCTCTCTTGGACGCGTGTCGCAGCCCTGCCCGGCGCCCGCCCGCTGCCGGGGCGAGGAGCGCGATGCCGCGCCCGCCCTGCCCTGCTTGCCGGCGGCCCCGCGGCTCCGCGCCGCAGGCAGCGGCGTAGCGCTCCCGCCTCGGGCGCACCGGCTGGGCAGCGCGGGCGGGCGGCATGGGGGCTCCCGCCCCCCGCGGCGCTCGGCGCGGAGCGGATTACAAATGAGCGGCGTGGCCCGGCGCCCCGGGCCCGCGGGCACCCCGGCATGTAGAGCCTGACGGAGCGGCGCGGAGGTGAGTGGCCCCCGGGGCGGGTGAGGGACGGCGCGGAAGGCGGGCGCGCACCTTGCGCAGGGGAGCGGCCCCTCGGCGGCGGGGCCCGGCGGGAGGAGGGGGCTGAGCGGCCCCTCGCTCTCCTTCTGGTGCCGGCCGAACTTGGGGCCGCAGCTGTTCGGTGCTCCCCTCGCCGCGTGTCCTCGGGCAGCAGCCGCTCTCCCTCAGCCCCGCGGGCACACGCCCGCCCCGGCTCGGGGGCTTCTCCCGCTGAAGTTGACGGCGCCGGAGCGGCCGCGGTGCAGCGGGGCAGGGGCCGCGTTTCTCCCGCGGGAGTTGGCGGCACCGCCGGGACGCCCAGCCCGAGGGACGGTGCTGGATTTCAGCTGCCCTTGCGCTGAACGACCGCACCGAATCAGCCACCTGCATCCTGGCATGTACGGGTTAAATGCGAATGTAAATGGTTATTAATTAGGGCATCCTTTGACCTGGTTGTGAGTCGTCTCCCGGACCCGTGAGCCCTCAAAATGGGAAAGGTGGCAGGGATGTCGGAGGGGTTGTTCTCTGCTGTGATGCTTGCAGAAGAAATGCCTCATTGATCGTCCCCCTCGGTCCACAGACTAACGGGCATCTTGCAGTTTATAGTTTTATCAAATCCTGCAGCCTAAAAAAAAATGTCAGGGCTGATATTCAAGACTCTTCATAAGTTCATTTGTTTACTACAGAGCCATGACTTCAATAGTCCCTTTGGTATGAAAACATTCTGCTTGTGTGATATTTTTGGTGGCATTGACAACAGATTTGTTAGTCACAGTTATGAATATGGTAATGTGCAAGTCTTCCATTAAATTCTCCGTGCTGTAGGTAACATGGTTGAACAACCACGTATGAAGTCTGGCGTTCTCGCTGCCACTGCAAGGGAGCAACGTCGCTTTGAACTTCCAGTTATTTGATCGCTCCCTCTTAACTTTTCCACTGTATTATAAAAAGAGATTTCATCTTCCTCCTAGTGAAATGCAAACGCCAAGTTTTGTGTCAGGTGCACCTCCTTGCAAGCAAGCTTATGTAATGCGGCGCCCTGTGCAGAACACAAGAGGAGATGGAAGGAGAGGTTTTTGGGAAGAGGATGGCCGTGTGGCTCCAGTGTGTGTGCATGTCCCAGGGGGAGAGCTGAGGAGGGTTATTTACTTGTGTTCTGTGGACATGCTGCCTGATCCTGGGCAAGTCTCTCAGCCTTCTTCAGTGTTGCTTGCCTTCTCCGTAAAATATGGCTTATCCTGTGTCACTGCTTCTCAGGGTCGTGTCAAGCTACTCAGAAGCCCTTGAAAACACTTTTCAGCCAGGGAGGTACTGTGTAAATGCAGATTATTGCTGGTTTAAAAATGCTTTTCAGAAGTTAAAGTGGTATCTTTAGGCAGCTTATTGAAACTGTAGCCAAATGTCTTTTCAGACAGCTCCAAAGCAGACTAAAGGAATTATTTTCTTGACTAATACTCCCTTGCGAAGAAATTTAGTGTCATTTCTGAAGTAAAATTAAAAAAAAAAATCGTAGTTGAGTGTTATCAGATGTGTCATTCTTTGTTCCATCCATGAATATTTACCCTCCGTTTCTCTGCATGGAACTTGGCAGTAATTATCAGCTGAAGAAACACTTCAGCCCTGGACTGTTTAAGCTGTAATGGTAGATGAAGACATGAAAGAGCTTAACGGTGACATCAGAGCGGCCCACTGTGAGCACGCTGGTCTCCGTACTGTGGCTTTGCTGTTCCATCTGATTGTACTTTTATTCTGAGATACAGCAATGATCAATACACTATCAGCCAGGAGCAAGTCTTCCTCGGCAAGAACTATGTCTCCAGTACTGCTACAGGGCACATTTCGAGCATTAAAAGGTCCAGGTGCTGGCTTTGTTTGAGACTATCCTCTGATCAGCTTTAATTTATCTTGCAAGTACATAGAACATTAACAGAATTCCTTATTTTTATTACTGGGATTCTGAGAGAATTCTTTATATTTTGACATGTATTGCTTTCGTTCTAGCATATTGAAATCTAATTGGTTTTGTAATATTTTTTAAAAGGCATTGTTATGTTTCTTGACCACCTTCTGCTTTGGTGAAATCCATTAATAGCTTCTACTCAGAATTGAATTTAAGGTAATGCAAGACACCAAATTAGCTTGCTTTTTGCAAAGATTTATTTTCAGACAACCTTAAAATAATCTTAGTGTGTCCATTTCGAGGTCTTTTCATGTTACGGATTTAATAGACAAGGTACTGCCAGCTGAGTTATGAGTCTTGCTAATAATATGATTATGTTGTTCTTTGAGAAATATAGTTCTTGAAAACATACCTTGGAGGAGAAAATGCACAAAAGCTATGTGCAAACATTTATTTTTCTACAACAGATGGAAGAGATCAATAATCACCACTCAAGGGTGGCTAAAATTAGTTTGAAACAGAAAAGATTATTCCTACAAGTACAGTAGTATAATTTGTATGAAATGAGCCACATCCTACTAATTGTTACATTGATGTAAATATAGAGTAATTCATTTGCCTGGAGTTTTTTCTTCTCTGTAGAGTAATGTAGAACACAGGGGATTATGATGCTGTTGACACGTTTGTAGCAAAGGTCGGTTCTTCTTGGTACCCAGAGGTAGAGTATGGCCCTGAATTTAGTTCTCATGTTCACAACAGCATAAATTCACTCACTGAGACTCCAATTCAAAATTTGCTGTAATATGATTGTGGGTAGAGGGTTGCTGAATGACTCAGATGAATGTAGCTCAGAGTAAACAAACATGTAAATCATTTCTGGCTAGAGAGAGAGAAAGGAAAACATGAGACAGCAGAGAAAAACCAACCTCAGGGATGAGACATTCGTAACGACATGATCAGCAAGGATCACCGAGTTCCACAGAATTCAACCATCAACACCTCAGGACTGGATTTGCCAGTGGTTTACCTTTGGTGATGAGAGGAACCTGTATGCAGTGAGTGCCTAAATGCAAGTATGACAAGCGAGCAGAGTTTTCCACTTGCTTGGGCTGATAGTCTGGTACCATGGTGAGCAGGCTCCTGTGAAAAGCTGCATTTAGGCATATTGAAATGAACCATTATGAGCTGGGACCCAGGTGTACGGCCTGCCTCAGAGAGGTAGGGTGCTGCCAGTGACTGATTAGTAATCTCGGCAACGTCTAGTTTGGGGAAAATACAAGCTAGCAAGTGATTCCTGGAAGTTTCTGAACCCAAAACCCTGGATAGCAATGTGCTGTTGATATGAGCAACTGCAGAAGGATCCAGACCCAACTTGTGGTACAGGTTAAGACGTACCAAAGCAAGTCAATGGCTTTGAAACAACTGTAGGTTTCTTCTTAGCTAGGTGAGTCTCCAGCACAAAATCAGAGCAAGGCAAAGGCTGTTGTCATTTGTTTTTCCTACCAAGGGAGATGACCAGTAAGCACAAATCACTGCAGCACAGCATTCTGCCAGTCAGGTCCTCTTTTGAACGCCCAGGCCCAGTGCAGTGAAAAGCCATACGAAGATGGAGCTGTCTCTGTGTGGAGGAGACTGCAGTACCTGGGAACGCTGGGGCAGGATTTTATCCCTTTCAGCTGTCGGAGCCATTACGCTTCAGTGTGTTTTCAGGATAAGTTAGGTTAAGTTCCCTCTTGGGGAAGCAAAAAATACGCTGGCGTGCAGGGCTGAAATGAGGAGAGCTGGGGCTGGTCCCATTCTGCTGCACGAGGATCAGCCCCCCAGAGCTCTGCCCCCTGCACGCCAACCTGCCTCCTGGTTCAGCGCTTTCCACCATCACGGTAAGGAGAGGACGCTGTGATGGTGTGTGGTGGTGTTCAACATAAAACCTGTGCTCTTCCTGAGGTTTCCTGTCTTGCAAAGCAATGAGGAGTCCTTTGAGTGAAGTGTGGCTGTAGGTATGGCATTCTTGTGTTGTTTTCTATGAGATGATGGCTGTGTGGGAGAGGAACTGGAGGGACAAGGATTATTTCTCTATGTGTATGAGTAGCAGGTAGACCTCAGTCCTCTTTTCTCTATTTTTTATTTTCTTTAGGCTACATCAGGTTTTATATAGTGTTGGACACAGCGGCAATGATAAGCGACTTGACTTAGGCAGCAGGATATTTTTTCGTAATAGGAATTATGGGTGTTTCTGTTAGATTGTTAGACATGTATTATTATTTATTCTCAGCTCAATCTCTGGATTCAATCCAGGAAGCCACTTTGTCCTTATTCCCTTCTCCCTTCTCTCAGTCGTCTCCCTCTTCATGTGCAGCAAACATGTTCCAGTGAGAACTGAAGCAATTTTCTGGCCCCTCTCGTGTGTCCTGCATCCCTTTTGCATCCTTAGAGAGGAATCTGATGCACAGTTTGGGAAGGACTGACTTAAGCACCTGAATAGAGTCAGATATGTTTGCTGTCATGCCAGCTAACGAATTTGTAGTGCTCATTACCACAGCATGCTGTGGAAGGCAAAAGCACAAGCAGGTTGAACGAGATGAGATGAGTTCACAATGAACAGAGGGTTGACAGGAAGCACCATGGTCCAGATGCAGCCTCTGGCTCTCTATGAATTGCCCAGTGCACAGAGTGCAGGAGGGAACAGTTGCTATAAATGTGATGGACACAGGCTGCTGCCCATCAGCAGTGATAATGGCCTGGGATAGAAGCACCATGGGTCTAATCAATCCCTGTGTTCTCCCAGCACAGACACACGTAGCTTGCTAAAACAGCAATTCATTTTCTTCTCAGCAGAATGAAGAGGGAAGAACAGAGCTTATGGGATAGTGTTTATTGGGCATTTTGGTTCCAGAATGATAACCAGAGTAAAGATTTCAGCCTGCTCTCACAAGTATTAATGGATTAACGTATGAAGCTGTGAGAATTTCATTGTGTGAAGCCTTCCTGGCAAAGCAGTGTGAGAGGATGAAGCCATTTGGGGCTCAGGGCTCTGGCTGGGACAAGAAGATGAAATAATTCCCCTCTCTCATGTAGTCTCTGTGTCCTGTTTGTTCTGGTTTGTGCTGCATTGTGAAATGAAGGTGCTGATCTCTTTCTTAGCCCAGAGCTGCAGTTAATGGAAATACCTGTGTTAGGTATATTGTGGTGTTTGAAAGTTTCCAGGTAGAGAGACCTCTGGGTTTATAAAGTTGCCCTAAAGCCCTACAATTGTTCCTAATGGGAACAAGAGGAATAAATTAGATTCCTAGGATGTCAGCACCTCGCCACTGACTCTTCACCCATTTCTCTTGGGATGTCAAGGTAGATGCAGGGACATGGTCACAGAATAAATGGACAAGGGGCTGTGAGATGAGTCCCCAAGGTACAGCTATTTCTGCTGCAAAAGAGGGGTTTTTGTAACAGTAGAGGAGAGGTTACATTGGTAAAGGAAGTAAAGTCTGATCTAGGGAAGAGGAAGAGGGAAGGAGAGGATAGAGAATGTTTGAACAAAAGATGTGAAGTCCCTGCAGAATATTTAAGGCTATCGTGCGAATCCTTTACCCAGATCTTTCTTTCTTGTATAACGCCATCAGGGGATCCTCATTTGAGAAGAGATGACTGAAGACTCCTAGAAGTCTTCCTAAGTTTGCTTCTCCTGCAATATCCTTTTTCTTCAGCAAGAAACCAAAACCCTTTTGGGAAAGTCCGCGAGGGCCATATCGGCGCTGACTTGCCCAGCCCCGTTCTCCACCAGCCTGCGGGTTCCTGAGCAGGGAGAGCAGCTCCCGTGGGGTCCTGGCTGACACCCCAGTGCTGCTCCCGCTGTCAGAGGGATGCACGACAGGAGACAGGTACGACATGGCCACATCACTGTCCCTGACAGACGCTTTCCCACATCTGTGCCATAGATATAACCGGCATGAGCTGCCCCCAGACCAGGGGTGTGCTCTGTAGCTGGGAGAAGGGCTTCAGGCTTCTCAACTCAAGATCTAAAGCAACTCTATGCCTTAAAATGCACATCTTTGTTTAAGCCTGGAGCTCTGTGTTTATGAAGTGTTAGGGCAAATGTTCTGACATTTGTCTTTGGGTTTCTGTTGGTCTTGAAATCATGCCAAGTTTGAAATTATCTCTTTCCAGCTCCCCTTACGTCTTCACCACGCATCGGGGTGGACGTGGGCGCGCACACGTGCGCAGCACTAAGGTTAGATGAAGAGCTGATGATGAGGAGCGGTGTGTTATGGTCCCGCAAGCACGCGCGCCTGCGCACACTCACGAAATGGCTTCGCTTCCACGTTCTCTCCTGCAGTTTTCCCTGCACCCTGTCTGTAACCTAATCAAACAGGCTGAGCAGCTGGTGAGTGGGCGCCTTGCCTGTCAAAGACATGGGTATGAATATCAGCAGTCAACAAGCCATCACATTAGCTATTGGCACAAAATGTAATTAGGGAGGGTAGACACCCCTCCCAAAAATAAACCCATTGCTATCCACAGAAGCTGCATGAACCCCTGGTTGACTGAAATAGTTTGGGAAAAGAAGTAAGTTGAATAGTGGCTTGGCTGAAAGTAATATATGGAGGATGCTGCAAGGGATGAAAGGAGGAGATGGTTTAGAATAAGTCTTCTAGCTCTTCGTGCGAGAGTTTCTGTCTTCTGATTTCGCCAAAGATTTAAATGTACTCATGAATGGAACAAGAAAGAACATGGTGGTTTTTTTCCTACAAAAGTCATATAGGTTCCCAAAATGTCACTCCAGCCTACAAAAGTAACATTAAGCCCACAAAGTTTGTGATTATTTGCATAAGATGGAGCATCTATTGAAGCCAAGAGCCCGGTACTTAAATCACTCAGCAGGGGGCTGGGGAAAGAAAAGTCAAGGCTGGGATTCAGGCCACTGACCTTACTGAGCTTTGGATCTGGCTTGAAGAACTATGTTCTCACTGTCCTGAATGGCTTATTTTCAATCTCTTTTAAGACCCAAAAGCTGATGGCACCAAAATCCAGGGTGGAGTATTTGGGGTGTAATGAAGGAAGAGGTTTGCTGCCATGACCTTCCCATGCGCGTTTGGATTAATATTTCTCTGTTACAAAAATCAACTGGAAACAAAGCTCCCTCCCGTGTGGCACTGACCTACACTCAGAAGGCCAGTTCGGGGCTGTTTTCTGTGTTTGGTTTTCTGGGATCAGAGCCTTTCTTTTTTCCCTGCTTCTGCATTCAGAGCTTCCTTTCAATGACCAGAGGTGTGTATGTGGAGCAGGGACACCTGCCTTGTGAAGGTGACCTCTTCAGAAGCATCTTTGTGTCCCTCCCACAGTGGGTGCCGGCTCAGCCCGGGGGTTTTGGCTTGTGTTCAGGCTCAGCCCTCGCTGAGTGTGGAGTTACAAACGGCTGGATTAAAGCCGAGTGCGTAGTTTTGCACTGTGACAGGCTGAGGTGAAGGCAGCTAAGGGGTTGCTCCAGACAGTGTCACAGAGATGTGGTTCCTGCAGTCCTGCTACACAGCACGGCTGTGCTCTTTTAGAGTCCTTTAATCTGGTTATTCTGCTTGGTTCAAGTCCTTTATCTGCCAAACTTAAAGCACTGAGGCTGTGGTGCTGTCAGAGGGTCCTGTGCCTGATTGTTCCTACATTTGAACCAGGATAAGACCACAAACTTGTCAAATCTCCGCTGCTGTCAGATAATTCACAGCAACTACATCATTAGATGGATTTTGTTGTTGTTTATGGACATCTCAGAACCTGATCCAGGTTGTACAAACAGGGACACGCTGGGACATTGAGCAGCGTGAGGGCACAGAGCAGCGATGCCTGGTCTGCAGCGTGTTCCTGTGCTTAAACGGTGAAGCGTTATGAAGAGAATTCAGAGTTCAAAAGAAAACGAATTAGGCTTTTAGTTCTTGTTCACTTCTGGAAAATCTGAAGTATGTTAAATGGTATTAATACCATGCCCATATTGCGGTTGCTGTTTAAATCGGCTTTATGGATTGAGCCTCTTAACATGGAGTTAGGATAGATTAGCAGCATCGTCCCCCATTTTATAATCAAGGAAAGAGGAACACAGCAGCATACCCATGATCTTGCAAGATCCAGAAGTCAAAGCTAGGTCTGTTGCTTCCTTGATGCTGTGCCACACAAAGCTGTCACCGAGTTCAGTTTATTAATTCAGAAGGAAAAGAACACTTTGCTACTAATAATCTGGTTATGTGAGGGATACCAACATGCTGTGTAGATTTTGTGATGGATGGATCCCTGTTTTAATAATCTTTTATGGCCCTAACATATAGAATATGCCTTTGTGAGTACTACATGGGAAATCAAGTCATAAAAAACGGGGGGCACAAAGCCCAGCCCACCTCCCACAAAGAGACCATTAGCAGTGGTGCGGTTGCACACCGCCACTGTGTTGTTATGACCAGCTTAAACTCAATATTGAACGTGTCCAGTGCTAAAATGGGACTGGCGATTGGGAAGAAGGAAACATAAAACAGGTTATTTATGAAGTAATTATAAAGCGCTCTTAGATGGAGGATCCAGGCAAGAAAGTTGGTAGAGATGCTCCTGCAGAAGCTTCTAGAAGTGTGCAGGTTGATTCTTTGCTGGATGGTGGGGAATGGATCCAGCTCTGGGGCATCCTTTTTTCACCATGACGTGCAGGTCAGTCTTATTGCTGCTAACGTCAGCCCAAAGCAGCGGTGAATGACTGAATTCTAATTGGCAAATATGAAAGTGAAGAATATGAGCAGGTCTTCTCTTCAGTGGAAGTAAAGCCTTTTATAGGAAAGATCATTTATAAATATCATGGATAACCGATGCTATTCAAAAGTACTGGTTTGTTTCCAAATTAGCCAACACATAAGTAGATGTACTCTTTTCTCATTTAAATTCGTTCTTTTTTAATCTTGGTTTGGATCCAGAGGCCTGATCTATGGATTTTTATCCAGCACTCCTGTTGAATCCATATGGATCAATTATCATTTTCAAGCGAATCAGGTGGGTTCTAAAGACAACCTCTTGCACCTGTAAAATGTACCCTGGAAACAGCTTCCTCAGACTGCAGAGCTTTTGTAGGACCACCTCTGTGCAATGGGTATGCTGGAGACACAGAGCGGTGTTTGAATACGAAAAGGTTTTTAGTTTGACCATCTCCATTTTCGTGGATGTTTGGAGAATGACTGCACTTGGCATGAGTGCCCGAGTCCATGGGAACTGATGAACGCTGCGAAGTAACGGACTGTTCCTGGTGGAAACCAAATGCTGAGTTGTCGTTCGAGCGGCCCGGTCTGCGTGTGTAGCACTGCTGACAGTGGCTGAGCGGCTGGAGGGACCTTCAGGGCCAGAAAAACATAGATTGAGCTCACAGAGAATATTAGAACCAACCCTGTTTGTGTTTGTTACAGCCCAGGAGCATCCCTTGACCTGACCATCATCTTTACCCTCCTGGGCAGTGTCCAGTCTCTGCAGAGCACCCTCCAGTGTTTCTTTTACCAAGAGGCCCCATTTCTGTGTACAGATGAGTAAGATGCAAGGAGATGGTCCTGCAGATCTGTGCTTGCTTTGGTCCTGCTGCACACATTTGAGCCTGGCAACGCACGGGTGACATACAGTAGAGACATACTCCTGAACTGGCACTTGTTCACTTCTCTTGCTTTTTTGGGGGGTGCTGAGTAGGGAAGATAGAGCCCAAAAGTGAGCGTGACAATAGACTGACTCAGAACTTCGCAGGCTTTGTGGCTGAGAACTGAAGGAGTTCAATAACAGCATGTGATAGACTACATCGGTGGTACATGAAACGAGAAGCAAAGCATGGAGACACTTTGATGTGCTACCAAAGCTTTGCAATACCTTCCCTGCTGAGCCAGAGGAGAGTTTTAATTCGGTGAGTCTAGTCAAAGGCATCAGCCCAGTGTAACAAAGCAGGGAAGGAGTCCAGAATGGTGGCTTTTCAGTTTTATCTGTGCAATTAGGAATTATGTCACTGAAGTCAACCTGCAAAGCAGGATGAAATTCAGGGTCTGTACGATGTGTTTGAAATTATTTGGCTCTGCTTTGGCTGACGTAACGTGAAGGAAGAGCATAGTAAATTAATAACTAACACTAGAGAGGAAAATAGAAAAGGAAGTTAAAAGAAAGGAGAGCTCTAAGTATTTTCTTGTGCAGAGATGACATATAAATATATACAGACTTAATTAGGGTAAGGTTACTTGAAATCTCAAAGCCAGCTATCAACTTCTCACTTTCTCACAATATTTTCTTACAGCCTACTATAAAAAAGGCATTTAATTAAAACAGATTTATTCATCTAATCATGCAGGCGTTACAAGGAGACACTGTTTCCAGAACTTGGGTCTTTTTGTTCAACTAAATGGAAAGTAATAATATAATGGGAAAGGTATCTCCTCTGTTAATAGGCAATATTCATCCCTTGTACGTTAGCCTTGCTTTGTTCTGTGTCCGCCCTGAGCCCAGCCGACTGCAGACACACGGTGGGGTTTTGTCCTGCATTCTATGTGTGCGAAGGGAGGATTTTCCCTGAGATGTTTATGGTTGCAGTGCCACGGCTGCTCATACTGCTTACTTGGACTTCTCCGTGTGCCCAAAGGATTTGCAGCCCTATGCTAATGTAATACATAAAGTAGAGTCACCTTGACTTCACATTTATCAGCTTATGCAAGTGCTAACCTTTTACTGCACTGCAACAGAAATGTCATTCCTGTTCAGCCTCGCGATGACAAACAAACAGCTTCATTGTCAATAACAGACTGAGGAGGCCGGTGGCTCGGTGGCTTTGGGAGCCTGCTTCTTGTTCAAACACAACCCAAACTGGAGTCAGAAATCTTGGTTTTTCCCCCGGGAGAGAGTGTGTGTGTTTGTTGGTTGGTTTGTTTGAACGGTTTCACCCTTTAGGCTTTAAGAAGGACATCCTTGATGTTTGCTGAACATTTCATACCAGCTCCCACTGGCTCTCTGTGGCATTACCTGGTGCAGCGTTTGTGCTTGTTTGGGGGCAGCTCGAGCTGGAGGATCCTTGGCGGGAATGCAGCATCCCTAGAGCTATCACTGCCCCTCATTTTCTCTTCTAGAAAACTGAAGTCCAGAATGAAATTTGGGAAGCATATGGATAGCATTTGAATTTTTCAACCTGAAATGTCAGCCAAGTAACATTTGCGGAACCAGTATAGCCAGACATCAGGCAACAGTCAGTGTGTGACAGCCTGGACCGTCCTGCTAAGGATTTACAAGGGGACTCAGTAGCCCATATGAAATATAGCGGGATTATTGGCAGAGTCCAGACCCTTCACTCCTGTAGCTTCCCTTGACGGTGATGCCTGGTATCTTGGCTAAGCAGAGGTTTGGCTAAGCAGAGACTGATATTAGTATTAGCACAGTATGTTGAGCAGATTTGTTGGCTTCAGAGTGCGTCTCACTGAGCCAGTGGGACAGCGTTTGCTTTACCTGACCTAGCACATTTCAAGCTCAAGTGCTGCTGTCATTGAAAGCACCACAGAAAACTCAAAGCACAAACAAAGGGAAACTGGGCAATAATTCTCACTGCCAAAAAAAAAAAAAAAATCAAGGCCCAGAATACACCCTTAGCAAAACATTTTGATTTTGCTGAGGAACGTAAGTCATCCGTGGGCGAGCGAGGGTGGACTGGTCTGTGACACCTCGGGGATGAAAGAAAATCCAGAGTACTAGGAGGAAAAGGTAAGATTTGAGGTAGAAAAGCATCTGCAACTTGGAATCCCTCCAAATTGCATACACTGAATTAATGCCACTTGGAGGCTCAAGGCCTGGCCATGGGGAGAGGTGCAAGGACTGCAAATGATGGGGGAAAACCAATCTGTGTATCTAATAACTTATTTCTAATAAACCCAAAAGCACTTGGTTTCATCAAGAGAGGACAGTTGCTAAGCTGACATGGAATGAATTAATCGCAGAAGAGGATGGATGTGCCTTTTAGGAGACAGCAGTAATCCCTGAGTGGACAGGATCGAACCGAGACATTGGACAGACGCACCAGTTGTCATTGCAGCCAAAACACCCTTCTTGCAAGGAGACAGGTTGTCAAAGGAGCGGATGAATTCCTTACCCTGTCAGATAAGCAGTGGCAGGAGCTTCCCTTGCTCATTGTGGGGAGAAAGGTGGTACTTGTGCTCACACAGACAGAGTTGAATAGGTAAACAGCCAACTTTGGCACTACCTAAAATAAGGGAACCCTTTGTGGGCATGGCTGATGGCCTGTAGCATTCCATGCTTGCATACAGCTGTAGGAAGCTGGAGAACATGTATGTGGCTTTTGGGCTCCCTTCTGCAAGGCTCCTGTTGTGGCACAGGAGAACAGCATTGGTGGTTGTCAGAGGTGCTTACTCCAGTGTAAGGTCTACACTACTGTGTTTTGGTCAGAAATCAGTGAAGATGGACCTGAATCGTAGCTCTGAAAATAGCTGTGGAAGGAAGGAGCCAGAGGTATGTGAACAAGAAAGCGAATAACAAGCAACTGGCCTAATGCACTTGAGACAAAAATGGAAAGAGGTTTTCATTGAGAGCAAAATGCAGCTAAGCCAGACCATGCAAGGGCTCCTCGGAGTGCTGGGGACACGGGAAAGTCGTCGCTTCCCACTTCAGAGCTGTGCTGTGCAAGGTATTTGATGGGCAGAGGATGGAAATCGTGGAGAAACAGGGACTGAAGAAGGTGAGGAAAGACAGCTAAGCTACAAGTACTGTAATGGACTTCTGGTCCATTGCAACACCTCACAACACAGGGCCTAGGAAATGTAACCTCAGGACATTGAGAAGAATTTGGCCTTAGTTCATCAGTGTAAAAAATTCATTGTTTTATTTATTTTTCCATGCATGTGCTGGATGAAACTAGCTACTAAATAGAAAACAGTTCCTTTATTACAGCTACAAAAAGCGACCTGAAAAATGAGAAGGTCTTGAGAAAATTGTGGACGTGAATACTTAGGGTGAAGCCAAATTAAGTCCTGTATGTAATTAAGCCAGAAGGAGGGATGCAGGGTTGTTCTAAAGGGTCAAATAATTAATTCTAGATTTGTGTCAACGTACCTCCGAGCAAAGTGAGGCTCAGGATTTTAATCAATTACGCAGACCATCTAGAAACAGCTCAGAATTTGAGTAAAGTCCCGATTTTCCTTTGCAACGATACATGTAACATGCTATGTCTTCTATGGATACTCTTTTTGCAGTAATTTTTGCTGTTCTGTTGCAAAAATTTGATTGTGGGTAATAAAATTTAATGGACAGTGTTCAAGAATACTAACAGCTAATTAGATGAACAAAAAAAATGTGTAAAATAGGATTGATAGTAACCATAGAGCTTGAAATGATAGAACTCTGCATCGTCATCATGCCCGTGCCTGTTGAAAGTGTAAGTGAAAAAAATCCTCAGGTCTTGATTTACTATCTTTGCCAGTTGTTTGTTATACAAGCTGAGTTTAGCCTTTTGGATCTGTTTTTCAATCAGACACTTTGTCTGCTTTATGTGTCTGGAAAGAACAGTGCTGACAGTAGCTTGAAAATGAGAGCTGTGCAGTGAGAAAGTTGTCGGAGGTGGGAGGAAGGCAAAAAACCAGTTCTAGAAACAGAACACATTCCTGTTACTGCAACCAAGACCAGGGCCTCTTGAGGCCCTTATTGTAGCCACCAGTGATGCCATATACTCTAAAGCCAAATGAGAGAAGCAAAGAGAAGTGCAGATGTGAAAATCTGCTTGCCCCAAGGTGCACCAGAAAGGCAGTGCAAAAACCCCCAGTGTGCGCTGTCGCTGGAGCGTGGCTGCCAGACAGATCGAATGCTGCTGCTAAAAACTGGAATCCTGATTCCTTTTCAATCCTGGAGAAGCTCTCGGGCACCTCAAGGATTTTACCCACCCTTTATTTTGCCACATTTGATGGAATATACTTTATAACAGCCCCAATTCTGGTGGAAACTGCAAAACCCTTCGCATAAGTGACATGAGAGGCCAAAGTCAGAGCAGAGCTGGGGACTAATCTCATTTCCCACACATGAATTCTGCTTGTTTTGCCATAGACCTGACGATCTGTGAGAAGCTCGGCTGCCGTGGTGATGCCGTTTCTGCAGCCATCCCAGAGGTCGTCCCCAGCCCTCCCGACAGCTGGGAAGGTGTGCGCAAAGCTAAGCCTCGGGTAGCTGGGCAGCGGGGATCTTGGCTCCACGCTCATTTCTGCAGTCGGTGTCAAAAGACCTGCTCTGGAAATAACTCTGCGCAGGGAGGATTACACCGTGAACACGGTGTTCACAGCGGGAGGTAGTTCAGGCTCCAGGGCTGGGGCAGACCAAGCAAGCCAAAGGTGGAAGTGCCTCTCCAGTCTGTGCTCATTAAAGTAACATGTGCCGGGTGAAACGGCGTCTGAGTGACGTCTGACATTTGCAGGGGTCTCTCCAGCAGTTTGCATGCTTATTTAAATTCTCTGTCAGTGTGTTTCAATGGACAGTTCCCTGCTGGAACTGAGGGGCCACAACTGGACACAATATTCCAGGTGTGGTCTCACCAGGGCAGAGTAGAGGGGAAGCAGAGGGGAAGCAGAACCCCCGTACAACTTCTTGTACAAATTTTATTCATGCAGCCCCTTTTAGGTGAGGGTGTCTTCAAACATCACTGAGTATGGAGGTAGGAAGGATAAATAATGCAAACTGGTAACTTTCCATCTCCTCTCTTGTATAAGGACTGCACTTGCAACCAACATTGATACTGTGATGGTCGTGCCCCAGAATTACCCCTCAATGAGATGGATGGGCTTGTTCGAACCTCTCTGAGCCTTCTGTTCCTCTCCCATGCTCTCTGCTAACTCCTGTGCCTGCCTAAGCATCAGATAGCCACACTTTCAGAGCTTCTTCACAGCCATTGTAGATGGAAGCTTTCAGATAAGAAACTAAGGGGGAAAAAAACTAAGGGGAAGCCAAAAGAAAATGAGGGTCAGAAGAGACTGGCATTGCATCATTGCCGCACATCTGCTGCTCCAATGCCTTGTTCTAGTGAAAACATCTGTAGGGAGCCCAGCTGTGCTACCCTGAAGCCTCAGTCTCCTCTCCAGCCTTCCACACATAGCTCAGCCGTCAGTCAGTGGTTAAGGTGTGAACCTGGAGCAGAATGGGGTTCTTTGCTGGCCCTGGACCTACTGTCAAAAGTTGGTAGTGTCTCCTGCACTTCTTTACTTAGAAAATGGGTGCAATGATGCTTTCTCTTTTGCAGACATGCTAGTAGCAAGGATCTGTGGGAGGAGGGCCCTTAGGCCCGGGGTTTTAAAGAAAAAGGAAAGAAATTTGGAAATTGCATGTGGCAACGACTGTGCTTAAATAAAGTTGTCTAGTGTGTAACGTATTTTCTCAGCTGATTTTAAGCTCTGCATGGCAGTAATAGAGGTGTCTTTCAGCAGTGAAGCTTCAGCAGGCCTTGGCTGTAAGTAGTCATGTATAGAATTGCATTTCTCCTCTGCCAGAAGTGGTGTTAAATTGGTGGCTGGTTTATCTGATTGAATCAAAGCGATCCTCTCACACTACATGTGAACAAGGGTGATTTAATGGACTTGCAAAACTGTCTTGGTGGAGAATACCCTGTGATGCCTCTGCACTGTGTTGACTGAGTGATAACACCCTTTCAGGTTTATAAATAGCAGAGCGGGCAGTCCTTAAAGCGTGCGGGTGTTGAGTCAGCGTGCAGAACGCACCCGTTGCCCTGACCTGCCTGGTGCCAGCGCAGAGCACACAGACCTTGCTGCGCAGACCACGCTGGTTGTTTCCAGCCAGGAAAGGGCTGCTGGTGCCATGGCCTGCAGAGCAGCTCTGGCGTGCCCACATCAAGCAGCTGTAGTGCTGCTGAGTCTGTGGACTCCAAAGCCCCATTTCCCCTCTTTCTGCCGCGTACCTCAGGTCTGCCAACTTTGGCTTCAAGTTAAGGAGATATTTAAACCTGGAGAATTTGGGACACTTGCTGCCTGTTTCTGCATCAATGAAGTTCACTCAGTGACTCACACTCTTTACTTCACACCCTAGAGGCTAGAAACTTTTCTTCCTTTTTTTTATTTTTTTCAGGAGAACACGTTCTCATGTAATTATTGAACTCCCAAAGCTCAGGGCTGAAAATAAACCCCAGAAAGCGTGGCTAGACTCCCAAGGAAGTGATAAGCGTGGCATAACTGTAATCTAGTGTAGTCTAGGCGTGCAGGCTGTGAACAGTCACGTAGAGCACACAGTCCTGGGGACAACTGCTCTCCTGGGGTACAACGCTTGATAAGCCGCTAAGAGTGATGCTGCTTATGTGGCCTTTTCGAGGCCTGCTCAGCCCTGATGGTGCACTGGGGTTTGTCCTCAGTCTTGATGCCAAAACAGTTCCTTTCAGTCACTTTACAGATAGTGCATGGCTGCTCCATTGGCAGAGATCGGTGTCTTGTGAGCCATCTGTGCTGTAAGAAACAATGCTGCCTTGTCAGGAGATGGTGACAATGATATCCTGCGTGTTGTGTGTCTGCGATTTAGCAGCTCTGAGCAGACATCCAGGAAAGACAGGTGCATAAAAAGCACAGTTAAAGGTGCACCAGGAATACACCTATCGGAAGAAATGCCAAGAACAAAAACATTCTGCAGGTAGATGCGGTTTGGGTAAATTAAGCAATTAGTCACCTTTCTTTGCGGGTTCAGTGCTCACTATTCCTTTCTTGTGCAGTAAATCACAATTTTGATGTGTGTCTACCATGATCTGACCTACATTTTATGTAGAAAAGAGGAAAACATAAAGCGATTCTGCAAAGCGATGTTCAGGGAGAGCAGAAGAGGGGTGCGTTAAAATGGATGGTGCACAGGGAGGAGAGGGCACAGCTGCTGCCTTGCAGGGCCCATACACTATTTCACGCCTCATTCCTTTGTCAGAGCAGAACTCTCCTGCCCGGCCGAGGCATCTGAGAGATGCCCAAAGGGCGGGAGGGGGACAGAGGTTTGTGACACCCCAGTAACTCTCAGCAGGTTCCAGTTACAAGGGCAGGCTGGAAGAGAGCAGAAGCAAAGAGCCTTTGCAGCGCCTTAGAGGGGAGAGGAGATCAGTATCAAGAGAGGAAAAGGAAACTAGTAGCGACAGCCGTGGTATTTACCACTTCAGGGATGACTTTCATTAGCCTCTAAGGTCTTTCTCTCAGCAGAGATCAGACAGAAAAGGGGAATGTGAAGCTGTGTCAGAAGAGACGGGAGGAAGGGGAAAGGAGACAGTACATCCACTCAAGAGGACCTGGGAGAGAACAAGTAATGCCCTGGCCTGTGAATCCAGCAGTGAAGACAGACCCAGGAGCAGGGTATTTGTGAGCTGTTTTCTTTTTAAAGTTTGCAAAACATTAATATTTTAAATAGTTTATTCTTCATTAGCATAATTAAGAATACACAAGTCTAAACTCACTGAAAACAGAATTAACAAATTAGCAGGTGCTGGGATTTGGAAGCAAGAGGTTTGGGAAAACAGAGCTTGCAAATGTCGGCATTAAGTATAGCAGTGAAATCGTGCCAAGCCTTATTTATGGATGTGTGTGTTTCCTTTGCATAGGCCCACTGCTGCAGCCGGAGGAGCACGGCTCCATTTAAACATGAACCCCCTGCAGTAGCACTGTAGCTGAGCCTGAAACTCAGAGCATACAAGATAAATCTCCGCTGAAGAAAAACTGAGGAGCCTCACCTCACATGTCTCTTGAAAGCTGAGATGGCTTGAATGAACACTTTACTGAACAGGGAAGCAAACTGCAAAATTAAATCCAAATACTTACAGATGTGTAGCTGAAAAGCCAAGGAAGAGATGGGTGTTGGTACTGGCGGTAGCCAAAGGGCGCAATATGTGTGCAAAGATTAAGAAATAAGATGGTTACTTCTACAAATCTCTGACCCAAATCTCTAAAAGAATTATTTTGTAGTTGAATAGGGAACTTTTATGCTGGAGATATTATTCGGGAACTTTCTTAGGGTATTAATAGAAGCAAATATCTGTGTTCTATGTGTGTGTTTACTTACAAGCAGTGTATTACACCTCTTCCATGCTGCTTTATGTCTGTGCAGCATTTTTTTGTGTCTTTTAGATTCACATGCTTAATTCTCTTGAGAACAACATTTTTCCATTTTAAATGAACGTGGTTTTATCTCGTCCGGCCTTTCTGTGCATCTTCAAAACCTGGCCAGTTTGCAGTTCCAGGCTCTTTTCTGAGCTATCTTAATGAACTAGGATTTGGCTTTGCTTCTTTATTTTATCTGCAGATTGTTCTGTTTATTATCATTGTCAGGGGAAGCTCCCTCCCACTTTCTTTCTATGAAGATTTCTCTTTTCTTCTTTGTGTAAGGCATTTCCACCTCCCGTACAACAGCCCGCTCCCTGCCCAGCCGCGGCAGGCGTTTTGTCTGGACACTGTTTCAGCAGAAGTGGCAGCAAAGGATGTGAGGACCAGCCCTGCCTTGTGCAAAACCACGACTGAGACGGGCTGCGATCGCGCTGCCATTGCAATCTGTAATGCTTAGTCTCCATCGTTTTAAAATCACATCACATCACATAATGTTAGGGACTGGAAGGGACCTCAAAAGATCATCTAGTCCAATCCCCCTGCCGGAGCAGAAACACCCAGATGAGGTTACACACAGGAAGGCATCCAGGTGGGTTTTGAATGTCTCCAGAGTAGGAGACTCCACAACCCCCCTGGGCAGCCTGTTCCAGTGTTTTGTCACCCTCACTGAGAAGAAGTTTCTTCTCAAATTTAAGTGGAACCTCTTGTGTTCCAGTTTGAACCCATTACCCCTTGTCCTATCATTGGTTGCCACCGAGAAGAGCCTGGCTCCATCCTCATGGCACTCACCCTTTATATATTTGTAAACATTAATAAGGTCACCCCTCAGTCTCCTCTTCTCCAAACTAAAGAGCCCCAGCTCCCTCAGCCTTTCCTCATAAGGGAGATGCTCCACTCCCTTAATCATCTTTGTTGCCCTATGCTGGACCCTCTCCAGCAGTTCCCTGTCCTGCTGGAACTGAGGGGCCACAGCTGGACACAATATTCCAGGTGTGGTCTCCCCAGGGCAGAGTAGAGGGGAAGCAGAGGGGAAGCAGAACCTCTCTCAGCCTACTAACCACCCCCTTGTAATACACCCCAGCATGCCATTGGCCTTCCTGGCCACAAGGGCACAGTGCTGGCTCACGGTCAATGGTACATTAGGCAAGACCTTTTGCTTGTAAAAACGTTTCTCCTCCTCAGCCCTACACGCATCCAGGAGGCTCAGACTACAGGCTTTGCTGGCGAGGGGACCTGGACCAGCCAGGGTCCAGAGTGGCTGCGGCCGCAGGAGAGGGGACTGCACTAGGGAAGGAGAGGTAATACTCCATGCCAGATTGTGCTGCTTTCAAATCAGACACCTGCTCTCAGTACTTAAAATGTTTGGATTTTTCTGCGTCCCTTTGGGAGCCTCTAAGAAATTATTCCTTCTCCTGTGAAGGTTTTAGAAAGGAGAGGTATCTGGAAGCTTGTTCCCTTGCTACAGAGCGCAGGCACCCAAGAGTCAGGGCTGGGCACCTGTGCCCTCATGGGAGCGGGGCAGCCGCTCCTCACCCCTCGGGAGCTCTTTCTGGTCCCATTTGTGCAGATGACTGCAAAATGCAAGTGGTGTGCATGCTGCCCTTGGGGCGCCGATTCCTCGTGTTCCGGTCCCCAGTGTTCTGTAGCTGCAGGAAACTGGGCTTTTAATCCCTGCATGTTTACCGTGGTTTGGAAAGTAACTCAGGGAAGCAGTATTAATGGGTCTTGCACTTCGTCTCCAAAAGGTGCTGCAGGTGAACATAGTATTGCCTAATACAGCCTTTCTTTGCAATTGGGAAACGTTGATGTGAGAACTGAGCACGTGATTGTTCTTCTTCCTTCCAAGAACCTTCAGCCTGGTTTGGATGACAAAATTGGTAACAAAACCAAAATGAAGCCAGATCTGGAGTTCCCAATGCACAGCGACCCCGAGACTGTCAGTGTAGGGGCTGCAGGTGACGGCTGCTGCATCCGCCGAGTCCTGACTGTGTTTTTACACAGGTATCAATGAAAACAGTTCCAACAGAGCTTGTTCCAAAGTGGTAACTGATAACCACTAATAAATCCACCCATTACTGAGAAGAGAAACAGAGCCTGAGCAGCTGTGACTGTGAAGTTGTTTATAGCTTGCTGCAACTGCCCTTTCCTGGTTCCGGCAGCCATGCCATAATCTGATGTTTTCCTTTTGTGACTGGGTGGTTTCCTTGCACTTTCAGGCAGACGGAGGCAGGTCTAACAGTGCATGCTGCCATCAGCTCTCCTAGAGACAATGCTCACAGATTATCTTGTTGATTGAAGAAATGATTACAACGCTCGTTGAGCAAGAGTGGGAACGGGGGCGGGGGGGGGTGATCTCTTCAATAGCTACAGCAGCTAGAGATTAAAAGCAGCAGGCGCAGAAACAGTGGACACAGAGCACAGGGCTGATAATGATGCCATGCCACATTAGTGCTGCATTAGCAGATAAGACAACAGGGCGGCTTGCTTGACAGTGTTTCTCAGTTCAGTTGACATCTCTTTTTTGTTATTAGATGGTGGAAAATGAACAGATAGGCCATCTCAAAAGAGTGCAGCACACAGCAATGACGTCAGACAGACAAAATAAGCTTTCTGTTCGGTCTGCATTTGCGAAGATACATACTATGAATATATTCTAGGGCTCTTATTTTTTTTAAGCTCCTGACAATGGTACACTTTTATTTATTCACACCACTGTGACAGCTGTGTGGAAAGAAGGGGGAGAATTACAAATTGTAAATACTGCATTGTAAAAGTAGCTAAAAACATGTGCTGCAGCTATTCCATCACCAGGAAGTCATTTTGGTTGTTTTAGTAGCCCAGACCGATTTTTGTTGAGGTAATACTGAAATATTGCAGGGATGGGTCAATACTCCCTGCTCCCTCTGCCTCCCAAGCAGGGGCTTTGCAGTTGGCTCTACACCAGGGGTTTCTCTGTCATCCTTTCCATTAAGACATAGTGGAAGCTGTATGTTGCTTTCACGACAGATGAAACCAAATCTGGGCCACCCATACCCTGCAAAGACCACACGGACAGAGCTGGAGACAGACAAGGGTGTTTTTTGTCCTGAAGCCCGGGATGAGCACTGGCCCATATCCCGCACGGCTGCTCAGGCTGCGTGTGAATCACAATGGCAAGGAGTCCATGTCCTGTTTATGATTGTCCAGAGACTAGAGAAAGCACTCTGAATTCAAACAAATCAGCACCTTTCCTGAAATGCAAACACTACACGTGTGCACACAATGAATTTACTGTTTGACAAATGCAAGCAAGCTTAGTATTGGTGTTTTCTGCCATTTCGCAAGCAAGGGGGCTGTTTGCTGTTGGAATTCACCTGCAGAGTATGAGGCTGAGCAGCCTCACACCAGCTTGCTCACAGACTATGATGGATTCTGGTTGAAGCCTATATATCTAGGGCTTGTCCAGATTAATACGAAAGGCTGCAACTTACGTGCAGCTAGACTGAAACTAATGAAGCTAATGAAGGTTATAACACAGGCCAGGGCTTTCCTGATACTGTTTCCTTAGTGACTTTCACCCTTAAATGATTCTGATACTGTGATGAGGAGCAGGTGACAGGAACACATTGAGCCGTGCCAGGCGAGTACAAATCTTTTTCCTCCATGGCAAAGCGGAGTCTCCCAGAGAAGTGTTTTCCATGCACTGTTAAAACTCAGGGCATTACTCATTTGCATGAATTAAGCAGCCTGCCCACAAGATGTAGTGACTGTGTATCTACTGAAATGTTATTACACTGTGTATTTTAAAATACAGCTAAAATTCACTAAAATACATATTTAAGAAGTTTCCCATTGAGGAAGAACTAGCTTATTTAAGTCACAGATGTACAAAACTTGAATGTCTGGACAACACCTTTTTGAATACTGTTCTCCTGAAGAGAACATCAAGCTCAGCAGGTGGAGATGGAGGACGGAGAACCATTGGGGGCCAAAGAGAGAAGAAGAACTTTTGTGGGTTGCTACAGGTCATCATTGCCAGCAGCGAATCAGTGGTCGCCCACCTCTGCAGCTCTGTGGAAAGAGCCTTTTGAGAGCAGCCTGGTCCTGGGAAGCAATATCTGCTCCAGTCCCCAGCGCTATGAAGGACTCAAGTGCTGAAGCAGTAGGTTCAATAGAGAAATCTAGCAAGAAGAGAACAAAATTCATAGTTGGCTTGAAGAGGAATGTGAGGAGTATCAAATGCCTCATCTTTTTAAATGGTTAGGCTTATGATGTGTGTTCTTCTCTACGGTCAGGTCAGTCCAGATGTGAAGGCAGTTACATATAGCAAATGCAAGTCTTTTTCTGCAAATTTTCCTTACTTAGATCTGCATACAGGTATAGTTATAGCAGAACCTTCCATCTCTCCAAAATCAAATCTTTGTTTTCCATCCTGAATACCAACCTTGGCTGCCAAACAGCTGACTTTGATTCTGCAGAGATTTGGCAAGGTGGAGCCCCACACCTACAAAAGCCCCCACAAAACCCATGGGATGTCTCAGGCCTTCAGCTCTTCGCCAAGACAACATCATTCACATCTGTTATATGGTGGCTTTTAGGCTCTCCCCACGGGTTTAAGCACATGTGGTGGAGTGTCATGATTTGTTGTTTTCCTTTGAAATGCGGATGTAGCTGCACTACTCTGCTTGAGAAGGCAAAGTCAAACCGAGTGCTTTGCACATGGAATGGAAAGAGGTAGATTTTGCAATGTTCCTTACTTCTGGGCAAATCAGTGTTACAGAGCCATGCTGGCTCTCAGTAAGGCCGTGTCCAGAAGGGAGAGCTTATTCATCTAGGAGAGAATTCAGCTGTGCCAAGACTTCCATCCTCCAGCACTAGGTGGCCTTGTAGATGTCCTGCAGTGACTGAGCACCCTAAAGCCAGAAGACTGAGAACTGAGTTTGAATCCTAAGTTTTAGTTAGAACCACTGGTTGCTCAGAGAGGAACAGGTACTTTCTTAAACCCAACAGTATCTCTAAGTGTACTACATATGCAATGTCTTTGTAATTATATATAGATAATGTATATGTATATATATAGAGAGAGACCCATATGCGGTTGGCCATGACTCATCAATTGATTATGCATCGGAAGAGAGTTATACCAAAGAGCTGACCTTTCCAAATCAAACATATATATCTTTGATAATTGTCACCCTCCCCAGGAAGTTAAGAATTGCAGCTGGGACTTGAGTCAAATTACAACATTTTGAGTTACTGGCAAAGAATTTTCTTTTGGCTTCTGGAAATCTGTGATCTGAAGTTTGAAGTTGTCTTCTTTTACAAGCACTTCTGGGGTTAGGTGGCTGCACACAGTACCCCAGTGACTGTGTGTGTGCTCAACTACACCTCAAGTGATGATGGGTGAAAAACGTCTCAAGAAGAATTTTTGTCTACATCTTGTAAGGACATATCCTCCAACGTGAATCATGAACAACTGCAGCCTTGCATCTTCATCACATACTCTATTAGTGCTCTCCCTTTCACTCATTTTGGGCAGTGAAACTAGATTACTCATCTCCAATTTTATTAGCTGTCAGTTTCTCATTTTTGTGTTGTACTGCAACCCTGCAGGTTTTGGAAAGCACTTATTCCAGCGGAATGATGTATCTTATATAACTTACGAGCTGAATATAAAGTTCCTGAGATCATGGAGCCCTGCTAAAGAGAATTTACACAGCCATATACACCAGAAGGTCATTGCAATTTTATCATTTTCGAATACTTCTGAGGTTGTACATTTATTCAGTAGTGACTCTTTCTGCATTTAAAAGCATCAGTAAAATAATTCTGCTTCTGACCGAAAAGGTGGTGAGTGTGATGCAGAGACACCAGCAGCAGTGAGACTGAGGGCTGCAATCTGCTTTCCACTGAACTCCGCAGTAAAAGCGATTTCCTGGAACGAGGGGCTGTCATTGCACAGGAAAAGGATTCGCAGAATGTTACAAAGTCAGTTTTATTTCCTCAAACTGTGGGAGGTATAAGCTCAGTCAGGCATTGTTAGTAAACAAGATCTAGAGCACTTAAGGGAAGGATCCAATCACAAACTCAATTGGTCCGTTAACCACATGTAATATTATTTACCTAAGTGCCCCTTCTGGACTGTTTCATAACTCAGGTTTATAACCAATTTTAAAAAGATCAATATTACTGAGCACACAGCCTCTGAGGATGCTGAGAGAGTCCGGCCATTGTAGCAGTGCTTGTCCATCATTTCCAGACCTGAAGTCACAGATTAGAAATGCAAAATGACGAAAATACTCTCTCTGAAACACTAAAAAGAAAAAATAGCCTTGGAGAGAAGGATGGAAGGAAGCAGTGAAGATGGGTTGCAAGGGATCGGTTCTTTAACTGGGCTGATACAACTAGAAAATACAGGCTTTCCAGCACATACACCCTTCTGCAGATCTGAGAGAGAAGATGTAGTGACATTTGAAGCCACACACACAGTTTTGCCAACATGTGTCAGAGCGAATCTCCAGTAGGAGGGAACAACCAGCCGCTCTGTTCGCAGCTTGGCAGATGGGGGGTTTTGTTGTCTGCGCTAATGTGTGATGTGAGTTGGCTGCTCGTACAGAGTCCCATCAAGTGGAAAGGTAGCTCTTGCCTGTTGATCTTGTGTTCAAGATCTGGAATTTGAGTTGTTCCTCGGGTAGTCGATGCTCCCAGCGGCTGGGAGCGATGAGTTCCGTGCCCTGGTCTTGGCTGGGATAGAGTTAATTTTCTTCCTAGTCGCTAGTATAGCGCTGTGTTCTGGGCTTATTTGCCAGCTGGGGTTAAACCATGGCAGTCCAATATCTAAATTCAATCCCCCTACAAGTCTCTGCTGTTCCCGTTACACAAGGGCTCACAATCAGGAGCAATGGTGCTTTTCTACCTCTTCATCAGCATCATGAAAAGTCAAATGATGATAAAAGCAAATAAAAGCCAGGAAAGTCCTATATTATAACGAGCTTAGTGACAACATGGACATGAACTGGCACTGGCTTCTACCCTTTCAGTTCTACTCATCCCATTTCATACAGGTAATTCTGGTTCCCGCGGGACAGTGGCATGTGGGAGTGTGTTGTGTGTGCAGTGGGAAATGACGGTTCGACTGCTAACAGATCCTAAAAGAAATTGTATGGAAAACTCTTGAAATTGTTAGTGACGCAAGGCAGTGCTGCTGAGTGACCTTTGCCTGTCTCTATTCATTAACCACATCTCTAACTAATGGCCACTTATTCAGTGCTGCTCCCCATCTCCCTGATTTCATATGGATGATGACATGTATAAAACCACTCCAAAAGCCACTGTTTTCAGCCCTTGGCTGAAGTAATACCATTGCACTGTGTCCATCCCAAGAGTCCAGCCCAAAAGCAGCTCTTCAGCGGGAAAATAGGCAATCCTGTTGATACAGGGGATGGATACATCTGAACTGGGTGTTGGAAGATGCAAATACATTTTTGCAGGAAGAGAAAAACATTTTGTGTTATTAGGCGAAGTAATGGGGTTGGAAAGCCTCCTTCCCTAAACAAGACAAGCTCTTTGTGCCACGTATGGCTGCTTTGCAGGGGCTAAAGTTCTCGTTTCTGTGCCAGGCAACATAGAAGTGGTGTCAGGTTGTGGTGGCTTGAAGATCTGGACTAATAACTCGGGGAGAAGGGCAACCCAACTGGAGAGAGGTGATAGAGTCCAAATTGAGTGGTAAGTCCTCTTCCCCTTATCTTGTGTAGTTTGTTACGTGGTTCTCTTAGTTTTTCTGCACCTGGTTGTGCTGCAGGTATGGCCATTGCATTAGCCAGCCAGTGGATAATGTCCGATGCATCTGCCAGCCAGCACAAGGCTGGAAAAAAAACTTCCTTGCCCCAAATACTAACTCAAGTAGCAGAAAATGCCTCTCTGAAGAGAATTCATATGGAAAAAGTGGATTTTCAGCCTCTCTGCACAGATTCCAACATTTTGTCACTGTGTTCCTGTTTTTGCTGCCTTTCAAGTACTTCATTGCTGCTTCTCTCTAGGCACCTATGAACTGCCTACCCCTTTTCCTACTTGGATTTCATCAGTATTTTTGTGATTTTCTAATGGTTGGGACACAGTACCACTGTGGGACAAACAAGCGGTCTAGGGTCTACCAGCATAGTTTCTTTCACTGCAAAATGCTGGGTCCCGGAGATCAGTGGTGTTTGGGAGTGATAGCCAGAGCAAAGTGATCCTTGGGCTCATTTGGTCTACCTGCGTGTTTTGTCTGATGCTCTGTTGGTCACTTTTGGAAGAGAAAGACAGTGGAGTTGGAAGGTTCATCTGCAGTTGTGCTGGACCTCAGGGTGAGGGGTGGCTCAACAGCTAAAGGTTTTGCTGAAATCTTCCATGTGATCCAGGCAGACATACATTAATTTTGATACTGATGCAATAATTCCCAAAGCCAGTGTGTGTTTGCTGGGGTATTCAGATGATGGCATGAGAATAATTCAGGGCAAAGAATTCATTTTGTGAGTCTTTCCTCTTGAGTTTTATTGCAGCTGCTTATGTGCTTTCTTGGGCCGGGTTGTACTGAGAAATGAGATCTCACTGAGAAGTTAAGATATCTGAAGCTTTCTTTTTTTTACATAAAATTGTTGGAAAGGAAAGGGATTCAATTCTGGCATGATGTTTCATAAGGTGACATTTCTTATAACTCATTGCAAATGTTACTCACCATCTACAAAACATTCAATTAAACCGAAGAACAGTGAGAAATATCCAGTTCGACTTCAGCAGCTGGAGTTGTCACCGGAATCCTTGAGGTATCTTGGAGCCAACAGGTTGTCCCCTGGAGGCCACCACCCATGGCTGCTGTCCTGTGCCACCGGTTGGTGTGCCCTGCTGCTGTGAGCCACATTGACACACTAGGATCAAATTTCCCTTCCCTTTTGAGCTTATCCTTCCTTTCCCAAAGATCTCTCTGGTCCTAACTTGTTATCAGACCTGTTCTGCATCCTTGTGTGTCCTTTCGGTATTTTGGTGGGAACTGGCTGGACCCTGCAGGGATAGCATTTTCAAAAACAAAATTTGAAAAATGACGTGTGATCCTGAGTCCTTCTGAAAATCAGAGTAGTTGGTTATACATGTAGTTTATCGAGACTTCAAGCTCCTCAGTCACTGGAGATTCTTCCTTAATTCTAAAACTTTAGTGGCACGTTTCCGTAGAAAATAAGCCAATATATTTATGATGGTTTCTATCAGATCATAGGTCCTTTTACCTCTAATGGCTTTGTGTGCATCTTCAGGTTGAAGCACATGTGCAGAGAGCTGCAACTCTGGAAACGTAACAGACAAAAACTTCTCTGGTAGGAAACCAGGAGAGCACATTTTTTGAGGTGCCAAACTCGTGGTTTTGGATCCCTGGCTCCCCAGGAATTTCGCAGATGTCACTTTGCTGTGTGCTACAACCACCCACGATTTTGCGGTGTGCGCTGGGCTGGAGCTCAGATCCACCCACTCGGGCGCTGCCGGGCCCGTCGCGCTGGAGCTGGAGGCAAAACGCAAGCGGGCTCTGCTGAACACGGTGGGATGGTAAAAACAGAACCCGTGGCGTCTCGCTCCCCGCTCGGCATCCGAGCCACAAGATCCTCCTCATTACCTCTTTCTCAAAACCTCCTTTTTCCCCTGGATAGGGCGCTGAAGTGGAACAAAACACTGGCTAATGTGCTCAGGAAACCATTGAGCTCTGGGCAAGGAGATGGAGTAAGTCATCAATTAGTTATAGCTGCTGGTGGTCCCTGGTCCTGATTTGGTGAGGTTTATCGATGCCAAGCAGAGGTAGATACGCATAGCTCCTTTTTTCCTTACGTGTGAATACCTGTCCAGCCACCTGCCAAGCTCTTTGAGCCATGGGAAGGAACAGTAATTCATTCTGTTCGCTACACTTGTTCCAGGGCAAGATTTACTTCTCATTTTCCTGGACCATAACCAACATCACTGCCTCTGGAGAGCAAGGGTGGTGGCTTTCTACATCAACCTATCTTTAGGTCCTATTTATAAATGAGGAGAGTGAGAAAATATGTTTAAAAACATGTAAGCTTTAAAAATAAAACTGTGACCTAGTCAAAGACTAAACATTAGGGGAAAATACAAACCTATTTTAAGAGATGGAAGCAGAGAAGAAACAGCAAAAATGATCAAAATAAATCTTATTACTGTGAATAGGAGGGTGTAAATCAGCATCTCCCATCACTACTGGTTCAAAGATGATGAGGATCTGCCTCAGTGGTGAAAAAGGAGGGACCAGAAGAAACACTGATCGGGAAGTAAAGCAAAGATGAGAAATCTACCTATTTGCACACGTGACAGGTTATCCCTAAACAACAAGATCATGGCATAGTGTTTAAACCAGATTTTAAAATATCCTGAGAGTCTCTCATTCTGCGTACCAATTCTGAGCAGTAGCGTAACCTTTATTTTTACAGATGGCCTTTGAATGTGGGGCTGCTCTGGGGGCGTTGAGAATAAAACAGCTTAAAAAGGAATCGGAAGCTTCTACTGCAATGGACCTTTGGAAATTGGAACAAAAAGGGGTTGTTTGTCTGTTTTGTCACTTACACGTGCTTCTTCTTCCCCCGCAGTCTGCCCGGTCACTATGAACAATGGCCCAGCTATACTACAAAAAGGTAAACTATTCACCGTACAGAGATCGGATCCCGTTGCAGATCGTGCGGGCGGAGGCAGAGCTCTCGGCGGAGGAGAAGGCCTACCTCAGCGCTGTGGAGAAGGGGGACTATGCCAGCGTGAAACATGCCTTGCAAGAGGCAGAGATCTACTACAACATCAACATTAACTGTATGGATCCTCTTGGTCGCAGTGCCCTTTTAATAGCCATAGAGAACGAAAATCTGGAGATCATGGAGCTGCTTTTGAGCCACAGTGTGTATGTGGGAGATGCTCTGCTGTATGCAATACGGAAAGAGGTGGTGGGAGCTGTGGAGCTGCTGCTGAATTACAGGAAGCCGAGTGGTGAAAAACAGGTTAGTTGAGTGTTCCGGTTCAGTTTCATGCTATTATCCTGCATCAGGAGAGCGGTACTGCGCAGAGAGGTGGTGTGCAGGAGTCATAAAGCAAAGTCAGTCCTTAACGCAGATACATTGCTTTAAATCCCCAGAGCAGACGTGGGCAGTCCTATTTGGATGCTGACGTTCCAGTCTGAGCAAACATGCTCTGCCTGAATTAAATACTCAGCATTTTCGATTTCACTCTGTGTTCTTTTCAGTCTTACAGCGTTTGTGAACATGCTGATTTATAGGCTGATTTATAGACGCGCACTTTGTAAAGGAATTTGGGGCTGTCTGAAAATATATTACAATCTATATATGTGAACTATTGCCATGCCGTTCTACTGATATTAAGTGGAATTGCTTTTCATAAGTAAATCCTGAAAACACATGCGCTTATAAATAACTGTAAGCAAGCAAGCAGTCTGCTAGGTTTCAGTACTTAGCCATAGTACAGACATATCGTCTTGGTCTCCATCTCCAGAGAGCTCTACTTCAGAAACGCTGAGCAGTACATAACGTAACAGCATAAGCTAAGCTGCTATATATCTGAGCAATGAACAACTATGCCTTGGAGGAAGGATCCTTAGCTACAAACCCATCAGTAAGTTACATAAGGATCTTTGTGGAAAACCACAGTCTGAATCCTGTCACTTTAAGTATCACATATCACACTGTCCCTAACGTTTTTTTTCTTCTTTTCATTTGCAAGCCAATAACTAGAATAGTTTGTATACATTACTGACCACTGACAATTTTCACATGTTCATTGCTTAGAAAAGAACATTCAAAACTGGATAATCCTTCCATGTCAAGCCTCATTTTGAAGTCTGCTTGACATCCTTGTATGTGTGAAAAAAGAAAGTTATTGATACCAGTCAGTCATAGTAGAAGTTTTCAATGGTACATAGTTTTTCTATACATAGTTTTTCTTAGTACATAGTTTTTCTATAGTAATTTTACATAGCCAAAGCAAACAATAAAGATCAACCCTGACAACATGCAGTAGTGCTCAACTTAATATTTAGGAACAGCAGCGTTCTGCGTGCTGTAACAATGTGATTCTAATGTGTGGTTTAAGCACTAGAGAGATTAGGAATCTCTTTTATCAAGCCTAAAACTTGGAATGCTAGTACTAGGTTTTAGTCTGACAAAATATAAGTAACAAAATATGGATCACAGATGGAGATTGAGCCATTTTTTTCTTGGTCTTCTAGAAAGCCTGACCATGCTATAGACCAAGACAGAAAGTAGAATAGAAGGTTTCTGAGTATCACGAGGAACTGCCAGCAACCACTGCAGATTAACGACAAGTTTCTCCTGAAATGCCATGGAAAGCAAGTGATGGGATTCACATGGATTTCTGCAAGGTCTCTTGAATACCAAAGCTTGTGTCCACTCAAATTCACAGCCTTACTGGCTTGAGTGGACAGAGGTCCATGAAATAACGTTGATTTACGGCACCTGAAATTCAGCTCCAACACCTCTAGTTCAGTGACACATTTCATAGTAGGTCTGTTTCACTTTTCTTTATCTCCGTGCCAATGTGCAGCTCTCCTTCTGTAGCTAGGTTTGCATCTGCTGGCAGCTTTACAACTTGTAGGAGAACACGTGTGGGAGAAGAGATGTGGTGCCAGTTTTGGTTTTATTTACAAGGTTTGTTACAAGACCAGATTTCATCAGTACGTTTTAGACTAGTACTGGCTTGATACAAATCCTATGTGCAGACTAGGATTAACTTCTCCGGCTGTGGTTCAGCTCTCATGTAGACTGCAGGCAGTGTTTGCTGGTAGGGGGCTGCAGGACTGCACTTCCATTTCAGCAGTTTCACTGATAGTTCATGCAGTGGTGGTAATTTATGTTTATTTCATGTATAGCAATACAACATTAATTGGAAAGAAGTGCTTAGTTAAGCAAAGTTGGGTCAAAGTCGGTTAGCTTCTCAAAACACAAAGCTAACACAGGAGGGATTTTTGAACACAAGTTCCTGATGCTGATTCCAACAGCAGTATTGATATACATTCAGTAATTATCTTTGCTGGGCCCTTTCTCAGAAAGTCCTTTGGGAATCCCATACCTGATTGGTTTCACAAAAAGCACCTGATAGATCAGATCAGCACAGCTTTGTCCTAAGCAGCTACTTAAATGTTCTAAAACCTGCTTTTTTGGTAGAGTAGTAACACAAATTCACACTTCATGGAACCATTTCTGTCTGGCTGAGGAATTTGTAAGATAGTGCTACAGGACTTCTTATATATAAGGTTTAGCGTGATCTGTTAATTAAATGTACAGAAGGTTCAGTTTGCCTGAACAGACCTGTGTGAAAACAGCTCTTTGACTCACTTGTAGCAGCCTGTTTCCAATTAGGGGCTGTTTTTCTTCGCTGCACTCCAGGCAAAGGTGAGAAGCAGCATCTTCTCATTGCTCTCTCCTCAATGTCCAGTATGTTGCCTTAATTCATCTGCCTGTGGAAACCTGTTAGTTCCCATTTTCCTGCTGTCGGCCTGTGAGGTTATTATTTGACTCTACACCACAGTCTGTGTCTCTACCTGCCAGGCATGAAGAGCTGGTCCTGTTCGTGGCTGTTCACATCAGTTTGGTTAATTATTACAGACCTGACCTGCAAAGCAGTTTTGCTCACCAGCCACAGCGTCTCTAAGAGGTGATGTGTCCTGGGCGCTCCATACCTGTCTCTTGAGAGCTGCCCATGGGGAAGAGCTCTGCTTTTCCCCTGGATGATGACCTTTTCAGGGAGCAAAAGTAGAAAAACCTTTAAATATAAGAAGTGACCTTTGTTGTGTTCCTTACGTTAAGAGAATCAGGGTCTCATTTGTGATGTAAGGGACAGGGCGAAATGGCTGAAGAGGCTGGGCAGCAGAGATGCTCATGTCCTGTTATTAAGTGAACACAGGCAGGCATTGTTCTGCAAACCTTTGCTAGGCTGCTGGTTTAGTGCCATTTACTGCAAATGCCACGACAATGGCAGGGGTAAGTCATAGCCAGTAACTATAACAACATGCTTCTCCCGCACTGCAGCCGTGCGTGCACACGGTGTCTCGGGAGAGCAAGAAATTACTCTGTTTACATGTGGAACGGGTGAGAGCCAGGAGCATGATCCACCTCTCTCTAAAAGCTGCTGCAAAGCACATGATAGATGATTGCGCTGAGCAGTGAGTGATGTGTCCAAGTAGATGTATTCCCTTTCAGGTTTACCTCCAAGCAAGGTTCACAGGCTATTTTAAGAACTCAGCATTTCTCCTCACATCAGTTCTGCCCGGTCCTGACATCTCTGATGTTATTTTACCGTGGGTGTGCAGGTGTGGTCCAGGGAAGGAGGATGCGGCTGTGCATCTGGTGCACGTGGCGCTGCTGGGACAGCGCAGGTCGCAGCTTTGCTGACCCAGCGGGACGTGGGCTGGACCTGGCACAGCACCAAGAGCCGAATCCTCAGGGAAATAAAGGAATATTCAATTATCGACTCAAAATAGATTAAGAAACACAAGAGCTCTTCTAGTTCTGTGGTTTTTATAAGTTCGCTTGTTACATAATGTACTCAAATCCATTCTCAGAGCTCATTTTTTAAAACATAGTTCGCTTTGGCCAGTCACTTGGTTTTGCTGATTGGTCACTTAAATCATAGGATAGTTTGTTTTTCCCCAAACAGATGACAGACATTTGGAAAGAAAGGAGTCTGTTCATGAATATTAAGAGGAATAAGAAAACAAACTAATATTCATGGAACCTGAAAGGTATGCAAGTGTTGCTTTTCCTGTGGAGATTTGTAGTCGGTGAATATGTTTATTCTCCAGGAAATGCAAGTGAGCCTAATCTGGTGCTTTGATAGCTATTGTTTGCTCTTTGACAGTGAAGAGGCTGATCTTGTACTGCGTAGTGGCAAAAGAACAGTGTACACGTACTGAGACTGCTTGGCCTGGCAATCCATATTGAGGTTTTACACACAGGTGTCATGTTATTTGAATAAATAAGACAACAAAGCACTGAATAATTGTCAGAAAGAGCAAGGCTAGGTTAGGAACAGTGAAAATCAGCACACACAGATGCAGTATTGACTTTGGCCCAGGCTTATTGAGTCAGGTGGCTCATCTCTTTCGGGGTAGGAACGTTAAACTGCAGAACTGTCTGTGCACAGGACAGGACCAATACAAACAATGGCAAAAGAAGAGCTTTTGTACTACTCTATAGGAACCAGCAAAGAGCAGGAAATACATTGTTCTACGCATTTGATTCGCTGTCGATTTATCATCAGTAACAGTAGTATTTTGAGACATTTTGAAGCCCACTGAAATCAGTGCAACTCTTCCCTTGGACTCCAGATGAGGCTTCCAAGGGCTTTTTCTTAGTAGCTTCTTGTGTGAATCTTGTGCAGTGGTCCCGGTTCTCCACCGACACGGTCTGGGCCAACTGCTGAGCCCTCCCTCTGTTCTTTAAGAAGCTGGAATCGGTCCTCTGAACTACTACACGTTCCTGCTGAAGCCATAAGCACCTTTACGGGAAGCTGTATTCTTCACAACAATCAGAGCTGACATCAAATGTTTACATAAGGATGATACTAGCATCTCTCTGCTATCTGCCAAAATTAGCACTTTGCTGGTGGCAGATGGCTCCAAATTGATCTGTTTCACAGATGGGACTACACATGCAACTCCTCAATCATGAGAATTAAAAAGAAAAGGGATCTTGGTATTTCAAACTGTGATGCAGTTTGTTTCGATGGTCCAAAGGCCTCCTGCACCAATGAGATCTCTTCAGATATCCGTCCATATGTCTTCCAAATAAAGGAGCTTTACAGAAATGAGCTCAGGAAGAATATGGTTGTGAAGAGGAAACTGTAGAGAATAAAAGGCAAGTTTCCAGTCTTAGTTGCTAATGCTCAGATACCTGCTGGTGGAAGTTTGCTGCACCTGATAGTATTAGCAAACTGAAAATGTGACCTCAAAAATCCTCTTTCAGATGAGCTGATGAATGAAAATCTGCCTTAATTTTTGTGTAGGTATCATAGATCAACAGCCTAGGGACCATCTTTTGTGTACCAGACATTTTACGTTGCATTAAACCATTTTATTTTTGCTCAAGTCCAGTAACCTTCCTGACTGAATGTGGTTTAGCTTGATTTTCCTATTCACGTAGGGTTCTTTGTCCTGTGTGCAGAGTCCAGTGCAAAGTTCAGCTCTTGCCACTGACAGCCCTTGATTTTTGCAGACTTGCGGATACTTATTAGCCGCACAAGCTCATTGCCGGCCTTGCCAGCCCTATGCTGTCACCGACAGGACGTTTTAAGCCAAAGGAAGCGGATCAGTTGTCAGATATGACATAAAAGCTAGATTCTGCAGGCAATTATTAATTGAAAGAGAGACGTTTTAGAAGCAGCCAGTGTTCCTCGTGCCCTGGCTGACGTGGTTACTGTGGATGTGTCTCACCTGCAGGCAAAGTGCACAGAGGTTCCTGTGCAGGACCAGCGGCTCTGGGCTTTGCAGCTGTGAGAAATGTTTTCCTGTCTCCTTCAGTGAAAGGTTTATGTTTCTTTCAGAGGAATGAGAGACACGTGGACTTTCCGGCTCAAACTGCTAAGCCTTGCAGCACTAGCTCTTAACCTATAAGCCTAGGGTGGATGTGGGGAAATTGCTCAGATACATGTTGAGCAAAGACGTCTTGCTTACGTGGTGGTAACAGATATTCTGGGTGCACGCACCGTCTTTTCCTGAAACATCACAGGCAAGGCCGGTGCCAGCAAGCGTGGAGCATTACAGAGGTGTGAAGTACCACAGATCGATCAGAGCAAGCCTGAAGTGCAGGCAGATCTGCGTAGCCCTCCTGCCGTGTTCACCAGTGCGTACCAGCAGTAGGTGCGTTCTCCTGGAGTTTCAAAGGCTGAGCTAATTCAGGGAGGTGTTGCTGAAATGTGGGCATCTGTATCAAGGATCTCTACAGGCAGAACCTGCTCCTGTGGAGCTCTTGCAGTCGAGCGCTGGAACAGCGAGGGTAACAGGCTGGTTGCTGTGACTCAGTACAGGTACTGTGCCCTCTGCCGTGACTCAAACCAGTGATTTCCATGTTAATATGAGACGTCCAAAGTGAAAAGAGAAGGCTTAACCTCATTAGATACACTCTGAGCAAGAGCAGGTTCTAAAGAATAGAAGCAGTTGAGAAAAACTGGCCACAAGTTCTCAGTATGAAAATATTTGAAAGGCACAATAAGGAAGAAAGATGGTGTCTGAAAAGAGAAAACTAGCTGTTACTGCTCCAAAGCCTAATGGCTCTGCTAGCATCCAAGCTTTTCATTATTTTTATTGATGCAGTAATAATTCACAGCTATAGTTAACATGCCTTTGACATTGGCGGCTGCCTTCGAAATGAATCTCATCTAATTAAACTAAACAACAGAGAAACCAAAGACCACTTCAGTTAATGATTACATTTAACTGGGAATATCTTTCCTCCCTCCCCACCACCTTCCTCCTCAAATCTATGAGAAGGAGGTATGAGGCAAAATGAAGAGCTCTGGTGATATATGGCATAGACCTGATGATAGCATCGGGGCTCAGGCTCACAGGCTGCAGTGCCAGCTACGAGACATATGACAGGGGCAAATAGGTCACTGGTTCCTTCTCCTGGGCCAACAGAAAATCTGTTATTAGTTCCTAGGAGAGCTGGTGGGGTCAAGCCAAGAACTGCATCACAGCATTCACAAACATGTCATGCTGGTAATTTAACATATAGACAGGTGGAGAAGTCAGGAATGCACTGTTATACAAGATGCTTCCCGGGGAATTATCTTTATTAATTTGTGGAAGGGATCTCGGCACTTGCCTGCGTTCAGCTCTCTGTACAGTGTATTTTTGGTGAGGAGTGACGGGTGCATGGGATTCAGCTGAGTGGACTGCCCGTGACAAACTATTTGTAGGGAAAAAAAAATCCTGTTTGTGTTCCAACGTAAGTGAACTTTTGGTCTCTCTATAGATCTGTTGATTAAGGTGTTAAGCCTCAAAAACCTGTATTTCATTACCTACCCAGCATGCATGAATGTGCCTGATTTACTCAGCACCATTTGCTCATAAGCCCCAGTTACAGCATTAACCACTCCCTGACATCCCACCGCACGGTTTTGCCTCTGGTCTGTATGAGTTCTGAAAGCCGACGGAGGCTTTGACGCAGCTATCCAGATTCCACTGACACACATGCCAGAGAGGCTGCCTGGTGCAACAGCTGAAACACGCTTTCCAAAAGAAGCTTCTTTGTATGGGGAAATTGAACATAAATTACAAGCTCCTCTGAAACAGAGCTCTGGGGTCTATAAAGAGGATGGTTTAGTAGGAGTCCCCTAATCCTTATGTGGCTGTTGAATCAGGCTGTGCTGGGCTTTGCAGAGTAGAACAGCACCTCTATGGCTTGTTTGTCATTTTAACAGGCAGTCTTTGGGTGGCAACAAGAGGCATGGGCAGAGCAGTGTAGGGGAAAGGGAGCTGGTGGCCCTTAGGACAGCAGGATGACCATGAGCCAGCACTGGGCCCTTGTGGCCAGGAAGCCAATGGGACCTGGGGTGGGTTAGAAGGGTGTGGTCAGTAGGTCAGAGAGGTTCTCCTGCCCCTCTGCTCTGCCCTGGGGAGACCACACCTGGAATCTTGTGTCCAGTTGTGGCCCCTCAGTTCCAGCAGGACAGGGAACTGCTGCAGAGAGTCCAGCGCAGCCACCAAGATGCTGCAGGGAGTGGAGCATCTCCCGTGTGAGGAAAGGCTGAGGGAGCTGGGGCTCTGGAGCTGGACAAGAGGACACTGAGGGGTGACCTCAATGTTTATAAATATGTAAAGGGTGAGTGTCAGGAGGATGGAGCCAGGCTCTTCTCAGTGACAACCAGTGACAGTACAAGGGGCAATGGGTACAAACTGGAACACAAGAGGTTCCACTTAAATATGAGAAGAAACATCTTCCCGGTGAGGGTGGCAGAGCCTGGCCCAGGCTGCCCAGGGGGGTTGTGGAGTCTCCTTCTCTGGAGACATTCAAACCCGCCTGGACCCCTTCCTGTGTAACCTCATCTGGGTGTTCCTGCTCCATGGGGGGATTGCACTGGATGAGCTTTCCAGGTCCCTTCCAACCCCTGACATTCTGGGATTCTGTGAAATAAAAGCAGCTTTGACTGAGAACAATATTTTCCCTGCTCTTCTGCGCATTGTTGCAGCAAGAGAACACTGCAAGCCAAGGTCTGTGCTGCGTCCTTGCCTTGGGAGACCGTGCTGGAAAAGCGCCCGAGCCTGTGAGAGGCTCAGGGTCACGAGCATCATTCTGCACACACGTTGGTGGCAGCGCAAGAGGCTCGTGTGCTCCACTTCAGTGCTGTTTGGGCAGATGATGCGTTAGAGACAGTCTCTGAAGCATGAGGAGCATCTTGTTAGCTAGATGTTGTAAACTACCTAGCATTAGAAATAACAAAGGGAGTCACTGCCTAAGTGGTACTAAAGGAAGATCACAACCACACAGATCTCATTCTCAGGCAAGACCCTGCCACCAGTCATTTCTTTGCTATTGCAAACTCCGGGGTCTTTTCACAAGCCACGGTGTATTTTTGGTTAGTATGATGACAATGCCAAAAGCGCAGCCTACGAGACAAAATGGGGAGAAATGCGGCTTGCTGCTCTGTGAGCGTCGAGATGCATTTTGTGCCACATCACACAGCGCTGGGCTGGCACCAGATGCCATCACTGCCTCCTCTCTGTGAGCTTGTCTTGTGATCAAATCTAATTACTTTCTTTTTTAGAGGAATGTGGTTGAATAGGAACACTACTCCGCCTCTCCCAAGCAAATAGCCCTTTTCAAGCCCTGTTAGCAACACATTACCTCACCTAAACTTAATGAAACATCTCTCATCCACACACAGTAATACTTTACAGGAAATAAGGACATTTTATGTACAAAGATGACATAAAAAGCTATAGATAGTATGATTATTAGCCTATATTAGCACACATTGTCCTTGTTGCCACTAAGTCAGAATAAAAAACACAGAGACCAGATAAAATGAATTAAAAAGCTGGACAAATCTTCCCAACCAGAATAAGTCCTGGAAAATATTAGAAATAATAAAATGCATAATAAAATGCAGATGACCTCGAAGACAGAGCCTGCAAATTTCCAGCTAAGCATGGCCTGGCTTGGTTTCAGCATGTTTGGGATCAGGGGAATGCTTATCCATAAAATGAAAAAACACCTAAGGTGCAGCGATGTTCCAGGGCCTTTAGTGTAGCTAATAAATGTGCAGGACTGGATTAAGTAAGCTCTTTAACAAAATTCATTTCCAAACTGATAGCACTTATGCCACTTTAGCAGCTTCTTTAATGTCTGGATCTGTAACAGTCCCAAAGTCTTGTCCCTTGTTTGTTTTAACTGGCCGCTGTTCAGCTGGCCCCAGGCTGCGCAAGCGTATGATAAAAACAAGGTTCTTTTGATAGTTGGTCATATCATAGGGGTTATGTGACATAACATCTGAGTTGTGACTACACTGAACTTCCCAACCATTCTTAGATGAGGAGCCATAACCAGGAGAGGGTGCAATTGCTCACGGCACAACATGGGTTTCATTTCTCTACACAGGGCAGGCCTCCAGCCCCTCTCCCTGCTGCGTTCAGTAGCTCTCAGCTGGAGCAAGACGCAGGAATTCAGTCCATCCTCAAGACTGCACTTCATTCACATACAAGAGGCTCAAACACAAGCTGAATCTTTAACATCACACCCCTGTGACTTGGAGAATAAACTCCACACTGACTGCAGTCTGTCTTCAGTCCATCATCAAGCGCTCATCTGATCTCCCCCACCTGCATCAGAAAGGGAGGCTGGCTCAGAGCGAGTGCTCTGGCTGGAATAAGTTGCCATAGGCCATTTAAATGCGTATTTGCAAAATCCTTTCCTTCTGAAGGCTTCTCTCGCAATTCCTCTTTTTTAATCCCCAACAAAAGAGAAGTCATGTAGCATCAAGCACAAATGGTGACATCTTTTATCAATCTTTCTGGCTGTGCTGTATTTCCTAAACACATGGCTGAACACAACAAGCCCTGATGCAGTTCTGCCTCTGTCAAATGCACTAGATTTCAGTTTAGCTCTGAAAACTAATCCCTTGGGTCTACCTCCATTTTTAAACCCATGGATAAGAAGCCAAATTAAGACTTGAAGAATCTAGAGCAGATATATTTAGATTAAGGTATTTTGCTTTTATTTATTGGTTGCAAGGGGAGAAGTTTGCTTATTCACGTATCACAAATCTAATTTTTCACGTTATTTCGGTGGCAGTGCATTATATCATGCTATTTTTTATTCAAAGATACCTTTATCAGTCTTAATATGTACCATCTAGTAACCTTATCAGAGTTTGGCTTGCTATAAGGCACTAAAAGGTGCTAATTTTCTCTGCTTTGCAGTATCAGTCTGAGGGGGAGAGGCTTTGTCTTTAAAGGCTTGTAAGTCATTACAGATTTTGGACCAGCAGCAGCCTTTTCTTCAGCTGGATATTGTGGGACAGTGTGTTGAAATCACTGGAATACTTCAATAACAACAACAGAGCTTGTCCAGAAGTACATCTGCAACCATGGGTGCTTTATGCCAGTTACAAACTTGTTCATAACCAGTACAGAAGCCCTCAAAGTACATTACTTTTCTCTTACCAGTTGTGTTGTTCATTATATTTCATTAACCAAATTACATCAATTCATTCAATGAACTGCTCTTTAGAGAAAACCCAACCTCCCTGTTAATACAGATACTGTCATCACCCTGATAGGAGATGTCTCTCAAGGCACCTCTGATTAAGATACTCTCATTGAAAGTGGCACCACTGCATCACGTCAGACGAATGCTTGAATTTATAGACGCATGTCACATTTTTCCAGAGTCCCACATAAAGAAATAAATGCCCATGGGGTTCTGTCAATAAAAGCATTTGTTCATGCGTTTAGGGAAGGGGCAGGATTCAATTGGCCATGCCAGTCACAATATGTTTTTCCAAGCCCGTTTTGCTGGTAACATGGCTGATCTGCAGTCTGGCAACACTGACTCTGTCTCTCATGGTCTATTTATAGAGCTGCAGCTACAAGTACCACAGGACTGCAATTCTGAACAAAATCACAGCCACTGCTAAAGCCCTTTGACTGCTGAGCCTTGTGCCGAATTGATGTAGTACAAAATCTTCTGTTTAGAGTGACAGAAATTGGCTGTGCCTGTTACCGCGCTTGTGGATGGCACATGCGCTTCTCACACAGGGCTGCATGCAGAAAAACAGACTAGAAGTAGGAAATCCTTGCTCAGTAAGTTACCTAAGCTTGCATTTCTATAAGCATTGCATTTAAAGTTTTCCAGTGAGGTTGCACGAGTTTGTTTTGTTTACTAAACCAGTGTTTTGGCAGTTGGAGAATGTTTTGTAGCATACAGTTGTATCAAGTTATACAAGCTGAAAATAATGCAAATTAATATGTTTACAGTTTGTCAAGGTTGTACTTACAACCCATTACACCAGTCCAGGTGAGGTGCCAGTTTATGGAACAGAGACAGCTTGAAAATGTGGCAGTTCCACCTGTAACAGGTAAAAGTGTTATTAGTTATTGTCAAACAACAGCGGCAGCATTCTCAATGCCAGGCAGGTTGTATATTTAGACTGTCTCTAACCCAAGAAGTTTACAAGTAGAGATTAACAAAATGAAGAAAGTAAAGGATTTCACGGTTAGGCTTTGCTTTACTTTGTAGATATTGTCTTTTCAGTTCAGGTCTGAAGCACTGAAGGGTTCTTTGGGGAGACTGCAGCTGTGAGCACCAGTCAATGGAAACACCTGAACCTGGAGGGAGACCAGTGTCTAGTGGGGTTACCAGACCATAATCAGGACTGTCAGTCAATACACAGGGGCATAAATGCAGAGACAGAAAACCAGCCTCAAACAGTCATTACACAGAGCCAGGCTCTTTCCTCTGAGTTCAAGATTTTGCACTCGACTGGCAAGTTCCTTTGCTGCAAAACAGCTTTTTTTTTTCCACCTAGCTGTCCTTTTATTTTATGTGCCTAGATGACAGATGCTGTAGAAACACTATAGTTGCTTTGAAATCTTCTGGTGCTTAAACCCAGATATTAGCTTCCATGATCTGTAAAAGAAGCATTCACATTAGTCTTATGTTGGTTGAGGAGAGCTCAGCTATACCGAACAGTGCATTTACATGAGTCAATCCTCCATTTTCTTCTCGTCTAATGAATTAAGCTTGTTTTTCCCCCCCACCTTTTTAAATAAATGAGATTTTCCACTTGCTGCTGTATTGTTCAGAGAAGCAGTGGCACAGTGGTAAGCAGCCTGCCTTTGTGAGGATTAAGTTTAGCAACAAGCATTCAATCATTTGTTGTTAATGGTAGTGTTAATTTCTTAAGCGAACATGACCAAGATGAAATATGGAGAAGGCACGTGCTCCTGTGCAAGGAGTGACAATAAGGTTCTGAAGGACTCAGCTTAACAGCTTCAGTCAGGTGATGAGGTTAATGGAAAAGAATTTGTTATTTAGGTCACTTAATGAAAATAACCTTGGAAGAGCTTAGCAGAGCCCTTGGGGTAGAATAATTTATTCCTCTTCTGCTTCCATCATTGTAAGTTAACCCAAGATACAGCAGACGTTGATCTAAACATGAACTCAACCTGTCGGAGTTGTGCAGGAGGAACATCAGCAATTACAACGCATCGTTGTCATCTCCGCTGCCTCTCCAGCGATAACACAAAGAATATAGGCTGCAAAGGCTTGCTTTGCATAGCCACAGCTTTGAAACAAGAATTTGTTTGTTAAGATGCAGGTTATCAAAACACTGAGCAAGAAAACAGCAAAAATATTCATGACAAGATGTATGATTTTTAGCCAAGACATGGTCTGTGGCTCTGCCAGGCACAGGAGAGAGGCCGCAGCAGCCATCGTTGGCACTACTCCTGTGCTGGGTTTTGGTGGTTTATTGTTTCTGCTCAGCTATAATCAGAAATAAGCTTCAGCTCCTGTGATTTGAGGCCTGCTCCCGGACGCCAAGGAGCCCCTATGTCTCTGCACCACCAGTTTGCTTCTTGTTCCTAAATTAAAAGCACGGCCCAGGAAAACGTGCCTTCCACACAGCGACTGCCCGAGACCTAACAAATACAACAGTGCTCCGTTCTGGGGTGAGGGCTTGCGATATCAGCCGTAATGAGGGATGGGAGATCACTTGATAGATATCCCATGCTTTATCCCAAACCTTGTGACAGCCATTTTGAGAGCCCTAGATCCAGATTTAGAAGAGCTCAGGAGCAGACAGCAGCAGACCACATTAGCACTATCCCCACCTGTAACATTACTGCCTCGTCAGCAAGCGCCCATTTCATGTTTTGAGCAACATGAATACCTCATCTGTGTAAAGCTGAACAATCTTTTTCACAGCCCTGGGTACAATAACTTCCATATAGAAAAACAAGATTAAACTTGACAGTAATAGGAGTGATAGAGGGGAAAAGCGTTCATCCTTTGGGGCACAGGCCGCAAATACAGCAGCCAGTGACTGACTGGAAGAGGGAAGAGAGATAAACGCCGTTATTCAAGCACCAGGGCTTTAAAAAACACTTCTGAGAGAAAAAAAGAAAAAACCCAGCACATTTCTCTTGACATTTAACAAGCTATCTATATGAGCTGAGCAAAGGAAAAGAAAGTAAGTCAGAGATGTTTGTTACTGGGTATCTTAAAATACGTTTATCTAACCTTGCCAAGAGATGCCAAGCCATACACAACCCACAGCAGATCCTCACCACCATTCTCTCTTCTCCCCCATGAGCCATATTTATAGGCGGTTCCCTCCCGGCTGCCTCTGGAGGGTCTGGCCCTGTTAGCAGAGCCTCCTCACACCTGTGTCTGTAGGCTGCCCAGATTTAACTCCTCACGTGCCGCATCCAGGGTAGCACACTTTTGTTATCCCCCAAATCCCTCCATTACAGGACCCTGCATCTCAGTGCGGCCTCAACCTTTGGACGAGTGTTTTGTGTTGTGAACGGGGCCTGTCCTGCTGTCAGAGCCGGTTACAATGAGGTTTATCAGTCGCCTGCAGCCTGGGAGCCTTTAGCTCTTTAGTGCCATAGAGGCACTTAACTCGCAGGGAGTTCAGACCCAGCGGTTCGCTGTCTCATAACCAGCCCTAAGTGTATCCTACAGGATTGCTACCCCGTTACTTCATGCTACTTTATCACTGCTTTACTTTTGGAATTTTTAGGCTGAGTAATGTTTCCTGTCATTAGGGCTCTTTGACAATGGTTTCTCTGAAATGCATTTAACATTTGAAGGGGAAGCGGGCGTACTGTTCACCCAAACCAGCAATCACCCCGAGCAGCAGGCCGCCGGCTGCCAGGCCGGAGCGGTGGGCACACCGAGTACAGTGCGCTCGAGCAGTGATTAACACACAACAAAGAGAGCTGCCTGTGCTGCAAATGGAAACACACCGCGTGCTTGGGATGGAAGAGCATTTTGCTCTAATTTCGCACTCTGCATATAGTAATAAGACACAACAGGGTGTGCATTAAGTTCATCTTTTGAGAAGTGCAACAGTAGCTGAATAATGCACACCCTGGAGCGTCTTATTTGTAGTGGACTATGGCTCATTAATTTTACATTTAAATTTTTTCAAACCCATTTAAAAAAAAAAAAAAATCTCTTCTAAGGGCGGTTATGTAATGTATCTTTCCGCTGAAAAGTATTCTCACATAAAAGCAGGAGGGAAAAGGTGAGGAAGAGCTTTGCTCAACTGCAGACCAGTGTTTGGTTTGGTTTGCGTAGGGCCTGCTACAAGCAGGTACTTGACCTGCTAATGTAGATATATAACACAAATAATGATGGTTATGGACATCTATTCAGTGGCTACTCTTTTCTAGACTTTCTTGTTGTGTAATTACCTGGGCCTTTTGTCTTCCTTTTTCCCCACAATAGCCTTTTGGTGTATGAACCAATACCCGTTTCAGAACAGGTTCACATCTAAAGCATTCAGCTGGGGATGTGAGTGACTTTGGCACCAGACTGGGAAGTGAATGGTCATAGGTTCCTGCTCAGGAGCTGGACGGGCATGGTCTAGGGGAAGATGGCTTTGCCAGAAGAGCAGAGTGCGTGTGTGTGTGCATTGATACGATAGAATTGAAAGAGCAGAGGCTGTTATAAAAACACATGAAATATGACTATGGTTCATCCCTTTATATAGGTTCCAACCTTGATGATGGACACCCAGTTTTCAGAATTCACTCCAGATATCACCCCAATAATGCTGGCGGCTCACACCAACAACTATGAAATCATCAAACTGCTTGTCCAAAGACGGGTAACAATTCCACGCCCGCACCAGATCAGATGCAACTGTGTGGAATGTGTCTCCAGTTCAGAGGTGGACAGCCTGAGGCATTCCAGGTCACGGCTGAACATCTACAAAGCCTTGGCCAGCCCTTCATTGATTGCCTTATCAAGCGAGGACCCCATCTTGACGGCTTTCCGACTGGGCTGGGAGCTGAAGGAGCTCAGCAAAGTGGAAAATGAGTTCAAAGCTGAATATGAAGAGCTTTCACAGCAGTGCAAGCGTTTTGCTAAGGACCTTTTGGATCAAGCACGGAGTTCCCGAGAACTGGAGATCATTCTCAATCACAGAGATGATCAAAGCGAAGAGCTGGATCCCCAAAAATGTCATGATTTGGCAAAGCTAAAGGTAGCAATAAAGTATCACCAGAAAGAGGTAAGAGCCATCTAAATGTGAAGGTGTGTGATGGCTTCTTGTATTGGTGAAATTATTCATGTCTCTGGTCTGCATGGTTTGGGCAGGGTTGGTAGCTGAAAGCCAGGAGGGCTGAGTTTGGAATGAGTGGACAAACACATGCAAATGTCACAAACCAGGAGGTCCAGTGCACCCTGGGGAACAGCACGAATCTGGTGACAGCTGAGGGCAATGGGACTGGGATTTGCTGCAGTGGGTTGTGGCTTGTACAGCACTGACACTTTCTGTTTCAGATACTCTAATTCCATTTAATTGTAGCCCATTCCTTTGCAAAGAACAGCCTTCGGGGATTTCCAGGTTGGTTGGCTCCAAATGCTGCTTTTATACAGGAGCCAAAGGGTAGAAGGGGTTGCCTGGCTCATGAAGGTCTTGACTGCAGGAAATAATGTAATATACCATTCACTTCCTCCAGGCACCAAACACTTCCCAACACCCATTCAACACTAATTCATAATGGGCAGAGAAATGACAGTAGCGAAAGAGAGGAGGATTGATCACAAGTGCTCACTCTTCCCAGGTCTCCATGTTTCCAGCAGTTCTGTTAGGTGAAAATGCTCGCGTGATGCTAGGGAGCGGATCGTGTCATGCAAATACCGGCACCTTGGGTTGATTCCTGCTCCTTGATTCAACTGTGTTTTAGGAACTGAGAAGCAATTCCCAGAAATTCAAACTCCTGCCCGTAGCACCAGAAAGGAAAGACATACTTGAGCTAAAGGGCTCAGAGCCTTTCAGAAGCCCAGAGATTTATAAGGTGATTCAATAAAGGCCGTGGACCCAAGGAAAATGCTGACAACAGTTTCATTAGTTGGCTCTGGATTTTCTCTCTCTTTCCAAACCTGGACTGAGTTTAGCAGATGATGTATTACTGTTGGCCAGTGATGCTCCAGGTTATCTGAAGGGGGAATTTATCTTGCTTGGTTGAGGAACTGAATTGCAACGTCTGTTACATTCCTCTGTGTCTGGAGGGAGACAGGAGTGGTAGAAAAGCTCTCCACGTTACTCTTTGCACTGTGTTCTTCACATCTGATGCTTTGTTTTATGCATTGACCCAGATGAGGACAGCCTGATACGATACCCACCTCCCTTAAAGGCTGCTCATGTCATGCGAGGTGCAGCAGCCAAGAAGCGAAAGATGCAGATTTTCCTTTCTTCCCTTTTGTCTGTTATACCTCCTGAGTACCAGCCCCTTGACACAACAAGCTGGAGCCGAAGGCTCAGTTTTTTGGGGATCCAGCACGTGATCACTTGCTGCTTGTGCTGGACCGCTCCAGGGCAGGGTCAACAAGGCTCCCGCCTTCAGGTCAGGTTGTGGTTTTTACTGCAGCTGACATGGTTAGTTAACACCACAAGTGCTTTAGGAACATGAACAAGTAATGAAGAAGGTTGAAGGAGTTCACTATATTTGAAATGTAGTGCTGAACGGTCCTGAAGCTCTTTTAAAGTAACAAATTTTTAGTCTTTGCTTGCTTGCTTGACAGCTTTTATCTATTTTTTTTAGGCATATTTGATTGAATTCCAAGCATATGGGTAAATGCTATGTTTTATGACATATTCATGACAGTTCCAGCATATAAATGATAGCAAATATGCTCTGTGTCGCCAGCTAAAGTCAGCGCTGTTTCCAGGTAGAATACTGGTGGGCAGGGACCAAACCAATGAGTTTGGGAAACCAGCACTACCCAACCCCCTCATCCCACCTGGTCGTTCACAAATACCAGATGCATCCTGCAAGACAGTGCTGGTGTGCAACAAAATATTGCAGTGGTTTACTTATCATGATAATTAGTCCAGTACAAAACACCAAGCAAGACAAATGTCATTGCCAGCATCTGAAAAAAAATGAGTAGGAACACATGTCAGGGCAACACCGAGAAATGCCTTTTAATCATGATTGAAGAGTATCAGGCTGAGAGAATTTTTGTGGAGACAGGAAGGAAAATAGAAGCAAGTTTGGTTTTGCGAAAGGCAGTTCTGCAGAGAGAAACAGCAGTTTTCAAAAGCAGATCATCCTGTTCCACTGAAGCTTTCTATGTCTTGACATTAAATGGATATGGGATTGGATGGAGAAGCTTTTTGTATCTTTACATTGACAAAGTTAGAAGTCAAATCTCTGGTAGCCTAAGACAAAAATCCAAAGTGGACCTTAGTTATTTTCTGGGGCTGTAAATTGTTACGGCAGGTGTTCTTTATATTCCACATAAAGAATGTGGAATCTCACATTGATATTAGACTAATTGCTAGACAAATTTCCTGCAGCTTTTTTCTTTTTGAGCGAAATAAACCTCAAAAATTTCCCCAAAATATGAAATGATGCCATTTCAGCTTAATCGGGCAGACAGGAATGCTCCTGATTCTTTCTAGAGAAGTCGTTGAGAGAGAATCAATCAAGAGATCGTTGCCTTTGGGTGAAGGAGCAGTACTGTGCGTTTTGGGTAGGGAGCAGATCTTAAAGTTACTTTCTCTTTGTACCAGCACAAGTGATCTTGGCAGTCAAGAGTTCTCTTCACTAGACACATTATCCAGTGTTCTTCTCTCCGAGGCATTTCAGCTGAACCCACCGTACCTTTTTGCCCCCCCATCACACTCCCATACTGAAGAGCAGGTGCTGGTTTGTTCCAGGTACAGCAGAGTAACAGCACTGACATTTCTAGCACAGGTGGGTGATCTCCAGCAGTGAACATACAGGACTGCAAAAAATCCCAATGGGAAAGCTACACATCTGTGGGCACTTCTTGCTCCAGATGGGTTTCGTCTTGACAAGGGTAGAAAAACCTCCCATTCTTTTCAACAAAAGAGCCTGAGAGGTACAAGTTTTGATTTCTCCCAAACGTTACGTGTGTTAAGTATTTTATAAACCGATGAATTTGTCACTCATGAGCAAGAAGAACTTTTTCCTTTGGAGGAAGGCCAAAACAATGGTGAAGAAATTTCTTGCTTTTCATGGTTGTTTTTAATAAGCCCATATATCCTAGAAGGTAAATTACTGTTTACACAGAAGGAAAAATTTCAATTATACAGGAAAGATTAAAATGTGCCCTAAAGTAGCTTTGTAGTGTATTTTATGGTTTATGGTAGTAAATGTTAAAACCATGCTGTGCAATGTTCACAAGCTCCGTCTCCATCTCATCTTAAGTGTAGAATAGTAGTGTCCTCAGTTTCAAATTACAAGAGCCTCAATCATTTCTTTAGAAGATAGCAAGGATTTAATAGTTGCGATTGGTGTTCGCATGGCAGTCACAGAATATTAGAAACAATGCTGACAGCTCTTGTACATTGCGGAACAAGATGAGTTACATCCAGCACAGACACACCAGCTTTCTCCAAGTCCACTTCTGAAAGGAATTATTTTCATAAGATCACATGAATTCATGGTGTAAGAGACACGAAAACTTTTTGTAAATGCTCCGTAGTGTATGGCGTTTGCCTTCATATTATTACTTTTCAAATTCTTTTATTTGTGACTAATTTTGGAAGGAGAAAGGTGCTGAAGACATAGTATGAAAAGGTACAGCTCAGCTGTTGAGGATCCATCTTCACTACACTGTTCTGGCACCATATTAGCTCTGCATTTGTTAATTTGTTTGCATTTCTTAGAAATGATGGGGAAAAGTAATCTCTTAGGATCTCGCCAGTGATGGAAAGCTCAGTTGTATGTACCACGTACCGTTGCTGTATTAGAGAATCAGAGCATAGGCTGAATGCAAATACAATTTTTACGTGCTTTTAAAATTTGTTGACATCACCAACATAATGTAAGCAGTCAGCCAGGTGTAAAGGGCAGATTTCTCCTTGTCTATAACATTCTGCTAAGCCACGTGCACTCTGCCTGCTCTGCCTCTTGCTCGCCAGCACAGCCCATTCACATCTTCAAAGTGAAGTGAAACATCCTAGTAGTGGCTCTTCAGTGCTTTGCATTTGTCTGGTACTGGTAGCTGCAGATACAGTTGGTGTGTCTGTAAAAACACACACAGTGCAAGGCGCTCATTTTACCTGTGACCGTATTGCTTAGTGCTCTCACCGAACTAGATCAAAGGATTGCATGAAATCCCCTCTCAGAAACCTTAACCTTTGTCTCTCTTACTCATTGTACTTAAATCAATGACAGGAAAGGAGAGAAGTAGAATTGTTTGCTTTTCTAATTTAAAACCAGCGTTCTTTGCTCTTTTCTCTTCATGATGAAGCTTCAAAAGTTTTAGTTCTTTTTTTTTCCAAGACATTTCCATAGACAGGTACCTCCTGAGCTAAGTACTGGAGTGAATGAAGAACCATTCCTGCCATGCCACGTGTTTTCCAGCTGTGTCTCGCCTCGCGTCAAGCTCAAGGCTGCAGCTGGAAGCAGGGAGCGCTTCTCATTCTCCAGGGAGCACACACACACCTGGCAAATTTCTCAGGGCACTGTAGCGAAAGAGCTTTTAAAAATATCAGAGATGCATGAAAAATGAAGTGTGAGGTCTGCTAAAATCAAAGCTCATCTACTGCACCTTGTTTACCTGTTTTGAAAGCCATTCCGGTGCGATGATGGATAGCCACAGATCCTCCTTTGCTTGCAGGCAGTGCCAAGTTATTCTCCTGTGGTTTGTCTGTTTTCTTGCCACACTGCCTGGAGCTATAATGATACAGGGCTGAATATTTGTATTGCACTCTTAAAAGGCACAATAAAAAACTCAGGAGATTAATAAACAGGCTTTTACTTTCAGGTTTCTAGAATGAAATCATACCAGGTCATGAAAAGATCTTTATTAGGACTAGATGGGGGGAGCAGAGCTGCTCCTCGTGGAAGGGTTTTTTCCGCTCTAGGGCCCTGGAACAACCGTATCCCTTCGGTATCAGACGGTGAGGATGGTGTGGTTATGCTGCCTCCAGATCTGTCCTACATCACAAACCTGAACGTAAATTCAGGGATTTCAAAAGCACCAATGTCACCTGTCACTTCCCATCAGCATTTGGTCATTACTGTATGCAGCCAAGTTACCATCCGATGTGTGAACAGTGGCCTGTGGTAAATGACGCCGTTTTTCACTCAGACTCAATCCCAGCAGGCAGAAAACCACGTTACAAAACGTGCCAAGGCTGCGGCAGGAACGGAGCTGTTCCCGGCAGACCCGGCGGCCGGACTTGGGGGGCCTGTTCAGTTTGGGAATTTGAACCCTGCAGCCGCCTGGTGTGACCGGAATTAGGACAAGCGAAGTTTAAGTGTAGCTCCTCTCCAGACTTGGAAGACGAAGTAGTCAGAGAACTGATGATTCATCAGTTTGACAAAGTGGACTTGAATGTTTATTTGAGGAAACACTATTATTTGGTATACTATTCACACAGCAGCAAATGTTCTAACTTGCTGAAGGTTAGCCACATCCTGCAGCTGTCACAGAGCACGACTGCAGAAGACCATCTTTTGACAGCAAAATCATCTGTGACTAATCTTGCCATGCACAAATTTGAAAAAACAACCTAAGACCAGTATGTCAGCCAAGGACAAGGACTCTGCTTGTGTCATGTGTTAGTGTCATGTGTAGCAGGCAGTAAATGCCTGGATCATTCTTTAAGTCCTTTTTGGTGCCTCCTGCCTCTGACTTAAATGATCTCTTGGACAAAGACAGGAAATATGTTGAAAGCTAAAGGGATTGCCACTGTTTGAAGAACATTCCAGAATTATTTAGTGAGTTTGTCAGTTCCCTAACTTCATGTATCTTATCCATCTTCTTGACAGCAAGAGAAGAGGCTGGAGAAGCCAGAGTTAAAGTATGGGACATGATTGATTGTCTTTCTATGGACAACAGAAACTGGAAAGAAGTGGTGCCTTGTATATTGCATAAGCCAATGTTCAGTCTTATCACATCTGAAGGTCAAGAGTGCCTCTCAGAATCAGCTTTACATCAGTGGTGAAGAGTATATCATGTTATTTCATACTTCACTTTGAATGATACCCTGAAATAATAAACTCTGTGGAAAATATATTGCTATGGATTCTCTTTTTTGGATATAGAGCAGTCATTGTTATTTATCTGATTTCTGTGAATTTCGGCTTTACTTCTGTCACTTAGTGAGGGGTGTTACGAAAATCTATAGAGAAAAGAACCGAGATTACACTCCCCTTACACTCCTTCTGTATACATCAGTTCCGTCATTATCCCGAGGAGCCATTTAGGTGTCTAATGATTGGGAACACAGTTACCTCGTAGTTCTTCACTCCAAGAAAAGTGAGATGGATAGATGGGTCAATCATAACCCACCCAAACGCAGTTCTTGTGCAGAATGGCATTTAAAAGCTGTTACTGCAGCTTTCGTGTTCTTATTCTTCCTCTACAACCCCCTGAGCCGGCTGAGTAAACATCCTTCAGCAAAGAATGTGTCCCGAAAATGATGCAGGAGCAGAGGCAGCCTTTGGAGGTTCCCAGGAATGAGAGAAGTGTTTCTGGTGTGCTGGTCTGTGTTCTCCTGGATATTGGAGTAAATGTACTCATGCAGGAGAAGGTCAGGTAGAAAGAAAAAAGAAACCAAAATTAAATAGTTTCAGCATAGATATTACTCAGGTCAGAAAGGAAGCAAATGAAAAAGATCTTTAGAACTTTTTAACAACACTAATAGGGTAAAGTGGGTATGTATTTAAAAATACTTGAGAATGACTTTTAAAATTCTCGTGTTTGATTTGCTTATCACTTATTTAATGTAAATGTTAGAAACTGACTAGGGAAAAGAAACCCAGCGTTTCACTTAAGAGTCAATACCTCCTCACCCAGCCCAAGCCTGTGCGAGCGCCCGTGTTCACCTGCAAGGTCTGTGACTCCTGAAGTGCTGCCCGCAAGAGGACTTGGGAAAATCTGCAAGATTTGTCTCTGCACAGTTTTTGCAATGCTTCTGTGGGACGTGTCCAATACCCGTTCAGCTCTGGACACCAGCCGCTGGCTTGTGAATGAACCGATTCTGTCTGGGCTGCACCTCTCGTATTCAGCACTTGCTGGGACCGCACTCTGCCTCTGCAAACCCAGTCCAGGCCTCCTTCATCTTTGTAACGGAACTATATAATGAAATATTTGCTGAAGTACTTTCTACAGTTCTGCTTCTGTCTGGAGTGTTGCTGAGGGTCTGACCCAGCCGAATTCTGGTGGGGTGTTTGCTAACAGAGCTTGGCCTCCCCAAGCGCTGCTCGGCATTGCCTTTGTTCAATGCAGAATTTATACCTGCACTTAAATCCTGCTGACACAGGCCATAAATACAAAGCTATAGCTAAACACATGTTTAAGCACTCTGAGTAGAGATGGATTTAATTTCAAGCTTAAATAATTGCCTCTTCCATGGGTAGGTACCCAGGATTTGCAAGCTTCTACCTTACTCTTAGAATCTGTGGGCCCGCTTTTATTGAAATATTTAAAGCAATTCACCATAAATTTGTGAGAAGGATGAATTTTGATGGAAGTGTAGCAGGCTTTTAGAAGGTGTTCAGTCTTGCCTTTTGCCAGTGTTCAAATCACTGATGAATTTCCAATTGCTACTGCTTAAGGTGAGTTCATGTCTGCTACCATCGAGAGATCTGTTATGCTTAGGAGACCTCTAGTGAAGATTAATGTGTCATCATCACTTAAAATATCATTTTAAGAACAGATTAGACAAAATTCCATATAATTTGATGCCATATGGTCATCTGTGGAGGATCTGGAGTTTGTTTTATTCACCAGCAGAGGGACTGAGCAATTCGAGTAGCACCTGGTTTTCTTGAAGGACTCTTCCAGCTCAGCTAATGATCTTCTTAGTGGCAGGAATGGCTGCAGTTTGGGTTTGCATCAGTGCTTTGCTGCCAGGAGTAACAGGCATGTGAGTAGCAGCTGTGGTTTTGATAGGAAATTCAACTGTATTTTCCCGAGAAAAAACTATTATCTCTTGGAAGTGCTGGAAGAGGAACGCTGAGTTGTAGTGCCTTTCCCCAAGTTACACAGCCTCCCCTTCAACTTGTCTCCTTTCTTCCTTCTTTGCCTGTTGCAGAAAGTACTTAATTAACAGGATGAACAACCATTAGGTGTTTACCCTCTGCAGCTCACACTTCAGCAGCAGAATGTAAATAACTCTGCAGTCATTAACAAGGTTGAACTTTAAAAAGAAATGTGCTACAAAAGAGGATTTTCTTATTCATCTCATTGCTTGCAACACTGCAGACTTGAGGAGGCTGGTACTTTATGTGGAATATCTGGTCTCCTAGGGCTTTCCGGCTCTCTGCAGCAGACATCAAATTAGGCCACAGATAGTTTCTCTCTTCTGTCTTGGTCTAATTTAGAAATGTAGCTCTTTGAGTTTTGCCCACTGGAGTTTCCTTTAAGAGCAGTCAAACTGCTTCAGCAACTGTGTTTCCCCGGTGCTCAGAGGAGGCAGAGCGGTTCTCTGCTGCACCGGAGCTGCGCTGTGCTGCTTGGGTCTCGGCAGGAGCATCTGCAGGATCACAGGATCACAGTCTGTTTGGGATTGGAAGGGACCTCAGAAGATCATCCAGTGCAATCCTCCCATGGAGCAGGAACACCCAGATGAGGTTACACAGGAAGGTGTCCAGGCGGGTTTGAATGTCTCCAGAGAAGGAGACTTCACAACCCCCCTGGGCAGCCTGTTCCAGTGTCTATCACCCTCACTGAGAAGAAGTTTTTTCTCAAATTTAAGTGGAACCTTTTGTGTTCCAGCTTGATCCCATTACCCCTTGTCCTATCATTGTTTGCCACCGAGAAGAGCCTGGCTCCATCCTCGTGGCACTCACCCTTTATATATTTATAAACATTAATAAGGTCACCCCTCAGTCTCCTCTTCTCCAAGCTCCAGAGCCCCAGCTCCCTCAGCCTTTCTTCATAAGGGAGATGCTCCACTCCCTTAATCATCTTTGTTGCCCTGCACTGGACCCTCTCCAGCAGTTCCCTGTTCGGGAGTGCAGAAAGAAGCTGTATTTTAAAAGTTCGTTTGCATGCCGTTTCATCTTCCTGAAGTCCGAGTTAAAGCATCACTTTATTGCACAGCATGACCCATGTGCCTGCTGACGTTGTGCCAAGTACTTGGGCTATTGGACAGTTACACTCTGTGGGTTAAGACATTAAGATCTGGCACTGGTTGCTAAACTGGTTGCCTGTGGTGGGACTGACAGTGTGGGAGTTTTATCTTCGTGAGAGGAAAAAAGTTCTAGCGAGTTGGTTCTGAAGACTCCAGCAGGAAAGGCTGTGCTGTCCGCAGTCCATCTGCGGCTGTACTGGTGTGTGGGTGGCAGGCACCTCTGTGCCAGTGCCCCGGGATGGGGGGGACACACACGTGCTGGTCCCAGCGCTGCGGGGACACGTGTGTCTTCAGAGCTGTGTCCCTTCCCAGCACCTCTGCAGGGTGGGACAGGGATTTCTGCTGAGTGCAAGGCAAGGGCATTGATCCTTGTCACAACACAACTGGATTCACAGGAAATCTACACTCTTTACAGATCTAGCTAGAATATATACTTATGCTACTATGTCAGACGCTGCAGTTGCCCGATTGTCACACAGACTGCAAAATCTAGCTCCGTTCCTGTCAAAATCTGCCTGTCCAAAGCCAAAATAGCTTTAATTGTAGAGGGCAGCAGCATATAACGATAGCCCCAAACACAGGAACGTTGCAGTGCTGCTGGGGAGATCTAACGTACAGAAATGAGCATCAGGGGAACTAAAGGTAATTTCTGGCTCCCATGGCATGTTGGGCTCTGAGTGGTGACCCCACTGGGAGCTGAGGGAGCTGACTGACAGGAGAACTCCGTCCTGCTTATTAACACAGGGCTCTGCAGTTACAAATTAGTGCTTATTCATCTATGAAGAGCATTTACTATCACAATCCACAGCAAGAGTACAGGAAAGAACTCCAACAAACTCCAAACAGAAGAGCCTGTTGGCAGCCGTCACCGATAATCAGAATAAATGCAGAGAGATACTGTGCTCAGCCCCTGTGATGTCTATCAGGGAGCTATTTCAGTTGCTCCCTGAGGCATTCACATCTCAGCCCATCTGTGTCTGATTCTAAATTACTTATGACTGTGAGAGATAAGGGATTTCCCCATAGATAAGGGGAGAGGGGATGGAACATAATTTCTGTGTTTGATATTTATATTAATGGCGCAGCATGCAAAAAGCATTTAATTCCCAAGAAGTAGAATTTAGGTGACATGAAAATATCAGTAAAGATTAGATAGTAAGAAAAAGACACTCCATCCAGCAGCTGCTTTTTTCCCTTAAAAACTTTCCCCTTGGTAGATGGGCAGGTGACAATTACTATGATGAACACTGAAAATGAAATTCTGTAATAGCACAATCCAGCTGCACGCCAAATGCTACACAAAGATCCTGGCAAGACAAAGAAGAAAGAGAGAACAAAAAGACTTTGTATTGCAGCAGTCTGTACCCTCAGAGTGCTTCCCAACCATGACTGAAGTTGCTGATCTCACTTTTTGAAAGGCAAAATATACTTATCCCCATTTTCAGAAGCCAGGAGATTGAGTATCTTGTCCACCGATGACATAGTGGCGTTGTCCTCACAAGAGCATACTCTGAGTTGCATCTTCAGCTAGGGACAGGTTCTGCTGAACAGGTAGTGGAGAAGGAGGCTGCTCTTTGGGTTACATCCCCCAGAAATGCATCTCCAGTCTTTGTCTACAGGTAAGGCCAATGCTGGAAAAAGTTATGCCAGGACTACCACAAGCTTCACAGCACTGAATGCTTAGTTCATACATTAGCTAAATTGAGTATGAATGCCATCTTTCGGACGCATTTCTTTCCATTAATGCAACTATCAGAACAGTCTCCATCGTGTCTGTGGGATGATGTCTTGTGCTGCCATTTATAATAGAAACTGGAGGCTCCTGAAATGCAGCAATCCTTGGCAAAAACACTAGATACCATGCTTGTTATGTAGGGGAGAAATGCACTGTTTCAAGTCATGTGCTCATCTTCTTAAACAAGTAGAGAGCTTCTGGTACAGTACCTCTGCCTCTGATTCTGGACCAGCTACAAAACTGGGACAAAATGCAGTTTTTAAAATTATCATGGTCTCTGCATTTTGCAGAAACTTCAACCGATACCAAATCCTATGTCATGGTTTAACCCCAGATGACAACTAGGACTGCGCAGCTGCTCGCTCATCCCCATAAAATGGGATGAAGGAGAGAATCAGGAAGGGAAAAAACCAACTACTTGTGGGTTGAGATAACAGCAGTTTGATAGGACAGCAAAGGAAGAGAAAATAATAATAATAATAAGTGACGCACAATGCAATTGCTCACCGCTTGTGATGCCAGTAGGCGGTTCATTCCCAAGCAGCTGTGTTTGCCCCCGGCCAGCTTCAGTTTCTATACTGAACGTGACATTATACGGTAAGGAGTTTCCCTTTGGCCAGCTTGGGTCAGCTATCCGGGCTTTGCTCCCTCCCAGGTAGAGCATGAGAAGCCAAAAAGTCCTTGACTACCTGGCAACAAGCAAAATACCAGCGCGTTATCAATATTCTTGCCATACTAAATCTAAAACACAGCCCTATACCAGCTACTAGAAAGCAAATGAACTCTGTCCCAGCTGAAACCAGGACACCCTGTCACATATGGTATGTTCATGTGAAATTATAAAAGCCTATGATATACACATGTGCTCTTTCTAACTATGGCAAATGAAAGGTTTTGCAAAAAGGTGAAAAAACATATTTGGGACCCTACTAGCAGGGAAATGGAACTTGGACCCAAGAAGGGCCTTGGCACAAATTGTGTTGGAGAAGTCAGCTTGCTTTTCCAGATCTCAGTTCTGTCTATTTGCAAAGCAGAAATAAGATTGTTTCCTTAACTTTACGAAGAAATTTCAAATCATGGATAACAAAAGCTCCATGATATTATGACAGTTTCAGACTACTTCACACCTAAAAGGGCTAAAGCTTTCTAATGTGTGTATATTCTATGTGGATTGATTTAGCAGTATGAATCCTAGACAGTCTTTAAGGAGTTGAGCATTCAGTGGTTTAGTCTGGCCAATTAATTGGATGGTTTAGTCCAGGTAACAACACCTGGACGCAAAGATGAGGCCAACATTCACCGGACTACTTAGGGAAAAGCTGGTTTCTGTATTCTTTGAAATGAACACAAAATTACTGGAAAGCAATGGGTTCCTGAGGCAGCACAGCAAGGGCTTAGCTGACTTCTCCACTGGCATTCAGAATCCCAGTATTCCTGCACTCTGGGAGCTTAGTTTTCCAGCCGGTTATAGTCCCTGCACTACTTGAGATCTAACCTGCAGTATTTATTTGTTTTACATCTGTGATTACTAAGCTGGACTAATATGAGTCAGTAAAAACCTACATTGGGAAGTGCTTGGCCTTACCGTTAATGAAGACAGCATTTGATGGACTGTGCCATTAGGGAGAACTTCTTTCTGCCTTCTGTGCTTAAACATCCTTTAGGCCATTTTCAGTGAGGTTGTGATGGGCTTGATTGGAAAATTGAACGGCTTTTTCTGTTTCCATTCCCTTTTACCGAGCTGGTCTTTAAAGCTGCTCTTTCATGACGTGTGAATTTCTCTCCATTTGAAGAACTAACATCAGATACAACACAGAAAGCAGGTTTCAGAATGAGCTGTTAGGCAGAGGAGAGGCACTTTTCAGATGTTTGCGAGTTGCACAGCAACCAGAGGAACATACAGTCATTTGATTTCTCAAATGACTCTGACTGACTCAAGGGAAAAACAGTTTTATTCTACCCTTAGAGCTTTGTGTTGTATATGATAAAGAGAAAATGTGTTTATACATTTACCCCCTCAGAAAAAATAAAGAAGAAAAAAGTTGTTCATCTCTGAGAAACAGCAGCACCTGTTGCCATGTGAACTCCTGCAGAACACATCTGGTCACAGCTCCCGCTTGTGATCTCGAATGAGAAATACAGCAGCGTGACCCTCCAGTTCTTCCAGCTTTTAGACATCACGCGCTGACCCTGCTGAAACTATAGATGAAAAACCAACCAACCAAATGACAACTGATGCTTCATGTATTTTCAGTTTCTCTAGGATTGTTTCTTTCATCATTGTCCCCAGACTTGGATTTTTACCATAACATTTTCTCATCATTACGGGCAACAGGTCTTGTCTTTTTCTGGAAAACATCACCATATCAGCTGTTTTCCAGTTTCTGCTGCATGCATGCGTAGGTTACTTGAAAATCAAATACATTTCTGATTTTCTGAGATAAAAGATTGACTTTGTCAGACTAAGCAACTAATTTTTCCTTTTTGCTTGACCTCAGTTTAGTCATTTTGCACATGGCAGTGACAGATCTCTGCTGCTGTCGAGCACCCTGAGAACCGGGCATGAAAAGCCCTCACAATATTGGGCAGCTTTGGCAGTGAACAAATACTTAAAAGATACGGGGGTGTGTGCTAAAGCTTTTATTAAAGAATAGTCTCTTTCACATGGAATCCGATCCCCTGGTGACTAAGACCTATGGGAAGTCCTGGGTATCTTGAGATGAGATGAGAAGAGCCTGCAAGTGTGGCATAAATGCAGATGTGATGGCTGATTGTGTCTGTGCTGAGTGGGGCTTCTGCCAGGGTGGAAAAAATCGTCCCAGTTTGGGCTGGCAGAGCAATCAGATGGGTACTCTTGTATTCAGAAGCCAGTTTCTTTGCTACCATGGCGTTGTCCTTCCAAGAGGTAGTTTAAATTGTGAAACGGTGGTTTAAATGGTGAAAGAGTGCTGTGCCTGATAAACCTTCCCTGCGGGGGAAGAAGAGCGGTGGCACCACGTCCCTCCGAGAGATCGCCTTGAAATACAGACAGGCCAAGTGCACTAGACAGCACAGTCATCTTCAGGTCACACAGCACGGTCATCTTCAGGTTACTCACCACTTTGAGTCTCCTTTATAAGAGACGTCTCTTCTCCCTGACAAATGCTGCCAGTGCTAGTGTGTCCATTGGAAGTGTGATTCTTTCTGATACGGCTGTGTCTGGTCAGAGCTGTATCTGTGTTGTTACAGGAGTGTGTTTATTGAGAACTGTATCCACGCTAGGACAGACTGATTTAATTACAGCAAAGTAAGTGTAACAGGCAACCTCAAAACAATACTTGAGATTTTTTTCTTTTGAACTTGCAGAGCTCAAAGAGAAATCTGAATTCAGTAGATCAGATGGATTAAGATGGATTAGAAATCAATTATGTAAAGAAACGCACAGTTGTCTTGGTCTTGCAGGCCTCTCTAATTAGCTATGGGTCTGAAAAGTTTTGAAAACCGTGGATATTATCCAGGTATTATCAGGAAAGTAAAGTCTTCTGGCACAGATCAGAAATATTTTGGCTTGAGTGTCTCATCATTTAGTCGCTTCTTAAAGACACTGACGGTGATCTGTTTGAGACAGTCAAAACCTGAAACAGAAGAAACTTGCTGGAACAGAAACACATGGGAAGAGAAAACGCTCGTAGTAATTTTTGTGGTATCACTTTTGCACAAGGCTTCATGTGTGGTGAGTGAGTGATCTGTGTAAGGATGCTTCAAATAGAGAAGACCTCACAGCAGAAATCTTAAATCCCATGTATAAAAATACGAGCGAAATCTCCCTCCTTTCTTCTGTCTGTCTCCAAATTACGCTTTTCCACCCCACAGCCAGCCCCAAACTTAACATGAGGGTCTGTGTAGGCTCTAACACATACGTGAGGGGGAGTGCATGTGAAGAACCAGTCAGTAATGATCTTTCTCTTGTTTTCCTCCTCAGTTTGTTGCTCAGCCAAACTGCCAGCAGCTGCTAGCAACACTATGGTATGATGGTTTTCCAGGATGGAGGCGGAAACACTGGGCAGTGAAGCTCCTGACCTGTGTCACCATCGGACTGCTATTTCCCGTGCTATCCGTGGCATATCTGATTGCACCGAAGAGCAGGCTGGGACTGTTCATTAAAAAGCCATTTATAAAGTTTATCTGCCACACGGGCTCTTACCTAACCTTCCTCTTCATGCTCTTACTGGCATCGCAGCACATCGTCAGGACTGACCTGCACATGCAGGGACCACCTCCCACCATCGTGGAGTGGATGATCCTGCCTTGGGTTCTAGGTAAATCAGAAACACAAAAATCCATGTGAATTTTGGGGTTATCCTGTGCAGGGACAGGAGTTGGACTCAAAAATCCATGTGAATTTGGGGGTTATCCTGTGCAGGGACAGGAGTTGGACTCAAAAATCCATGTGAATTTTGGGGTTATCCTGTGCAGGGACAGGAGTTGGACTCGATGATGCGTGTGGGTCCCTTCCAGCTCGGGACATTCTATGATTCATTGAAATGCCTGAGCCACAGTCGCCTGACTCGCACCCATGGCAACTGTGCGGAGACTCATTCCTGATCTCGGCATCATCAGCATGTGAGGAGATTTGGCAGCCGGCTTCGTAACTGTGTGAAACAGCTGGGCTCCTTCTGGAACAACAGATCCTGTTGGCCCAGGGCTTTTCTGCTGTTCATGTTGCCATCTGACATGCCTTTAGACATGACCGTGAGTAAACTGCAGCAGGCACAGCTCTCTCCCTGCTTCTCCCATGCTCGGTGTGAGGACCAGGTTAGGGATTCACTCCTGGGTCACTTGTCAGGCTGGCCTCACTCTGTGGCCGGTCCATGGCAGGAGACAGTGCCCCGAGCTGCCTCTCCTGTCGCCTTCTCGCTGATGTACTCCCAGAGCCGCTGTGCAGGTACCAGCCCTGGTTATTCCTGGACTCACAGTACCCTGCGGGAAGGCAGAAAAGGGAAGATATATATCTCTGTCTGCCATATGCCTCTGTGCTGATAAACGCTGACCAAATCAATATCTAGAGCTCTAAAATAAGTAGGAGAAGGAGGGAGTATTTATTATCAGGTTAAACATGAGGCTCTTACTCCAGTTTGGCTTGGGCAACCACAAGCGTGAAGCAAAGGAGGTGTCCGTGTTGCTGAGGGCAGGCTGCACGGGTGAGGGGAGAGACGGGCTGGGGGAGAAGAGCAGAGCAGCAGAGCTGCATATATTTCTCATGAGGGAGAAGTATTTACCCTTTAAAACTGAGCGCCAGCACAATAGCAAGTGAAAACCCATGGACTCCATTAGGAGCATGATCTCTCCTCTAATTAAGGTGTCATGTTCCTTGCTGTGCTGTTAACACGTAGCACCAGGGTGAGCTGGTTCGTTACGGGGACGCCTGCCCATGGGCTGTGCTCTCCACACCTTTCTAGCTCTCCTGCAGCCCAGGTTGTGTCACTGCAAAACCCCATGGGACAGGTGACAGTGAATTGCGACTCTCGTAGGGGTCAGGGGCCCGGAAAGCCACCGTGATGCTTTGTGAGGCCATCTCACACAAACCTCCATCTCTGGAGCTCCTTCAGTGCTTCTCTCGGGTCCTCCTCTGTGTCCCCTGCTGGCTCCTCTCCCAGTGACACTGGGCCCCAGCTCCTTGTGTCTCTGGTGGCTCTAGATCAGGCTGGTTCTGTGCTGAACTAACCAAGCCAAACCTACAATTGGAAAATGAGGAAAGTAAGAGTTGCAAACAGGTTCACAAACCGCTTTCCCATTGTGACCCAGGGCACTTTGCTTCTTGCATAGCTCTACCACAACTCACAAATGGTAACTCCAGCCTCATTGTCTTATTAAACTGATTTATGGCATTGAAATGCATGTGTTGGTAGAAGCATCAGAGTAAGCCGAGAAGGTTAAATGTATTTCCTGAGCTTAGGTGATCTCTTCACTTTATCCTTACTTTCATGGTTAAAGTTGAGCGAAACGGTAGGCATTTCAGCAAAACTGATTTGCAGATGAAAGGATAATCTGTTAAAAGAACCCCTTCAAAATCACGTCTTACAGCTGTCTGCTCTTTGAGTTCCTTTGTTTCAGATAAATAGGGATGTTGTGGGACTATTTATTAAATGGAGAAATTAGAACAGTTCCACCAGATTAAAGATTATTATTTAAGAAATATCTTCCCCTCTAAAAGGAGAGAACAGGCACAGACAGCATTGCTGTAACTATAGTAACCAGCAATGATAACTCTCTATAAATACAGTGTATGAGTTCTTCAACAGGCTCCTCTCCATTGATTTATGTTTGTGTGTAAGTGCAAAGATTTGGAGGCAGCTGTAATAAAATCACCTTGTTGGCCTTGACATTCTGCTTGCCTGACCACTGACCTGCTGGCCAGCAGCTCAAGAGCTGAAATTGATATTTGGATGTTTGCAGCAGTTCATTTCAACATCATTTGCTCTTCAGATTGAACTTTCAAGTCCTAAAAACTTGAGGTGCAAGTAGCATTTCAGTGCCCACTGCAGTATCCTGTGGTTAGGTATGGGTAGCCATTTGGGTAACTAATTTGGTGATGCACCTGGAGGTGTATTTTGTCAGTTTGTTTTTCTTTTCACACTGTTCAGGTCTTCATTCAAGGATAATGTTCTAAACCGGGTAATTCAAAATATCTGGGGGCTCTACAGACATTTTCAGAATCGTGTAGGTGATGAAGGAGCCTGGCTGCCCATTTGTTTTTTCATGAGAATGAGGCTCTCAAAAATACTTAAACAACACTACAATAAAGTACATATATGTTACTTAAAATTCGGATGGTATGGCAGGTGAGTTCAGCAGTCCGGTCATGAACTTGGGAAGCTGCCCCTCGCCCCTCCAGCTGCAAGGGGGTGTAGGGAGGGTTGGCAAATGGCAGAAGTTACTACCAGGAGGCGTTTCAGAGCTGAGATGATGGGCTCTGGCCATATCCTCAGGAAGAAATATTCACCTTGCACATCCCACAGCCATACTTGACAGGAGGTGAGTCAGTGCAGGGAAGCGATGCCAGGCTGCAGGGCCCTTTTTCATGCTGACTCCTGCCTTTTTCACCAGCCATCCCCGTGGGCTTTTTGTGCAGCAAGACGCATAAACGCAGTGACTGAGCACAGAGGATGAATTCACTTCTTTGGTGTGATGTTTCCAGGTCAGGGAGGAGATGTTCTGGCACGCAGAAGCTGGTACTGCTGTCCCGTGTTCTGCAGAGAGAGGAAAAATCAGTGCTGTCCAGCTGAGCAGTGAATTACCTATAGTTTCTATGAGAGCAGACAATGTATTAGAAACTATACCAAATACAGTTGCCTAAATACTTTATTTGCTTAGAAAAAATTTCATCTGAGCCAATCCACGCATACTATTTTTAAATAACATATGTTTCAAGCAGTGTCCTTGTGTGCATCTGGATAGGAAATGTGGGTCTTTGTCCCCACAGAGCTGTAAAATGCCTCATAGTCAGAGGAGGGATGAGACATTTTTTCCAAGCTGTTAATTTATCATTTTCTTTTATTACATCAGATAACACACAGTGCTCTAATGCAAATAATACCTCATCGTGACAATGGACTCTCTTGCTTTCTACAGGTTTTATCTGGGGAGAAATCAAGGAAATGTGGGATGGCGGATTCAATGAGTATGTACATGACTGGTGGAATCTGATGGATTTTGCAATGAACTCCCTCTATCTCGCAACTATCTCCCTTAAAATTGTTGCCTACGTCAAGGTACAGTAACTTGGGAGAGGGAATTTGCATCTTGCTTGTGAGAACTGTAGTAAACCGGGCAATCCAGTTTGGAAAATTCACTTGGAAGGCTTATGAATTTGTTTAGAGAATGATCTCCTCATCCTGACTCTTTGATCAAGACTGCAGTAGATTCTTTGGGCACTGGGCACGAGTTTCCCCACTTGCTGTCCGTTTTGTAGCTACTCACTTGCCAAAGATACATTTTATTTTCCATACTGACACTGACCTCAACAATGCTAGAAATAGTGAAAATTTGTTTTTTTTAAATAAAACAGTAAGAAAACCAAGAATAGGGTTACCTGAAAACATCTACAGCCAATATTTGTAGTCTCTAGCCCTACAGATCTGTGGATAACTGATCAGAAGTTTGTGAAAAGGCCACTAAGAAAAGCAAGCCTGCTAGTGGGAGGTTCCACCTGAAATAAAGGAGTCAACTTATCCTCTTCAATGTATAGTTTTGAACTATAGGCAAGGAAATTACAAAGGAGCATGCTGGAGCTTTCACACCGTGTAGATTCTGTGCTGTCGTGTTCCATTTATGGTAAGAATGCACATCAGAGCTCACCCTCAAAAGCACCTTGCATGTGTATAAACCTCTGATGCTCCAGGTTAGTGTATGCAGGTGTTTTGGAGCCAGAGGATGCCCTGGAGCACTTTCCTTCCGTCTCTTTTTTTCCAAAGACACAGGCGAGACACAAATGACCTCCTGCAAACTTCTTTATGCTGCTTGTCCTGATTCTTTTCTTGGTATGAATCAGCAGTAGCTTCACAAGAGCTTGTGTAATGACACAGGTGTCAATGTGCTACTGTGTTGGTTTTGCCCTGATAGAGCAATACCACTTCTTTTAGCTCAGAACAAGCAACCTTGTTTATTCTCACCCAGGCACATATGCAGGCAGAGAGCAAAAGAGGAGAAAAATTCCCAAAGCTCATTGACTCCAAAATGGCAAGGCTTTTATAACAAAACTCTTCAGCAAGCAGTCCTGCTATGGAGCCTTTTTAAAATCCAGAAGGCTGCATAGTGGTAAGCTAGTTTTTCAAAGGGAAAAGCTTTAAGTTGCTTCTCCCTGAAGAGGCAGCTCTGTAACAGCATCAAAGCAGGAACAGATTATGTCTCTTTTCCCCCAGCATTCAGAACCAGTGAGGAAATGAGAGGCTTGAAAGGTTGGTCTTTAAGCTGTGAGCAAAACAGGAAAAAAAATGCTCGAAATCATAAGATGCACAAACAGATCTTAAAATGTGAACAATCTTGTTCCTTCTCCTTCTCACACACAAATAACTAGAAGAGTTGTGCATCCATAGATTTATACAGTCACACACTGAGATTTAATCTCGTAGCCAAGCCACACGTATGAAGTAAGTACAGCTTTGTTTATATACTCCGTAAGAACTACAGAAACTACAGGCGAACTACAAAGATGCATATGCCAGCACAGAAAAGAATGGAATAGATTTGAGTACAGATCAGACCCACTGGGATTAAACCTGGCTGATCTCAGGTCTGCTCCTGGCAAGGACCAAAGTCAGACAGTGCTGAGAGATGCATCAAATCTTATGTAGGAGCAGTTCTGAAACACCGTGCTCACAGAAGTTCCCTCCTGACCTGTGTCACTTAGAGGGTGCAGTATGCTCAGAAACATGAGGATTTATCATGCTGATAATGGCTTAAAAATCTTTTGCAACGTGACTTGTAAAGGTTTTTGTTATTTATAGAACAGCCTTGAGCCGAGAAAGGCTGGTATATATGCCAATATACCATATTCTAACACTAATTAGATCTTCAAAGCATTACATGGACATTTAGCTTTCTGCCAAATACCAGAAAAATCAATTGCATGCTGACACTAATGTTTTCCATCCTCATTTTTATATGGAGACTTTTTTTTCTTGATTTGACTGGTTCCAAGGCCTGGCCCAAATATTTTCCAATATCAGTGAAATCTTCAGGCCAGTTACAGGGTAAAAATACTTTCTCAACCAGTTTTCATTTGCTGCATTGAATTGTCACGTACTGAGGGAGGGTAAATGTGACTGCCTAGTGTAACTTATTTGTGCCATATACATCTCTGCTCTTCCGTCTTCATATTCTGATGCCTAACCCAACCAGCTCCAGCCTTCCAAGTACCAGCTTCATTAGATACCTCTGAAATCGTCTGCTTCTCTATTACCTATGACGCTAGGCTGCTCTGAACAGACTAGTGCTTTCTAAGCAAGGGGATGCCACCAGTTTATAAAGGGCCAAAATAGGACCCTAACAAGCTGCTTTAGAAATAGATGTGAGATGCCAAAGACGTTTTCAGGTTCCTTTGCGTGCGCCCTGGGCTGCTGTGTCCAGCCATCCCGCAGAACAGAACCAGCAAGAGCGGTGAGGACCTGCGCGTTCCGATCCAGCCGCCCCCACCGCTGCCCCTGGCAAAGGGTTCACGTGGCTGCCTGTTCCAACGGATTTGAAGCCCCATCTTCAAATCCCAGCTAACAGACTCAGGCCGCGATGCGCACCGAGTAGAGAACAGTTTGGACATGTCAGAAGCAATCAGGGGTCATGCTGGAATGTCTTTGTGTCGTGTTTCGGCTCCTTCGTACAGAGGAATAGTTTAAAATACCAACTTGCTTTTAGCTGTGCCCTTGGAAAAAATGTGAGCTCGTGTATCGGACCTTCAGATTTAAATAGAAAGTCCCTGCAAACTCATCTGTCAGTACAATATTAATACCATTTCCTTTTAAAAGGTATAAAAATTATTTTAGGAGTCCTAAACATGCTGGCTACACTATTAGCTACATTAATCTAAGTACATTTTTTGCCTTTTTATACATGTTAAATGAGCAGAGACAAATGTTAAAAGGACGATTATTCCTTGATGTTAAAACGTCTTTGACTTCATTTTGTTATGCCACGGTCGTTAAGCTGGAGTAGTTCCATTTATACAACCAGCTCTTTTGTGTTACCTGTTTGCTATCTGCCTGTACTTTGCTCAGAAAACGCTTCTGCTTTTACAATTACATTAGAAACCCGATGCACTCAAATGTATCCAGTGTTTCGGCTGCAGTTATGACCTCTGCTTTAGCAATTCTCTGAAAATTGCCATGACAAATTAACTAATAAGAAAATTAATATGAAGAAAGCATTTTGGTTCTGGGCTGTTGGCACTTTTTGTTTGAGATTCGTAGGGAAGGAAAACACCCACTTCTTACGCTAAATAGTTCATTGCTTTCCTTCTCCCCTCCCTTCTCCCTCCCTGCCGTGTTTTGAAGGTATAGTCATATTTAGGAGGAGAAAGATAAAAGGTAATTGGAAATTTCTGATCTGAACCTGCTAAAGGGGAGTCTGAACCCCTTTAACTGTTGAGATGGGGATTGCGTATGAACCCACGGACCTGAAGAACCCACAGACAGTGAACCCAGAATTCAAAAGGCCTGTTTTCTAAATTCAGAGTAAGAACAGCCAACGTACCACAAGGCTCTGAAGAAAAGCTGGTCCCACAACTATCTGTATCAGGGCATCTCTAGCAGGGAGAGTTCCTAAGAAGGCACCACTAAGCCTAAGCCCCTGCCCTGGGCATCAGCTTCTATCCCAAATCCCCAATGTTAGTCCAACAGTTGCTGAGAGTTACGACTTTAAAAGTTCTTCCAGTGTACCAGTTCTTCCAGTATTGACATGTGAAGCATTAGTATTGGCAGGTGTGGCTTTGGAGTTATCTCAGAGTAATTAGAATGTAATTCACTTTTATACCCTTGTTATTTCTTTCAGTACAATGGTTCTCGTCCAAGGGAGGAATGGGAAATGTGGCACCCGACTCTCATTGCGGAAGCCCTCTTTGCAATATCCAACATTTTAAGTTCCTTGCGTCTCATATCCCTGTTTACAGCAAATTCACACCTGGGACCCCTGCAGATTTCTCTGGGACGCATGCTGCTAGACATCCTTAAATTCCTTTTTATCTACTGTCTGGTGCTTCTGGCTTTTGCCAATGGACTGAACCAGCTTTATTTTTACTATGAGACCAGTGCCTCGGAAGAACCCAACAACTGCAAGGGGATCCGATGTGAGAAACAGAACAATGCCTTCTCCACGTAAGACTTCTTTTCTGGTTTTAAGGTTGACTTCCACAATCCCCTCTTGTACCTGCATTTTCCTGTTGTCTGTCACTGCACTGAAACTGCCTTTATTTATTCATTTGCAAGTATCGGGCGGGCTGGTTGACTGTGCAAGGACGGTGTGAGCTGAGTGGGGCAGCCATTCTGCTCAGCTTTGCTGTCACAGAGACCTCACTTGGGTCTGGAAGTGAGAGAGAATCATTTTAGTTGTGGACCCACGAGTCTCCCTGCGTGATCCTGCAACTTAGATTAGATTATGACTATGTACAATTTCAGTGTATTTGAGAAAGCAAGTGTCCTTTTGCCATAATAATTCTTTTGTCTGATTCTGGAGGATAGGAAGGGAAGCTAAACAAAGCATAGAGAACAAGGGATAAGCCTATGAAAAAAAGCTATTAATAAGTAATGTGATACAGCAACAACAACAATCTCACTAAGGCCATTTTTAGGCATACACGATCTTGCAGGCTTCTCTGATTTCCTTGCAGTGGGGTGAGACTGAAATCTCAGCAAACTCCTTTTAGCTGGAAATGCTGGTACTTTACTGAGATGTTGGCGTGGAAGTCGCTGTGATGACAGCTGGCAGGGCTGAAAGAGCACGTGCTGAAAAACACCATGAATTGTCTTTCCGATGTATTTGTTTTAATTACTAATAGTGGAAATAATTATAATAATCAGCCCCCACCTAATTGTTCTTGCTGCTTGCACAGTACTTAAAACACAATGGGAAGAGAAATAAATAAAACACAGTCTAGAAAAAGGCCTACGCCCTGCAAACAAGCAAAACAAAACTGTTGTCCACCGCTTGGTGCTAAATTAAATACAACTTGTCATGATGCCCTCAGTTGTCCACCTTTCCCCAGCTGAAGGCTTGAGGTGAAGAAAGGATTCGTGACATCTTTGCACTGCTGTGGAAGCAGATGATGGCCGAGCCCACCTGGCTGGGTGGGAAGAGAAGAGGCTCCAACGCTGTCCCATGGGCTCCATCCTTACAACGGGGGTTTCGTGGGACACAGTCCAGCCGTGCGAGAGCATCGTGACCTGGTAGACCAGACGTGCTGCGGTTTTCCACTGCGGAGCAGGAACACCATAGCCTTGATTAATTTTCTCATTAAACCCATCTCTATCTGGAGGAAGTGAATGGAACTGCACTGTGCTAATGAAAAACAGAATGAGAGACTTCAGTCTTTTTTTTCTATTTTAATTGCTTTGCATGCCCCAGAAATGTGTTGTGCTGCCCTTGCAAAGGAATTAAATAACAAATACTATTCCTTGATCTGTGTCCGTATTGATGCAGCAGCCAGAGGGAGGAATGTTTGGCAAGCAGAGTGTTTGTTAAACGGCAAGTCCTGGCTCGTGAAGGGTCAAACCCCCAGAATTCAGGACCAGCTTTTCCCTGGCGCTGTGCTGAACAGATGTATTTGGTTCTGCATTCTGCTTTGGACCGGTCTCCATTGCAAACCAGTTGTTTTACAGATTTCGCTGCCAGCAGGTTAGTGGAGAAATCAACAGCAGGATTGGACTGGAGAAAAAGAGCATTTGGTCAGCAGGAGAAAAATAAAAGATCCTCAAGTGTGTAGGAGGGTATAAGATCCTGGGAACTAGAAATGATACAGACCCACTTAACAAAAGTGTGCAGATCAGCTTAAATACAGACCACAATTTCTCCCACTCCGACATTCAGTTTCAACCCCCTGCCAAGGAGAATGTAGCAAAGAAAGGAAATTGAGGGGGCTCCATCTCTATGGCAGAGGCTTGTTTAAAACAAAATCGCAGTGGGAGGGGATCCATTAGGACTGAGGTCTCCTGGCAGGGGACAGAATGCTCTGCAGTTACTTTTTGTTTGAGACTCACTTAAGAAATTTATTATTTAACATGTTCTTAAAAGTTTAAATAGTCGTTATTAACACCCCCAGTACCAGCTGACATTTGGCCTGGGTACAGACACACAGCATGGGCGACTGGCAAAGAACGAGCAACCTGCGCAAGAGCAAATGACATTGTTGGGCCGGGCAGGGCAGGCATGGCTGGAGAGAATTCAAGTCGGAGCTGCTGTTACCTCAAGTTTGCTCATAGTTCATCCCTAATGAAAGAATACATGTAGAAAGCTTTCAATCAGTACCCTGTCATTGCCATCAACATTTCTAGGCAGTCACACAATAAGATGTAATTTTGTAAGGGAAGAATAAGCAGGAGGCCACTGGTGTTTGTACAACTTGTTTAAAATGTGACGCCTATTTACTGCTGCATTATTCCCTATTACTCCCAAAGGATGGGTTTAATGTTTTCTTGGTGAGGAAATTTTCTGCGTTGCAAACACAGATCATGGAAAAGTAATATTCCTTTGTGACAGCAATGAAGTCATGAATAATTTAAGGTTTTATGCTTTGGCCTCCCCATCCTTTAGAAAGTAGAGTGTCTGCTGCTTAGGCAGACAGTTGGAAAACATGTTTATCACTGTGGTTCCGGTAACTAAAGGAGGGAGAAGAGAGGAAGAGGAGGATGGGGCGAAGGTCACACCTTACTGCCTTTGAGACTTGTTGCTGAAGATCCAGCGTATACTCAGCAGGAGGGGACAGTCCCTCAATCACAATTTCCAAAATTCTGGTTTTTTAAAGCTGCTTCTCCAAAGTAGTGTGAGCCCCACCTGAGACATACCGAGAAGAGACTGTGGTTCTGGCCTGTTATTACATGCTGAGGAAAGAGTAACTCAGCCGTACTTCTGTGCAGCAACCCACTGCTGTCTTTTTCATGTCCACATGTCTTAGTCTGGGCCCAATATATTCCTGGTTAATACTGTGAGTTCAGAGCAACGCACTGATCACTTCTAAGACTGATTCCAGTTTCATGCCAGGCATGTCTGACTCCCTGGAGCCTACAGCCTAATCAATACTTTGACTGCTAATAATTAAAGTAAGTTAAAAGATAGCTAGCACTCCATCATTTCTAGTAGAGAATTGCTTAGCATTCTTTGGTTAATCCTTATTTTACCACCGCACTTATTTAATAAGTCTAACAAACAGTCTGACTTTTCGAAGAAAGGATTTTTGCTTTAAAGAGTCTATAATTTTGGCCAGTGAAAAATATACGATATGGCCACAAAATATAAAGAAACTAAATCCTTATATAAAGCATGAGGATACGTGTGGAACAGATGCCTGGAGAAGCCAGGAGAACAGATCCCTGGTATGTCAAGTAAAGTATCTGAATTATTTGTATTGATTTATCTAGTAGGAACATTTGAAAATATCCACTGACCTGGGGCCAAAATGGAAACTCTTAAACAGGCATGTGTCATTTTTTGATTATATAAATGCCATATTTTGTAAAGCCAAAACAAAGACGCCCAAACAGAGCAATTATTTAGATTGTGTATTTGACGTGATTGGAAAGGTCACTTGTCTTTGGCTGAAGCAAGAGGAGACCTGGGATGATCTCACCAGCTGTAAAGCACGGGAGGTCAGGTCTGGTTCATCTGTGCAAGGGACACTTCAAAAGCAGAAAACCTTTCGAGCTGAATTAATGTGATGAGTCTCTCCCATCTGAGTCACTCCTGAGCAGTTTTTGCAGAGGGCATCTCACAGTGCTGCACAAACCAGCCCCAGGACCAGCAGATTTGGCCACCCAGCAGTTTTGGCCACCCAGCAGTTTTGGCCACCTGCGTTGCTGACAGACGGGCCCCTGGCTCCCTGGGCTGCTCCACTCGTGGCCGAAGGAAGGACAAGTCCTCAGCCTGCATTAGAGCAGAAGGTGGACGTGAAGGTGATTTCTCACCTCTCCTGCCTCGCGGTGCCTCGTTGCTGTGTGCTACTTAACTACTACAGTCGTGCTGAACTTTGGGATGGGTTCTCCAAATGTTTAGTCTGCAGACATGTTAATGATGCAGGCACTGATTAAACAGGAGAGTTTATAGATAACAGCAGCATCACTGTGTGGCAATTTTAATTAGAAGGAATATATTCTGGCTGTTCTTTGCATGTGTGTAGAGTGGGAAAGGGTACCTTGGGTTCCTTCAGGGCAGCTGGGCTCATTGCATCTCACAAGGATGTGGACAAGGCTCTGGGACAGGTGGTAAATGGTGATGTGACACAGCTCTCACATGCATTGGGAAAATCAGTGTCTCTGGGGCTCCCGAAGTCCGTGTGTTCCCCACCTGAACACTGCCTGAACCACACATTGTTTGCTGTTTCTCAGAGGCAGGTAAGCAAGTAAAAATCTGTCTTTCTTTGCAGACTTTTCGAGACCCTGCAGTCACTCTTCTGGTCTGTGTTCGGTCTGCTGAATCTCTACGTCACCAACGTCAAAGCCAGACACGAGTTCACTGAATTTGTTGGGGCCACTATGTTTGGGACCTACAACGTCATCTCCCTTGTTGTGCTGCTCAACATGCTCATAGCCATGATGAACAACTCGTACCAGCTCATTGCCGTAAGTTACCTCACTCTCTCTTTTTGCTTTTATTTTTCTCCGTGTGCCTCATCTGTTTGGCTTATAGCAAGTGTGTATCTTCTAGAATGCTGGAAACTGCTGCCCCCAGTTTTTGACAGCAGGTAGTTGGGATTTCTGCTCACTAGCACTGAATCATGCTTGTGGAGGAGGTTTTGCTCTGTTTGTAACGCTGCTTAGCTGGAAAAGGCTTATCAGCTGTGATCTGCCCTTGTCTTCTCCTATAGAGTAACCTCACCGATCCCCTTGTCGTTAGCAGCTGATTTGCTTTGCAGAGGGGATATAAAGGGAAGCCTTCCCTCTCTTCATGGTGTTTGTTTTTAACTTGGGGGGGATGTTTTTTCTCTCATATTACTATTTTCTCATTTGAAACCCTGTGTGTCAGGAGCCCAGTCCTGTAATTTCTTATTCCACAGTCTTCCCACTGGAATGAGCTCATTTCCATCGTACCACCAGCCAGTCCCTTGGCAGCTGCCTCAATAGACCTGTAATCTCAGATTCCTGAGTAACCTCAGTGCAGATGGATGGGAGCGGAGGCAGCTCAGGGCTGCCAGTTGGCTGCACAGCCAGTTCCAAACTTAACTGTATCTTCATTTTCATGTTCAACACTGGTCTCTCTACTGTAATCTCATTCTGTGTACCTAAAAGCCAATTTGTACATTGATGATTTAATTTGTCGACAGATTGAAAACTAAAGCAGCATGGCTCCGCGTTTTAAGGCTCTTCAGGTAAACTACACAGAAATAGAATAGAAGGAAGCTAAATCTTGTGTGCACAGTACTTAAGATAAACCAGTGGGCACTTACTTTGCAGTTTTGATGCCAAAGATGATAAGTTTAGAGGTAGTGGGGTGATGAAGTGTTACACCATCGGCGAACAGCAGTTAGGAGAGTCGCTTGTGTCTTCAGCTGGTCGCTCACAAGTACAGGCAGAGTAGAGACCTCCTGCTCTGCTTTGGATGACTCTTGGATTTACTCTAGAAGACAGAGGATAAAATAGAGAAACAAACAAACCAACCAGCACCAGGTGTCACTGCTGCCATCGCCACGTTCCTGGATAAATCTCTGGGAAGTGTCTGGGTGAGCTCCTTTCCTGGCTAAACCACAGAGGATTGAGTTGTCTGCTTGAAGAGGTTTCACAACTGCTGTTGATCATCTGCTGACTCAAGTGGCTCCTAAATTTAGTTATCTAGTCAAACCGAGCACAGATCCAGTCAAATTTGTGATACTTTTGGACATCTGATCTTTATCACGTTAAAAAGTGTGAGAAAAACTGGACCGTTGACCTTCCAAATGAGCAGAAAAGCAGCTTTATCAGTCTGTTTCACCACTTTAAGTGCTTTTTCTTTGTTCAGTGCTACTCCCCACATTCCAGGGAGACAAGAATGAAGGGCAGAAAACAAAGATACTCTCCTTGGCCATCCTCTCCCATTCCGCTGCCTTTATTGTCACCGAATAGGCCTGTCCCCAACACAAAGCCCAAACTAAGAATAAGCAACGTTTGCTATTCACTGGGGTACAAACCACTCATCATGCTTTTCCCAGAATAATTTGAGTGATACAATGACACATTACAAGCAACCCCACATGACTTAGAGAGACCCATCATAACAATTAACTGCAGGAATGGTCCAGAGCAGACTGACAAATTTGCTTCATGGGGCTCCTAAGGGCAAACACCAACTGATCCGTTTCCCTGAAGAAAACTCATTAATAAATGTTGAGCTTTACAACTGTGGGTCAGTTTTTGAACCTCTTGTGATCAGGTCTGCCCCTTTCTGAATCAGTAGCCTGGTTGCTAGACGGGGCATTTCTTCCTCCTGGTATTTCTATTGTATGGAATACCCAGGGAATTACAGTGTTCCAGGGATGGACGAGTTTCTTGGAGTGGGGTGGAGATCTTCTCCTCAAACACATCAGTAGGAAATCTTGTGCCATGTGCAGCACTCTGCAGAGAAATAAAAGGAGCTAAACATCAATCCCTGATGCATCTCTACTTATTGATTTCCCTGCAGTGGAGTCATCAGGACATCTTAATTAATGTCACTTGTTAATGAGCCAGTGGCGCTGCTGCAATGCAAACAGTCTTTCTCATCTCCTTTTTTAAGGGGACAAATACGTTAATGCACTTGTAGCAGTTATTCTTCAGGTTAGCTTCGCTCCAGTGTCTCTTATAGTCATTATTTCTGCTGTGAGGTAGAGGAAGGAGAATCCAAGCTGCTCTTTCTTGTCCCTCCCCAGCAGGGGTTGGGGTTTGGGGTTTGGTAGCTGATGAAGCGCTGTAGGCGCAGGGCACGAAATCACAGGGTGTCTGGAAGGTGGAGCGAGGCGAGCAAAGAGTGAACCCTCCACGCAGCTTTGAGTGATTCCCCACTCTCAGACGAAAGAATTTTTCTGCCATAATCTTGTTGATTTTTTTTTTATGAAGCTATTTCAGACTTCAATAAGTACATTTTTCTAGGGGTACCCTGAAGCAGTTTCAATATTGATTTTTTTCATACAACCCATTTTTCTCTTCTGCCAAACTACCGTCAAGAGCCGGTTATGAGAGACACTCCGTTTCACTTGACAAAGCAAACCAAGTCCAAACGCACACCAACATTTCCATATGCTTTGCGCTGTTCCAATATGTGAAGACCAGAATGTTCTATACAAGCAGCACAGAATGCAGCTGGATGTTACGCACTGCCACGTCTCTCATCTCAATACCTTCCCAGACATGACAGAAATACCATCACCTGATGAACAGAAGAGGAATATGTCACCACGACAAGAGGAAGGACAATGGAACTTGAGAGTAGCCAGGCGGCTCCATCATTCCTCAGTGAAGAAAGCACCAGTGGGTGATGAGGACACTTTATGCCATCGGCTATTTCTCAGGATTGCCACTGCTGCTGCAATTACACAAACCTTCTGCCAGTTGTTTTCAAAACAATGCGATAGTGGGTGTTACTCGGGGTCCTAAGGGGCAGGTGCATTTTGGCCTTTCTGGTGCCCTAGAGTGCAGGTACGTTTTGCAGGGAATTAGCAATCTACGTGTATTTTCTGAAAGCACGTTCCTTATGGACACATCTGTGACGTTGCGGGAAGTCACGCAGGAATTGGTCACTGGAACTGTCCCAACGGTTCTGGCTCTGCAGCTGCAGGAGCACGGGAAGATCGATGGAAGAACGCCCACTAAAGCCCATCTGCAGGAACAAAAGCACAGGGCTGTGAACTCGTAATCTGAGTTCCAGGTGAGTTAGAGCGATAAGCACCAGGCGTCCCACTGATGTGTGAAGGAGAGATGTAAGCACTTGCAGCTCTCGGATGCTTTAGGAACGTACAACACTGGTTAATACCTCAGGGACAGTGTCACATCGCCATAGGTCTGAGAAAAATTGCCTCTAACTCCCGTGCTCGAAAGTGAAGTGTGTAATACGCGGCATACGTGCGATGTTGGAACAATGGCTTCGCTCTAGCAGGATGTATTGAGTTACAAAATCAATTTGTATCTTACATTTTGTATCCTCCTGTTGGTTTGCATGTCTGTTATTTCAAGGTGGTTCATATCAGACAGCGGTCACTGCAAAAGACACCTGCAGGTTTGGTTTTTTAAAGTGGATCTCTGCGAGCGGAGTGTGTGATCGAATTGAAACATAGCTGCCAGTGTTTGGATGGGAGAAATTAGGGCACTGGACACCAAACTAGGAGCGCACTTCGAAATGATGGAATGAAATAGAGTGGATTAGCACATATTGTGGAAGACAAGACTGAAAATCATAAATATTTGGCATAGCAAAACAAAAGCTGTGGAGCAGACAGATACAGTTCATCTGTGCAGCCAAAAATAACTGATCACTTTCAGGAAATTGTGACTGTAAATGTAGGGATGTTGTACATGGAATCTTCTCCATTTTTGCAGAGTAGAGAGCTTAAAAGGTAAAGCCCAGAGGAATGTAAAGATTTTTCATCTCCCTATTACACTGTTTCCGAGATGACTTTGGATACCCCCGAGGAAGGAGTATCAAACTCTTCTTGACCTGCCCAGAACACAAATTCCCCTGGTTTTCTGTACCAGCTGGACTCCCTCAGCACCATGGCAGTAATTGCTCCCCAGTTGAATTCATAACAGCAGCAGAAATTCTCATCCCCGCTGTGATCTGTGACCCTTAGGACTGTCAAAGAACCCTTGCTTCTCCTCTGCTTGCACAACCCGCACGGTTCTTACTTGGTGTCTTTGCTAAGGAAGAATTGGACACAGCGATGAGCTCACCTCGAGGATACACAGCTGGAACATCCCTGCATGTGGCAGGTTTGGAGGTGGTAGATATCCCCTTCAGAGCTAAGACCAGCTCCAAAGCCTGGACTCAAATCTAAACTATTATAAAGCATCAGGAAGCATTCATCTCACCAGCTCCATTTCAGAATCATTAATTTTAATTTCTTAGGAGAAATTGAAATGTATTTGTTTTTTAAGTCTGTCTTACAGCAGGAAATGAAATTATGGTCGCACTCTTGTTGCCAATATAAGCTGGGATTAATGTCTCCTGAAGCTTTTTATGGTGTAGCAAAACAACTCAGCTCTAGAAAGGAGATTAAATGGCTCTTCTTTGGTTTGCCAGCTGAATGAAGTATCGCTGTTTGTCCTCCAGTTTTATGGCCCCTGGGGGCTCCCGCTCACCAAAATCCTCACTGTCCACATGTAGAGCCTGTGTTCTGGGTCCAGGTAATACCCTGAGGCTTTTCTTCATTCTACAATGCAACTGTAATTACCTAAATCTCAATTACTGCACTACCAAAGCTCATCCGTGTCATCAGTAATAATTAATTGGAAGCGCAAATTCTCCTGAACTTACTCTGTACCTTTTGTGGCACTTCGACGGGCAGATTTCTGTTACATTTCCCAAGAGGTGCGGGATTGTGAAGAAGCACTGGACCCTGCTCTCCAGCTGCAGCACATCTGCAGGGGAGCGGGATGGATTCACAGTATCACAGTATGTCTGGGATTGGAAGGGACCTCAAAAGCTCATCCAGTGCAATCCTCCCATGGAGCAGGAACACCCAGATGAGGTTACACAGGAAGGTGTCCAGGCGGGTTGGAATGTCTGCAGAGAAGGAGACTCCACAACCCCCCTGGGCAGCCTGTTCCAGGCTCTGCCACCCTCACCATGAAGAAGTTTTTTCTCAAATTTAAGTGGAACCTCTTGTGTTCCAGCTTGATCCCATTACCCCTTGTCCTACCATTGTTTGCCACCGAGAAGAGCCTGGCTGCATCCTCGTGGCACTCACCCTTTATATATTTATAAATATTAATAAGGTCACCCCTCAGTCTCCTCTTCTCCAAGCTAAAGAGCCCCAGCTCCCTCAGCCTTTCCTCACACGGGAGATGCTCCACTCCCTTCAGCATCTTTGTTGCCCTACGCTGGACCTTCTCCAGCAGTTCCCTGTCCTGCTGGAACTGAGGGGCCCAGAACTGGACACAATATTCCAGGTGTGGTCTCCCCAGGGCAGAGCAGAGGGGCAGGAGAACCTCTCTGACCCACTGACCACCCCCCTTCTAACCCACCCCAGGTACCATTGGCTTCCTGGCCACAAGGGCCCAGTGCTGGCTTACGGTCATCCTGCTGTCCCCAGGACCCCCAGGTCCCTTTCCCCTACACTGCTCTCTAATATGTAATTTCCCAACCTATACTGGAACCTGGGGTTGTTCCTGCCCAGATGCAGGACTCTACACTTTCCCTTGTTAAACTTCATTAGGTTATTCCCCGCCCATCTCTCCAGTTTGTCCGGGTCCCGCTGGACGCAGGGGATGCCCGGCAGGTGTTCATTGGAAGCGAAGGCAGATGCAGTGCGGCAGCGGTGTGCTGGGCACCGCTCAGCCCGTGTGCCAGATCAGCCCTGCAGCCCCGCTCCGGACTGGCAGGCAGCTTAATTGCTTTTTGTCAGCAAGCTGAAGTATTCATTTGAAGGTGTAGAACTGTTTGTCTTTTTGCTGCCTTTGGCCTAATTACATATAACCCACGGACTTGAATCAAGTTGTTAATATTCATCGGGTGTTTGCAGAGCCTCTAAATGGAAGCGCTCGATGTGCTCTGACTTCACATGCTGCATCTTTCTTCTCTTGGACCAGGCAGAGCTAATTCTCCATCCTAGGGCTCAGTCCTGCAAACTCCTGTCGTACAAGTATTGACAGCAGGATCAGAAGGTTAATCCTTTTGGTTGTTTTTAATCTTTGAAAACTCAGATATTTACCTGACCCTGTATACCACCATGGCCAAAGCACTCAGAGGAGCAGAAACATTACATTTAAGTGTAAAACAAGATGTGCTTGCAAGCTGTAGATGACCCCTGGCCGATTCAAGACGTTACAAGGAATTTGCTGGCATTTGTATGGACGGGTTCTGTTTTCTTTGGTGTGCTTAACACACCAGTGCCCCACATGACAGGTCAATAATTCTCTGCCCATTACGTGCGAAGCCGCGCAGCAAGGTTTGCTCTTGCTACATGATAGAAATAGAAGTATCCAGATGGAACCACATAGGCTGCAGGCCCCTGCGTTATCCCATCTTTTATTTAGGCCTGACAGGCTCAATTAGCATTATCTCGTGCTTCTGCATCGAGGGGACTTCTGTGAAAAAGGCAGAAGAGGAAAAGTGAAAGATAAAGGAAAATATTACTGAGGAAGAAGCAGTGAAAAACTAGAAGGGATTTATCTGGCAAGAGCTTTCGTGTGATACTAAGCAATAGGAACAGCTATATTAGATTCCTCTGAAACGTGACTTTTACGGGCCAGTTCCTTTTCAACACATTGCAGTCCTGCAAATAAGTTGATGCTGATTATATAGGTGAAGCAGGATACATAAAACTCCATCCAGTTAAATTAGAAGATGTCTAATAACCTGGGTGCTGTGCTGTGGCTCTTCATCTGCATTTCTGTTCTCTGGTCGGGCCCCGCTTGCAGAATCCAGGGAGCAAACAGGGGCTTCGCCTCCTCAATTCGTGCTCTCTGCACGGCTTAAGATTCACTTAGAGACTTGAGTGATCTCATACATTTGTAATGGCTGCTTCTTTTGCCTCAAGGATATATTTAAACGATCAGGATGTTTAGGTAGGATTTTTCATTTGTGAGCGGTTTTTCCGTTTCTGGCAGCTCGGTTCAGGCGCTGTGTTGAAGTGACGGTGCCAGCAGCGTGACTGCATTCCATAGCACCCACTGGTGCCGTGAGCTTTACAGACCCAGTAAAAGACAGTCATAAAAAGAGCAAAATACTAAAGCATTTGGTACCTGAAGATGTGTACATGTTTCATTGCTTAACTATGGAAGTTTGGGAATCATCATTTGATTATTTTGGTTATTGAGGAAGGGATATAAGGGCTGTGTATACATGTCCATAAACAGGCTGTGAAGCCTAAGGAGATAGAGCCAGGCTCACAGCTTTGATTCAAGGAGATTCCAGCAACACATGGAAACAGCCCCCTCGGTCAGCCCGGTAATGAATTGACTGTGTTACCGCCCTTCTCAGCTCCGTGTAACCAAATAGTCCGGGAAACATGGTTGTAGCATCGAAGTCAGCAGCAAACACCATCAAAAGTGTTTTGTGATTGTTCATACTCAGAGTTCAGATCTAAAAGTTACAAATGGCCCTAAATAACACATTAAATAAACTGCTAGACTTTTAAATACCTTTGCTGCAGCTGATGTCGCATTTTCTGGCTGAAATCACATCCTTCTAATGGCATAGACTGGATCCTGGGATCAGAAATGCACCTGTGGATCCAAACAGGGGTTTTTCTTCTTGGGACTAATTTATCTTGGGAAAAAGAAAAACAAAGAAACAAGAAATAATAAAGAAGGGTACAGAGAAGTACCCGGTTCTCCTTCCCATCTGTCTCCCACAAGTCCAGCAATAACTTTCAAGCCATTTCTTCTTCCTGGGAAGAGTCCGATCCCAGGCTCAGCAGCTATACAGAAAAAACAATCAAATCTAGTATTCTGGAAATGGTGCAAGTAGAAATGGGGCAATTTTTATTTTGCCATGGTACCAACAGCATCCTCAACACTCCAGCACTTTGTGTTAGACAAACCTCACCCCACCATTTCTGAATTACTTGGTTTTGGCCTGGCTGGAAGTAGTTAACATTACCAGCATAGACCCACCTTATCTCCCTGACTTTCAGCATGAAAAGAGGCTCTTATCAGGCAGCGATAAAGGACAGAGAATGGACGGCAGGAGCTGGAAAGCCTCAGTGGTATCTTTCTCATTGTTTCTTCCTGCTGAGGCTTTCTTAGAGAACTGTTTGTGTGACCTTCCCACTGCTCTGATTTGACTATTAAAATAAAACCTGAACTTTGCTGGAATATGACTGAAGAAAGAAAAAAAGGTGTCAGTTCAGATAATTTAAGTGCACTAAAACCAGCACAATCCACAGTTCTGTCTTCTCAAATATCATTTTCCCTGGCCCTCTCACTAGCGATCACCTTTTCCATCCAATATGTTGGTGGGAGATGAAAGGCCATTGATACACATAACCTAAATACATTGTGGAGTGTAGTGCGCTGTGAGCCATAATAAAAATGTTAATTATGAATGTGTTCTGCACATAGAAGTTATAAATAGAAATGCTAAAGCACGTGCTTTCCAAGTGCAAACACACTGATTCCCGGCGCTGGGACGCGCAGCCCGAGGTCTGTCCTGGGGAGCGGTGGCCGGTGCTGCAGCTCGGCTGGTGGCTCTTGCTCCGGTGTCACTCTGGAGTGAAGGGCCCTGCTCTTCGCTTGACCTTGTGCACGCAGAAGCCCTCTGTGGTTTTCTTTCCCATTGCAAGCAGTGCCGTACACCATTTCCATAATTTCCGAGCCTCTCTGGCTGCACTCCGAAGATGGAGCCTTTCCTCCACCTCATAAAACGCAGTCGCTGTGCTGTATGTCTTGTTGACGCTGACCCGGCCATTCCCTTCATCTGTCTAAAATGATGGAGCTTGGACACTGCAAAAGTCAGAAAGCTTCTCCTAACTGCTGCTGTTACAGTGAGTTCTTTTAGGGGCTCTACCATGGCTGGGGTCTTCCAAGTTTTCAAGTTGTGAAGGCTTGCAATCCCATTGATGGCTTATCTGAAATGTCTGCAATGTAAAAATGTACATTTGGGGTTTTTTCTCCCTTGCGCTCTGTTTCATTTCCTCGCCTAAGGGCCTTGCTGCCTCCTGCCTTTCACCAGGTAAGGGCAGCTCCTTTCTGAAATGGAGTCAACCTGCATCCCTGGACCAATAATTCACTTTTCTTGTATCCCAGTGCTGGTATTTATTGATGAGTATTTGGCGCTGCTCAGGTTCCGCTCGCTGTCCCCAGTGCAGTGATTCTGTGCTAGGCAGCACTTTCATCTCTGCTCCTGCTGTCTCATCCCCTAACTGTTCTAATTGCTTTTTCTAATGCTAGATTGTCCTCCTTTAGTCATTTTTCTTGTATTATTTTTGAGACTGATCCTATTAAGTTCTTATCCTTCAGTATGTCATCCCCAGCTTTGAAAGCGGAGTCGTTTGTTGTCAGCTGTAGCTGAATTACCCATGCATTAATTGCCTTTGTAGGTCCCTGATTTTCCTCATAGTCGTTTTTTTTCTTTTGACGACATATTTTTCTTTGAAAAATATTAAGCATGATTTACCTCAAATAGCCTGCTTGGATTTTTTCTTCTTGCTCCTCTAAGCTTGTCATTAAACTCCCAAGCTTTGCTGATGTTATCACCAGTTTGCCCAACACATATTACAAAATTAACACCTTTGAAACGGTGCCAGAGTTGTGTGTGTTGGGTTTTGTAATGATTAACTTTCTCCTGACCCTTTTTCTGCTGTGGTTTCTGCTCAGGACACACAAGGGTATATTTCTTGTTCCAGCCTCCTTGAAAACCATCACTGATATATTTTCTGTGCTGTTTCCCGCTCTGGGTTTAGCAAAGAAGGAATAATGACGCAGGTGAGATAGAAATACGCTAAATAGAGTTGAATGACTCCTCCTGCACTTTGCAGTGCAGCTAATTACACAGCAAAAAAGCACCTTTGACGTTCCTTTGCCTTCCTCAATAGGCTGCAAATAAAAGATGCATCAGCGAGCACCTTTTAAAGGTGAATGCCTCCTTGCAAAAGGAAAGTGCTACAGATTGGACACTTCCTGATGTTTCAGGGCTGCTGCTGGCACCCCAGGACAGCAGCAGAGAGCAGCCCTGCTACTCCCGATGCCGGAATCGTGGTGGGTTCTGCTGGCACAGCGGGAGCGCGAGGTGCTGAGCTGCGGCCAGCCGGGTCCTGAGGGCATCGGCACAGCCGTCCCTGTGTGCATCTGACAGGCACCAGCCCGGTGTCCCGCTCAGCCCGCTGACCGCTGTGCAATAAAACACGGGAAAGGCACACACGGCCCTTCCTGTGCCAGCTGGGAAGGCACTAGATATTTTCAAACGTTATTCTTTCCAAATGGGCGTGGGGAGGACTTGCATCCCACCAACGCACTTCTTAGAGGAATGGGCAGAAGCCCTTGTGCAACTTTGTGTAGCGTAGAGGAGCTTAAGTAGCTGATTATCCTGCGATTGTTTTACAGTGGAAAAGTTCAAAGGTGTCCGAGTGCCTGGCTGCGGGCGTTACCGTCATCTCAGCGTTAGGTTTTAGCTGAGTGTTTGTGCCGTGGCTAAACCCAGCCTAACGCAGAGCTGACCGGAGCGCAGCAGCAGAGCGCAGGGAGCTGCCGCCACCCCTGCAGCCCGTCAGCCCTGAGCGAGCGCCAGCTGGGGGCTATCCCCGCGCTTTCAGGGGTGATACTTCAAAAAACCACGAGATCAGGCTCCCGTGCCTTGATTTGCCGCAGGCGTCCCACGCTCCTATGTGCTAAGATAGACAGAATAGCATTTTTCTCCATCAGCTTTCAGCCGCGAGGCAGCTGGAACACCGAACGCCCGCGGAGGCTGCGGCACAGGTCACCCACCTTGTACCGAGAACCGCAAGCCTTGCACTGCTGGGCTCGCTGGCCGGGGCCGCGGCAGCCGAGAAGCTGGCGGTTCCTTGGCAAAGCTTGATCTAAACCATATGGCCCAGCAAGGAGATGGTGCTGGAAATCTTTATAGAAAACATTTTACAAAATGTAAACAACAGATTTTCTACACAGAGATGAAGATGGAGATTAATGCTTGAATTATCCTGGATAATTAGTGTAGCAGGTAATTATTTAAAATCTGGCACATCTGTGAATACATCACTTTGACTGAATTAGAAAATTCTGGCAACTGCTACAGTAAGATGGCTTTAGCAATCCCATGGGGAAAACTTTATGGGAGATTAATTCTCACTTCAAATGGCAAAGATTTGCAAGAGGATTATGTGGCCAGTATGACACATTCACATTGTGATAGTAAGTGATACATTTTTTTTTCCTAACAGAGAAGCAGAGTGCTGGTTTCTTTGACTTTATGTGTTCTTTGAGCTTTAGGGCTCAGCCCTCTTAAGAAGTAGAGTGTTTTATAGCTGAAATGATGAGCAGTGCTTGAAAGAAAATGGTGACAAGAACGAGGGCAAGAGCAACACAAGCTCAAAGAGAGAACAGTGAAATCCAAACTTGGGTTTAAATTTGTAAAGCGGCAAGGTCACGCTTGCAAAGCTGGTGGATATGTTTCTTTAGCTTATTATAAATGTTACCAAAAAAGCTGTTGTCTAAGAACGGTGTATGTGAGGATCCTGTCCTCGCTGTGTCTCTGCCTGCGCTCCCTGGGCAGGGGCAGAGCCCCCGTGCTCCCTCCTGTCCTCTCTGTTAGGAAACCAAACGCTCTGAAAGCCTCGCGGAGTTCGGTCCGTGCTTGCTGGCCCCTGTCCATCTCTCACCCGCCTCTGTCGATCAGCAGCTGGAACAGCAGCTGGCACTGACCTGGGTTTGCCCATGGCTGCGCAGCTCTGCCCCGGCTGGGGAAGGGAAGGACCCTCAGCTTGGACTCCACGGGCATTCAGGAGCTCGCTTGGAGCGTTTACCCACGTACAATCTCTGCGAGAGCTTTGATGCAAAGCAGGCTCAGGCTCTGGCAGCTCTCAGCAATGTAGATCTGGTGCAGTGGCCTGCAGGCACTGGGGGGATGCACCAAAAACCGGGAGCATGGCTGGTGGTCCGTGGGCCACATTCACAGCCAGTGTGCTGAGTGATGCGCCGGCTGTAGCTCACAAGTGCTTCAGGTTTGAATTAGGTATCCTGGTACTCAGCACGGAGAAAGCTGTCGTTTTGCGTGCAGATTGCACTGCTTACAGCACTAAAGAGAACTCTAACCAAGAAAATGGTGGTTTCCTGGCACACAAAGACATACTCAGTAAAACTGAAATGTCTCTTTGCTATGTATTTCCAACACAAAACTGCTGCCAGGAGCTCTCATCTGATTCGCTCAGGTTCTCAAAACATCAAGGTGAAAAACTGAGACAGGCTGAGTTGGTAAACCCTGGGGAATTCACAGCAGCAGAAAAGAGAATGAAAAATACTTCGAGCTTTGTACAGAGGGTCTGTCGTTTCAGGGAGGTTGTATTGCACTTGTTGACTCAGACGGCACAGGAAGAATACAGGAGAGGCTGAAAGCAGCATCCACCGGCCTCACCCACAGACAGACACGTTTAGATCAACAGGGGTTTGCTCAGATCAACCACAAGTTTCCCAATGAGAAACTCGCAGGGGGTTTCACAGGCTGCCCTGCACCTGCCCTCAGCCCGCGTGCTCCCCGTAAGCAATTTAAAAATGAAGGAACAAAGAAAAAACACTCTGTGCAGAAAAGCTTTTTTAGCCCTTTTCTTCCTTCCTATCCCAGAAACGAATCTGCAATCCCCAAGCTGGAGATGTGCCTTATCCTCCTCTACAAACAGCATCCAACACCCATTGCTAACTCACCTCTGCCCAGGACATCTTTATAACGTGCTGAAGGAAACTGCTGCCAAGTCACCACACCTGATCCCTCCCCACCACTGACAGTGGACCTTTGGTGGACCTTTATGGAAGGGAAGGGTGGATTTATAACCTTCTCCAAACCACCTTCTCCCTTCGGACTCCTCAGTAGGACATTTACTTCTGTGTTGACAAGGAACTTAAAATACACGTCTCAATCCAAAATAACAGTGTGCACTCTCCTTCAGCTACTGCCTTACCCTAAACTCTCCAGCTGCCCCAGGTGGTGCTCTTGGTGTTGCCAGGTGTCTGTAGTTCCTGCACACTCTGGGTAGAGCTTACTCACAGCAGGGCTGAGTAACCCTGTGCTGTTCTCATGCAGCTATTCCCCTCCAAAATGCTTTCAATGCTTGAACCAGCAACGTCTGCAGCCCCCAGAGGGTGTTCCCTGGTCGTGAGCATGTCCAGGTGGAGCACAGAAAAGCCGCAGCTCGGGCCCTTTCTCTGCCAAGAGAGGTTTGATCTCCTGCCTGTCCTCCCCGGCAGCCCCGTGGCTCACCTGATGACCATCGTTTTTCTTCTGAAGACCGTTCTAACTGAAGCTGTGCAGACCAGGGAACGTTCAGGTGGAAAGATGGGCATGAGGGGCAGCCAGCCCTGCTGCTGGAAGGGCCCGGGACAGCTCTGCCCTTCACTCTGGGCACTTGTCAGGTACGAGGTGGCCGGCGGGCTGGTTGTGGAGCTTGGAGCACTAAGCTCCGCAGCTGTGTGGCACGAGCTTGTCCTGCTCTCCTCCAGCTGAGTTGCTGCAGCCTGCAGGTAGAGACAAACAAAGAAAACATGAGCAGGACTTATTATTTATTTCTACTGCTGCAAAGTGCATCTTTTACTACCCAGAACCTTATTTCCACCAGTATCAGCTTCCAGTGCTTCATGGTGATGCTGCAATTTCCCTGCTTACGGGGTGTGATCATTTCTGCGGCAGAAAGGGGCCTGGCAGGCTGCTTCCCTGAGTCTGCCCACGGCTTGAAGACAACCCTTTGGGTAAGCTGGCAGGGACAGCGCTGTTCTGGGCTGATTCAGACCATCTGCAGAGAGTAACGTGCTGCTGGGCCACTGAGGCAGTCATTTTAAATCCAGAGCTACACGTAATTTGAATATGCTACTAAAATGGAGTTCAGCTGCACCTCACTGTCAAAATATGAACGTATTTTATGTGTGACAGAGCACTGGAGCACTAGAAAGCCAGCGTGGTAAATTTTGGGCATGGTGTTCAGCCATATTTTATTAATCTTGCTGTGCTACACTTGACCGCTTGGTTCTGCGAGTTGCCCTGCAGCCCAGCACCGCTCTCAGGTGGGCTGCTCCTTCCAACCCGCGCAGAAACTTCAAATCCCACATTGCCCTCTTCTCCTACCTTGTACCATTACTTAGCTTAGATCATTATGGCTTTGGTTTAATCTTATGTCAGACGCTGTTACGGTAAACACTGAGCAGCTAAAATGTCACAATCATCAGCTTAGCACTACACTCCACAATAACAATACACAAATTTACCATGGAAGTTCAGTGCACTATTGTAAGCTGTGTTCAGCACTGCTCGGCTTGAAGGCTTCAAACTATTTCCTTCCTTTTCTGTCTAATGTCAGAATTTCTGCAGAACATCCAAAACGGTGGCATTTTTTAACTTTAAAACTAGCACCAAACAGCATGAAATCGCTTTGGAATAGCTGCAGCATCCCTGAATCCAGGCTGGAGGTTGATGTCTCTGCCCTGGTGGTGAAGGGAATGTCCACTTTGTTAACGGGCAGAACAGGCTGGTGACCCCGCAGCTCAGACTGCAAATAGCTGTGGTCTGGGGATCAGTCACCCTTTTGCAGTTTGTGAGGTCACTGTCTTGCACAGGTTCAGTTTTCCCTTCCAGGGGACTGTATGGAGCTTGTACCTATCCATGCAGCACTGAAACGATGCTCTTCACTTTCCACTTTTACTTTTTGGGGTGAAAAACACTCAAGCATGGCAAAAGCAAACCAGCATGGTGATAATATAAATGGAAAAAAACCCTCAAACCCAACCAACAGTAGAACATCTCTTGTTTTGTGTAAGGATAATGCAGAGGCAAGATTTAAAATACAGCACGCATAAAATGTGTCACTTCCTTGTAAGAACTGAATTACTGGATGCTATAAACCCCAAACAAATCACAAAACACTATGAAAGATCTTTTTTCCAGGGAAGAATAGGAAAATTCATTGAATTTAGACATGAGAAGCAACAGGTTGCGATAATAAAAGTGCTAGCAAAATAAGAATGATGTGTTTTCTTGCTTCTTGTATTGACAAACTAATAAGCGCAACCTCTAAAGGACAAAGGCGAGTTTTAGCACGTGGAATTATTTGTGCTGAATATGGTGACCATCTAATTTCTCAGTGGCTGGTGTTTTTACGCTCTAGCTGTATTTCATGTTTTAAGTACACCCCCAGGGAGGGAGATGGAAGCGGCTTTGCCTGCGGCTGGAGAAATCCTTTATTGCTCACATTAGCTGCTGAGCCGCAGGCGCTTGCTCCAGGAAAGCCTGCCCGCAGCCACTGACCTCCTTCCTTCTCCCACAGGACCATGCGGATATCGAGTGGAAGTTTGCACGGACGAAGCTCTGGATGAGTTACTTTGATGAAGGTGCCACTCTGCCCCCTCCTTTTAACATTGTCCCAAGTCCCAAGTCAGTCTGGTACCTTTGCAAGTGGATCCACAATCAGCTGTGCCCAGGCAGCGACTCTGACAACGAACAGAAGAGGCATGAAAACCTCAAATCATTCACAGTAAGGAGCTGCATGGGTTTATACTTCATTTTTCAAGGGTTCTAGTGCAGGTTCAGGATGGCGAGGGCCACTGCTCCACTGGTGCAGTGGAAGGGGCCGGATCAGAACTTGCTAAGGGCCATCAGGAGCTCTGAAGTCAGGACTGCCCAGGTAACACACCTGTGCCTTTGTCTTTGCAGGAGCGGCACGCGGACAACCTGATTCAGAATCAACACTACCAGGTAAACTCTTGATGAGCACATCAAGTTTTTACTTGCTGTTTCTTCTTCCTGCTCGTTTTTTAGTATCTCTATTCTTGCTTGCTTCTAGAATATATTTTGATAGGCATAGGCCATCTAAGAGGATTTTGCTTATCATGGATTAAAACATTTCCTCATTAGAGGTGAGATGGTTCAGTAAATCTCTCCCAGCCTTTCACCCCCTCTGAAGTACTGGAAGACTTACCAGGGATGCGGTGACATCCCCGTGGCCATCAGAAGGGCCAGGCTGTCACACCATCCTGGTTAACACTGTTGCTGCACCAGCATTTTCACACACTCTCGAAATGTTCCTCTGCTGCTCTTTTTTGTAAAGCATCCCTAACTCAAACAGCGGTTGGGATTTGCTTCTGGTTTGGACAGCTCAGGAAGGAGGGATGGTTCCTTTGGGGAATCGTGCTGCTTTTGTTCATCCTCAGCCTGCCGGTCATCAAACGCTCATTAAAGTCAACCTACAAAAGGATGAAACTGTATGGAAAATAACAGCTTCAGTACTTGAGTTCAGTGTGATGTATTGCACCAGCATGCTGGAAGGAAAACACATTCTGCAGAATGTCAGCTGCTATGTTAGGCCACAGTATCAAAAACCACTAGTAGTTTGTCTTACCCGAGACATCTCCTGTTTTTTGAAGAGGATTTTTATCCAAAAATTGTTGATTTTTAACACAATTAGTCACCTTTGACAACAATTTGCTACTTAAAACCTTGGTGTGGAGACCATCTTCACCATTGGTGTTCCTCAGACTTGTTATCACTTGATAAACAGTCTTCAAATGGCAAGATCAGCCTATGAGGGTACACAGCATACACCCGTGAGACTGGTAATCCTACAAACTTTCAGCAGCTGAGATTAAATGGCTTGACAACATTTAAGAATATCAAGAATTTGTTTCTCAACAACTTTAAAACTGAGTATTCAAGATCAAAGGTATATAGCCCTTCCCAACAGTTCGTTTGGTTCAAAAGAAAGCGTTTATTTTCTACCAGTAAGTAGTTTTCTTCATAGACAGCAGAGTCAGGACAGCCAGCGTCAGTGAGAACTCAGGGAAGCGCACTGAGTCTGCTCCGAGCCAGCAGCTGAATCACTCGTATTCTTTCCTATTCCAGGAAGTGATAAGAAATCTTGTGAAAAGATACGTCGCAGCAATGATAAGAACTTCCAAAACCAATGAAGGTTTAACTGAAGAAAATTTCAAGGTAATTTATTATTCCTTGAGATATTTGTTATTCATATTATTATTTATTTATATGAATTCAAGTAGTCGCTTGCAGAGTTCGCACTAACTTGTTAAGGTGATTTGTAACCTGCTGTTACTGGAGCAGGGAATATATATGAAGTGCACATGGGGGTTTCCTGAGCAGAGTATATTATTATTTGAGTTACTTCTCGTGGATCATCTCCCAGATTTTAATATGCAACATGTTATGTAGACAAAAGCATTGGAAAATGGTAGGAATGAAGTAGCTGATTGGAGTCAACATGACACACCTAATTCAAACTCAAAGCAAGCCAAAACCAAACCTGGGTTAATGGATGTGAAGACCACTTAGTAACAAAGTTAAAGCTGGTTCTATCAACTAAACAGGATTCCTGCCATATTTTGAAATCTCAGCAGCGTTTTACCTCTCCTAGATCTGTGTTATTTGCCTTTATTTGGGGGGTAGAGGGATGGGCAGAGGGAGTTGGTCGGAAGGGCCAGTCCCACAGCCTCTGGAGACAACTTTCTTATTGCCTCCAGTTGTCAGGATCACCAGTGTATTTGTGTGTGTGTCACTGGATAATGAAGATGTCTGTTGTATTCCTGTGTGACTGGGTATCAGCCATTTGCATAACTCTGATCAGCTCTCCCGAGAGAACGTGATCCTTCTTTCCTGCCACAGATAAAACTGCTGAGTGTAACCAACTTCTTTCTCCTCTTGCCCTAGGAATTAAAACAGGACATCTCCAGTTTTCGCTATGAAGTTCTTGACCTCTTAGGAAACAGGAAGCCCCCCAGGAGAAGTTACTCTACCAGCAGCACAGAGGTGTCCCAAAAGGATGAAACAAATGAGGATGGGGCTGGAGAAAAATCCAAAGCCAAGAGCGTGTCTTTCAATGTAGCCAACAAAAAAAAGGACTTCAATGTATCTGCTTTAATTAAAACTATGTCTGGGATCGATATGGTGGAAGAGAAGCCCAAAAGCAATGGGATCAGTAAGCGATCCTTCGTCCGAAATGGAAATAGAGTCCAGAGACTTTCCAGCTCCAAGAAGGAGTCCTTCAAGAGACTGGGCCTGCTCTTCTCCAAGATGAACGGACACGTACCTGAACCAAGTTCAGAACCCATGTACACAATTTCAGACGGAATTATTCAGCCACACTACATGTGGAAAGACATTAAATATTCTCAGATTGATAAAGAGAAAGAAGAGAATTGTTCCAGAAGTGAAATTAACCTCAATGAGGTGGACTACAGTGGGAACACGAGACTCAGAGGACAGAGCAAGGAGTGCCCTGTGGTTTGTACCAGCTCCCTTCACTGTGCTTCCAGTATTTGTTCCTCTAATTCCAAACTTATAGACTCATCAGAGGATGTGTTTGATTCATGGGGAGAGGCTTGTGACTTGTTTATAAACCAGTGGAAAGATGGGCAGGAGGATCATGTTACAACTCGGCTATAAGTAAAGCGCTGGAAAAACTTAGCCAATTATTTATAATTGTTTGCTCTCATCTAATTAAGCATTACTATTTCCTTTCTGTCCACAGGTGAAAAAGAAAGTGCAAAAGTACTTACGTTAGCCTATTTTATAGCCATCTACACCTTTAATTTACTTTTTTTACACTCACAAATACTAAAACTAAACATTTCACCATTTATAAGATCACTGTACACCACAAATCCCTCCAGATGCAATCTTAGTCTACAAAACCCACAGACTCCAGACAGGCTGGTGGCTCAGACAAGGGTTCCTTCAGTGCTCTACCCATCATCCCATCGCCACTGGGGCGTTGCTGCTGCTCCCCAGCACCACGGGCTCTGGTCCTGCTCAGTTCTCGGCAGCACAGCCCGCTGTGCGCAGTGGCGTGGCGGGAGGCTGAGAGTCACACTGAAAATCTTTTTAGAAAGAGCTTCAACTCATAATTGGCTTTTTGTTTTCTTTAAGCAATACAACTTTTGATTCTTCCTGCTGTATGTATTTTTTCAGGTTATTACATTAATATTGTAAATTGTTACTAAATAAGAGACCCCTTTGATCATCCAGCTAGAATGTGTTATGATTTGCTTGTTTACCTAATTCCCATAAGAAATGCCCCCTGTAGGGAGTAGAATGACCTTGCGGTTGGGCTGGCAGTGGCGCCTGGCCTTGCTACCAACTTCTGCACAGATTAATTGATCCCCAACCAGCTGCAGCTGCTTGAAACACAAACCTCAGTGTGGTTCTCCTGTTTCTAATGGGCTGAACCAAACCCCAGCCCTTACACCCACCCCCTGAGCTGCATCTGGTTTTTGAAATACCTAATCTTGCTTCTACTGCTGCATTTGCTTTTTGCTGCCTCTCTGATGGGTGTCAGGATTTAGGAAAAAAACCACCTTCCTGGTATATGGTAAGTGCTAAGAGATCATCTCCTCTGGGCCTGGGAGCTGCATTTCTGAAAAGCAATGTAAGCAAGAGCAACTCACCCAGGAAGCCTCTGCGGTTCCTTTTCTAACATGCATCACAAAGGGAGTGCAGCAGTAGATGTTATCTTTTATTTCCCCTCTTGTGGTGGTGCCTGGACAGGGCCCAGCAACCTCACTGCTTTGTCCTAAGGAGGATCAGAGGGGAGAGAACACGACCCCATCAAGGGCAGAACCATCAAGTTTTTAACAGTGATTTTTTTTAACAGTATGACATTTGAACTTTCTTCTGCCATGTTGCTAAGGAACACAGATGATTGGCACTTAACAGCTACCACCTCAGCGCAGCTATTCATCAGCTGCTTTCTTGGAGGAAGGAAGTCCTGACCAGGGGCTCAGAAATGCCCCGTATGACAGAGCTTCAGCGTGTTCCCAGGAGAGGTTACATGAGCTGGACCACATCCCAGGAGCGGCTGCAAAAAAATCTCTCACCTTTTCTGTGAACTGGGCTTTGAATTGCACTTGTAAAAGCGTAATGCTGGGAAATCTACACCTCCCATTGGCACTGGTCAGGTTTTACCAGTGAGGGGCAGGAGCAGCTCTCGTGGCAGCACAGAGGGGCGGGAGGAGAGGGATTCTCACTCTAGCAGTGCCCACAGACAAGGTGGATATTCTGAATTTTAAAACTGGCTCCTTCCTCTTGTTAAAGAAATACACCTTGTTGGGTTTCCCCTTTGGGCACCTATACAACGTTACCTAAAGGTCATGATGGAGCACACCTACATCAGAGACGGAAATGTGAACAATGCAGCCGGCTCCCGTAGCAGGGTTGCAGATGCCAACACACCAGACTCAGGGGAAGGTTTCAGGACAGACCAGGAGGTGGAGACCATAGCTCTGCTGTCAAGAAAAAAGAGCAGGGAGAGGCAGGCTCAAAACTGTTTCTGTATTCCTTGCATATAAACGACACCAGTCTCATTGCCAGCATGCAGGATAAGGCCCAAAATATTTAAGCCTCTATATGTGTTAGTTAAGACAGAGTGAAAAGCATTTTTGTATCAATGGATTTCAGGGTTCCATACTAATTGCAGGGCTAGAGTTCTCTTTGAAAACTGTATCCTCTCTTCCTTTCCGAAAGGCTGAGCAAACCAACATTGGCACTACGCAAGGACACCTGCAAAATCTGAGGGTCACAAGCAGCTTGCTGATCATTCGAAGAAATCCAGCACTCATCTTCAGACAGGCAAAGCCAATGATAAGAGCTGCAGTCAGAACCAAAATGCAATTTGCAAAGCAGCTCACATGAATAAACCCCACTGTTGACTAAACCAAACCGAGCACATTTCTGGAAAGAGAAGCATTAGCAAGAGCTGCACAGGGGGATGCAGAGTTTGAATCATTTTATGCCTCAACTAACCCCACTGCAGTTTACGAACTGTACTTGACATGGGGCCAGCAAATCTTTATGGTATTTCCTGTGTAACGAGTAAGAATGAAAACAATTCCGATGTGGTTGTGCAGATGGCATCAGGTGAATTTGAGGCTGGGGCAGAAGCAGGGCTCATATCCTCGGACAGGAGAAAGCCTTTTAAGTTTACCACAAGAGCAAGCACGCTGCTACTGGTGATGATTATATCACATCATCCCCATGCAGCACTGCATTAACAGGGACAAATAACACAATGAAACACAATTAAATCTAGAGTGGTGCCACCCCCCAAATGTAAAAATGACACCAGGCAGTGCAAGTCCCTTCTGTGCCAACTACGTGAGTCATATTCCCCTGCGGTGTCCTGAAAGGGCAGGGGGTAGGAGCTGCCGCCTTGGGAAGGAATGATGGATAACACTGGCTCTTAAAAACCTCTCGATAATGTCATGTTAAAGGCAAGAGGTGCGTCACAGGGCTGCACAGCTGGGGCTCCCCTGGGCTTTGTTTCACGACTCGGATACTTCCCAGCTCCCAGCAATGTGCTGGTTTGACCTGACACAAATATTTGATTTGGCTGCGATTAACACACGTGTCCAGGAGTCTGCTGAACTGTCAGTCTGGTCCCCCAAAAGGCAAAATTCTGCTTGATTGCATCTATGCATCCCCTTTGGTAGCAATAGACGTCATAGCAGCTGGTCAATTACTATTATTATTCTAAACCAGGAGCTTCAGGGAAGTAAAATTAAACTATGTTGTGAAAAATACATTCAATAAGCAAACCTTTTTTTTAAAAAAAATTCACTTCCAGTCTCAGTATTTGGCATTTTGCTAGCAGTTTTGTGTTTGCAGTTGCTCAAAAAGAAAACATGCTTTAGTGACAGTTATTCCTCCCTTCAGAGAACCCAGTGAACCACCCGTGTGCTGTCTGTGCAAGCGAGCAGGGCAGGAGCTGATGGGACACCTGGAGATTGTCCTGTGAGCAGTTAAACTGTTCCTTGGCTTGGGTTCAAGATGCACAGCTGTGCTCCAGCTGTTACATGCCTGCCCTTTATTCTGGGGGCTTCAATAATAATCCTTAGACATACGCAAGGAATTTGGAATTGGGAATAACAGGGATCTTGACCACTTCCCCTTTCTTTAGGTTTCTTGCTCCTAAAGTTGCTTTATTTCTCACCTCCCATTCCTGGCTTTTTAGAGCAGCACACCTATAAACGATCACCAGTTAAAAAGTTATCAAATAACATCCAGGGTTAAGAATATCCAATAGAGCTGAGAGGTGTTTGTACTCAGGTCAGAGACTGAAGTTGCTTCAGAAACAAGACATGAACTGTCGTATCTGTGCAGATTATTTGGATAACCCTATTTGTGTATTATTCACTTACCGGTATATATGTAAATACGCAAGTATTTGTATATGTGGCCCCCAGGGAGGAAGCACGTGCAGCAGTTGAAGTGCAGGATGAGAGAACAGGGCTGCTGAGGTCCCATCCCGGCTCTGCCACCGATTCACCTGTGACCTTGGGCAAGTCACTCAGCCCCTCTAACGCCTCAGTTTCCCCATCTGTAAAATAGGGATAATAATACTTACCTACCTCGCAGGGGGGTTAGTTCTTTATTTATAAGCACTTTCAGATCTTCAAATTAAAGGCGCTATATACAGAAAGCAGTTAAGTATTTGTAGCAGTAGTATGTACTTTTATTTTCTTAAAACTAATTCAGGTTAGGATTTGACTGTATGTCTGTTACAGTAATTTTCCCTATAGAAAACTAGCATAGTTTCCCACAAAGGGAATTTAGGGGACTTCTGCAGTAGACAGAGAGCAGGAGCAGCATACCCTGGACACCTAGACTCTAACACCCTTGCTTTTGTGATTTATGTCTCACCCTTCATGTCACCTTACTGTATTTGTGTTTCATCCTTTTTCTGATGGTACATGTAACATAATTTTTAGAAGAAACAGCCACTGTAAATATTAAGAGTATTTAAATAAATATATTAATGTATAAACATAAAACCTTACCTTTTAAAGAGATTAAAAATCGGTTGATGCACAGACTTCTGTCAGCACGGGGACATTCCACAGGCAGCCCAGCATCACGCACGTGGCACAGTACTGGAACAGGGCTGTAGGAGAATTCCACCACGTCATCACCTCCTTCACGTTCCCCGTTCACCCCAGCAGCACAAGGGCAGCCAGTTGTTGTGCAGGTGACACGGTGTCCCGGGAGGGCACAGGGGCCACGGCTGGAGCACAGTCATCCTGCTGCCTGTTCTCCCCTGAGGAGCAGGAGAGGCAGCTCCCAGGCAAGCAGCTCGGGCCGTGCTGTGTCCCCAACCCCAGGGCTGCTGGAGGAGCCTTTCCTGGGCAACAGGAGACTGTCTCCTGTGTCCCTACGAGGGGGCTTTTCACCCCGATTTCTCTGTAGGTACAAGTTGTTTAGTGCTTACTTGGGATAAAGGGCTTTGGTTTGAGTGAGAGGAGCTCCAAGATTTGATTTGCACACTGAGGGCACTATGAGCATTCTGAGCTCCCTTCCAGAAACATGAGCAGTTGCAGGGTATCTACACCCCATATATGGACAGTTCCTAATAGTGTAAGCAGGGATCTGATTTACTTTTAGGTTTTCTAGCAGTTAGAAAACTACCCGAGTACCTGCTGCTTCCATACAATTAAGTCTATGTCCCATTCCCCTTGGGAATACTCAGCTTTGTTTTGATATTTCTACTTTTTGAAAGGCCAAAATCCCAAAGCAAAGCATATTTCCATTAACTAGGAAGAGGCGCAATTAGTTTAATTTCTGGCTGATTTCTCCTTCCAGCCGCTCAGCCGTCCTGCAGCACGCGGACACTTTGCCACAGACCCACGAGAAGGCTCTGTGCAGCCCCAAAGCCACATCTCCCACTCCCATTGCAATTCCACAACGAGAATAGCAAAAAATAAGCAAAACCACCCAAAACACTAGGGCTGCCTAGAATTAATGAATGTTGCTACTTAACTGAAAGCTCTCTGGAGCTGTTTTTGGGGTGGATGTGCTGTCGGGGCCTCTTCTTCCTGCAGCCTGCCTGGCTGTGCTGGAACCATCAGTGACTCTCACTCATTTAATAGGAAAATTAATTGGAGTCAGTGAGACTGCAGTGAATAAATCAGCTCACCAGAGAAGCATATGAAATAAACTTACCAAAATAATCTGTAGTTTTCAGCGAATGTCTAACTTGAAACGTGACAACTATAGAGTCAGCCCCTTACTGGAGTGTTTGTTGGAAGAGGAGGTGGGAGCACTCTGGGCTACCACATTAGCATGTTTTCCAAACATTTGTAATTTGATTCAATTTCATTTTCACACTCCTGCTTTCTGCATTTCAGGCCATTACACTTGTACAAGCAAGTTATTTATATCTCATTTACATAATTGCCTCCACCCAGAACAACTACTGCTCTGCAGTAAATTCATTATCAAAACGAACTGTTTTTAAAAGAAAACATGCTTTATCTAAAAAGTATATTTAAAAGGCAGAAGAGTTTGATCCTTATCTTCTCAAAGTTTTATAGTACTTTATGCTTCAGGGAAACATTTTTACCTGCTCTGGTTTTCTAAGGTGTGCAAAACAAAACAAAACACCCCAACCACAACAGCAATAGGAACCCGCTGACCCAGCTCCAACCACCCGCAATTTAAAGAGCCAAAGTGATCTGGCAGTTCTTTACATCCCGACCCTTCTCAACCAGCAGCTCACCCACCACGGAACGCAGTGCAGCCCATTCCTCCGTCCTCCTTTCACATGGCTTATTCTGTTTATTTGCAGGATTTGTTTTCCTCCTCCCACTTAAAGCATTTCCATATCAGCATGAACTGTAAACCAGAAGAAACAACGTGCTTAGGACAAGATCAATCGAGAAGCTGGCCTTTTGGCACATTAGCTAACAGAACACTGTGATACCTTCAGCTAACAGATTGGATTGCCTTTTGACTATAAACAGTTGTTTTTGAGCAGGGGGGCACTTTTTGTTCTAGCTATTTCTTGGGTATTGTACAGTCTTATTTAAAAACTACTGAATGTGTTTATAAGGTGGGTCTGGGACTGAGAGGGTGAGGGATCTTTGAGAGGCAAACAACGGGAGCAGATGCTGAAGTGCTCTGTTTTCTATATGGCAAGCCCTAGAGACTCAGGCTTACTCTGCAAATAGGTTTTTAGCAATCGAGTTTTAATATCAAATTAAATATTCATTTAAAAAAAGCTACCACAGAAACAGCTTCACACCTGAACGTATTTTAAAATACCATTCTACTTGACAGGATAAAAAAGGTGAGGCTTTTTTCACCCTCTTTAGTTTCGGTCAAAAACTTGATGGCCTTTTCCAGGTAAAAGAGCTTCTAGATGGTGTAAGAATTTTGCACATACAAAGACAGAGTAGGAACCTCAGCATTTGCCAGTGGAGCAGGAACAGCCACCCCGAGAGACAGGGGAGAGCAAAGGGGAAGAGCAAAGAGCAAAAACAACCGCTTAGTTTTATGTACTTTTCTACTTGCATCTTTTCTGTCCATAGTGCAGACTCCATGTCATACCCTCCTATTACATGTAAAAATGAAATGATGTACATAATAAATAAAAGTATTTATTTTATGTGTATTTTTAGCTTAACTGTAAACTGAAAAAAAAAAGCATTTACTTTTTTTTCCCAAAAATATAAGCCTATTGAAATTCAAGGTGTTTCTACCTTTTCAGATGTAACATTTCCAGCTGCCTATTGATAATAAACATTTATTAACAGCAAAAGGTCTGACATTTTAATAGGTTTTTTAAAGTCAAATTTAGCAGAGACTTCAAGGGCTGTCAGTGGTCAGACGAGCACCTGAGGCCTCCAATTCTATAGAGACTTAAATTGGTATTTACATTAAAAAAGACATGGCACAGTCCTGCTTACCTGCAATGAAGTTGGCCACCCCGATATGAGCAAATGTTCATGGGCAAGAGCTGAACCCCTGGCTGTGAAAAAATACCAACCCAAAACCATCACATTCTGTCTAAAGCACAAAACACAAAACCACTGGAAGTGTTGGTAAATAAAATGTGACACACAAATGCAATTACTCCTGTACAAAGAAGTTTAAGCGTAACTCCATTTTAATTTGCTCCCCAAAGATATCCTTCAACTAGCACAACTACATCAGCCACATTGGAATATACAGCAATATGGCTAATAGTATAAAAGAGTCATTAATCAACAACATACAACTGTACTAACGTAACTTGCTCATGTAAAGCCATCCTCCAAACAAATCTCAGTAAATACTGGAGGCACGCAGATAGATTTAAAGAGGTTTCCATTAACTACCACAGGTTCTTAGTCAAACGTCCAGTAAAAGAAGTTTCCAGAAGGTAAACAACAGCAATATCCCTTTCTTTGAAACACAGAAGATTCCTGCACAAGGGAGAAAACATGGATGCACATAGAAATAAACACAGTCCCTGCCAAAAGCTGTGGCAAAACCCAGAACCAGTTTCACAGCTACAGAATTTTAAATGCCCACATAAAGACAGAAGGCTACCCTCTTCCTCCTTTTTTAATAGAAAAGGACATTTCAGAGGTAGATGTGCACATTCCCACTCACATCAGAAAGCCTACAAGTTCCATTTAAGGCACCCGGAATCCACAGCTGTGCTTCTTATTCCAGAAATGGGAACTGAACTGCACCCGAAAATGACAGATGTGCATAAAATACCAGATGTGACCATGGAGGGAGGTGGGAGGTGTGGGGAAGAAGTTTTGCAGTGTATCTTATATCCTCGTACTTGCACTTCCCGAAAAGTAATACAAATCACACATTCACACAGTCACCACAAACGTTAAACCAAACATGATTTGCTTTCAACTATGACAATATTCAAAAAGCGCACTGGTTTAAAAAGAGTCAGAAACCACAGTTTTAGATTTGACTGGAAAATGCAAATAGGCAGGGAAGGGAACAGGTAAAATATATGAAGAAGAGTACAGAGGGAGTTAGATGGTCTGTTAATTTCACCATTAGAGGATATTTCAGTTTCTCTAAAAAGACCCTTTTCTCTAACACAACTAAGTCAAGCAGTCATCCCAGCTATGTAAACAGAATGACACTTATCTTGGGGTAAACCCCAGCACCCCAAAGCTAGTGGCAAAATGTTCACCTGCTCCAGGGAAGGGAAGATTTAGCATCTGGAATAAAAGTATTGCCATAGGCTGAGCCTAACATGTAAACGCACCCTGACAGGAGGGGGGCACACGTTCCTGCAGATCACCACGCTTGTAGAGGTGACTAAGTTGCAGTAACCGGCTGTGTACGCGCTCCAAGCTTGTGGCTCATACTAGCTGAACTATTTCATACTTGCTGCAACTCAGCTGATGGAAATCTGGTAAGAAGCAGGGACTTGATGATGTGTAGGAGTTTCTAGATACTGGCCTGCCCTGCAAAATCTAATCCATGATCTTATTTCAGAGCTATAAACTCCTGGTTCAAGGGTTTTATCTTCCTACCTTATGAGAAAAGCAGTTACTGGGCCTGGATTTGTATGTTGAATATCTTCCATATATAATACAGTCTTTGGTGTAATTTTATAAAAGAGAAAGGTATCCAGCAGCACGCAGAGAGAACTGGAAGCTAAGAGTAAAACAAAACAGCTGAGCTAGGAAAATAACTTGCTGTAGGAATTGATTTGGTGTTCTGATGTGACCAAGGGGAAAGCAGAGCACAGGAGCGATAGCAGGCAATAGCCCAGCAGGTAATGCTGCTGGCAGGCAGAGCCAGTGTGGCTTTTCTCTAGAGTATTTATAATAATTACCTTCAATTACAGATGGATTTTACAATTCAAAAATACTTCAGGAATAGGCTCGTGCCTCTGTAGAACAGCAGTAACACAATGGATGTTAACACAGGCTGAATCAGAAGAGACTGACATACTTAAAAACACAAGAATCACACCCCAAAGAACAAGAACTACAGGCGATCACCGCTTCTTCCATCCCGCAGTTTCGGAAGAGAGGGGGCCTGGCTCTGAGGCTGTGCATCAGGGCCACAAAATCAGCACGGTGCTTGCATCTAAAGAGAGCATTCCGCAGCGCTGCCAGCTCACGGATCCGTCCTGCACAGCCTCCAGGTGTTCGTGTGAGCCTCAGCCTATCATATATAAAAGCATGGTGTGGAAAAGGAGGTGGCAAGCACAACCAGCACAGACTTGGCTGCACAACTCTGCTGTTCTGTTCTCCCTTTTAATGGCTGAAAACTCAGGCACAAAAATAAAGAAAAATTAAAAGAGATTTTAGGAGCAAGTTCTTGCTTTAAAAAAAAAAAATCATTATTATGCTACATACTTCACAAGAAGCCAAATAAAGAAACAAACAAACAAATCAATCATTTGAAGAAAAATAACTGTTCCCAATAGAAATCAATACTCATGGATTTTTCTGTGCTCCTATTTAATTAAAAAACATGGTTGCAAACTATATCCTGCTGCCTCCATTCACACCAGTTCTGCTGGGCACGAGAAACCCAGAACAAGGGTCTGGTACCAAATTGTAACAGAGCAATAGTCAAATATGCCAGAGCAAACATGTCTGGATGATCACCAGGCTGACACTGGGTTTCCCCACAAAAAAAGACACTGAGTCCATATCTTGGCACCTGCAGACCACACATATACTCCCCAACAAAAAAACTCCTCTCACACAAACCCCCAGAAGTCTGTGTCTTTATAGCGTATGACCAGGCAACTGGCCGTAGCAATTAGCCACTGGAACACTGAACCAGGAATCCGAGTAGCAGCAGGATCCTGCAGCCAGACCTGGTCATCTCTAGATGAGGAAACTGCTCAGTATGAAGCAGGTTAGTGGTGGTTTACGAAGAGCTGTGGCTTTTTTGACGGCTCTTTTAGTAAGTGGTATAGAGCTACTGTAGCGCAACACAGCTCTGGAAAGCAGAACTGAAATAAAGAGTCCAGCATTCACTTAAATTCATGCACTATCGTAAGCTCTTTTGTTGTTAATAAGGTGGCAGCATTTCCTGACCTACGGAGAGCATGTATCAAGTCACAGACATACCTCTGTATATCAAATCCATTTAAAAAGTTAACTGGCCACATGTTAAATATATTATTGCATCAATTAATGTAATTTTCTGGTATATCAAAGTGACCAACATGGCCACAATGGCCATGGCTACTACTAAATAACCCATCTACTTGTAGTGTAAGCAAAAACATGCAAAACCAACTTGACTCCAAACCAGAATTATCAGTCAGTGTTTCTAATGGGGAGGAGGAAGAAAAAAAAGTTAACTTCAGGAGACAAACTAATACCAGAAGATAAACCACCAACACTTTGCTATGAAAAAAGCAAGGCTGTCTCAGTGACAGCAGAAGAAAGGAGGCATTATTCACAGCTAAAGCCTGAAAGTGGAAGATATTCACTTCGGTGCTTGACAGCAACTGTTTAGGATATGACAGATGGCACTCGTGACTGAGGTGGAAACACACTTGATGACTCCATCATGGAGACTGTACTTAAGTCTGTTCCATTTTCAAGTTCATGAAATAAGTCACATGCTTTACCGGTTCCTTTAGGAAGTCAGTCTAGTGAATGCTTCTGCAGAGGAAAGAGGAAAATATCCTGTGGTTTCTTCTCCCTTTTCCAATAAATGTCTCTGGAAGTCCAGTGCTCCTCCAGAGGCAGCAATAAAAGACCAAGGTCCTAAATGCCACAAGGAAGGTGTAAAATCAAAAAAACAACCAAATAAACAAAGGCACAACAGCTCATAATCAAATTAGCTATTCAGGGGTCATCTTCATCATGCTTTTTTTACCTGGCTCTTTCATCTTGAAAAGCCATTATTAAACTGCCAAGTTAAATGTACAGTAATTAGAGATGTGAGGAGACAAAACAAAAGCCAAACTTGCAACCTTCCCAACAGAGCTGCCAGGGAAGGGACAGAGAAAAAGGGAACACTGAGAAAACCGAGGCTACCAGCAGCTTCTACAAGACCTAGCCTAATTTATCTAGATTCATTTCAGCCTTCCCCTCCCAAGAACACATTCACTGACGAAGCTTAGTCCAAGAAAAAATTAAGGAAAAGATAAAGTGCTGAGGTATGTTTAGGTAAAGAAGCGCTGCACATTTGCACAGCTTCCCTCTCCACCCTCCTCTTCGGAGCATTTAACATACCCCTTGTTCATAACTCACTGGTAAAGGAGGAAACGCAGCATCACCCTCTCCTTCAACTTCATAGAAAGTTATTGTTTCTTCTGGTCCTTGCGGCTCCTCTCCAGGCCCTGCTACAAACCCATACTGACATTCCTTGTTCACGCCCTGCATCTGGTGGCGGCTGCGGCTGTAGGAGCTTCAAAAACAAGAAAGGAGGTTAAGAATCACCACTGCCTGCACTTTCACCTTGGTTTCCTTACTCACTTGCAACTCTTCTCCCATTTGGACAGGCACAAGAAACCCATTTTTTGTGCCATTAACAGCCAACTCAACCCTCCACGTACCACCATTCTCCCCACCTCTTTGAGAGCAACTTCCAGAAAGAGGTTTATAGTCACTTACCAGGGCCTGCAGGAGAAATTGTCATAGCTCTGATAGCATCTCTTTCCTGGACTGGGGCACAATGCTATTTGAGGACCAACCATATTGTGCCTTTTTATAAATCAGGCAAATCCCCTAAGATTAAAGGGGGAAAGGTGCAATTACCAGGAAGTGTCTCTGAGATGGAACTCACTTGTAGTTTTACCTGTTCAACAGCACAAACTCTCTCCTAACTAGTCTGCAGCAAGGATGAACAGAAAACAAGTAGTGACCTCAGATTTTCAAGGCTTCATACCTTGGCACCCCAAATCCACAGTTGTGGCTCTGAGGAGGATTCTGAGGATGATAGTGTTCGTAAGGTGCCATGTTTCCACCACCCTGGGAGCAGTGAACTGGTGTAGGGTGCTCCTCATTACTGCCAAAAATAACTTCCCCCCATACTCCCTGCCACAAGGGTAGAAGTAGCTGTAGCTGCTGTACATGATCCAGTGGCAACGCAAGTCAAACAACTCATTCCCAGAATATTTCTGCTCCAGTCTGAGCACTACACATGAGGACAAGCACATGGAATAACCAAATTTTCTTTTACATCCCTAATCAGTATCTCAACTCAGGAGGGAAACTAACTGTAGGAAATAAGGGGAGAAGGGACCTGCCATGACTTTCTGCCTTCTGAAAAGAAATTTCTAGCAGAACACTTGGCATTGATGGCTAAAGGTGGTGAGGGGGGAACCCAAAGCAGAGACCTCCAACTCCCATGCAAATTCAAATTCAGGGACAACTGTCCCTCTTCTAAACATGAAAGCAAGAAAGCAGCAGTGAAGTTATAACTACTATTAAGTCACTTTAAGCCACAGCAAATGATGGCTTTTTTTATTAAGCTTTTTAACATCTGTCTTAGGTAGGTTAGAAAAAAAAAATAATGGGAAGGGAAGATGCAAGTGGAAATTTAAGACACCCAAAGTGCACAGCCGTAGTATGTGCACTCTACCTGGCCTCCCTATAGAAAGGGGAGATACTACAACTGGCTGAACTGCTGTTTGTGGGGGAACTGCTGTTGTGACACTGGCTGGAGCGGAGGCAGCAGAATTTGAGGAGAAGCCTGTAGCTGGAGCAGCATAAACACCTGTGGAGGTTGAGACTGCTGCAGAGTTCACCATCACCTGGAAAAGTCAGAGCATTCAGTACACTGCCTCTATAAAGAAGCAAAAGATTTGCTGAATAAGTGTCACTGCTGGTTTTCAGCGCCGCTGGAACTGAGATGGCACAAGCTGCACTTGTCCCCTTGTTTGTTATGCCAGGACAGGGTTCTGCCACCTTGACACCCCAGGGCTGTGGGCAGGACCCACCTCACACCCACTTCTTTTTGGATTTTGCATGTACAGTACAAGTTTCTATCAAGGACAGCGCCATCTGAAAGAATTGCCGTTTACGTGCATGGACTATGGAATGTTTCCTTCCTAAAAAGTTACCAAAAACACAGCTAAAGCTTCCCACTGCACTCCATTCTCATGCTGAAAGCTTTTGCTATAATGCTTTCTCACAGAAGGCTGGAGCAGCCTTCTCCCTCACAGGAAAACTACAGTTCTTTGGTCCAGGCTGTGGGATGACTAATTGCCAGGAACATAACCTGCCAGTGACAAATGACCACTCATTTTCATGTGTTCAATGCTTTTATTTTGTGCTGTCAGTGCAAATTAAACACCAAGACTACCACCATTTTTGCAACAGCTTTCACAAAACAAATCTTACAAACATACAGCAATATACAACAGATCGAAACAGTATTCTTATGCTTTCAAGAGTCATGAAGCCTATGCAGAATGAAATGAGAAGAAATACAGCTATTATACATGTGACCAGTAGTGGTGAAGAAGTTTTGTTTTGCGAAATCTGAGAAAGCCAACCTATTTCACATATTTTCATCCTCTAATGACCCTGTGCCCAATTTTTACCCATAGTTGTAATGGCAGCCTATTTCAGTGCTTAAACATGAACCACATGTCTAAGCGTTCCAGTGCAACCCCTTAGAGGTACATGATGCAACATTCCTTTAGCAATAGTATGTTTTTACACACACTTTATGTAGTCAAATTCAAGTTTTGTGTTCCCTGCACTATAGTTTGTGTATACTCTTTTCCTAATTGACCAAAACATCATCATGTCAACTATCACTAACATAACCTAAAGATAAACACGACATTTGAAAGCAGTTTAATCAACTGACCCAGCCCACTAAGTGCAACAATTTACTAAACAATATTAACGTATAGTTAACAAATAAGAAACAAGAGAAAGCAAAGGTAAGAAGTGAGCTCACAGCTCCCAGATTTACATTCCTTGAGGCACATCATGAGGTGCAGGGTTAGGTGAGGCAATATAGCTGACCTGGTGCAGTGGCCCAGAACTTACAGCATTAGCAATTTGTGAAGAATTTCCATACGGTGGATTTACTGGATGCCAGGTACTAACATAGCGATAGGCAGGTACTAAAGAATCAAACCCAGGAAGAGATTGCTGGCTGAAGGGGTCTGACATGACTGGGTAATACACTGGCCCGTAGGACAGGGGTGGAGGCTCTGCATTTTGGAAGTTACCTTAAAAAACAGAATACACACACTTACCATATTTTACCATACCTATGGGCTTTTTATACAGACTTTCATCACCATGAACACAGCATTGTTTTGGTGACCAAAATGGAAAAATCCATTTACATGACAGTTTTATGCCCACATACGTCCCTCCTAACAGGACCCAAAATTATTTTGACCCCTCTAAGTTAGACTAGAGGGGAACTTTCCCATCTTCTCACTAAACTCTGTCTAAGAACTGCTTAGCAGCAATCTCCATTGGAGTGGCAGCTTCTTCAAGAGGGACTCAGGTAGAGAGCTAATATGCTCTTCCCTTATTTGATCACTGATTGTATGACATTAATCTATGCAAAAGAACCACCCTAGCTGAACAGGCTAAAGCATTATCAGAGCAATAAGCCTGTTTGCCCCTGAGCAAATTTTGTTACGATGCACTCCTTTCCAACACTGACCGTTTGCCCTGTTCTATAGATTTTAATGAGCTATGTATCTGACCTTTTGGACATCTTTTTTCTCATTTAATACAGTTCTCCTACTTAACACCAAGAGTATCTACAAGCTTGTTACAAAGCTGCTAGGTAATGCTAAGTTTTGCTGTAAATTTTACACACAGTAGGACACAGCTACCAATAAGAGCTACTTGGGAGATAAGAACTCAGCATGTTGAGCCTAATGCCAAGGTCTGCAGCATCTCCCTTTTAAAAATTCTTACGGAACAGAAGCACCAATGCCCAGTGCTTGCCAAACTCGACTATCTCCTTTACTTTAAATACAAGCATTCTGTTTTGATACAACTATTTGTTATCAGTGAGCAAAGATGTTCCTTCACAGTTTTAGAAAAAAGTTATCCCAAGGTAAAGGTAGTATACCTAATATGGGCCTGGAAAGGATTACTACTTCCTTTTTATGGCTTTAGAAAGCCCTTGACACATTGGTGGCTGAAACAGTGGCTCTGACATACTTTAAGTAGTATCGCAGATAGCAGAGGAATTTGGGATAACCCCTTCCAAAGCTTTATCCCCTCCCAGCCTCAGGCTTCCTACAAGACCGCAAAGCCACAGGCAAGAGCAGTCATGCTCTGAAAACCTATTCCCTCACTTCTCATTAGTTGGTTCCAGGTTCCTATACTCAGACACTCACCATTTGCAGGTGTTTCCAAGGGAACCTGGTGGACTTCCATTCGCCCAGCATCAGTGTAGAGCTGAGGTGCTGCCTGATCTAGGACAGGGGCTGGCTCAGCATATGATGGATAAGCTTCCACAGGTGAGGGTGGCAGCACTGGCTGTACATACATCATGGTAGGCCAACAGCTCTGATGATAATACTTTGAGAAAAGAAAAATACAAGGTCACACATCCAGCCACATACTCTTCATCCCTTCTCCAAACCACTAGTAGTTTCAGATCTACCATTTGGAAGAATTGCACTTTTTCCTTCCCAACCCCTTAAAATACTCCACACACTAGAAAAACCCAATACAGCCTACCAGAAAAGATATGGCAATCCCCGCAGCAATAGCCATCTCAGTTTCATATCACTGTCATGTCAGAAATCTTTACAGAGAAAGAAGATTCCCACTTATGGACTCTTGTATTCAAAAAGATTTTTCCTGTTTCTTCCAATGAATAAGGTGACATGACTACTTTTAATTCCCTGAGCAGCAGTGCTGCCCTGCCCATGACTGCTGGCTCAGAGACAGACAACTCTTCAGCAGAGCAAGAGTTCCCAGAACACAGAGAAATGGTGCTGACCAGTCGGAACACAGCTAACAAGTCCTACAAGACTCAAACCCCTCAAAACTCTATCAGTGGTCTTTGACATCTTGTCCGAGTCCATACATTTTCTTAATAATAGCTTAGGTTCCTCTCCTTATATTCAGAGAAAGAACAGTATTTATCCACCATCCTTCACAAAAACAAACAAAAACCTAACAACAACAAAAACAACCACACACCACAAACTACCACCACAACCCAAAGTAAATCAACCAACCATACATACTAGTGTGCTTCACATCTTGAGTTAGAACTTCACTTCCTGAGCTCTACTTTAATCTCCACCAAGCAAGCCTATACATATTAATAGTCAAGTGCACAGGATGTGCATTTAGCACACTTGGAAGTCTTAAATACATCAGTACATTTGTCAAGAAAAACAGCACCTTTTAAAATTAGTATAGTAACTTGCCTGTACAAGCACTTACTTGCAATCCCAGATTAAAATAATACCACAAGACTTTTGTATCTGAAATTAAAGGACATGACATTAAAGAGCAGAAAAATATAAACCAAGAAGCAAAAGAATCTTATATATATTAGGAGCATTTTAAGTTGCTCTTACTCAATGAATAAAAGTATTTTAGTGCTACTTTTTTTTAAAAGTTTTGAGAGTAAAGAATACATCATGAATATAAATAGTTGTTAAAACTAGTTTATCTTTTTAAGGTAATCCAGTTAATATATTTGTACAATAGTAAAGCATTTGTCTGACCAATATATTATCTGACTTCAATTATTACATTAGCTTTAATTTTGGTTTATCCATCTTGATTATTCAAGTGACAACTGTCAGCATTGTTACAAATCTCCACTGCCTAAACAACTACGACTTAAGCAATTCTGGCTTCCTATTAAGGCAGGGATTTTAGAGGAAAAAGTATTTTATCAAATAAGAAATTGCCTAAGAGCCCCTAAATTGACCACTAAAAGCACTCCCTCCCTTCCTGACTACAGAAAAGAGAAATGGTTTGGAAGCAGGCAGACAGCAGGAGCAGCCTTCTCAGACATCAGTGACAATTCATCCCCAACGTACACACATCACATAGACAGTATGTACGTACTCTGCAAATACCTGCACTGGGCTGGCATGAGAAACAACAGGTCAACCCCAGGGAGACTCCACATGCCTTCTGGCCAGGGTTAAGTCTGCCTCTGCCATCATCTCCATCTTCAGAGCTTTGCTGAGCAATGACCACAGATACACACCAACGGGGACAACACATGCAGCAATCCTAAGACCTTCTGACCTCGTTTTGGGAGTCCCCCCTAGTTGTTATATCAAGTCAGAAATTGGAGGGAGGGGGAAGGAATAGGAATGTTTCCTTCCTTGCCCCTCCTCACAAGGGTACTCAGTTTCCTGCTTTCTTGCAAGTAGCCTGTTACTTTTCTTGCAAGTAGTCTTCTACTTCTGTCTTCCATGTGTCGAATAATTTGCTTCAAAGCAAATACATGATACGCTGAGAAGCAATCCCAGATGTGTGGAGGAACTTTGAAACCACTCTTAAAGAACAACAGGGTTTTGAACTTGGAAACACATTTCAAACTGACCAAAACCAGTGAAGCAGTTTTCAACCTTTGAGACTGGCCATTGAAAGCAAAAAAGCACATGTTTTAATCCTATGATGCAGTTCTGGAACTGTGCATGAGAAAAATTGTTGATTTATCAAATACAGATTTGTTTTAAAGACTCAGGAAGATCAAGTTACCTATTCCACAGCAGTAGGATTGTATGTGCATGCACGCACACACAGACCTTGCTTTAGAACTGTTGGGAGCTGAAAAGGAAAGCAGGGAGACAACTGAAAAGGAGCAAGCCACTAAGGGCTTTAACTGAGCAGCAACTCCAGAGTTACCACATACATCATCTTCCTACCACCACTGCTTCCCCCAGACGAGGGTCTTGGCTCTGCATTGCTCCCCTGTCCAGCCACCCACCACACACACCTTCCCAGTCCCATGTTGTCTTTTGCTGCAGGTAGGCACAGCATCAGAAACACAAACCTCAGTATTGAAATACACAAGGGTTTGTTCCCCTGTTGCTGTTGCCAATTCTCAACTCTTTCACTGTTCAACATATTTGATCAGTGCAACAATCCACACAGCTATTTTAGGAAGTGCACGTGGATCCTTCCTCACATCTAACAGCTGTAAGCTTCCTCCTGAAAAGGCTGGTGATATGGCTGTGACACTGACCATAGCCAGTAAAACATCACAAATAACACCAAGGCCCACATAAGTGCCAATTTCTTAGTATCTAGCTGAAACTACATCTACTTTTGGAACTTTTTTTTTTTTTAAAAAAAAAAAAAACAAAACAGAAAACCTTACTTTGTTCTTCAATTGTTTATGCAAATCTATGCAAAACAAGCATAAGAACTGAATGAAACACCTGCTTCATAAGCAGTCATAAAAGCACAAAGGAAGAGCTGGGAGACTGAAGTGACAAACTGATACTGGAAATCCTGACATCTGTGGAATGCTGGAACAGAAGTCAGTACAGTAGGAGACCAGTTTTGATTCCTCTTTTAGATATCTGGAAGTCAAATCTTCAACAAACATTACTACCTTATGAAGCAAAAGCTAAGCCAAAAAGAGGTAACTACTCTGACATGAAAATATAAAGACCACGTTGACTATTGATAAAAAAAATCTCACGTTAAAATGTATTACGACAAAAGCTATGATAAAATTTTTATTGTGCTGGCTGGCTGCTCTGGTCAATCCTGAGCACTACTGCAGTCTCCGCAACACAGTAATATTGAGCAGTCTTTCATCAACAGCTTGTTCAATTATAAGGGAGCAAGCATGGGCAGGACACCTAAGGTCACCATGTTAATAAACGTGTTTCACAAGCCCTAAACTCCATTAAAAAGAAGATCCAAGAGATATTGAAAAGGGGAACAGAGTGCAGATGTACCAACAAAGAGAGGCACACGGCAGGTCTTCCTCCCAAGTCCAGGACTTCAGTCTGTTGACAAGTCACCCTCCCAATCTATACTGCAAGTGTCTTTAGCAAACTGCACAGAACTCTAGGTCAAGTGTACCCACATACATCACACTGCACTACTCCAAAGCTTCTGGATTTCTTACTTAAAGGTCACATAGGTCACACTACAGCAGGATGCAATGCCTTATTGACTACCAATCTTAAAATCCTTAAAGAAAATTTCTAGTCTATACCAAGAAGTACATGGCCAGTATGATGTGGAGTGACTCAGCTGAAGAACTACAGGCAGATCCAAAGAGGCTGTTAATCCACATCCACTCCAGATTCTTGTCAGCACACTTAACATCCGATTCTCCCAAGTGCTGAAAGCCTCAGTTAAGAGCATTCAGCTGAAGCTGAAAACCATTAACTGTGATGTCTGCATAGTATCATCTAGAGTGACACCAGTGTAGCAGGGAAGTGGGAAACAGAGTATTCAAGATTAACACAACCAAGAACTGACAGCACCTGCAAGAGAGCTGACCTACCGCAGAACACATTAGCAGTACCTGTGAAAGCAGCAGCCCTTTGAGCCCTGCCACGGTGGTTTGGAACAGGCCTTTTTCCAGAGCAACTTCTGACAAGACAAGCATGTTACATGCTAAATGCAACTGAGCATTTCAGCCCAACATTGTTCTGCAACCTACCAGATGTAGCTACCTGAACTGCAGACACCAAGAGTATCTCTATCTTATCTGAAATTAGCCCTCTAGAATTAGCACATTGAAGAAAGTCCCACACAGGGACAACAGAGCTACTTTAGATAGCAACACATTGAATCAAGAATGGAAACAATTTGCCTTACCAAAATATTTTATGTTCCATCTTGAAGTAATAGATTTTGCCATATAACCCAAAAGTTTTACATTCTGATGCAATAAAAGCTACAACTGCCATATACCTGTAATAGAGATAGTCACAAAAAGGAAGAAATCAAATCAGACAGTTATAGAGAAACTACGCTTTTCAAGACAGTGCAAAAAGGAACACTCAGATTTCACAGACCCTATATACACGCAGCCAGTTCTTTTCCTCACTCACCCCTGAACTAAATGCTCCTCTCTGCACCAACAGAGAACATGGGAGATTCAGGAATTTGAACTAAAGGTAAGAAGTCCGATAAAATCACGTCACCTGCCGTTATCCATAGACTGCTATTACAACAAGCCAGCTACAATACAGACTTTCAACATAACCAGTGTACAGGGTCATATTTTAAAAGTCAATGCACTCCAGTGTGCAGAGATATATCCACTACTTGAACAAGAAAAACCATAAAGCGCCAGCCAGTTCTGCACTGCTGCTCTTCAGAGCAGGCTATGGCTTCCCTCTAGCTTGGCCTCACTGCTGCAAACCCAGCTCCCCCCACGCTCCCTGCCAGCAAGGGCAGAAATAGCTGAAGCTGTGACAACACAGGGAACCGTAACTGAACTCCAGCCTATATCCAGAACATTTCTGCTCCAGTCTGAGCACTACACATTAGGACAAGCTCCATCTTGCTATCAAGAGCACAAGAACACTGAATAACCAAGCTTTCTTTCACAGCCCTTCTAAATTTTTAACCCTTAGTGCAGTTTGAGCCAGTGCACTGTCAAAAGACTGAGCAAAGGGACACACAGGATAGAGCATTTTCCTATAGCTGTCCAAAACTGCATCACAACTAACAATTCTTATCAACTAAGACAAGACATGGCATCACAGAATAGTTTTGTCCGCCTCTTGAAATGCGTGCAGTGATGCAACAGTGGCATGCTTGGGCCTCACAGCATTGCCCAACTAGAGAAAAAGAAGTTACATAGCACAACAAACAGCAAGCAGTACTGCTATTCCTGTAGCTGAGAGGCACTTGGCTTGCAGTAAGGACACCGGACAGCTTGATCTTTGGGTTATCAAACAAAGCTCTCTAAATTACAGACTCTATTCATGCCTTGTGTGCCATAAACATGACAGATGGAGAGGATAAATTAATAACAACAAAAAAATCATATGTACATGACTGTTGCACTGCTTACCAAGCATGGCTGTCTGACACAACCTCGCATGGCATGCTGATACTCTTACATTCTAAGAGCAAGTTGACTAAAGATTATGATTTCCAAAATGAAGCCCAAATTCAGCTGATAAAGCTGAAAGCTGTTTCTGAGCTGCTCTGCTGGTAGGTACTACATTGGTCTTTGCACTCTTGTCACTCAATAGCTAAAAAGTACCTTAAACACTGTCATAATTGATGACAGTATATGAAAAGGTTAAGTGCCCAAGAAAGATGACCTTACACTTTATCCCTGCTTTATGATACTACAGACTGACATCCTGGAGCCTTGCAGAAAAACAGCACAATATCCCACTGAACTGTGCAACAGCAGGGCTTCATAAAAAAACAAAACAAAACCAACTGTATTTAAATCAGTTATCAGAAAAATGATTGCTCCACCAAGAACCAGTATAGAGGCCACGTACTCCCCCTCCTTGGTATTAATTTCTTTAGGATGCTGTCTAAAGCTGCAGTAATCACCTATTTCAGTCAGATATGAACTTGCTATTCAGAACCAGATATTAAAACATTTTTAGCATAAGTATTTGTAATATTCTTCCTCACTCCCTGCGAGCTGCAAAGAGCCATTTTTCTCACTACAGGTATTAAGTTTCCATGGAGAAGATAAGTCAGAAGTGTGCTGAAGAGCAGCAGCAGTAAAAGCACAAAATAGCATCTTTACCTCGAGGCAGATCACTGCCACTGGGATCACAAGAGTAAGGTGGAAGAATGGCACCAGCTTCTCCCACCTCGCTGACTGGAGGAAGAGGAGCTGAGTAAACTGGGAATGGCACTGAAGAAACTACTACAATTAAGAAAGAAACAAAAGTCAAATTGGCAATGGCAGGTCAAATGAACAAGATGCTAAGTTATTCAATTAAGTACTCATCACTTGGTCATCTCAGTGCCCCTCAATACAAGATTCAAAGTACTCTTTAATAATCACTTTAAAGGAAGCCCAGAAGAAATTTTAAAACCAGATGACAAGGTTCCAGTCTCACAAGTCTTAGCTATATTGTCTCTCTGCAAGCTTCATATTCCATTTGTAGACAGCTCAGAGAACTGTGCTGACAAAACTTCCATGCAGAACAGCAAAAAAACCAGACCAAGGAGAAAAAAGGAGAAGGGAGACAGAACTGAGCAGAATTGAAGGTGGAGGTTTTTTTGGATGCCAAATGAAGAGTTACAGAAGACTTGAAAAGTCCTCTTTATCAGAAGGGAAAAATATGTTTTTCTTAACAGACTCTTCCCAAGAACAAGGTAAACACAGCATTTCAGGTGGTGAGTGCACCACGTGACAAACCACGAATTTGATCTCCTTGCGCAGGAGCCAGTTAAACACAAAACAAATTGGACATTTATGTGGATCATGAACCATCACAGCCAGAGTCTCTGTTGAAATGGATAGTAAAGTCCCAGCACAAATATCTCGAGGAAAATTAATGGTATGAAATGGGGAGAAGGGACCTGCCATGACTTTCCGCCTTCTGAAAAGAAATTTCCAGCAGAACACTTGGCATTGATGGCTAAAGGTGGTGAGGGGGAAACCCAAAGCAGAGACCTCCAACTTCCATGCAAATTCAAATTCAGGGACAACTGTCCCTCTTCTAAACATGAAAGCAAGAAAGCAGCAGTGAAGTTATAACTACTATTAAGTCACTTTAAGCCACAGCAAATGATGGCTTTTTTTATTAAGCTTTTTAACATCTGTCTTAGGTAGGTTAGAAAAAAAAAATAATGGGAAGGGAAGATGCAAGTGGAAATTTAAGACACCCAAAGTGCACAGCCGTAGTATGTGCACTCTACCTGGCCTCCCTATAGAAAGGGGAGATACTACAACTGGCTGAACTGCTGTTTGTGGGGGAACTGCTGTTGCGACACTGGCTGGAGTGGAGGCAGCAGAACTTGAAGAGAAGCCTGTAGCTGGAGCAGCATAAACACCTGTGGAGGCTGAGATTGCTGCAGAGTTCACCATCACCTGGAAAAGAGTCAGAGCATTCAGCACACTGCCTCTACAGCTGGCTTTGACAAAGGCTACAAAAATATCACTTAGTTCAAAAATTCTCACTTCACAAAATGCATTTTGGAAGTCCTAGCTGTAAAGGCTTGAAAATACCAGTTTAGAGTTGCAGACACCTGCAAGGCATCTTCTCACCCTTCTGGTTTGCTTGTATTTATAGGGAATTGTATTAAATGCTACAAGATGCTGTAAGGGGTAGGTACAGGGACCCCATAAACTGACCCATACCAAACATAGTGGTCGCCTCTTCAGAGGCCTGCTGCTATAAAGTACTAGATACTACCTTCTGGGGATAGCTGAAGGAAGCCACTCCATCTTGAGGTGACACAGAGACCGGCCCTTCTTCCTGAAGGGATTCCAAAGCAGAGTGTGGTCCATTTAAGAGGCAAAAAAGTCACAAGGCACACACACAACATCCCTTAATAAAAAATATTTATGGACTATGCACACACATAGAGGATCTTTTGTAACTTGAGCAAAAGCAGTTTTATTCTGACACGCACAGGACTGACTTTCACACCCACTGTGGACCAGAAAGTGACTAAAGATTCAGTTTCAGGTGAAAAAGAAAATATTCCAAAGTCAGTTCTATCAGAGGTGAGATCTCTCCAGTCCCCCAACAGAGGAATACTACTAACTGGAATAGGACTTGAAGTACTGTCTGGAGCAGAAAAAGAAGAAAAGAACACTCAAATACAAATTCTGTCTTTGCAAAGGGGAAGGTGAAAAATCATTAACATATCTAGTACAATCCAGACTGTACCTGCAGACTCAGATAAAAACCTCACCATTTAGGGAGGAAAAGGGGGGTGAACATATAAATGAACCCATAATTCTGTGCTTCCAATATAAGTCTCTGACTTACTACATTAAGCCTGCATCCAAAGACAGTTTCTGTAAAGAACGCCAAACACTTCAAAGATTCCTACTATGAACAGACAGTGACAAAAGCTTACCAAGTTTGCTGTAGGTTCTGCTGAACTAAATACTGTTGCAGTTTCACAGTCAGGATCTGGAGGGCATCAGCAAAATAAATTGAAAAAAGTCACATTAAACCTAATCCTTCAGAAACTTATAAAAAGATCATCATGGATGCATTACATTCACCAAGTGTTCTATCAGCAGAGACTAAAGTTTTACTTACCTGGAGGTGCATAGATATATTCTTCATGGCATTTCCCTACAGGTGAGAGAATAGGAAGCTTTGATTAAAGGGAAAAAAATAAGCTTAAAGTTAACACAATTACATTTCAGTGCATCCACTAACAAGCTGCTTTCAGTATCATCTTGTTTAGAGCACGAAAGGGAGAGAAACACTCAATATCTGCTTATTGTGTTATTTCACCAAGTATCAAGGTTGCCATTATCATGCAATGTTAAGCAGCAACTTGGCTTGCTACGGACCTACACAGTCACAAGGGTGATGGCTAGCAAGCTTAAACAGAAGTGACACTTTTCTATCAGACAAGGAAGAAAAGTAAAGTGCTCACATGCCCATTCAAAGATCAAAATAAACAGGTATTTAGGAGATGTAAGAAACCTGCTTTAACAAACAAAAGCACTCTCAAGGTCTAAACCTGTTTTTTCTTTTTCACTCACTAGTCCTTTAAGAACTCACCATTTTCACTTGTTTCTTCTTCCTCTTCTGACGAATTCAGGGTTTGCTTGTTAGATGGAACAGAGTTTGGGCCTCTCCTTGCTACCCAAAATCCTGCTGGGCCATGGACAATAGGAGCAGGGCTACTCTGGCTCTAAAAAGCAAAGTCAGAAGTGTGCATTTAGAATAAGTTTAAAGATTTTCCATGTTCTACACACACACACAGTAGAAATGGGCTGGCAGACCAAACCTGCTGCAACAGCAACTAACTACAATTGCCATTTGTGTGTTCATTCCCATGCACCTTGATGGCCACAAAACAGCTGCAGACACATTTCTTTCCTTTGCCTTTTGTTCTGCCTAGCATACTTAAAGTAATCTATTTTTTAAGACCTACCACTGTCCTACGCAACAGTCAAGTTGCTCCCTCACAGAATCTACCCAGCTTCATCTCAAGCTCAAATAAAACCGAAAAGGAGGAAACAGACCCCAGAGAACAGCCAAGACTGCTACCCTCCAACATACACTCCTGCATTCCTCATCCTGGAGCACTCCCACCACACCCTCAGCACATCAGTTCATCCAAATACTCCCATTATCATGGAAAAATGTTCTCTTTAGTCACAAATAGTGAAATCCATGTGTGGCTGCTGGCATAGACACCACTGCCTGCACTAATTTGACCTATGCAGGCAAAGCCTCTTTCAGAGAGCAGCATCCCATCCAGGTTTCCCACAGGACTCCTTTAACACTTCACATGTCCTTTGTCTTTGCATTGAACTGAGTCCTTAGCTGCACTACAAATTAAAACAGAGACATTCGAGCAAAGGAAGTTGATTCACTCTTTTGTGATGGCTAAGGTGACAAAATTCTCCTCAGAAGACATGGTGACTATGAGACCGATAAAGTGCTCAGAGAGGCTTGTGAGCTTTCCCAGGTTGAAGCAGAAGTGGTAACTCAGAGGATTCTCCAACCAGGCCTCCAGTAGGATGGCAGTTTCCTGCGAGATGCATCTTTCCCCAGGAAATGTTACATTCCTTTACTAAACAAGACAAGGAAGAGACAGAAAAGGCTTTGGCATCGACAAGAACAAAGTCACTGAACAAACATGAAAAACTGTTAATTAGGAGCTGCGGGTATCTGCTCTCACAAAGGAGAGGAAAAGCTAGTAAACTGAATTGATTTCATGTCAAAAAAGGAAGTGCAGGATTATCTGTCCTTATTCCTTGACACACAAGGAGGAAAATCAAAGCAAAGATTACAGATCTAGAATATGAGGAGAAGTTAAAAACTGGCTGCTGCTGAAACAGCTCTGAGCAGGTATCCTTTCTCATTTAAACACAAGTCTAACATTTGTTAAGTTCACTTTTTGACACAGTAAAACGAAACTCAAACCTACCATGTTCTGTTGGTTTGTTTTCAAGATCTGCTTTCCTATTCAGGTACCTAAATAATCAAGTGATTTTTGTAGCATATCCAGCTTTGTACTAAGCTTAGATTAAAACAAATGATTTTCTTTTATTTGTAAAGTCTAAGAATACACTGTGCTACTTTATCTACAACCCCACAGAAAGCCTGGTTTAGGAGAAAATTCCAAAAAATTTCATTTCTGCTGCAGAAGAAACTGCTTCAGGAACAACATGTGAGCTGAAACCATCGCAACTATGAATTCACAGGAACGACCCAGACTATTGCTATACAGTTTCTGAATACAGTTACACAAACAATAAATTACAGTGTTGCAAACAAGTCAAAAGCTTCCTCTCACAATCTTTAGAGTGAGACAGACAACCACACCAGGAAGGGATTTCTGGTTTGTTTTCAAACTGCAATAGAAAGGAGAAACACGGCCCTACTTCTATGAAAATACACTAAAGAGAAAACAAGTGCTGCCAGGGAAGGGACAGAATAAAAAGGGAACACTGAGAAAACCGAGGCTACCAGCAGCTTCTACAGGATCTAGGCGAATTTATCTAGATTCATTTCAGCCTACCCCTCCCAAGAACACATTCACTGACGAAGCTTAGTCCAAGAAAAAATTAAGGAAAAGCGCTGAGGTATGTTTAGGTAAAGAAGCGCTGCACATTTCCACAGCTTCCCTCTCCGCCCTCCTCTTCAGAGCATTTAACATACCCCTTGTTCATAACTCACTGGTAAAGGAGGAAACGCAGCATCACCCTCTCCTTCAACTTCATAAAAAGTTATTGTTTCTTCTGGTCCTTGCGGCTCCTCTCCAGGCCCTGCTACAAACCCATACTGACATTCCTTGTTCACGCCCTGCATCTGGCGGCGGCTGCGGCTGTAGGAGCTTCAAAAACAAGAAAGGAGGTTAAGAATCACCACTGCCTGCACTTTCACCTTGGTTTTCCTTACTCACTTGCAACTCTTCTCCCATTTGGACAGGCACAAGAAACCCGTTGTTTGACACTGTGCCATTAACAGCCAACTCAACCCTCCACGTACCACCATTCTCCCCACCTCTTTGAGAGCAACTTCCAGAAAGAGGTTTATAGTCACTTACCAGGGCCTGCAGGAGAAATTGTCATAGCTCTGATAGCATCTCTTTCCTGGACTGGGGCACAATGCTATTTGAGGACCAACCATGTTGTGCCTGTTTATAAATCGGGCAGATCCCCTAAGTTTAAAGGGGAAAAGGTGCAATTACCAGGAAGTGTCTCCGAGATGGAACTCACTTGTAGTTTTACCTGTTCAACAGCACAAACTCTCTCCTAACTAGTCTGCAGCAAGGATGAACAGAAAACAAGTAGTGACCTCAGATTTTCAAGGCTTCATACCTTGGCACCCCAAATCCACGGTTGTGGCTCTGAGGAGGATTCTGAGGATGATAGTGTTCGTAAGGTGCCATGTTTCCACCACCCTGGGAGCAGTGAACCGGAGAGCGCCCTGAAGGAACACTGTGCTGTAGCCGGGGTGGAAGAACTGGCTGACCCCTGGTATAAGCCACAGTCATAAAGACTTCCTTTCCACGAACTTTCTTAAGCATTCTCTTCCGTGTTTTCACATCCATTTCTGCAGGTTCAGTTGAGGACAGAAAAAAGAGATATTTACACCTTAAAGAGCTCACTCCAGATCTACGTTCTCTTTATCATTTGGGAAGAGTCAGTATTCGGATAGACAGAAAAGACACAGCCAGTGGCCTATCCCAGAAAAGGTGTATTTAAACTTTTTACCCTTATTTTGAAAGCTCAAGCGGGCATTCTAAGTTACATGCAGAATACAAGCAACTCACATGTAAATAGCCTTCCAACTTCAGCTAATCAAACCACTACTCTCAGTGTTTAAAGTCTTTTTATGAAGGCTGCATTTATTTATTACCAAAAATATCCAAATCAAACAAATACGATCCGTAATTAATTGGCTGGGGAAGCCCTAATCCACCCATGCATCACAGCTAAGGCCAAATCAGATAAGCTTTTTGTTTCACAGACTTGGTTTTGATATGTGCTTCTCAAGCACCAGTTTTTTCTTGGCTAATTTTGAGCAATCCCAACTTTGCTACGTATTTTCATACCTCTGTCTGAAGCTCACTTTACATCAAACTCCTGCAACAACCACATTTTATATCGCAGGCTTAATTGAGTTACTTCCCACATCAAAAGACTGCTACTGTCAAAACTGTCCTAAGCATCTCCCCAACTCCCCCTGGGCCCCCAGGGAAGGAAGGCTTGTGGAAACCTTGTACAAACCTATTCCTGAGAAGTATCCACCTGATATTTTATGATAGGTTCCTCCTTTTCGGCTGGGAACCATATTCCAAGCAAGGACAGGTGCCACTTGTGTCACTGGTTTTAAGTTTGCCAAAGGAACTGTATGCCTACACACAGAACACTGATGTTAGCAGTGCCGCAAGGATACACTGCGCAGAACTGCACAACAACATTAAGCTGAGGCAACACTAAGAAGAAAATAGAAAAATCCACAAAGTTAAGAGCGTAGGGAGCTTGCAGAAACAACAAAAACCCAATCCGTTTCTCTGACAACAAGTACATGTTACTGATACTTGTTTAATAAAACAGGCAAGCTAGGATTTAGCCTCAACACTATTGACTGCTTAGGTCAAGTCTTCCTGCCCTGCACTTGTACACCTCCAGAGGTACACCTGAAAGTATTTGACAACACAGGATTTTTGCAATATGTCATCAAGCTGAATACTTGGTTTGGAAAAGGGTAAATGCCTTGAACAGTAAAAGTGGAAAAAGTGATTAGACTCAACAGAAGTGCCAATTATTTAATTGAGTACAACATAAAAACTCCAGAGAAACCAACGGCAGAGGGTAGTTTGCTATCCCTGAATTAAGCCCAACTGCAAAGATCAATTCCACATTCCAGAGAAGAAAGAGCAGCAAGATTCCACAGAAAGCATTACAATAATGATTTTGGTCATTAGAAACCAAAGAAAAAGAATTTCCTGCAACATTCTCTTTGAAGAATGAGAGCCAACAAGGAAGCAAAGCCTCACTTTGTTATATTTAAAAGCCTACATTGTCTCTTCAAAGTACCTTAACAATCCTACTCTAAACATCTCTGAATATATAAACTCAACCAGAAAGAGTTCAAACACAAAGTCATCACCAGACTGCTTACTTTTCTGCCAGCTCCTCAACGAATACAGTCAACGTGCTGCCATCCTGTCCGACTTCCTGGATATGAGCATTATAATACTTACCTCCAGGCTCCAGACGTACCTGCAGAGAGAACAAGAGAAGCTCTAAAAAAGCCAAACTGTATCAAGGGATTCAAAATACTGTCTACAAACCACTATCAGCAAAGGCTGCTCCCAGCTGATCCTATATTACAGAGCTGGCCCAAGAATCTCAAATACTTCTTAAAAATAGCAGGCAAAATAAAGAGCACTGTACTAACTCCACGGAGGAAGGAGGAAAAAGCAAAAAAGGCAGTCTTGTGAGTGACTGAGACATAAGAAAATACCTGCTTTCTAACTTACTTTTATACACTGTGCCAAGCAGGTAAGTTCCAAGCAAGACCACTACTTAAGAACTTCAGAAGAATATAAGATAAAATAGGAAATTGGAAAGCTCTGCTCAACTAGAAACAAGCCACTGAGCACTACCTCAGTGATTAAAAAGAGCACCCTCACTACCAACATCGGGATACAAAGAAAGCTGACCTTCCTTTCAGCATTCCCTGGCCACGTCATGCTACCGCTCCCTTTTTAGCTCTTTCCTTTCTATTTTATGGAGATATTTGCTGCCTTACTGTTGAGAAGCAGAAGGCTGTCTAGAGTTGTAGCTGACCCCGAGAGAAAATCTAATAGACAATGACCTCAAATTCACACTCTGTGCATTTTGAGGTCTCAGTCTGGAACTTCCACATTCATGGAATGTGTATCACTGGTTCGTAATCAATTTCCAAGCAGCTTTTCCTTCACACTACCCAACGTTTAAACATACATTTTTCAAAAGAAATTAAATTTAAAAGTCACATTAATAGCTACAAGGAAGAGAATGAGAAAAGCCTCAGAAAATTCTATGAAGTCACATCATTTTATGGCTTGCCATGCTCCATTTAAAGTAGTTTTAATAGTTTATCATAACTGAGTCTCCTTTGAGTACTAACCTGACACTTGTCTCCTAAATAGTACTGTCTCCCAGCAAACACCATGTAGTCACTTTTTTGAAGCTCTAAAAATAAATGAATAAACAAATAAAAAGGAAAAAGCCTTTAAACTGCTGTTCTTTCTGCATGTATCCTACAAGTACTTCATGACAACATCCAACTACAAATTATAGGCCAATGGAGTTCAATATATCCTATGCATACCTGAACACTCCCCATATTAATGGTGAAGTAACTGTAGATGTTCTTGCAATAAACCAATACCACACTAAGAGACAGGAGATCAACAATATCCAGGTAATGCAGTAAGTAGCACTACTACTTCAATACTACAATGTCTTTTGTGATGGTACCAAGTTAATCCTGAACGTAATACTAATGCTGCTATTAAGAATGTTGCATGTTATACAGGTAAAACTAACATTGTCTAAAGTCTCCTTGCTGCTAGATTTCAGTAGGTTTTTCTCCACTTTGCCTGGATTATCTGCACATCAGTACTCTACTCTGTTTCAAAAATTTTAATGACCCTCATTATTGCTTATCCAATTGTAAAATGCTGAAGTTCTCCAGCACACAAAGCACCTCAGTAAATCACTACTTCAAAACTACTTTCACAGTAACTTCTTGATTTACAGATCAGCAAGAGCATATGCCACAAAGCAGCAACCTATCCCAAGTCATGAAGACCATGAAATCTCTCCAGATTGTTAAAGCCCAGGAAAGCTGGGAAGCAAGAGAAAACTCATCTCTTCTCATCTCTCATCTCATCTGACAGATCTCAATGCTAAATTTGGGATCTTCATTACTGCACAACTCAGAAGACAAAAGCATGCTTTAAAAAAGCAGTCATCCATGCACACATGCTGCAACAAAAAACTCAAATTTGAATGATTCCCAATACAACAGAATGGTAACGCAGCATTCCAAACTCTGCTTAAGAGTCCTCATATTTCCTGTACTATAATAAATAAGTAGCAGCAGTCAGATTTTTAGCAACCTTATTGCCCTTATACAATGTCAGAAGCAGTATATTTCATACTTATTTAAATGAGGCCAAGAAACCAGCTACTAGCAAGAAGAGGTACTACAAGTATCTGCTGGGTTAACCAGTATCCTTTACATTTCAGCAGTAAAGAAACAGGTGTCATAGGCCTCAGATTCATAAATTTAAAAGTGAGTCTAGTACAGAAAGAGCTGTTTTCTCCTTTTTAAAAATACCTTTTCTGCTGTCCAGCCAAACATCAAACTCCACATTTCGATAAATTTCAGGGTCCAGTGCCTTTAGGACTTTATAAGGAACGGGCATCTTTGATGGATTTTCTGGAAGCTAAAAAGAGTTGAAATGGAGCATTAACAAGCGCATTTAACACGTTCAGCACAGTCTCTATCTGCCAGCATCTGCGGACCTTTTTAAGATGTACACGCTGTTTTCCCAAAATTTTCACTTCCACTACATTTGCCCAAAAACTAGTGCTCGTGAACATAAAAACACACTTAGGCGTTCAGAAGCTGAACAGATAGACTTCGGAAAGGTTAGAAATATGTTCAAGTGCAATATTTGGCATCTTCTTTACTCAAAAGGAGTCAAAAGAAGCTGACCAGAACAACAAAGCCATAGCTTCAAAAGTTGCTGGGAATTTCAGTTGCTGTATCTGAAAACAGGTTTCTATAGAGTTTCTAAAACAGCTCCAAAGTGATTTATACTGTGTTCAAACCAGAAGTGAACTGATTAAAATCATTTATGGGAAAAACAAGCAGCAAACTTGGAAATACTTGCTAAGCTCCATCTTCAGGTGAAAAAAAATATTAGCTAGAGAAGAACAAGCTAAACTCAGAAAGGCAAAAGCCTTATCAAATTTAATAGAAGCTCAAGGGCAAAACCAAAAGAAAAGCAGATGCAAGAAATAAGCCATCCACTTTCCAAAAAGTCATTTTTTAAAGTAAATTGAAAATAGGGTTTAGCCCTAACAAGGGTAACATCAGACAACAAAAACAACCCACCATAAGGAATTCTTCCCTAACTGACAAACCTTTTCTTCTTCAATGGCTTGTTTGAACTTATCTTCCTGTGGATTGTCAGTATCATTGCCTTCCCAGTCGTCCACTCTAAGTAATTGAAAATAAGATTACCAAAGATACCATGCACAATTTCTAGGCAGGATTAAAAACAACCAACTGTTCACACAATCTGGAAAAGCACCATGGTGCCATCAAGTGGTAGATTTCACCTTAAACACTAACCACCGTTGGGAAGCAGTACAGGACAACCCTTTTCCAAGTTTCAAGAATGTGACCTTTACTTGTTCCAACACCCACCGCTACCGAGGGCTACTGCTGGCATTAGGAAAGGCTGAAGACGATCCCACTGACTGGTTAAACTCTTGCACTGTCAAGTACAACGAGACACTCTGTTTTAAGTCCTATCAAACCAATGTCACCTGCAAGCATTCAGTCAGGCCTTTTCTAGTGACTTGAACAACACACAATACAAGGGTTTCTATGGGTACATTCTGCCTGTTCCCCTCATCTCCAGTGATTCAACAGACTTGAATGATGTCAACATTTAATAGTCTTTTCGGGGTGCAATTCCATTAAAAAGGACAAACAAGAAAATAAAGCAGAGCTCATTTTCTCAATACGCTATTGCCTCTGCAGAGCTATAGAGGTTTAGAAGAGTAATGACAGCTTCTCACATAAAAAAACAACTCTGATGACATAACGAACAATTTTATTTAAACAAAAGCTGTCATTTTACAGGGCAACACATAACTATAACACAGCCAGCAGCAGAGGATGTTCAATTACGTGACACTTCAGCTCCAAGGAAAGCACACTCTCTTCCATAATACACTTCACGTTTGCGTTATGAGGCAGGAAAAAAGAGAAGAGTTAATATCTCATGAACACTCAAAGAAATTTAAAAACTTCGCAAAGAACAACTTTTCCAACTTTTTTCTTTTGCTTCCCTTTTACCACATCCCCGTTCCCAAAATATTACCTCTTTTCTGATGGATTTCTGGACACTTTTTCATGAAGACAATCAAAGTTTGCATCCTCACTTCCTACACAGCCAGTGTTTCTGTTCTTCTTGGATCCACTTCGAAACACCTCAACTGCAGACCTTAATTCTTCCTCATCCATGCCAAACACATCTTTGTACAGGATCTCATATAACACAGCTGGACAAATCAACACAGAACTCAAAACAAATTAAGATAATACCAGATCCATAAGAACAGCTGCCATTTTCAAGGTAAGCACATTTTCAGATATTATCTGCTGTTACAAGGCTCTAGTTATATTAAATCAAAATAAGTAGAGGATCATAAAATAATTTGGATGGGAAGAAGTGACCTCTGGAAGTCATTTGGAACAATAACCCACTTAACAGATAGAATAATGAGTATATGTATATATTAATATACAATAAATGAGCTTCCACCTCTCTCCTCCCCACCGCTGAAAACCAAAACAAACACTGCCTATAAACTTCTGAAAACACATAATTCTCTTCCCTAGAAAAATGATTTCAAGTTTACCCTGGCAAATAGCAGCATTTTCCTGGAATTGTTTTGTATACACAGAGTCATAATGGCCATTGCCGGAACAGCACAGTAAAATCTGGGAAAATAAAAATAAGGCTGGCTTTAAGGCTGTAATTATGTAAAACCTAATGTTTTCTATTTGATATCCTAGTTCAAGACTACATTATTCTTTCATTCTACAGGTGACACCACCTTATCAAGAAAATAAATATTCTCAATATAAATACAAAAAACTGTAGAATCAGCTTAAAACTGAATTCTACGTAAAGTCTCCAAATAAGTTTGTCTATCATACAAACTATCAATTTGCACATCGTATTGTATTAAACATGAAATAAGAATTTGTTTCCAGCATACCTCTGAAACTACCTTAATCACTAACCTGTTTTTCAAGAGGCAAAATAAATACAAGCCATTAAACACAGTACCCCTGAGATACACTGTCCAGTATCAAAGGCATATTTTACTCTTCCCTACCTGAGGATCTCAAAGAGCATCTACTCCTCTAGTCCTCAACAAAGCCCTGCTTTTAATAAGCAATATTCTGCTGCCTTTTGAAGACACATGCTTTCTGCAACATATGCAACGCTATACCATCAAACCCCACGTTAGCATGTGACCACAGCCAACTGCCAGGGCTTTTAATTCAGTGTGCACCATGTCTTCTGCCAACACAAGCTCTCATCGCATAGCGAGAATGAGCAACACCAGAAAGAGCTGCTGCCTGTACATGCAGCCTAATGACAGACAGCTGTCAACACTTAATGAGAGCTGTGGCAGTAAAGTCTTCGAGGACAAATATGGATTGAGACCACACTGCTTGATTTTTAAAGTTAGATCATTTTGGAATTAGATTAAGCTACATAGGAAACTACACTGAAAAATAAAGAAGCACACGTCAACAAAGAGAGTAATACTAACCAACAGAGAAGAACAGCTGCAGCAGCACAGATTTCAGAGCAGACTAGCCACTTTGGCAAATATAGTAGCCCATGCTGAAATCCATACAGCAGCAACTTCACTGGCCTCGTGCCTGAGCTAGCCACATAACTGCGTGGGCACATCTACACAACTGCAGAAAAAACAAGAGGGGTCCGATACAGTATTCCTCCTTTATGTTCCTTTTGTGCCCAGCAGTAATTGTGTAGATAAGCCGTGCCATTAGCTCCCATTCTTCATTTGGCTCAATTTGTACGTCACTGAAATGAATCAGTTTGTTAGATTAATTAATTCCCATCAACTTCACCTTTTCAGGAAGAAAGGCTGCACATCTAATCCGAGTTCAGGAAGAGAGGTACTGGGGGTGGGGAGAACACCTTCTCTTCGCCAGTATGATAAATATATCTTGTTCTGCTCTTCAACTCAACCCAGATATTTCATTCTACCCTGTCAGATCAGTCAAACTCCTACTGGGAAGTGTTTTTACCCAAAAACATTTCAGAAACATGTAAAAATATCCTGGAATTGTGATGCTGCCTCTTCCTGCAAAAATTAAACTTCTTTCCACCTCTCAGATGGGAAGTAAAGATTTTATAATAGAATTAACTGTTTTGCAAATACTGTGCTTCTTCTATGAGCTGCAGTCAGCTTTGGGGTTTTGTTCAGGTACACAAGAGCACTGGAGTTACAAGAGCTCAATTCCAGTGACAAGTTTTTACAGCTAAGCAGAACTGGAGGTAATTAGGATTCAGGGGTAACAAACTGCCTCACTTCTCCTCACCTTGTCTTCAAAGCCATTGTCTGTAGCATAAATGGGTGGCTTTCCAGGGTACCGGTACAGTAGAAAGTCTCGCCTAGGTAAGCAAAGGAAAAACAAGATGCGACAGAGCACACTCTTACTAGAACCATGTTATGAAGATGTTTGCATGGAGCTGTTTTGAGAATCCACTGTTTGTTTATAGAAGAGTCAGGTAGAATACTTTTCCTGATGAACAAATGCTACCATACAGCAACAGCTAGATGAGCAAACAGTATGCATCTTAGGGAACAAAAATTATCTGTGAAAGACCATTATATTTAGTCACAGATTAGGTCAAGTACTTATTCTTTTGGCAAGGTGCTCAGACACTGAGACAAGTCTAAGTGATTTAGTCACCCTGCAAAAGGATTAGAGTCTCAGTACAGGGAACAAGTTACTCCCGCAAAACTTCAGTTTTCAGTTTGTTCCTTTAGTACTGGAAGAGAAGGAACCTGCAAATGGAGGGTTCTTCCTTTTAACACTGGAATTGTTATGGAATAGCAGCATTTTTAGCAAGACAGCAGCATCTTCACAGGCTTACGTTACCTTTGAAATAAATATCAGGGTTTAAGCACCAAGTAGGGCAAGTATTCCTCACTACTGGCGCTTTCAAGAACACCTGCCTGAGTTTTAGTCATGCTTATAACTACCACACAGTGTTTCCACTACACACAGTTCTTTGTTTTTTCCCATTTTCCACCCTTCAGCTACTAGAAAGAAACACTTGACTTCAGAGTTTAACAGTAGCAAAAAGAAAACAAACAAACATCACTGGAAACTGACCCTCCCCCTAATCCACACTGTAATAACATGGGCTGTGACGGCACCCGTTTATATGTTAGTTTAACTTCGTTAGGGTAGCATTTCTTAAAATGTTTCACACATCAGCATCTCTGCAACAAGCAAATAAAAGGTTCTGAGGCCAGAACCCAAACACCACCAAGTTCAAAACAAAGTGTAACTTAAGAAAGAGCCACTTACTTGTACATGATTGATAAAGCACTCATTTCCACTTGGCCAGCGCTTTCCTACGCAAGATTATGAGATTACATCAAATAGCAGAGCTGTCTTCAACACCAAGAACTTTATTCTAGCTCTCTGTAGTATTAAATTACATAACCAAACTCATCCGTTTGTTAAAACAAGCAATCAGTGCATTGAGAGTTGAGATATTAGGATTTCCAGGGGAAAAACAAGTCTGCAACACGGCATGGCCACAATTACCAAGTAGAGTAAGATAGAGCTAGTTCTGGCAGCAACCCTTAAACACATCATTCAAGTCACATTTTTATTATTAAAAACACTACATTTGTTTCAGAGACTGCTGCTTTTGCCATACTTGTTGGTTAAAGTCTAACAAAATAAAAAGTTTGAACTTGAGCATTCAAGCCTGGGGGTAAAGGAAAAAGGTAAGGGGTCGCAAAGCCCGATAAACATTTTATGTGAGGTACATTCCATGTGTTTTGCTCTTTCCTTCTTAAGAGAATAATTACAGTTATGAATAAGGCTCACAAGGGGCCACAGCTATACTGTTGAGTCTGCACAGATTGCTCCTTTGCACCAAAACAAACTCCCCACTAAAAACAATACTGCTTATACCTGTGAATATTCAGTATAAACCTGCAGTATTACCTATGCAAATGAGACCTGAATTAGACACCTCAAACTAACACATTTTAAACCATCATCTAATTACTCTCCTGTTCTAGTCTCCTCAAATTTTTATCTCGACAACTATTAGATCAGACTTACCTTTGGATCTCCTAGTCGTTCAAGGTATTTCTCAAATGATCCTTCCACGTACTTTCAACAAAACAAAGAAGAAAACAAATAGAAAAACTTAGCCAGTTGGAAAGCAAAGTTAAACCTAAACACTATGCCATATGTTACTAGCTGTTGAAGAAGAGGGGGGAGGGAAAATACATCAAATTTGGGACTAGTCTACCAATTCCTGTCATTTTGGGGTTCTGAAGGGCTGTGGTCTGACTGGGGGTATGACTCTAGCTGTTTCCTGCCCTACACCATGGGAATGATTTGGGATACCAAAACAGAAATACCAAGACATCCTAAAAAAAAACAAGAGTGTGAGTCTGAGTAATACTCAGCAACTCATCTCCCTCCTAGATTAGATTAAGCACTTCACAGTCATCACAGGCGGAACACAAAACATACGTATTAAAAAATAAATAAACCCCAACACCACACAAAGCCATGCCACACACGCACCCACACAAACCGCCACACACAAACCCAACTAACCAGCCCAAAAAAATAAAGAAAAGCTTGACTTTATGCAACAAGTAAACATATTGTGAAGTCTTCCACCACCTTTTGTTGTTTGTTTCTTACTCCAAAATCTTACATATTTCCTACCTCCTGAAGACTGCAATAGTTGCTCCATAGAGAATATACTACATAAGTACCTGGCACCCTCGTGGCTACATGGGTAATAGTAAATTGCTTGATTTCAGGAACTTCAGAAATACAAAGTTAAATACAACTTATGTGATTGAAACTCAGGTAAGCAAGCAATCACCTTGCCCTTTCCCTTCCCTTACACGGCTCAAGCCTGGCAAAGCATTGTTTTCAGTGCACGTTTATGTGGGTATTTTATGGCTAAACCACTCACCCCCTCCCACATTACTTCCCAACCACGTGTGCAAACCGGCCTAACACATGCGTTACTTACGGATTCAAACTTATGCTGGTGTTCCCTCATGAACAAGACACAAGCTTTTCTAACTTCTGTGTGATGAATTTGTGATGAAAACAGCTGAAAAAATAGTAGTTGTTAAAGAATGAAGGGGAAAACTGCAGTTTAATTTATTCTTCACCTTAGGTTTATTTTACTACCACCACCACAAAACACTCCACAAGACAGGGAGACGCTGCAGAGCGGCACCGGCGCTTGGGGAAGAGGCTGAGGAAGCCCCAGTGACCCGGGAGAGCCCGGGGCTGATCGCACCCGTCCCCACACACACCCCTGCCCACCACACCTCACCCCGGGCACCCCGAGGGGGTCTCCCAGAGCGCCCCCAACTGCGGGCCTGCAGCGGACACCACTCGCCCCGCCAGCCCCGGCCGGGCCCTCAAGGCCCCGGCTCTCACCGACACCGTCACCGCTGCCGCCCACCTGCTCCGAGACGGCTCGGAAGAGGCAAGAGGCGTCCTTGGCCGTCATCTTGCGGTACAACCCCAAGCTGGCCAGGTACTCGTCCATGGCCACCTCGCTGAAAGACTTCTGCCCGAAGTACTTCTTCCAGCCCTTCTGCATCCTCCCCAGGCGCCGAGGGCCGGAGCGGCAACGGCAGAAGCGGCGCTGAGGGGCCCCGCGCGGAGCGCTGCGCTGCGCGTGGCACGAGGGCGCGCGGCTGCTGCTAATGAGGGGCCGCGCTGCACAGGTGGGCGCGCTGGGCGCGGCCGTGCCCGCCGGGCCCCTTTGCTGCTTCCCTTTGCCCGCCCGAAAAGCAGCAGCGCCCTCCCCGGGACAGCCCCCGATACCTGCTCTCCCGCTGAACGCCCGCGGGGTCGTTTCCTCTGCCCCCCTCCCACCTGCCAAAGGAGCCCCAGCAGAGCTCGTCTCCTCCAGGACCTGCCTTGGGACGAGCGGGGAGTCCTTGCTAAGTTAACTCCTTCCAGCTGCATTGCTCGATGGAAGTGGCTTGATTGATTGCTTGATTGCCTGTGCCTGCAAGTAACTAGTGGAAAAAAAGTCAAATAGCTATATTAAAAATTTGCTGTGATGTCCCCGTGTGCTCTCAGTGCAGACAAGCTGCTCGCGGTGAACTTGAAATAACAACATCTATAAAAATCGTTAGGGAATTGAAAATCTTAGTTGCTCCTAATAAAGTTTTTTGGGGAAAACTTTGGGAATCGGCAAAAATCCCTCTTGCACAACTGTGCAGCATGATTTATTCCATATATAGCCCTTCTGCTTGATTAGGAAAATGCCTCTACGTACATTTAACTTGCTATTAAAAACTGCACTGACATCAGATGCACCGATTCAGGAGCTTCTTTTTCTTGTTTTAAGCAACAGCAACAAAAAAAAACCCACCTGACATAATGTACTTGCAGGAAGGCAATCAGCACCAGCTATGCACTGACACAATTCTAGAGCATTACAGACCACACAGCCTGCATTAAGATTTCAAAGTTTAACCCCCCTTTGTTTTTCAAAATATTTACTTAAAAATTGACAGTAGCATCAACACAGTTGCCAATTTCGATATTTTAAATGGGGAGCTCCAGTCAGTGTCAAATACACTGCACTTTACAGAAGTCCAGATAAAGTAATGATGGGATAACACCATGTAAATGGACTCATTGTCAAGCCCATTCCTCTCCTATAGGCCATGTTTGGGAGTAAATGACCCCAAACCAGCTGAGCCATTTGGTGGACAGTTTGGCAGCAGGTTTGCAGCTCTTGACTTCCCACCCAGATTCACCACATGCCCCTTTCCCTTTAAAGAGGCTTAAATCTCTCACTTTTTAAATTATCTTTTCAGTGCTTCTGTAAACAAATCAAATGAGAGCTGAAGGCATCTGCTTACTTGCAGAACATCATGGGAACATCAAGAAGGACAACTTCTTTCCACTAGTACCAGGCAAATATGGTCAAGAGACCACAGCGTACGTGCCGTGGCCATGAAGAAATAACCTAGCTTGTTCTCCTCTCTGGAATTACCAACTCAGTGCAGATTTTGTGATCTATATACCTGTCTGTCCAAGAAACTAGACAGTTCATACTCCCCCTGCTCCTTGATGGCACTGTGCTCTTTTAAGTTAGATGTCTCTGAACTGGCACTAAACGGGAAACCATTTAATAATGTCTGTTAATAACAGACACTTTCTTTGAGGGTTTGTCCCAGTTGGTGGACTCTTTAAGTATGGAAGGCCTCATTAGGAGAGGAGAAAGGTTTTATTCTGACATTTTTATTACTCTATATTGTTCATTGAAAGCCAACAACTTTATCCAAAAACAAAGCAAACTTTTCTGGCTGTCCAGGAGGAAAAGGTTTCAAAGTTGACAAGTCCATCGACTGCAGTGTCTCCACAAGAGTGCTGTAAAAACAAACCAAAATCAAAAATTAAAAATATATATATATATCTCTCCATCCCCGAGAGAAAATTTTTCTTCACACATTTTTCTTTCTATTGATAAATATATAATTCTGTAGCACAGAAACAAAAATAAGGACATGTACTGAAAGGAAGAGACCCCACCAACCAGCGGGCCCCAACCATCACTGACTCATAAGCAGCATTGCTGAGAACACACTCTGGCCTGTACCACAGAGCTGACAACCTCAGCTCTTAAATTTATCTTCTCTGTGGTTGCAACGCTGGGAGACTGAACAAGATCTGAGGATCTTCACCATAAACCATACCAGGAAATTTCATCCTATTTGAACACATGCCATAGTTTTCCATTTAACACACAGCCAGAAGAAAAGCTAAATCAATCTGTTAGCTTGCTATTACTGGAATGCAAATAATGCTCAAATGGTAGGTGCTGTTCAACAACAAGAAATCAAAATTCCTTCCTGTCTCCAAAGCTGTCAGAAGCACAGACATAATAACTTTAAGGAACTTGCCCAATATAAATAAAGGACAGGCCTAGTCTTCTTGGAAGGCGCCTCTGAAACATATGAAATCCTTCTTGCAGGGCAAAGGAACAAGATGCAGACTAAATAATGGCAGTTGCATTTCCTTGGCCTTCAATTTAGAGGTCACCTTATTTATAGAGCGCTATCTATCACAAAAAAATCATACGCAAAGAGAAAACTGAAAGATACAGTCAAACCAAGAGAGTAAATGAAACTAACAGGAGCCAGGATAAACACAGCCAAAGGGAACTAGTGGTTTTGTTGTTGGTTATTTTAACTGGGGCAGGGGGAGGTTTGGTTGGTTGGTAGTTTATTTGTTGGTGGTTTTTTTCTCTGAAGTGACAGGCAGTAGATCTGTAAAACTTGTCAGAAGATGTGGTGGATTCAGGAAGATTGGTTAAAAGGGCAGCCTGAGTAAGTACTTGGAAGACAAGAGGTATTGAAAGTTACTAACCAGACAGCATCTGATTTAAGAATCTCCCTAAATCAAAGTACTTAAGAGCGCTGGAGGGAAAGTAATACAAGGAAGCACCATATGTTCTTAGCCTGTTTCTACTTTTGGCTGGGCATCTGCATATGGCCACTGCAAATAGGATACTGAGCTCCATGGTCTCCTGGTCCATATCAGTAAGGCCATTCTTATGTTTTGTTCTAAATACTCCAGATAGTTTTATTATGTTGGTACATCTATACAGTCAACGTTAGAGCCCTTTACAAGGCGAATCCACATAGCAAAATGAGGAAGTCCTCAGCCTACAAGGAGAAATTTATTCCTTATGGCTCATGGCTACAAACTGAAGGCCTGGGCTGTATTATTTCTAGATTTCAAAAAAGAATCCAACAACTAGTGAGAAAGAGCAGAGAAAATGAGAGCAGTTAGATGCCTTTTGGATGCTACCTATTCCAAATTCAACCACTTCTATTTGGTTTAAATTGCTCTTCTTTCAATCTGAATACATGTGCCCTCAAAAATAAAAATATTATAAAGGGGTCATGGTCAAAAAGCTTGATAAGCTTTAGCACTTTAGGGGATGTTAGCACCATCCCCTATGGAAAATCTGCCTTGCAAACAAATGGTTATTAGGGAAAACAACGTGTGTTTCCTTGTTACATTTTCAATATTGTAGTAACACCCTGAGTGATGGTGCTGAACACTGCTTGTGCAGCCAGGACAGCCACAGCAGCTCCGTACCTGCAGTTACAGCACAGGACATGCCCATCTCTGTGGAGCTGTTTTGCCAGTTCAAGCTGATGGTTGTCCATCAGCTTTTCGTTTATTACTACTATTAGTGGTTTTCCTTCTTCTAGCGTCTCCAGACAACTACCTGCACCTACGGGAGAAACAGAAAACACGATGAGTTTTTGCCCTGACAGATGAAGCATCATCTTACTTGCTCTTCAAGAACGGGAGACACCTGAGGGTGAACATTCAACTCGGCATTCCCGGCCAGCCCACCCCCGAGCCGCAGACATTCCCCCAGCCGGCCTCCCCTCCTGCCCAGGACGGGCTCGGCGAACAGGCGGGGCTGTACCTGCGTGGCTGATGACCAGGTCCGCCCTGCGCAGGTCCCGGGCCAGCGAGTCCTTGAAGCGGAAGGATTCCACCGCCACGGCCGCGCTGCCGCTTGGCGCCGGCTCCAGCGCGCCCCGCCCGACCTGCAGCACCAGCTGCGCGTAGCCGCGGCTCCGCAGCACCTGGGCGGGAGGAGCGGGGTGCGCGTGTCCCTGGGTCAGACATTGGGCGCCTGGCCCTGTTCCCCGTTACCCCTGCTCCCCCCCCCCACGCCGGCCTGGCGCCACAGATTGTCCCTCCTCCGGCGCCGCCACTTCAGTCCCCCATCACAGGCCCCCTCGGCGCCCCCCAAACCGCCCCTCAGACACCCCCAGCGGGAGAGTGGAGAGGGCGGGCTGGCTCCCAGCGCGCAGGCGCCCGGGTGAGGCGCTGCACACAGGCCGCTGGGAGCCGGGAGGGCTGCCGGCGGAGCTCTCCGCCGCCTCACCTGCAGCGCTGCCGGCGAGGAGACGGTCGCGATCAGGTCGTCAAAGCTGGTGGTGCCCACGGTGACAAAAACGGACTTCATGGCGGGCGACCGCCCGCTCGTGGCCGCGCAGCCGCCAGAGGGCGCCGCGCGATCGCCGCAGCGCTCCCCAAAATGGCCGCCGGGCTGAGGGGCGGGTTGGCGGGCGGCCCGGGGACACGCTCCGCCCTGCACCGCCACGTTTGGGCTCGATGCCTCTGCCCTGGCGGGCGAAGGGATGTGGCAGGTGCGGTACCCAGCGCTGGGATGAGTGTTCTCGGTGCCGCGGGGCAGCTGGACCCGCCGCAGGGCTGCGGGACTGCCCGTGCGGGGCCGGGGCCGCAGGGTCGCCGCCCGCTCTGTATAACGAGCCCGCTCGCCGGCAGCGTTCAGCGACCTCAGCGGAGAAGCCACAAGCGTCTCAATTTTTCGGACTTTCAGGAAGGAAAAAAAAAGTGGAAAAGGGATTCAGAAAGTTTTGCCTTCCTCACGTTATTTTAGCACTTGAGGCACACATCACTGACTGGGGCAGCCGCTGGGTTCACAGCCTGTGGTTGCCGTAGCAACTGACCTAAGCCAGGGTGGGATTTCCCAGTCTGACCCAAGCCCCCCACAGCACTTACTGTGGGACCAGCATCCCAAAAGGATAGTAGCAAATGAGCAGCCAGTCGTGCTTCAGAGGAGAGACTGGTGTTTGAGACAACTGTCACCCGAAGCAATGTCATGGCAGCCCACAAGTAGGGGACATCTTGGCTGGGTCGTCTTGAACACTGGGTCTCACCGGCGGGACACACTTTGCTTCTGACCATACCATTGCAGAGCAAACGCGTGGGATCAAAACTACCTTCAAATGGCTGAAGGCAGGAGAAGATTGCGTACGTTTCTATCAGTCGGTGAGCTTGGGTGGTTTTGCCATGTGTTTTCCACTGGTACCATAGGGATTGGTGAAGATGGGAGACGGAAGAAGAGACAAATGTAGTTTGAACTCTGCATTCTATGGTTTGTTTACAGAACTTTAGTAATTCTGACTATATATGTGCGCTGTGTCCACTCCACAAAATCCAGAAAAGCTGCAAACTTCAATAGAAACTGCTAATTGATTTCAGAATGTCAGACATTGAAGTTATTTGGCCTAAATAAATGAACCTTTCACAGGAGCTGAGATTGGAACTCAGGGAAAACCCTGCGAGTAAGACTGAAATCAAAGCAGGAGCTGTGTCCTCCTGGTTTCTTTTCCTCTCTGTGCCACTGACCAGTGTTAGCACCTTGGGTAGGTGCTGTCTTTTCTGTTTTGCCACCTACAAGGCAATGTTTAGCAGTTTATCTCTTCTAAGGCTTTATGTGGAGGTGACTATATTGTGTAGAGAATTGAGTCTTTTAAAAGAGCCGAGAGACAGTAAATCAGGTAGGAGCTGAAGCTGAAGGCCTTTTCTGAAAAATAAAAATGCTATTCAGTGCTAAACCACATTAAATCAATTGCAAAAAATGAAGTCACCAGTAAATTTATTATTTCAGGTACATTTCCTCTTCGTGATGAAACACTGGGGAATAGGTGGGGGGAAGAGGGATAACATTTTAGTTTAAAAAAAAAATCTCCAAACATTAAATCTGTTAACACAATCTTGTCTGCTGAAGGCCAAGATTAACCCCTTAGTTGCACAAACTGAACTAGCAGATTTCTTTCTTAATTGCAAGTGTAACAAACACAATGTATAATTTTACAAAAATAAGCTACTCAAGTTAGACATCTTAGACATTTGTTCCCTGAGTTAAATTTAATAGATGAGGTCATGTCTGTATATGCTACTCAGTGTTCCAAGAAAGATAGAGAAAAGATGTAGCTATCTTGAGGATACCTCTGATTGCCATGTTAATAGCTCATTCACAATGCTCATTAGCCCCCTGTTGCTTTCATTTAGCATAATGAGCCACACTGAAATGTATTTATTTTTTGATTAAAGCAAATCATGCTGACAGCAGACATGGCCAGGGGAGCGTGGTGCTTTATCTTGGAAAAATGCTGCGGAGTGAAACAATATCAGAGTCCTGAGTGCACAGGGCCTTAGTGGCCTTTACCAGGTTCACCCAGCTCTTGCTGCTCTCCCTCAGGACAAGGAAGCCAGGAGCTGAGAGTGACCACAACACAAGCCAGGAAAAGGCCTCACCAGCAGAGCACAGCCTGACCACACCAGAGGAAAGCAGGCAGAGCAGTGGCAGCAACAGGTCCAGCGACCATCAGGCAAAGACAAGGTAAGAAACCATTTCCAAGGTCAGTCCAGGAAACCCTAACGGCAATTTAGGAGCAGAACTAGCAGCAAGGACACCCACAACTCACCTCTGTCATCCCAACTTAAGAAAGACAGCTGTTTGAGCAGGTCTAGAGGAAAGCTGTAAAGATGATCCAAGGGCTGGAGTGCCTCTCCTCTTGAGCACAGACTGAGAGGCCTGGGGTTGTTCAACTCAGAGAAGGCTCCAGGGGGACCTTATAGCAGCCTGCCAGTACTCAAAAGGACCTACAGGAAAGATGGAGAGGGACTCTTTAATAGGGAGTGTAGCAGTAGGACAAGGGGCAATGGTTTTAAATTGAAAGAAGGGAAATTTAGATTTGATGTAAGGAAGAAATTCTTCACCATGCACGTGTTGAGGCCCTGGAACAGGTTGCCCAGAGGAGCTGTGGATGCCCCAGCCCTGGGAGCATCCAAGGCCAGGTTGGGTGGGCCTTTAAGCAACCTCATCTAGTAGGTGTCCCTGCCTAGTGGGAAGGGAGAGGACAAGGCTGGAACTAGATAACATTTAAAATCCCCTCCCAACTCAAATCATTCTGTGATTCTACTTAAAGCCTGAGTTTAAATGAAGTCCTCATCAGAGGGTGTGTGTAGAAGCCCCAGCTGAAGCTGGTCATGGCAGTTAAGACCTGTTAGTTCAGTCAAGTCTCTGTCAGCTGATAGACAGGAAGTCAGACTTTGGGATGAAAGGAAGTGTGTGAAATTTTTCAAATATGTCAGAGGTGAGGGTCAGCACGTGTATAAATCTTTTTGAGAAAAGGTAAGGGCAGGGTAATTAAATTATTGGTGGGGTTTTTTTTGTTTGCTTGTTTTTTAATGACGAGGATAGAACTCAGATATATTGGACTGTTTTCCTGTTTATATAATTACTTTTTATTAAGTTAATTACAGGAGTTTAGGAAATTACTGCTCATTTGTAACTAAAGTGCTATAACTCACCACATGCATGCTCTTACTCTGCCAAAACTGAAAAATAAGCATGCCGTCATAAGTCCACATATTCATTCTGCAGTTAGAACAGGTTTACAGTGGTTGCCCTTGTACCTCAGCTGTGACCTTGCTTTCAGCCATCCACTCATAACTTAAAGTTTCTATAAAGTAAGGCACACTCAAAAATATTTCATGCATGAGCAGCAACTTGCATACTCTCACTGTTTGCTCCCTCAAATTTCAGCAGACTAAAATATGTATTTAGAAAAGTTAAGACATTCAGAATAATGCTAGTCTTCCTAACCCTAAAGGGGAAAGAAACTGGAATACAGTCTGCATAGTACTGTGAGTTAAATTTCAATATCTGGGTTTGCTCTGACTATTATTCTTTGCATACAGAAAAGCTTCTTCTAGTCAACAGGTGCCTGTTTGGTTGTATTTCTTGAACTCTGCTCGATTATTCTTTAAAGTGCTTTAGGGTATTGACATGTTAAACGTCGGGCATTTTAAAATGACATTAGGTAACAAAAAACCCATGCAGCTCAAGAAGAAAACAGATTCACTGACCTCTTCTTACTCTCTTAAGAAGAGGTTTGGACTAATTCCTGTGTGATGAAAGGACTGCTCCAAGGGAGGAAAGCTACTGCTCTTCTTCTGAGGTGTAGAAGGCTTGATTGCATAAGAGCACAGTACTTCCAGTTTCAAGGCAAGCTGGCTATACTCAGCAGTTTGCAATAACATACCAAATGTTATTTTTGTGCTAAATGGAATTGGTCTTTCAGTTTTCTTAATCAAAAATGTGAATACCTGTCAACAGGGAGTCCTTACACTGAATCTCTTAATACTCACTGTGGAAGATGTTATATACAGTTTTGTTTGAAATAAGGGTTAAAACAGCTGCTCTTAAAAATAGTATGTTCAGGATCATGGCACATCGGACTTTGCATTTGATTCTTTTGCTTTTTATTGTATGAGTGCTGAATTTCACTTCTACAGGACCCTGTTTTGCTCATTTGCTTTCTACAATGAAGAGAATTCAGAAATCACTGGAATGATTTCTGTGGTGTGGAGCAGGTCTGTGTGATTCCAGCTTGGTATTTTCAACATGTCACTAAAATTAAGTGTTCTCTGCAGCTTGTACTCCCAGCATCATGCTCTATAAGGACTAGAAGAAAATATATTCACAAGTAACATTGCAGTGATATACATTTGCATTGGAGTTTTCACTGGAAGATACATTCCACTTACACATTGAATTAGGCTTGTTAGGAAGATCTTTAATTTAAGAAAAATACATCCATTATAGGACTCAATCTCATGCTAATTTGTACCAGCTATTTTAATTAGAAGTTGTGTAGGGCAAAAGTAGAGTTTTGTCCCTGAGTGTTTATGCTCTGTTCAGTGAGAACTACAGATCGTTCGCAAAATAAGATACTTGGAGCTGATCCCTTGCAGTTTCTAGACAGTTAAAGATTGTGTAATCCAGATTTGGTGCTCTTATTTCTGTTCATTCATTGATACCCCAGTTCTGATAACCACATAGTGATCCAATTCAGAGAAATGATCTGACAGGCAAGTGGTTGTTTGCAGTTTGATCAGTTCCTTGAGTTGCACAAGCACCACTACTAGCAGGAAGGAGGCAGAATTGTGGCACCTTGGATTTAGATTGTCTTTGATGCTGGGGAATCGCACCTGTGTCTGCTTCTTCATTGCCCTTAGTAGCTGTGATCACACTCTCCGAGCCCTGTGGCTCTGGCGGTTGAGTGTGTGTTGCCTTTGGAGCAAATGTTGTGCGAACCTGTCCCTGCTTGGGCTGCAGAGCCTCTCTCTGCAGTGCCAGTCATTTCTCTCCAAGGTATGTGTGGGGGATGTTATCAGAGACATTCAAGAAAAAAGGGCTCAATCTGACCTACTGTAATCGGAGACCCCAGAGAGGGCAGGAAGGGCTAAAATGGAAGATACATTCTTGTGAGAGCTTACTCCCATCTGTGCTTTATATGCCATAATTTATATTCTGCTATTTTCTTCCCATGACAACATCTGGGCAGGAAACTGAAGATGGCATGAGTGCAAGCTGTTTTTTGTTAAGTGAGAAATGAGGTATGCCTCTTCCCTTCTCCTTAGCCTTTATTTGAAATGTTTCTGGATGGCTCAAGTTTTGAGCACTGTCACTTTGTATTTGGTTCGGCTTTCCACAGTTTCCCCTGAAAGCTCCATAGTTATATTATTCAGGAGAAAGAAAATTCATGGAAATGAGCTAGTCGGTTCACATCTTGGTTTCTGAAAATTACATACTGCCCTCAGATTGCTCTTGAAGTCTAAAGACTTACAACTGTTGCAAAAAAACTCTGGTGACCCTTGAAATGCATGGGCTGCAGAAAATGCGTCAAATAATGAATCACAATTAATCGCTTGAAAATATATACCAACAGAAAGGCAGATAAACCTGTAAGCCTACAAAGTCTGATTTTATTTAAAGGAAAAAAAGCCAATGACTAGCTGGGTAAAGTTGCAATCCTGTATTTCCTTTAACTTGCATTTTGTGCACAGGTTGATTCTCTGTTTGGCTTGTGATATAATGGTGCAGTGCGTGATGTGAGGCAGAAGAGACCAATTGGATTTCTCCGTGCTAAATTTACATTATGTTTCAGTACTTTTTATATGCTTATGAATGTGCAAAATGAGTAAAGATAGTCTTACGTCTAGGTCTAGTTGGCTTTATATAAATTTGAAGTGAAAAAATGTTCACTTCCTTTTCCTCTCTTATTTAGATGTAGTGCTGTACCTATGAGGGACGATGTTTCTGTTACCACAGGGAACTGTGAAATGTAGACAGAGAATATTCTGGGGAATGATTCCTTTGTATGACTGTGATCCAGAGATGCTTGGTCTGGAAAAATAACAGAGGAACATTTGTCAGGCAAATTTAAATGATGTACTTTGAACTATTTCATCACAACATTTCTACATCCTTTGAATTGTCTCCATGGGCTTGTTGAGCAGTGGGGATTGTCAGGCTACAGACAGACAAAGGCTCAGGCTGGAGACCAGGGCGTGTTAGATCCCCTCTTCCTCGGGGCACAAGACAGGCGCTGAAGCAGCGTGGAAGAACCGTGTCTGCTGACTAAATATTTCACATTTGAAGTAGAAGGGGGAGGCTGTGGCTTAGCTAGAATGGGTGCCCATGGTCTGATGACTTTCAGGGATTTTTTCTGAATTTTGCAATATTTCACAGAATGTCAGGGATTGGAAGGGACCTCAAAAGACCATCTAGTCCAATTCCCCCGCTGGAGCAGGAACACCCAGATGAGGTTACACAGGAAGGTGTCCAGGTGGGTTTTGAATGTCTCCAGCGTAGGATTTGATGGTGTGCCTTGAAGCCCCAGGTTCTAGAATTATGTAATCATGTTTTTTAAGGCCTTATGCTTCTGAAGCAGAGACGGAGAAAACAACTCACTGACCCTTAAGGCCCTGAAGACTAACACATAAATAATATTTATTATGTATCTATAACTATGTATCTTTTTATTACTCCGGTTTTGCTTTGTATTTAAACAATGTCACAGTTCTTTGAGACATGACTTCTGGAAGCTCAGAGCTTACAAATTTATGAAAGTAAATTGCTGCTGGTCTTTGCTCTGCCCATGTAGCCAGAGGTCAGCTCTGCACTCGCATGTAGCACATACTGTGTTTCAATCCTTGTTCCGAGGAGCGTGGTTCAACTGATTTGTACCAGCGCTTGAACTAGATCTTTACTGATGCTTGATGCCTCTGCTAGGTTTCTGTCCAGGCTAAAACGCTTGCATTAAAGAAGCAGAAAATGGGCTTCATAGCAAATAAAATTTCTTAGAGCTGCTATTTTCCAGTAAATGTTGGGAATATTTGAGAGATTGTAAAGGAAATAATTTGAAGAACGATTGCAAAACAGGCTGGTATGCAGACACAGGAGGAGAGAGTCTGAGGTCTGTTGCAAGGAAACGCTATCCTGGCTGTGAAGACTCGATATGATGATGTCTCTTGGCAACTCGTCCCTTCAGCTCCCCAGGGAACCTCGGCCTGTGACAGCCTGGCACTGCTCCTTGTTGCTTTTGGAAAACACTTGCCACTGTTTCTGCCTGCTAGCCACCAGCAAACACCTCCGCAGCAATCCGCTGTGTGAATGCCCTGCCATTTCGTATTCCTGCATAATCCCTCTGACAACCAAATCTATTAAAAATTCATTTTCATCCAGGCACATCAGACTCTCTGCAATCAACTGAGCTTTGTTCTCTGAAGGCAGCTTGTGCTGGTGTACGTGTAATCAAATCCTGAGGTGCCTTCCGTGCACTTTTACAAGCACTGAGATAGACTTCTTGTTTCGGTTACTCTTTTTGATGTGCATTTTTGAAGGAAATTAGAATATTATGCTCAAGTAAACCAACAGATCTTTAGGAAGGAGCTCCAGAGCTCCTCCCTTTTCCCAGCCAGTCCCAACTATACATGTATGTACAAATATCTGTCTTTGACATGCAGCTGAAAAATAGATACCAAGGTGACCTATGAACCCAGTCTAAGTTTCACCTCTGTCCATTTGCCTATTGTTTTCCAATAGCTGGCTCTCGGCAGCAGTAGTTTGTGTATTTTGAGTTGCTCTTCAGAAGTCTTCAGGGACACCTAAGTCAGTCCACTGATTAAGTAAATGGATTTTGGAAGTGTGTAGTCTAGCTGAATAAAGCCTACAATTAATGAAAAGCTACTTTAATTCTGCCTGAAAAGCAAACAGAAGAGCATGGGTGTTGGGCAAACATGCTCAGTTTTGTTCAGAGCAGTAGAGGGCTGCCCGTATCTGCTGCATCCAGGGGATCAAAAGGCATTGAGCATACAGGCTTCTTTTTCTCAGTCTTTTCAGCATAGTATTAGCATCTTTACATTTCCAATGCCTGTGTTTTCTTCTCAAGCTGGCTCTCAAAACCAGAGTGATAGTGTGAAAGCATAAGAGGTTTGCTTCTCAGCCGATTGACAGAGATAGCCAACACAGACCTGCACGAGGCCTCAAGATTGAATGAAGTTTCGTGTGCCAAGCCTGCCTGTTTCCAGCAAGTCTTGTTCGAAGGAACTGTACCTGTGTATCATTCCCAAGCCTTTGCAACGGCAGTAGGGGTGCTAATAGCAGTGACAGACTTGTAATTCATTTATCTCTCCTTTGTGTTAGTATTACAAGATGATAGTCAGCTTTTTATTTACAGCCACTAGGTACTTGCCAAAACCACTGAGTTCCACTTGGAGGTCCTTTAACAGCTCTGTCTGGGCCACCATATATTTTGTTTCCATGTTTATATAGCAATGAATTGTACTGAGAAGAATCAATACCAGAAACATCTCTGTTAGCACACATTTTCTGTTTATGGCCTTCTTTTTACCACCAGAAATGCCAGGAATCTATGACGCAGAGGCAAACCAGGTTAATATTATGTGGTGGATTTCACAAAAATGTGAAGATAAAAAATTTTGGCTTTTATTTTTTAATGTCTTAAGGATGCATGCAGAGAGATACTTTAGAGAGATATATAGTCATGTTTACAACTGGAAGACTATTTTGAGTGTATGTGCCTGTGCATTTTGGAAATATATACTCTTATTTAGGTATCAACATATAGTGGTGAATCTTCTCTGAGGATTTCTTGCAGCATAATTCAAGGATAACATTCATCTGTTTAAAATAAATAATCTCGCTAGAACTCACTCAGAAATACTGGACTGTATTCATCCCAGGTGTAATTTAACTGGCTTAGATCTAAAACAGAGCTCAGTGTTCCATTTGGGAGAGTCATTACTGCTGCACGCACGAATGTCAAAACAAGACTGTTTTACATTATATTGTCCCTAGAGGAAACTTTGCCGAACTCATGCTAGTCCTGTTTGCTTCTCCTTGTACCATCCTTCTGCATGGCCACCTGTACTTCCACTGCCTTTCCCTTTCCCTGGTGTTCACATACTCAGTGTGACTGTTCATTTACATAAGACTTCGTGTACCAATGTTTCCTGTTAGCGGCACCTTACAAAGCACTGTCCTTGTCACTGTGCCACATTAAAATGGGGAGGCATGGTTAAATCAGGCCAAATGAAGTGCCTTGGGTTTGGTTTGTCTGGTTTTTGAGTGTGTGACAGATTGGGCTGACAGCTGAGGGTGCACTGAGGTCTTTAATCAATCCAAAAGTGAGGTAAGGTAGACTTGATGTATGTACAGACAGATCAGCTTCTGCTCACCTTGCTGCAGAGGTGGAACTACTGAAGGCTGAGAAAATTCTTTGTGCTTCCCAGCATGGCCCATTTCTAATCCTTGTGGTAATGGCTCTGAGCTTTCAGGGCCATCAGCTTCCAGTTGGCCAGCACAAAGTGGGCTGAGGACACTTGCAGGCTGCTGGGCAACCATTGTCTAGAACAGCATCAGGTTGCTATCAGACAATGTTGAACTTGACCCAAAACCTTTGCCATGAAGCAAATAACATTCCTTTTCTGTCCCTTATCAAAGGGATATAATTGTCTGGCAGCACCCACAGTTGATACAATGATGCTTCTGGCATAACTAGGAAAATAAATTAATTTTTCTGAATGTGTTGAGCTTTGATATTGAAGAAATTATTCATGTCCAAGATCAAAAGGAAATGTCTTCTGCAGCAGCCAGTGCCCCATTTTCCTCCAGGGCCTTTGATTTTGGTTATGATAGGCAAAATCATTCCTTTTGGTTTCTCTGAACCCAGAATTTTATTCTTTATTTTGTGGGGCAGTGATTTGGTGAGGATTCAAGTGAAATCTTTGTTGATTCTGAGACTGATATTACACAAGGGACTGCTGGGATATATTGCAAGGCCCTTCCTGTGTTCTGTTTATGAACAACCTACCCCAAGGTGCTAATTAGCTAGAAGAATTGCATATGCACAGTGTAATGTTTTGTTCCTCCATAAAAATACATTTGTGCTCGAGGAGAATTTAACTGCTTGGCTTCATTGTGAGCATCCTGGATTTCTGAAATCAGCAAGGTCAGAGCAAAAACTTGTGAGGCCGGTATTTCTCATCTAAAAACTAATTACAAATATTTGGTTAATTCGTAATAACATCCATCCTCACTAATGATTTGTTAGATGCAATAAACCCATTTAAATATTGGTATTTATTTTCCATGAAATCTGGCCACATATTTCTTGTACTCAATAAGGTCTGTCTTTGGTGGCTGGTTCCTCTGTTCTGTGGTTGTAATCAGCAATTTTCTTGGCCTATGCACTGTGTAGGCTGGAAGGAATTCTTTTGTACATCTTTCTTACTTAGACATACAATTTGTGCCATGCCAAGTGTTTCTTTTCTAATGTGGAATCAAGGATGCCTCAACAAGGGAACTGGGGCAAAGCAGGGCTGCCTGGAATCTGTTGCTTCTGAGGCCAAGGCAATGCACATGCCACTGATCTTAATTTTCTTTGGGGCATTTTATTTTTGTGAGAGGAAAAAGGTTCACGTTGGACTTCTAAGATGGATAAAGTCTTGAGGATACTTGTAGGTACTAAATAATAATGATCCATCGGTTTTAAATTGAACGCTGTGCTTCAGAAGAGGCTCCAATAGGAGGAATCAGCATAATCTCCACGGGTTTATGTAACAATAATGAACACCAATTACTGTGTATTTTTTCCATTGGGACTTAGCCTATCATTTTATCTAATTATGGTATGAATCCCACAATGGAGAAAACCCTTCTTCTGTAAAGAACTAATTCCCTCTAGAAATGCTAAAAATCTTAAAGAACTCTAATTATAATACATTTCTCAATAGATAAAGATAGACAGAGAGTGTCTGCGCCAGCCACCTACCACAGAGAGAAACACGAAAATAAAACAACCCAGCCAACCAAACCCCAAAACCAACAACAAAACAAACCCCAAAGAGAAAAAAATTGACTGCCCTAGGAGACAGGGAGGGAATGTGAAGTTGTTTTTATAAATTCTTCTCATCTTTCATCTAGGCTCGTGCTAAATATATTGACTTATCTATGCATTACTGTCAATTGAGAGTCCACAATACTCCTAAGAAGTTCCAAGGCACTCCAAACCAGCGTGGGTACCCGGGCTACTCAGGCATGCAGTAGCTTTGTGTATTGTCATTCTGTCACCAGGCATGTTTTCTGATTAAATGGTTGCCTTTGATTGCAAAGAGAAAAACCTCTGATTTCCTCACTCCCAGTCCTATTCTTTAAACCAAATTCCAGCCTCGATTGGATTGGAGTTCTGCAAACCTGAGATAGTTCATTAAGCTGCAACACTCTACTGAGAGTTATTCCAAAGATTGCTGAATGGCAACAAGTCAGCAGAGAGAACAGCTGCAAGGCTTCTTCAGCACAACAGAGGATGGTTGTAGATGAGAATGACAAATAGGCTACAGTCACTTGGGGATGAGATAATTACACGCACACATATCACTAGGCTTTAGTTTATTTTGCCTGATGTTTTGTTATGAGTTTCAAACCTGCAGCATTAAAAAAAGAGGCAGTGTTTAACACTGAAATTGCCTAAAACATGCCTTCCCCAGCTGTCTAGTGAAATTGAGTCCAAACTCGTATTTTCATTCAATGGAATGGTTTCTCATACTTTATAACACTGAATGAAAGATCTTTCAGACTCACAAGAAAGAATAAACAGCCTTCCCAAGAGGAGGACCGTGTGTTGCATTTATTTACAGACTGGTCTACTAAAAAAAAACGAACAAAACCAAATGATGATTACTGCTGACAGATGATACCTGGGGAGGTGAAAACCTGCTATAGCTGGATCTAATCACCTGAGAGACACACACCAGTGCTCTCTGCTTCCCGGCCATGGAGGTGTTTGTTTGCCTTGTTTCTCTTTCCTCGAAGGAAACAATTGAGAGAATTTATACACCCACAAAGACAAAATCTCCAGAAAACAGACAAAATCTAGCAACTCACACTGAAGTCACACTATGTGATAACACTCCAGGGAGAGCTGGCTGGCTTCTCCTCGTTTTACCTTTGAATTTCATTCAAAGAGAATGTCAATTTAAGAATGTAAAGATTTTATTTAGATAAATTTTTGCTATCAGTTTGCTGCGTTCTTTCTGAAGTGGTTGACACAGTGAATGCAAAGGTGAAGGGGATGAGAAGCACATGGAACATACACAGAGACAAACTGGGTACAGCCCAGCTGCATTTGCTGTACCTGACTTCAATGCAAGGAACTTCTTGTTGAAAGAGACTTGTTCAGAGCAGGTTATACTTACAGAAAAATAGTCTTATAGTCTTTTGCATTCCAAAGACTTTGGCTGGCAGTGCGGCATTGAATCTTTCATTTGGTTTGGCTACTGCTGGTTTCTATCTGTTGCTATGAGAGAGGTCACATTGCTCTAAAGTAAGAAATAAGAAGTAACTGGCCTCTGCATTCACACCATCTATTCCCATCTGATCTGAGCTTTTGTCTCTGTAGAGAATTTTTGTCCTGTGAATTGTGTCCAGTTCAGCACCTGCTTGCCTACACAGTTTAACTTGTTTGCTTCTGAATTTCTCCTGCATTTTAAGGAAATGCTTATCTGCTTAATGTTTGCTCACATGTGTGGCGTACACAGAAGCATCCCAGGGAGGTGCTACTTGATCCTTCAGTACTGCTGGTAGGTATGGGTTTGTTCATAAAACCACATGAATAAACTTCAGCCAGTAGCTGTTGAGGTGCAAGCGTTTTGGGACTTGAAGGGCATGTAGCTTCAGGACAGCACTGCAGATTAAATAAGCTAAATGTCTTGCTTGCAGAGAAGAACAGATTTCAAGTATCAAAGAATGCTGCTGAGCTTTCATTTGACTTGCAGGTGCCTGTTTTATCTTAATCAGTTGCTATTAAATGAGACCGTACAACTATGACCATGCAGACAGGATTCATGCAGAGAGAGCCAGTTTAGGAAGTCTGTGGCTATTAGCCTGATCAAATTATATGGTGAAAATGGGTTAATAAATCTAAAGGAGAAGGAAGGGAGGAGGTCGTCTGAATTATTCAACATTTGTTTCCCAGTTGACAAATTTACTTAGACATGAAATTCAAGTGGGAGTATAGAGAGTGGGTTATTTATTAATTACATATGAACTGGACAGACCTTCTCTCTTATATCCAGATACACTCTTGCAATTTAGCATTGCCTGCAGCTGGACAACTTCTTTTTGCCTTCAGCTGAAGAAATCCTAGAATACCTCTGAAAAATCCAGTCCATCAATAATTCAAATTCAGTTTAGGATTATTTTTCACACATAACATCAACTGTCTTAGGTGATACTGTTCTCTATTATGAAAGGACTGAGAAGGAAATTTTCATATAGTGCGTTCTAGAGAGCAAGCATGCTAGGAACAAACTTATTGTGGTGATTTTTCAGGCTTTGTTTTGCTATCTGTGCCCACATAATGAACATCAGGAATTGAAGACTGCTTTTGTTCATGCTGGAACTTTGCAGCCTTCTGTAAAAGCCTGAGGATGGTGAAGATCTCAGAGAGCTTTATCAGGTCAGGCTTTTGGTAGATGGAATGTATAACACGCAGTTCCTTTTTGTGAACAAATGTGAAACCTGACAGGAACAATAACTGAAAATATAATCTTCCCCATTCAAAAGGATGTAGTCTTAAATCTTCTCTTGTGGCTTTAGCATTGTTTATAGAATTATGTATTTGAATGCTATTTACTTAACATTTTGTGTAGTCTTTTTTTAAGCCCACTGCATCTATCGAGCAGACTTCGTCATCTCTAGGTTTATTTCTCTATCAAAATGGCAACGACTAAGTTGACAGCTCATGTACCAAGAAAATACCATTTGGGTTTTTTCCCCTTTTCTGATATATCTGCATCTGAGTTTTTAGTCATGCACGTCACTGTAAGACTACACATTTTTGCAGGGCTTATCTGCACTAGGATGTTGCCTCATAAGTAGTTACTACACTAGTAACTGCAGGGTGAGGACATGTTTCTTTTCCTAGTGAAGACAAAGCATGCAAGTCAGTTTTCATTAATACTGACAGATCAATGGATGTGCGACTTCACGTAATTCTTGGTTTCAAACACACTTTTTATTTCTTTTTCAAGTAAAATTGAAAAAGGTCCTTTGGGGACCCCAAGGCTGATCTTCTGCTGAGTTATGCTCTTTGCAAAATTATGTTCTTCTCTGCAGCCCTGAGAGGATATGAAAATATACATTTATGTTTACACATTCTGACACAGAGAATGAACATATTTTATCAACCCTTTCTGCTCAATACTTAAGGGTTTGTTAATGCAGAAAATTCATGGATGTGGATGGAAATCGTGTGGACAAGATTACCCAAGCATAAATCCTGTAGAATATATGTGGTTTGGGGAGTTACACCATACTCAGGTCCTGACACCACCTAGACTACATACCCTGGGAGATTTGGGAGCGAGGGTGGTTTTCTGCTTGCTCGGACCTCGCAGTCCCACCCACAGGGAACAGCAATACACAGTCATTTTGCTGCTCCTTCAGAACAACACTTGTTTTGCTGCTGTCTTCACCCGCAGGTATGGAATGGAGGAGGTGATGAATTTACTAACTAGTCCTGTTTGTTTCCAATGCCTAAGACGGGAGTAGAGATGAGAGCAAACTCTCCTGACTCGGGTAATATTTACACAGACTGGTAGGGGGTCTTCTTACACAGATGCCCCGTGAGGCCAACAATTACTTTGAAATGAGCGGCACCACTTGAGTGTATTTCTGCCTATGAGCTGGTCTCCCACGTCCAGACCTGGGAATAGCACAGAGCAGTCAATGACTCACCATTTATAGTGGTATGTCTCTTTATTTTTGTAACCCCCCCTAATTTTCTGTAGCAGATGGATGAGTGGGAAGGAAACAGGCTGTTGGAGGGAAGGGTATGGATGTGACACCTGCAGTTCTCCAAGATTCAGCAAATCCATGCGAAAGTTCCAATTGCCAGTCCTTATAGCCAAAGGATGCCGAAGTCCACTAAAGCCCACTCGGTAAACACAGGTCAACACATCTCAAGAGTCTTTTTTCTCAGGGACATCAGGTCTTGCACATTACAAATGAGAATTAAAAAAGGGAAAAGGCATTCTTCTGTTTCTCCATGGGAAAAGCTTTAACGTTTGCTGGCGTTGTACAGATGAGTGAGGTACTCACAGTGCCTCTGGGACTGTCGATGTATCAAGTGGGATAGATACTTTGTGTGAAATGAGACTTTAGAAAGGAAAGCTTCTCATTTTAGTGTTAGAAGATAGGGCTGCCTTCCTTAGCAGTATTATATAGAAATATACAGTCTGCCCAAAGATACAATGTGATGTAATGTAATGATATCTATAAAGTGATTGCTCTTCTATTTACAGTACACTTACTGAATAAGTTGTAAAGGGTTGTGAGACTTTTCTGAATGTTCTTTAGTATGAAGGAAAGAAACAGTCTTGCCACCTGCTCTGGGGGGCTTTTCAGCTGAGATCAGAGCAATCAGAATCTGGGTCCCATCTTAGATTCTGATACTGTCTTTTTCCATTAGTAGATCTGGAATTTTATGTCAATATTTGAATCTGTCCTGCAGCTTCTTGGAAACAAGGCTTTTCCACAGACAGTTGTGCTGGAAGGCTAATGTGGTTTAGTTGCTGATTGAGTATGTTAGAACATTTATGGTGGATGTAAATTGTAGCTTTTGAATCAAGAAAATTGAGAGGCTGTACGGGGCAAGCCAGACGTGGAGCCTGGGCTAGTCTGCCTCATGATGGTTGAATGAACAACGCATACCAAGCCAACTTGATCTGCATAGATTTTTGTGAAATTTAAATATCAGTGACTAACTCAGTAGCCATCTGTCTTCGTTGGATTAATGTCTAAATTGTCACACCGAATTTGAGCTCTTGTGCAGTACTGAGAGCAGCAGTTCTTGAGGAGACAGGCTTCAGATGGGCTGTGAAGCCACCACCCTGCCTGGTGGTATCTGTGTGCCGTCCCCAGGACAGAAAGCTTGAGGACAACCTGCCTCCTGCCTTCTTGTCCAGGTAAACCACCAAGCGTGCCATGGGGAGATGTGGCTGAGTGCATCGTTTGCTTACACAGTCACCCTGCTATTTCAGAGATTAAACCTGCTGGGGTGGAGGTTAATGGAGTACAAAGGTGCTATTCAATATAAGAAAGCAATTTTTAAATAGTTTCATACTGAGTACTTCAGGGAGAAAAGCATTAGTCCTGCCCATGGATTAGCTGTATCCTGGTATGGATGGTACTTTTCATTCTGCTTCAACCCCCCACACTATCAGCTGTAAAAGCCATATTCCTAAGTCCAAACAGCTCACCCATATGTACACCTTTAAAGGTAAATAAAGAACCTGTTGGACACAAAGCATTTGAGAAACAGTTCCTTGTTACTATCACAAGTCCACGGAGTCAGTGTCATCTCTAATTTTAGCACTGTTTTTGTATGGGGAGTTTACACTTTGCAAGCCCTTGGAAAGGGGAGAGTTGGCAAATTATATAAAGGTGGAAAGCACCAAGGGATTGTTTTGCTAAGCTGTCTTGAAGATAAGCTGGGTAAAATTCATGCCCTTTAGAGATGTAGCTGGAACAACCTTGCTCGAGGTTTTTCTGTAAGAGGCAGTGGCTCTCCCAGAAGTGATATGCCATATTTTACTCCATCTTTCCCATCCACAGAAGCAAAGTCTATATCATTCATAGGTAAGAGAATTGGGTGAGATTGTTGTTTCATAAATTTAAGTAAACATTTTTTCCTTGCTGTTCCAAATGATCTGCTGGGATATTTGAATCCAGTCCTGTTTTATAGTGCTAAGTGAGTTCACTTTCCATCTGCATGTTGCCTGCTAGTCGATGTCCAAAGCTGTTGACAGTATTCGTTATCGCAGTGCCAGGCCATGGCGTTTCTTCAGCTTTCCTTGGAGCCAAACAAAAAAAGCTTTGGCAGAGCCCGTCTGTCTTCTGAGAAAGAAAACCCAACACGGACCTGGGAGGAAAAGTTATGAATTTGAGTCTATTAGGAGGACAACGTCCATTTGACTCACAAACTTTACACTGCATTTTAATTACTGAGTGATACTGGGAAGGGTGAAATGCATGGACGTGTTGGTATTCAGCTCAGTTCATGTAATGGAGAGCAAAGGAAGACAGGTAGAGTGTCTTAACATTTTTTCTCTCCTGCTGCTCATTTCCTGCTGATGCTTTGTTTTTATTTTAAACCTTTGTTAAATGTTATCTTTATTTTTTTCCTCTTTTAAATGTTCTGTCTCTTTCTGATATCTTGAATGCAGCTATTCCCTGTATGGTTTTTAATGGCAGAAACCAAGAGTTCCAGCAGGTGATGAAACATTTGTATGCTTCTGAAACTCCATTGTGTAAATCCACCATTCAGGTGGAAAAAAGAAGTTCAAGGCTTTCCTTCTTGAAGGGGAGAAATACCTGAGAATTTCCACACCACCAGTAATTTCTGTACGTGCCCTGTGTGCTCTTCATGCTTACACCACTTAACATTTTTCATTTAACTCTTTTCATGAACAAGGAATTTAAGGGCAGATAGAGAGGTCAGCAAATACAGACTCCAGGATACAGTCTAGTACGTGTCTCTTTGGGTTTTTGGCTGTCGTTATTGTGGCTTTTACCATTTTCTGCAAGGGCTTTTAGGGGGATATCAGTCTTTCCTGACAGCAATAGATTTCTGTAAGTAAATTTTATTGAGGCTGTTGCACACGTGTTGCCTGTAGTGTCCACAGCCAGTGGCTCCCAGCCAGTCAGTCTGAGCTGTGTGACATTGTCCAGGTAGTCTGTGCTGCCCTTGCTGGTTGTGCAACAAGTTGTAGGGCTCGATAGGCAGGCAGAGATTCTTCCTCCCACCATTTTGCTGTTTCACAAGTGCAGAGCCCCCGTTGCATTGGTGTCTCTAAGTGCTAGGAATCCCGCTGTGCATTTCCACGTCTGTGAACTGCTGGATGTTCTCAGTGCTCTCTGGAGATGTGGTGATAGGGGAAACAACGTGCTTCAGGCGCAAGAGCACGGAGAAGAGCAATATGAGAAGGAGAGCCAGAAGTGTTAGGAACAATCCCACGTACACATAGAGGCCGGAATATTTATCTGCTGTTGTGTCTACTTCTGTAGCCAGAGTTGGAAAGTGACTGCGACCAGTCAGGTTTCCACGGAACTGGAAATAAATCTCAGTCATTGCTCTCTGTCAGCTTTGGCCCGTTTTCCTTATTTACCTTCAGATTTCCTGTCTTCCCTCCCCAGGCTCACAAAGGAGGTCAAGAGATGAAGCTTAGGACGCATGGCACAATGGCTCCAGCAAGAAATGCCCCATGCTCCTGGTCTCAAGACTGCTGGTTCACACAGTTAAGCAGACTGCATGAGACAGGCCTTTACAAATCATTTTGCAAGTTGCTATTACAATGGCAACCAGCATTAGACTTCTGTTTTACACCTCCATCTGGCTTTTATTTTGTCCTGAAAATGCACTGGTCCTTCTGTTGGTAGGTCACCTCCTTTGGTAGGTGAAAAGCTTTGGTCCTTCTCTCCAACTGAGCTGCAAAGATTTGCACAGATTGGGTCTTTCCAGAGTCAGCTTTCTGCCAGCTTCTCCCACAGTAGGTGGTTTATCCTTGTATGAGCTGGAGAGTTTGTTTTCTGCTTTGCTTCTCTCCTAATCCAGACCTATTGGTACTTGCTTAAAGAATATGAAGTTTTGAGTTTCTCATTAGGAACGGTCAAAAAGTTGGCTTCCTAAAAGGAGAAAAAAGAGAGAGAAAAGTGAAACTGGGTACCAAAATAGCCCAGACTATGTGTGTTATCTTTATAACGAATAGATAAGAAAACCCTTGTCACGTTCCTGTGAGACACCTTGGGATCGGGAGAGGCACTGAGTATATAAAGACCATTGTTAAGGTCTCCTCTAGTAACACTGATTACTTACGGGTAAGAGAAGGCCCCATAGTCTATGGGATTAGATGTCACAGAGGAAGGCAAGATACTAATCCATTCATTGTATATCAGGAACCGCTGCTTCTGAGGCCGAGTGCACCTGGCAGGTGTCCAGAGCCATCCCTGTCCCACTGGGGCAACTTTGCAGTATATGACACTTCACTCACCTCCTTGGAGAACTTGCTAGAAATGGAGGGAATCTTAATATTTTAGCATTTTCAATTCTTCCAGCTGGAAACAGAAAGCATAATTGCCAAAAATTTGCGGTAAATGCTGCATCCAAAAGCATCATGTTCTGCTTTGATAAGACCAGAATTTTGGTTTTAGATGAAGTAAAAATGATAGCACTGAAACAAAGCAATGTGGTCATTTATAACATTCACAACATACATACCTACATGAGATGTAAATGCAGTAATATTAAGATATTAATATACTATGGTAGTCAGATTAAAATGAAACATTAGTTCAAAGTCATTGATGCTCTGATGCTTTTAGATAAAGATTACACCTAAAAGACATATTGCTGCAAAACATTTTGACTTTCATGGGCCTTCGGTTTGTAAAACGTGGCTGGTTTATTGTCAGTGTTTGGTTGTGTTCTCCCCATGCACTGATGGGAACAACATCTTGCTGTTCTTCAGAGGGAGGTGGTTGAAATATGGAGGCCTGAGTCATCAAGGAGCTGATATTCAGGCTTTCGTTACAGGCAAGATAGACCCGCTTTGGCTCATGTGATGGGCAAACATCTGATGTGCTGAGATGCTGGAGAAGGGACACTGGGGATTGTCACCTCTTTACCTCTCAGCTCCTGCAATACCTTTTTCAGTATCAAAGCATTTGAGATAACATTGATCCAGTCTAGGGAATATTGGGCTAGATTCTCCTTAGTAATAGGCTGGCTAAGCTGGGCCAAATTGCTGATTGAAAAAAATTGCCTGGGGATTTGAGTCCTGCAGTCCTGTGTGGGTGGTGGGTGCTGTGCTTCGGGCAGGAGGGTGTGGGCAAACGTGGTAGGAAAGGGCTGCTTGGTATTTTTCCAGGGGCTGACCCAACCCCTTGGGAGCCACTTATTCTGGCAGCAGGTTTGGAAGCATCCGACATGAAAATGAAGGTTGTGTTGCAGCCAGGCACTTTTGCTCTCAATTATAGGCCAGTAATTCTGATTTTTCACACTTCAAACCTATGAAGAATATTCTTATGTTACACAGCAGGTGGGAAATAAAGGGCCTGAAGGTTACTGGCCATAATCAGTCTGGGATCTGCCACTTGTGTGAGTTAAAGTACAGAGCGATGTCTTTGCCCATCTCATCTGCTGTCTTACCAAGAGCAAAAGCCAGAGCTAATTTCTCTCCTTAAAGAGCATAGAGCTTAATGGCTTCACACACTTCATAAAACTAGACTGCAGAATGCTAAGGACATTAGTCTGAAGCTCAATAATTATCTGCAAACCAAGACATTGAATTAACAAAGCTCAGCTGGGCATTTATTGATAAAAGGAGCAGATTAATTGTAAAAAATATTGACAATGGGGAGTCAGTGCAACTTTTTTTTCTTTAGTCTCGACTATAAAATTGTCAGGAGCAATCAACTATTCAGACTATTGAAAGCTGTGAAATTGACTACATTTTTTTTCCAGAAATGAGCCAGAAATAATTCAGGAGCTCCAGGCAACCCCAAAGGTTTTTACCTTTCGATCTACCAATGATCTCACTGAGCACCATCTTTTTGGATATTAGTATATTTAGCTTTGTGCACTCCCCCTTAAGGAATAGGAGTTTGAAGACTGTGGAGACCAAGGTCCTGTGGAAACAAGTGCTACCCAAAGATGCTGAAAAAACTGTGTATCAAGCAGGTCAGCACTATAACTTTGTGTGACTCAGATTACAGGAGGCAAAACCTCACTGGTACCCTGAGAAGACCTCAAGTCCGTGGACAGAGATCGTAAGTAGAAGTAATAGAGCAGAGCAGCGTAAGCAGAGCCCACGCTCCCTGGGATCTGAGTTGTTGGCTGAGGCTTAGTCATTCTGCTCTGGCTGGACAATGCTCCCATTGCTGAGAGGTGCCAAGCACCATTAGTGTTCACTGATGCTCAGTGGGTACAGGTTGATTCCAAGCAGACGCTTCTTTTTTTAAATCAGTTTGTGCTTGCTTTTAAGCAAATATTTAAAAAAACCCAAACCAACATATTTTAAATTAAAAACCACTAATGAAAGTAGAAGCCTCGTATAAAACCACAGAAAGGTTACTTCTCAGAGTGTGTCACTGAGATAGGAAATTCATGAGCCAGAAGTTCATGAATTGCCATCCTCTCACTGCAGCTATCAGGTTTGGGGAGTTTTAATGAAGCCTGCATGGCCCTGCTCTGCACCTTTGTAGGTCACAGAGGAGCAAAGAAAAAGAATTATTTTCCTCAAAACGGTGCAGACGGACAGTACAAATTGATCTTGCAGCTGCAGTAAATGTCTCATCTTGCCTACTCTCTTCCTTTTACTCTCATTCCTTTTAAGTGCCACTTGCCAGCAAGGTGTCTCTGAAAGTGCAAGCAACTTTTCCAAGTTCTCTTTTGCTTTTCCACCTGATACTAAAACTACTATAAAGAGGTAAGTGGGACAGAACAGAACAATTACTTGTGTAGCTTCTCCAAGGCTGTTAATTTAAACTGCACTGAACTGACTGGCAGTCATAGAAAGGTTTGGTTTTGAACACAGCCAATACCAGGTGTATTCTGTCTAGGTGATCTTTAGAGGAAAAAAAAAACAGCATTGAAGAAATGAAAACAAGGCATTAAAGTATCAATTCCGTCCAGCTTGCATTTTCTCCAGGGAGGATCTGAGAGACAGGAAAGAGGGGATGTCTCTTCTTTCAATGGCAAACGGTATTTTTTGTTCTCATGCTGAAGTGCAAGATAGTATGTCAGTGTCTCCGCTGTGGTAGTGCATAGGAAGAGAACAGAATAAAGTGTAGTTACCTTTCAGAGCAGGCAGGGCTGTTGGAACTAGGCACTAGAGCAGCTGGTTCAGATCACAAGCTCGCAGGCGATTTACCTAGGAACATCTCCTCCCAGAGAGTGGGGTTTGTGCTGAGAAGATTTGCTGGAGTCAGGATATTGTCTTTTCAGCAACATGCCGAGTGCGCTTTCTTCTCCTCTGCTCTTGAATTCACATGGTTCACTGATAGGGGTGGTTCTTATTCCCACTCTTGAGATGTCAACTGTCAGTCTAACTGAACAGCATCACTGCTGATGCCCTTTCTTCGCAGGCGATAGGAGAAGAGGGTGAGGAGCCTGATCTTCACGAGCTTCACTGCTTGGCTGGAAACAGCAAGTCCTCTCCCGCAGCAGCGGTCGGCACCGGTTGGAGCGGAGCGGTAGTGCTCCAGCGCTGCTGCGTCTCGGCAGCAGGGAAGGGAGGGAGGCTGTGAGCTGAGCTCGCAGCAAAGTTTGTGCAAGGTTCATCTTAACCCTTTCGTGCTTGCAAGTGGTAAACAAGACTTGAGCTGCCTGCTAATTGTGGAGGAAGACGTGAGCCAGGAAGACGGGATATCAGTTTCTTTCTCCGGTTTTCTGAAAGATGAAAAGGCTTTTTGTTTTATGCCCCTTGGGAAGGGTTGTCTGGTGAGGGCTCCCAGCTGTGTTCCTGTCTGGAGTCATGGACAAGTGTCACTTTACAGCTGGGACCCTCAGAATAGTCCCCAAGCATTGTTTTTTGGCATTGGAGCTTTTGATGTTATTTTGTCCCTGTGCTGTCTGGTGGTTTGGGAAGGGCTGTGTGGCTGGTTTAGTTTACAGGTCCTGAGTAGTTTGAAACTTGGCATGAGTGACCATAACCCCAACTTGCAGCGTTATGGGCAAAAATGATTTTCACCAATTTATATATGTGTGAAGCATAGATCAACCTACAAGGCACCACAGAAATGAGGCAGAAGGAGCCAAAGCTTGGGTGAGAGCCCAGAGCAGCCTAATTCCTCTGATTGCCGTAGCTTCTGATCTGCATTTCTTAGCTCCCCCCGGCTGACGGTAAGGATGTTTTGTGATGCTGCTCCAGTTACGACACAAATTAGGGTAAACTCTATCAATGAACTACTACAATTTTAGTTGTGTGTGTGTTTCAGAAGGGTCATGGGGAACAAGATTTCCTTTGCTCTATGCAGGGCAGCTCCATCTTTTGGGGACAGATGTCAGTTTGGGGTGCATTGAAGTGAGCCCGAAGTTTCCCCAGCAGTGGAGCACAGCTGGAGGTGACCAGCACAGGGATGGAGTGGCTGCAGTTTGCAGCTCTGAGCACTGAGCTGTGTCCAGCTGCATGCAGCTCTATTTCCCTATGTCCACATCCCTCGTGTCCTAGCAAATGGGCTGGCTGGAGGCACGTCGTGGGGTGAAACCGACCCATAGGCACATACTGGCCGCTTGGCTTGTGGTAATTCCCAGTGCCTCCAGGTTTTGTTTCATGGCCTGTGTGGGAGCAAGGTTCCCCTCTGAAAAGTGAGTCCCACACAGGGGGACAAGTTCATTCTTTCTCTGCAGCTTTCTGTGTGACAAAATGGAGACAATCTCAAAACTGTCTCAGAATAGCTCTCCGTCTCTGGTCCCCCATGGCCAAAGGGTAATGAACCCCAGAGCTGCACAACTCTTTCATCCTCCTGGGGTGGAGGGATGTATTATAAATCCATCTCTCTAAGGGCTTCTGTCTCTGGAGCTAACAAGCACCGTGTATTATTGCAAAGCAGCACTATTTAGATAAATAAAACGTAGGCCGTGGGAAAAATAATACAATTCCTCCATGCTTTTGTGGTGGGACCAACTCTCTGAAAACCAAGACTTGTAAGACAGCTTTGATTGCTGATTTTATTTCAGATTTCCTTTGGTGTAATATCGTGTGCAGTGTCCAGTGTTGCAGTCTATGCTACAGTTCCCTGCTAGGTGCATAGGAATGAAAGTACAGTGATAAACCAGAAGGAAGACTGTGTATTTTTCCTTGGAGTCTGTACAATTACTGCTTTACCAACAAACTACTTGATAGCACCTCTAAACCTTGGGTACATGTCCTCTTATTTAAGAAGAAACAAGTAAGAGCTCTGTTTAACCAGGAATTATATTGCTGGCTGAGTTGTGCGACCCAGAAGAGACAGACGTCTTGAAATCCTGCGACTCTGCTTTCTGTGTAATGCTAATGAGCAGAGCTGAAATGAATGGCCCTCCCTCCCTGTCCATGCAATCCAGCTTCTCTGCTCAGCTTCTTTTTCCTGTGTTGATTTTGCAATACATTATCTCTCTCTTTGTAGGACCGAGCTGCTGTTCACTGGATTTCTTGTTTCATTTGTAGCAGGGTATAATGAAGACAGATGAATTTTAGATAATGCTGCAATTTGTACCAGCTGAGGCTGATGAATGCATGACTGACTGATTGCTGGATTCCTGAATTGTTGAGATGTATGTAAGGCGCTCTCTCTATGTAAATTTTTGGGCCAATCAATGACAAATTTGTGCTACATAAAATTAAGTTGTACAAATTCCCTTGGAAATACATGGAGATACGAACCCAGTGAAAGTAATTTTTCAAGCAGCCATTAAGAATTTGGGACCAAAAGACCAGGGAGCTTTTTAGGTTCTTTCCTTCACATTATTTGACCTGTGTCTCGAGTATTCTATCAGCTCATTTTATGCTTCTTTCTCCTAACGGTCCCTCACTGGTCTTGGAGTGAAATGTGAATTTAACAAGGGGCAAATAATATCTCAGAATGATTGTTAGTGAGTATAATTTGTATGTTCCTACATGCTAGTTCGCGGCTGAGGAAAACATGCAGGCCGACTCAATGTGAGTGATAAAGCATCATTCAACTTTATTGCCCGGGATAGCGCGTATTTATACCAAATACCATAATTATGCATACTTGTCTCTATCTAATAGGCTTAGCACTAAAAAGGTTACATTCACTTACTCCACCTACTTGCAGTTAGCTAACTATGCACATTCTGCACTCTTCTGACTCCTACTTTCTCAAGTTGTTTATCACCTCTTCAAGGGCATGCTGACCCTGCTTTAATTAGTACTTTTCCATTTCTCCTTTTCCCACAGCCTACTAGCAAAGCAATCTAAGGCCTACTTATGTCAACTAGAACGGTCTCTGCTCGTACAGTTGCTCGGTGGACTCATGTCCATGCTCCTTGAGCCAATTCCTGACACCTACAGAGGTTCTTCCATTGTCCAAATTAATGAATCCTATGAATGTAGTAAATGCGTATTTTGTATCTTTAAAAATTGCTTTCAGTGCAGCTGCAGTGATTGGAGAAAGAGCTGCGTGCTCCTCTCCCCCACATCCCCTTCATAGCAGGCACAGCCCACAATGGGTTATTCCAGCCCTCGGCTGTAAAGACCTTCCATCATGTGGGGCTGCATGTGTGGGAGGGCCAGGGCCAAGCAGAGCTCTCTTTTGCTGATGTAGATGCTGTATATGGAGCTCAGGAAAGAGCTACGACATGGTAGGTGCCTGTGCATGTGTCAAAGATAACAGAGAAAACAGAAGCAATGGCTGAGTTTTCAGTATAAGGGCAGAAAGTGCATTAAATTGAAGCAGACTTGGAGTTGTGACCTCTGAAGTGTATTGTGTGTTTGGACAGATTTTCCACTTGTCGTTTAGAGGTTACAGTTAATACCAACTCACCATTTCTCTATTACCATCTTTCCCTTTCCTCCTGTTAAAACAATTTCTCTCCTTGGCCTGCGTGTTTAATCCCCGCCTGGATGAGAGTTTGGCTGACTGAGCGGCTGTGCTGAGTTTGGAGTTCCACAAGCTTTCCAAGGGCTCTGGGGGAGTTCCCCCACTTCTCTGAGAACACTGCTAGAAACCTGCACCAGATGGCTTAGAAATCAGCTCAGCACTCTGAACTTCTACAAGGATTCATTACTTATGGCAATAATCATCATGCTTAGCACTTCTGTATTTCAAGACACTCCACAGTTACGCAGTCCCTCAGTGAGGTACAGTCAGACAGCGTTGAAGAGGACTGCCAAACATGCAATTTTTGATAGCTTTTGTGGCTGTTACAGGCTCTGTAGCTACCCATGGGACACCTCCTTGAAGAGGTACCCAGCCCCTCTCTAGCCTTAGAGGCCACAAGGTCCAATTCCCAAGGTGTCCAGCTGATATTAGGTATATTATATGGAAAAAGACCCATCCTTTGCCTTTCCTGCCTTCCTCAGCCCTGCCCTGGCCACCCACAGGGCTGCCAGGTGGCCCCTCGCTGCCATGAGGAGAGTTAGATGCTGGAACTGCCCTAGGGGGTTGCCTGGCCAGTTCTTCCAAAGATCAGGATGGTTCCTAAATCTCCACCTACAACTGTCCAAGTGCTATGAACAAGAGGGTAAGTCACTATGGAAGAGCTGCTGAGCAAGTGACAGCACTTAGCACTGTTTATCTTCGCAGAGCGGAGTCTGTTGTAAATACGTTTTTGGTTTAATATGTTTTGTCTTTATAGCCATGGTACTGAGTGATAGATGATCTGTACCACAAACAGGCTCGTGGAACACATTTAAAAATCATGTTTCTGTAGGTTTTGAATCAGGAGTCTCGATTGAATGTTCAGACTTTCAAATATTTATTGCTCATTCAGATTAATGTGAAATAGATCTAGCTGCCATAAGCCTTAAGGGAGAAATACCACAGTCTATGGAATGGCAACCTTGAAAGCAAATGAAGTTGCCTGCAGATTGTTTCTTGCTTAAGCCACTAAAGGTCACAAGAAAATGTTCTGACTTCTTTTTGTGTCACTTCTTTTTCACGAAAAGGGAAGAATGATTAGTACCTCCCCACCATAAACAATCTGTCAATACTGAGTGCTACACAAATGCCTGTGCTCATGTGCCCATTGCTCCAGCAAAGCCGAGCGCCTTTCCCTCTCTGCATTCCCACACAATCTTGTCTTGTCCAGTGCACTCTGTCTGAAAACGCTCATGCGTTTGGACTCAAAGAGTTTTGTTTCTTTGAAAGGCTTTGGAGTGTTTTGAGAATTTGGCTTTGTTCTGAACTTCCTTCATCAAAAACACTGCAGTGCTTCAGTTTATTTATAGAAACTGATTCTCCCACAGATAACTGAAGAAATTCAGGCTGGTCTGATGTTCCTGCTAATTTGGAGGAATATTTTTAATTTGATTTACTGTTGTCCATGAAAGGCTACATTGTCTGGCACAGAATTCTGTCTGAAACAGTCCTGAGCTTCGTTTTCATGAGTGAGCTTGTGAAGAAGGTGTTGTAGGTCCCCAGAGAAGAGACTTCCAGTGCTCTAGGTGAGCTGATGAGAGGTGGCTCAGGTAGGGCCAGCTGGCAGTGAGCAGGGGCGTATGGACGTCCCGTGGAGCAAGGAGCAGCTGAAAAGCAGGTTCCACCTGGATCTGAACTGCAAGTACATATCAGCCACCCTCCACCAAGGTCCCACAATGGTCCTCCTGAGCCTTAGTAAAAATCACTTGAACAATGAGCCAGGGTTAGAACTTAAAACAAATCCTGTGTTCCTGTGGAATATTACTGTTTCCTCTGAAGTAGGACAGTTCTTGCAGCAATGCCTATTTTTAGGGAGTTCAGCACAATTTCTAGACCCAAGAGCTTCAGGTAAACCTGGGGAAGCTTTCAGATGTGCTGAGCATCAGTTTTTGGCTGGCCAGTTGCTAAGATACAACCTGAGAGGTGCTTGCGTGACAGTGAGCCTCTCTGGCTTAGTGGCTTGAAATGGGCGCTTGTTTTTCACCCTCACAATTGAGCTTGTCTTACAGCTCATCTGCACAGCTTACCAGGTGATCTTAACATGACTGACAGTGCACAATAAATACTAACAACTGGGCTTTATTTTAGCAACAAGAGAGTGGATTGGCTTCCAGAACTAGGTTGTTTCTCTACATGATGGACAAATAATCCATGTGGACGCTGCAACATTTGCTGGCAATTGCTCATGGAATTTTCTTCTTCGTGTCTGCATGGCAGGGCTGGTGTCCCCGAGAGACTTGGCATGGACCTCAGTATCAACACAACAGATGAACTGCGTATTTGCGTGAAATGGGTGTATTTTGTGCTTTGGTGCTCTGTTTTTTTTCTGAAACTCTGGACATTCTTGATGGAGCTTGAAAATCCACTTGTTCCTTTTTTTTGTTCCCATCTCATTTCCCCAGGGCCAGGTTCCATGCTCTGGCTGTGGACAGCATTGCCTTCAGTGTTACTTAGTGTTGGTCCATGGGCAAGTGGGTGAGTCCCTCTCGAGCCACTGGCCACGCTGTCACCACAAAGGCCGTCTCAGCCCACCCAGAGCTGGGCCAACCTGTAGGCAAAGAGTCCTTGGGCTCCTGTGGGCTTCACACAGATTCCTGCCTGCAAAAACAGCTTGTGGGGTTAAAACTTAGATGTGATTCCCTGAAAGGTGCTTTTCACAGCACAGATGACGCGAGGAAGGTCTCTGATACTATCACGTGTTAAAACATGTGCCTCTCCTCCTGTTATAGTCAAAGGTGCTACCTGAACTTGCCAGGCAGCACTGTGATTACAATGCTGATCAGTATAAGGCTTTTCCTTCAGAATTCAAATCCTCAGCAGAAATGTCCTAAAGCTGGAGTTCACTGTCATGCAGGATGGTATTTTGGTCTGAACCTGGAGCTCATAGACTCCAGAATTCACTAACTCACTACTGGCAGGGACTCATGAGGCTTAACTTCCAGAATCTTTAAAATATAAACAGATATTCCCCAAATTCTAACAAAATCCTTCAAGCCAGATCAAAAAGCTGAATGCACACTGGGTGGAGTGTGGGGAATGCTAGCTGCAAAACAGTTAAACCCTTCTCTGAAGTCCCCGATGTCACATTATTTGCATGATTCACAGTTAACAGATGGGCTCATGCTTATATTGAGGGGGGACCAGTTCTTCAATTGCTATCATTAAATATTAATTATGACAGTTTATACTGAAAGGAAAACAATTTTGTGATGACCCCATTACATAACTTTTTATTTCTTTGGTTTGTTTGTTTTAATTCCAATCTTAAAGACAAAAATCTTTTCTTGGTTCTCATTTACAAAACAAGCAGCTGAGAGAACTCTGCCCACCCACACGCTCCAGCATTTCAGATACCAGCATTTCCACCCAGGGCTGGATGAACTCTTTTTAAACCCATTTGGAGGAAATGTGGTTGAAATCTTCACAGCAGGGAGAGTGAAAACCAGTCAGAGATGCAAACACTGCCATGTCTGCTCTGCTGCCAGGTTCCACTGCAATTCTGAAGAACCCCTCGCTTTGGATGCATATGTTCTACACAGGAGGGCACAGCACAGGAATCCGGAGCTGCTGCCAGTTGTAGTAAAAGAGTTATCGTAGTTCAAGCTAAAAAAATATTCTTCAAGAGATACGAAAGCCCGTGATGCTGTACCTGACTACCATGGCACTGGATTAAGTCTTCCAGGGGTTCAGATTATCTTGCATCCATCTGCTTCAGAGCTTCTGACACCTTCCTTACTATGGCCTTGCTCAAGCAAGGTACTTGATGTACTGTGGGTCTGAAAGAGTGTGTTGAATCAGTGCTGCCCAGCCCCACTGTCCTTGTATGGTGTCTGTGGTTCCCTGTGTGACACAGGAAAATTCCTCTTACAGCTAAGGTGTTCCTGGTGGCTTCTGTCTGCATGAGGATTCTGGTGCAGAGGGCCATGATGCCTCCTGGGACAAATATCAACAGCACAGATGTGTCTGGGAATAAGCCCTCATTTGTATTTGACCCGTGGGTGGGCATGAGAACCCATTGGTGCTTTTCAGTGAAATAGTCAGGGACATCAGATTGGGAAAAATAGTTGCACTTTCTTCCTTTGCATCATAAAATAGCTCTTCAGGTATTTCTCTTCAATCTGCTTCCCAGGAGTGACCCTTCCCACTAGCAGGGATCCCTCTCTTGCTATGGCTCCCTAAGCACTGCTCTTGCTTCTACCCCAAAGCATTTGTGCCTTAATATCTGCTGTTTACTGCCAAAGAGCCCCATAGTTCTGTGCTGGGACAAAGCCCAGACATTGCCCTGACCCTGGGCAACAATGTCCCACTTCATTGCAGGAAAAGAGTTATGTCACGTAAACAAATTTTGAAATAATTTGTGATTTATTGGATGAAAACACGCTACACTATTGTCACTCACCTCAGGTACAATAATAAGAACCAACATTACCAGGGAATTCCGAGAAGAGATGGATCTTGAGCCCTAGTTCCAAACTTTAATCCCCAATTGGCACTTTTAGAGTGCTGAAGAGGAGAAGAGCAGCCACTATGAAGCTGCAGAGCAACTGCATAGTGTCTGTGTTTGAGGCCTCTTTACACCACAACTTTTAGCATCGCCAGCTTTCCACCGACAGTGGAGACAGGACGTTGGCCTGGACAGACTCTCAGTCTGAGTTATGACAGTAGTTGTTATACATTTATGGTAAAGCCAGGGGTGTTTCCATTTGATGCCTTTGTCTAATAGCAGTCACAAGTTTCCTTTTCCTCAGCCTCTGGGTCTGTAACAGAACAAGCTGACTGGCCAGTTCCACTTAATTATTGTTCATTTTTGTGAAGCAATGAATATATATCACTGTGTGACTGTGCTTAGCTAATGTGCCTGATTATTAATAGCCAGTTCTGGTCCCCCTCCCAGCCTCTATACCACAAAATACATTTCCCTTCTGTCTCCAAGTCCAAGTTGTCTGGGAAGTCACTGTTCTATGAAGAGACTGGACAAAAAGCTTATTGAACATCCCTTCCTTTTTATCAGAAGACTGATCTCTCTTTTTATTTTTAGCATGTTAGCAACAAAAGTTGCTTTATTGCTTCACTTTTCATAGATGAAGACACATTTTCAATACAAAGAGCTCTACCCAGAAAAATTCCCCACATGGTTCTCCTGCATGACACACATCAAGTCTGCGGCTTGGTTGCCTGGTCCTTTTTCTCTCAGACCTCAAGCATTCACCACACTCTGCACAACCTCCCTTAGTTCTCACTGAAAGCAGAAGGTTTTATCCATGCCCCAGACTGACTTCACCAGCCTCTCAAACCTCAGCCATCTCAAGTGCCCAGGCTTCAGCTCCAAACACCAACTGTTTTGCCACGTAGATCTTGTACTGGAATCAGGTGATGCTCTGTAGAAGAGAGAGAGGCTGCTCGTTCTGTGGAGCGGTCAGAACCCTCCTTGCTGGGCAGTAATGGCCAGTGAGACGTGTTGGTAGAGGGGATGATACTGAAATGAGATACCTTAGAGATGCCATGCTATTGCTGAAGACAAGCCTTTTTGCTGCCAGTCCCTGTTGGAACAGCAGTTCCATGTACCCAGATTAAAGGACATACATTCTGGGCCAGATTTACTCTCCATACATACATGTGACTGCCACGGGAGGTGCAAAGGCATTTGACCTGACCCTGGCAATGGCTTTAGGAAAGCCCAGCTCAGGCTCTCACAAAGCTCACAGGAGCAAAGCCAATTCATTGCAACGTTCATATTTCAGTGAGTGGGTAATATTGGACAGGGCTGCAGTGGAAAAGCAGCAGTGGGCAGCTGTTTCCCATTTATCCACATGTAACCTCCACAGCACTGTCAGCAGAATATTAAACAAGGTTTTAGCATCTGCTTTTTTGGTTGGCTGGGTATCAGCCAGCTGCTCCTGAATTCTGAGATTGACTAAGTGCCTGTGTATCTCATTAGCAGGGTGAGCTAATCTTTATCACTCAATGCCACAGCAAAACCTCAGCAGCTTTTAGCTCCTTTGCAGAACATAATTGTTGTCTGCAAGTGTTTGATTCTGGTGATTCCTATTGCCAAGGCACAGCATAGGCTCTCCTCTGTTTCACAGGGACCTATGAAACCTCCAGGCTGTGCTAGACTTAAAAGAGCTGGAATGTGACTTTTCTCTGGTGAAAAAAAGAAAAAGAAGTATTTATCTTACCTCTCTGCTGGCTTTTAAATTGAGGACAGTACAGAAATGTACTGGCTATTTCACTCTTGCTGGCCCAGAGTGACATCCACGTATTCATGTTTGTCTTCCAGGCAAAACCCCAAGGGCATCCCAAGAGGTCACCATTTGTGATGGGCTGCAGCTCCTTGCAGCTCCCTCATTCCGGTCAGTTCATTCTTAGCTCTCTCACCCGCTGCATGTTCTGGCGAGCAGAGGCTATTCCAAGAGCTCCGGCAGCAGGAAGGAAAAGCAGGTGGAAAAAAACAAAAAATAAAAGAAAAAAACAAGCAAACACACACACGAACAACCAACCCACCAAAACCAAACAAAAAACCAAAGTCAGAAGGGAAAGATGCAATCTTTGAAGTCCCACAATTAAACCTGCATGACTTGGGTGAACACGTTCCCTTCTCACCAAAACAGAGTTGTTAGCAAAGGCAGTATCTCCTCTCCATGTTGTGTGCAGGCTCTTTCCTGCAGCACATTTACAAGTACTTCACCCGGTCTACTTTTAAATAATGCACTTGACACCAGTTAAGAGGAAATAGCAAAGGTGAAGTGTATTTTCTATGCTGGCAGCGACTTTGCCTTGGAAGATTCCTCTGCTCAGTCTTCCTATCCATTTCAGTGATGCAGCTTAAATTCTACTGGGGGTGAGCGAAGTGCAGCCACTGAAGAACATCTGAACACCCTGCAGTGCATTCAACTCTGCTAATTTAAATATAAGTTCTCTGAAGTGAATTTAAGTCTCTAAATCTTCCCAAACCAGCTGATCTCCTTTAAAGTAGCAGGCAGATTTGTACCACTACTTTTTCTAGCCATAACATTTCATAGTTTGAGGTATTTCATTTTCAGTGAGTACACTTCCACAAGCTACCTTCATGTTGTGTCAAATGTACACACAGGTTGCCACGCATGACGTGTGACACAGCAGCTGTCTTCTCCATCAAGTATTTCCTGTAGGCAGGAAAATGTTTCTTAAAAGAAATGAAGACAATATAGATTTCTTTCTTGTGCCCTACAGAAAAGCACACTCAGGCTTAATGGTAAGGCAAGGTCCACAGATTAATAACTATTTTGAAAGGAAACGTGTTGCTAAAACCTGGCACATCAGTCTCTACATTCACACGCTCCTGTATGCAGAAATCAGAACGGTCACTTCTGGAGACACATCCTGTTCTTTCTGGTGGTGGGACATTGAGGTCTTTCTCAGATCTGCTGACATTTAGTGATTCTCCTTTTTTGCCCTGCTTGTGGCTGTCACAGCACATCAGATTCACTGCCAGCAGAGACAAGGCTTGTTCTATGAGTCTGACAAGAGATGTTAAAGAGTCTGAGGTACTCCGGATAATTCAGCTGAGACAGAGGGTAAGTTCCTTGCACAGCAAACATGCTGACCTGCCAGAAAGAACTACAGAGAGGCAACTGAAGAGAGTGCACGTGTACAGAGATTTGAGTGCCACTCATCCAAGCAGCAAGAGCAGCATTTCAGTTGCTCAAGTCTGATCTTGCTCAGATCTCAATAGATTGAAATACCTTTCTATATTCCTAGTGACCTGAGCACCGTTTTCAGATCCTGCTGAAGCATCCTTGCCTTCTGCTGCAAATCTGAAGTGAGCCAGTGTGCCAGAGAGGATGAGGCAGTTAAAATAGTACAACAGGAGCCCATTTAAATGCCTTTCTGTTTGTCTGTGTCCAAAGTCACAGGGTTCAACTTAGCGCTTACATGGTTTACCCTACTCCTGACTTGCACCCACAATACTTTAGCAGCACTGGCCAAGCCAGTATGTAGCTGACAGCGCAGGATCACTGAGACTCTTCAGTACAGTGCTACTATAATAAACATCAAGACCCCAAAAGTAGCTGACATTAAAGGGTCCTGTTGCAGCATCAGCAACTACCAAAACTCTAGAGCATAGAGCGACCATCAGCTGTCTGGGGCTCATAAACAACCTGGGGGTAGATTATTGCCCAAGTGTTACTACTCAGGTTTTACAGCAGCTGTAAGAGCAGCTGTCTTGCCATGTCTGTGAGGAACCAAACTGGATGAACTCTCACCTGACCTTGCTTCCTAAATCAGTGTTAGCTGTTGGCCTCCTGACTGTCTGGTGATACAACACTGTCTCCCTAGAATCAGCCCAAACTAGTACATTTTGAGGGAAAAGGGCAAAACTTTGTCATGTTTTGCCTAAAAAATAGCTTGCGTATCCTCTACAGGGAAAGCTTTGTCCTTCCTTGCATCCAGAGAAAGGGACCCCAGCTCTGTAGCATGGCTATGTCCATTAGATCTATACAGGCATGACTCTCACATGCAGTTTGAACAGTAGAACAATTTTCTTTAAGGAGCCTGAGGGAACAAGGGAGGAAAAACGGGGGAGGCAAAGTAGTGGGAGACACTGTCTAGGGAATTTGACTTCAAGAGGAGAGTGCCATAGGCTGATTGATGTCCTCACATCAACAGAAGGCAAACACAGCTGCCCTGACTTCTATATTCAGATTTTGACTGTAAAACCTTGCAACACAAAGAGCTCAGACGTTAAGAATCCATAATAGCAAAAAAGAAAAATAAGCTTCTTGTATAGCAGACTACTACAAAACTTACAGACTGTTAAATGTTGCAATTTCTCTACCAGTGTTACCTTACTAGGATCAATAAGTACTAGGAGAAGAATAAGGAAATTATCCTACCTCATTGCCTTTAAGTGCTGTGAATGGCCACACCTGGCCTTTGCTTTGAACCAATCCTTGCCAGTAAGCCTCTGTTTAAAAGGTATGTAAACCCTTACTAGAGAGCAAGTTGCTTTATAAGCTCTGGTGGTTGCTTTCACATATGTTGAAGTCACCAGGTTTTGGTACTTTGAGGCCTTTTTCTATATGTGGTAAATAGTGTTTTGGTTGGGTTTTTTGGCCTTGTTTGGGTTTTGTGGTTTGGTGGGAGGAGGTTGTAGTTTGTATGGGGGTTTTTTGTACCTGTGTTCCTACAAAGTGTCTGTGTGTGGCTGGACAACAGCTTTTTTTCGCTGAGTACATAGTCATAGTTCTGGGGTTTGATCTCAAAAGAAAAAGCTGCTATGGACTGTGCAGAAGATGGGGTTCCACCTGGGTGCTTTTTGTGCTATGGCATCAGAATAAGGCAAGGAAAGCCTGTGTGCTGGCTTGTGCCAAAGACACCGAGTGATGGCTGTGGGAAATCTCTGCACTAAGTGTGGCAGACCTGGGCTCTCCTGGCACGGGCAAGAGCTTTGTGCCTGCAAGCATGGCGGAGAATTGTGTTGTGAACACCTGCTGTTGTTCTGGTGTTTGGGATATGGTGTTTGCACTGTTCAGGGAACCCTAATTCAATGCAGTGGGTTAAGTGCTTTCCTGAATGCTTCTCTTTTTTTTTCCTAATCTTCTCACCTCCTCCCATCTTCATGCTAGCAGACTGGACATAATCTTGCTTCCAATATCTACTTGCTCTTAGACATCAACTATAGGATCTTTAAGCCTAGCTCTCTCTTCCTCAGGTTTTTTTCTTACACATTCCTTCTGTGTCTCACACATTCCTTCTCCCTCGTGTCTATGCTGTACATGTGCTTATTGCTCCATCTCCCCTGTGCTCTCCACCCCATCCACAGCATCAGAGCTACGCTGGCAACAGCCCAGCTTGCGCTCCAGATGGCTGGCATCACTGCATCTCACACCGGCTGGGGTAACGAGCTAGTTATTTCAGAAACAAATCCAATGCTATTTACAGCAGGGAATAGTTATACTGGAATGTGCTATTGCCTGCTTCATTTCTGAAGGATGTTTTCCCTGCTAGTTAAGACGTCTTTCTGCAACGTTACTTTGAATCTGCTCCAGGACTTGCTCACTGAGGCATGGAGCAGACTGTTTTCTAACAAAGGTGTAGTAGCGCCTCTCCTCCTTGCTGGTGTTAGTCTGATGATGACTCTCACTTCAGGACCGCTCACCCTTAGTTTTATCCACCACATGGCTATTTTTTCCAGTCAGTGTGCAGAACATAAAGGAACCAAAAGCTCTTTTGCCAGCCTATGCAATGCAGCCTCTCTCAACTTATGAGTAACTTACTGATAGCTGTTTGAAATGGTATTGCTTTACTCACACTGTGTTCCTTGTTTCAGTGCTCTATAAATCTTATTTCCTTGGATTCATGGCTTTAGGTCTTATATGTCATGATTTTGCTCATCAATCCCATTGTGTACCCTATGGACACTTTGCAAGCACCAGAAATTTTACAATAGGGCAACCAAACCAGTGAATACTCTGCTGCTGCGGTGGCTGATACTGATTTGGGACAGTCACAGGGAAAAAGCTTTCTGACCATGGAGCCAGTTCTTACTTGTGGAAAGGTCAGTGCATGGGGAGGGTCTAGAAAATCATGGTACTTCTGGCATGTCTATATTCAGCTAGATTGTGGCTAGACTGGAGAGCAGAATTTTGGTAGGGAGTAGCAAAGCTGAAACTGTGAGTAATTGCTTTGTATGAACAAGTCCTGAGACTTGTCCCATTCCTGTCACTGTAGCAGTAACACACATGTGCCACCTTCCCCATCACGCAGCTGGTGAGCTGCATCCTTCCCTGTCCCAGCATGGGCTCACTCCTGCTCCGGGACTCCCCGACCTCACACAACCCTGCTCTGTGACAAATCTGGTGTGTGCGGTGACACACCTGACATCCACAACCTACTAAATCCTGCAGTGGATTAGAAATAGATTTATAGGAGCTGAGGCTTAGATTTCAGACAGGGACTGCTTATTAATATTAATGTCTCCTAAAACTGCTAGCATTTCAACCAACATAAATTAACATAAACTACTGCTATTCTCTATCCTGGGTGAGCAGCCCTCTGATACAGCAATTCCACATCCTAATTAAAAGCATCAGCTTCATCAGTAGTTTGAAGAATGGGACTTCTTGTCTCCTACCCTACTAATCAGCTAGATGTTGTTGTAGTCTTCTCCTTTACTAGGCAGCTCGCTTGTATCCCCTTTAATGACTTCAACGGTTGTTTCATGTAGTCCTTCCGTATGTGTTTGTCCTGATAACTACCACCCTGTGTAGGGATATTTTTCCATTTTTCATCCCTTTTTGAGAAAACTCATGTTGGTGAAGCATGGGCCTGGGTTTGGGGTTTGTTCAAGTGCTGGGAAGGCTGAGCAGGCTTCACAGTTTCAGAGCTGAATTCTCCACTTTATTCTTCAGCCTGTGCTTCTGCACTTAGAGTGGACTCTCTTCTTGAACAGATGTTCCTCATGTGCTCTGTGTAGGCCAGGCTGGTAGGGCATAGTCAGCAAGCAGGCATCTTGAGCTGGGCTCTTTCTCAGTGCAGAACTGAGCTAATGACAGAAACATGGATGAAAAACATGTGGGTTGTCTGGATTTGTGCTCTTGCTTCAGTCCCTTGGATTCTGCCAAGACCCTGGGCACCCTGGTCCTGTGGCTGTGGGCAAGCATTGCTCCTTCCTAAGAGGCAGTAACTCTGCAGGGAACATCAGGCCTGCTACCCAGCAGCCTTTGAAAATCCAGGAAAACTACAAATGCTTAAAGCTATACTGAAAATATTCTTCTGCATGTAAACCCTAACTGCCTAATACCAGAGTTTTTGAAGGAAGAGGGAAATGTGCCTGAACAGCAATTCACAGCATAAAGTAGTTCTCCTAGAGCCAGCCAAGAGGAAATCCTGAGCATGGGCACCTGTAGAAGTTGGCTGTGTGCATGTGGTTTTATGCTGCGTGAATTCAACGCTGTACTTCGGACGGCGCTGCTTAAAGGAAACCGCTTGGGAGTAAAAAGGGAGACTGACACTGCTACGTCCCTGCAGTCAGTGACCACATGTGTGTGGTGTGAACTTCCTATCTGTTAGCATCGAGAAACTAGTAAGAATTTTATGGGATGAGTTAAAGGCTATCAAAATGGGTTGTTCAGGCAATACCACAGAGGTGTCACTGCTGCAGAGTGGCTGACTAGAGTCTAAAATGCCCAGATGTTCTCTTTAGCCTCTGAGATCCCTCACAAATTTGACTGCAGTGACACAGAACTTCTCTGATCCCCTTGCCGCTTGGCTGAGACAGGAAAGCGGATGCTTTTGGCTGCCCATGCATGTTTTTGGCTGCTGGCCTGCATGGCTCCAACAGCTGTTAGAAACTCATATTGGGTTGCCATCTGCTGGCACTGCATATAACTGCTTCCTGCTGGGGGTAGCAAAACGGACACCTACAAAAGGGGGTCAAGCAAGCCTGATGTGAAAGTGCCTCATCACTTATTTCCTTCAAGTGTTTAAGGCCTTCAACCAGTTGTCTGCACTGGCTTAGCAGAGCTTGCATTAAAGGGAAGAAAGCTGTGCTGTTGTGTAGGGAGCCTGTTCCTAGTGTTTGTTCTGGTTTGAAATGGTTTATTACTGTCATCACTCAATGGGCCACATGAAACAAAACAATAATTAGCTTCTGCAAAGCCTTCACGTGGCCTGCCTGGAAACAAATAAGTCACATTACAGCTAATATTTCTATGCAATATTGACTAAGCTAAAACTCCATCTCTGGAGCTTGTTTTCACTAGAAATAGCTCAAAAGATAAGTTGTATAGTTTAAGCAAGAGCCATTCTGCTTTTGATGACCCTGTAAGGTGAAAACCAGAGTATGTCTGTGTTCCTTTTCCACTTGCAGGATGGTAAATCCCAATATGCAAGCAGAAAGGTGTGTATAAATCTATCTGCATCACTGCCAAGCAGCAGTGGTCCAGGCCTGACTATTCATTCCAGATGATTGGAGAGAGACTCAAAGCTCATGGGTTCAGGTGAACTTGCTAAGATTTCAGTTTGCCTTGTTGTTAGGTTCTTGGAAGCGTGTGCTTGGTCTGTTGTGGTGGCCTGACCTTGGCTGGAGGTGGATCTCTGCTCCCTGGCTGCAGGGGCAGCCAGCCCCACCATGGGCTGTACCACGGCTGAGGGGAACCTCTGCTCCACTGCCCCTCCTTCTGCACTGACCTTGCTGTCTGCAGAGTTGTTCCTCTCACACTTTCACTCCTCTCCTGCCTGTTGTTCCTGTAGTTTATTCCCTCTTTTTAAACTGTTATCCCACAGGTGCTACCACCGTCACTGATGGGCTGAGCTTTGGCTAGCAGCAGCTCTGTCCTGGGGCCAGCTGGTGTTTGCTCTGTTGGACATGGGGAAAGCTTCTGGCAGCTTCTCACAGAAGGCACCTCTGTACCACCATCTGCTACCAAGACCTGGCCACACAAGCCAAATACATTTATGGTGAAACTTGTAGGAAGAATAACCAGGAGATAGGAGCCGGATTGTGAAGACAAACTTGAAGGACAAGGCTATCAGTTCATTTGAACTAAATCCATTATCATTATATACTAAATGTATCTCTTTTCTCAGCTTCTTGCTGCCATGCCACAGGGGTGGGAGGAGAGGTGACTTCTTTCTTTCTTGCCATAGCAGTTCATCAAAAAGATGGCCTAGCTGTTGTACCTGCAGGTCCTGCCTTGGGATGCCATGGCCCACTGCCCCTAGAGCATGCTGACAGCTTGTTGTCCCCGTGTCCTTCCTCTGCTTTCTAGGGACCCAACAGCACAGTCATGAGCAGAAGTCACTCCAGACAGATCAGCACCTCCACAGGCTTTCCTCTCCTGATGCTCAGTTTTACCACAGGGTGGCATCGTTGGTGTCTTACGGACACCTATGGCACAAAGGTGGCACACGGCATGAATGGATTGCAGGGATCCTCAGTGTGATTGCTGGCCAGCACACCAGCTCCATGGGCGCTCTGCAGCTCTGTGCTGCTTTGCAAGGTGCGGTGGAGGTGCCCTTTGTGCACTGAACTTGCGCAGCATCTGTGCCTCACAAACATCCCCTGTCTCATCTGTCAACCTCAGAGGGAGCCAACTGGTGTTACTGCACCTGAGAGTGGTGTGTGTGCATGCGAGCTGTGATTAGCCACGCAGGATGTACAAGATGTCTCTCTGCAGGTCTCCCTTTCACACATCTATGGAAGAGACAAGGAAAGAGGACTAAAACAGATATCCCAAAGTGAAGAGAGGGAAGAGTGCCATAAAGAAGAGAATGTGAGGATCTCTGGCATGGCCAGCCTGGAGTTGACTGAGCTTGTGTGGGCTAAAAGTGAGATGACTGCTGCCTTTCATAATTCTCCTTCAAGGTTATATCTACAGATTTAGCCCACAAACTGGAGGTTTGAGCTAGTCAGCAGTGCTGAAGGCTGGATTGTTGCAGGGTGACCACAATGAAAGAAGTCATGACCGTGTCCCGGAGACATGCAAAGGCAATTCACATTGTGGTGTGGGCCTTGAATTATTCTGAAGTGCTATTTGAGCAGAGTTCTCCATGTGTGTTCAGGGTTAATAACTGTAAGGATCAAACTGAAAATATTTGTTGGGTTGCCTAGTGAGTGGAAGTCACCTAATCCAGCAAGCAGTTTGGATTTCTAATTGGAAACAGAATAAAACTTTAGCTCAGAGCAGTAAAGCGCTTCATGGGTACAAAGAACAAAACAATGTTCTGTTATTATAGTATTTATGGCTGTACCTTGTTTCTCTAGTGGGGTTGCAGTGAGCTGATCTGCCTTTCTCTGGTGGCTAGAATAAAGCAGGAGATGGACAAAACTAGTGGCTGTAGCAATTATGTAATAATATGCCATTATCCCATGATATAAAGGTGGGATGGTGACATTCTGCCAGGACTTAACAATGTACGCAGAGCACTGGGGGCTGAAGCCTATTGCTGCAGGAGGGCCCTTGCCTTTGGAGTTTAGCTGATGCTAATGGGGGAGAGGACTGTGGGTCCGCAGGGTGCCGTCTTTTTCTGTTCTCTGTGAATTTTTAGGATAAAACAGTTTTGAACCATCCCCTGCAAACAATAAAATACCAGTACCAACACTCCGCTCTCCTCTTTCCTGGAGAGCATCAAAACCTTTGAGCCGCCTCTCTCTCTCAGCTGTTTCTGCTGGTAGAAGGAGGTGAGCAAGCTGAATGACAATTACTCCTACTATGTAGCTGACAGCTCAAAGCTTCTACATTACAGCTGAGCTCAGCCAGAATCTACACTTTAAATACTGATTACTCATCTCCTGCCAAGAGTCAGGTTTCCGTAGAGCCGTACAGCTCCCCTGGGAGTTTTCCAGCACCCGGGCTCTGCTGCCGGAGGCCAGATGTGTTGGCACAAGCACAGGCTGTGCCAGCGTCACCCTTCTGCCGCTTCCAAAGACAGCGTGGGCCTGAATCAGGATCATCCACAGCAACGTGTTGGGGTGCACTGACCTGACAAATGCTTGTAATATTAAAATGCAAAAGGAGGCTTAGACTGTGAGAACTCCAGGTTGGTGTAATTTGCTGCCTTATGACCTCTAGTCTTTGTTCTGTGTCATGCTGGATATCAGTTCAAAAGCTCTTAATGTCTCCTAAGGCCACTGAAGGTATCTTTTTGTCTTTTGTTTGAAGTGTTAGTTTTGTAGCTCACATGCATTCACTATTTGAAAACGAGAAGGTGTTTGCCTAGGACACTTATATGGCCAGTTCTGCAGCCTCTATTGGGCTTGGTCTGGGAAGACTGAGTGTACTGAGTGGGAAGTCTCTTGTGGAAAACTACTCAAATTACAACAATAGGCCATTTTTGGAGTTTATAAGACGGGCTGTTTGGATTTCTTCCCCAGTGACTTCACTGTCATTGCTTTCAGAGTGACAGACAGGATCTATGCTTGAAAGGAAACATCTTGCATTTTCAACTTGAAAGTGACATGATTCCCCCATGATGGCTTTGATGGGATTTTCCTTTCCATCATTTAATATTCCATCAGGAAAGTCCTTCAAACCAATGTTACATTCAGCAGGCATTTTGAGAGAGGCTGGCAATCATGTATTCAGGTAGAATTACTGTATAAAATGAAATTCTCAAGAAACTATTAATTTCTTGGTCTTGAGTGTTGTAAGTACTATGATGCAGCCCATGGACAGCCTCAGAGAAAGGAGACATCTGGATTTCTTGTGGTTTCATTTGTCATGACCTTGGCTGGGACTTGCGGACCATATATCATGCATAATTTGGTCAGCAAAAATGTGCTGACAACCTCTGTGAGGTTCTGCGTGTCCCCCACGGTACTGGCAATGCACATGGCAGACGTTTCCATGGCTTTCTGCAAGCTTTGCAAATTGCTGCTAAGGGAAAATGCTGCCACTGAGCTGCCACCAGAATCTGGCTGGCGGAACTCCCTGGGGCTGCCAGGATTCACCCAGGACCTCCTGGGCTGTGTATTGGAGTGAGGGAGCTTCGTTTTTACTGCTGTCAGGGAATTTGTTTTCAGTTGGGAATGATGTATTGATTGTGGTGGTTTGCTTGTAGTAGGGAGGGGATGGAGCCAGAAGCAGTCTAGTGCAAAAGGTATTTTTTCATTTGGATGACTGGTGTGTGTATTAGTGTTAATGTTTTCTTGTATCTGGATGCCTTGAGTGAATTCATTGAATAACTCATTATGAGCTGTGTTGTTTCCAGATACTTACAAAGGGCTTATTAGCACAGAAAATGGCCTTTCCGTTTGCAGCCTGCTTCCTGTTGGTCCCTCGGAGGATGCAAAGGCCCCTTTCTCCCAAATTTCAGCAGGAGCTTGTCTGAAGCCAAAGTCATCTGCTGGGGTAGAGGGCATCTGCCAAGGGTGTGGGGCCACAGCACAAATGCGCTAAGGCAGCGCAGCCTTTGGGGTCTGGAGGAGTGACAGGTCTCGCCCAAGAGATACTGGTGCTGTGGAGCACCGGGGGGGACCCTCACATGGGCTGCTTGCTGGAGGTGGCCTTGGAACACAGCTTCTGCTTCCACCCCCTCCTCCTTCCCACCCTGAACAACTGTCCCTGCTCCTCCCTGGGGTTTCCAGGGCTTTAGGCTGTAGAAAGGTCCGGCTCTCTGTCTTCAAGGTCTGAACAGCCCCTGCACATGTGTACAAGGCTTGAAGTGGTGAAGCTGTGCTATGGAGGTGTCCTCCACCCTTCCCTCCCCAGCAGCTGAGCTGACTTTGGCTCACTAGCATTGGTATTTAAAAGACTTTCAGATGTGTGTGGTCCCTGTAAAAATAAATCTCCAGAGGAAACAAATGTTATATGGTGAAAGTCTGCCAAGTCCCCATTGCTTATTAGCTCATAGTGTTATGTAGGAGAGACTTAACTCTGTAGTCTGATATACGGTAACTCTTCGATGAACACTTCTTCTGAAGATTCAGGTTTAAAGCCTGTTGCTCTGTAGGGTCAAGACTGAGCCATTGGTTTTATGGGCTTTGAGTTCTGAGCACCCTGACACACTTTGCAGAGCTCTGAAATAGTAGTTTGTCATTTCAGAGGGTTTTGGCAGGTAAGTTCACATCAAGCAAAGCTCTGAAAGCAGTGATCAGGGATAATATTTTCAAAGCAGTCCAGAAGAACAGGGGTTAAAATAAGAACTAAGCATATGCATCTAAACAGACTGACTTGAAAATGTTGATTCAAGAGCTCCTTCAAAAGCAGTGATCACTTGTTTTAAGTTTTTCCAGAATTCACATCTGTGGTGCAGCCAAACCTTGGCTACTTATCACCCCGACTTACATCCTGGCGAGAGAACATGCTGTGCTATCAGATGTAATTTTTTATACAAGTTGGGATGATGAATAACAAAGCAACTGGGCATTGACATGGAGAGTACTTAAGATGGCAACTCTAATGATGCTGCAAACTGGCAGGTAGCACAAAGTAGTCACAAGATCCCTTTTACCTGGAGTCTGCCACTTTTCAGGGTATCACAGTTGCTCGGTAATGTCAACAAACATGTTTTCATACAGATTTAGTTACACAGGCAAGAGTCTAAATGTTAGCTTCCTGGAGGAAAGATGATTCACCTGATTTAAAGCAGATAATTTAATCTGAAGAGCTAAATTTATCTTTTCTTGATGAAATTGCTGGGAAGAGTTTTCTTTCCAATTCTCAATCACTCATGTTGCCTAAAATGCTTTAGATCACGGTGTCTCGGGGGGTGAGTCTCTTCTGATGTCAATAGGTTTTGACTAGCTTTAACTCCTTAAGGCCAGTGAAGTTCTTGTGCCTGAGCCCCAGAAGTGAAGGCAGGAGCAGGTCCTCACGTTCAGCAAGAAAGAGCTCTTTATTTCTGTGCCTTATTGCACAGCCCAGCCAGCGTCTGCGGTAGAAGGTGATCCTGTTCGCATTTGAAGAGAAGCAAATATGGTGCAATTCCCTGGAGAACATGTGAAATCAATCTGGCTCCAGCGCTCTTCACGTCTGATGCTCTGGCTGCTGAGATCCTTGTCTTGTGGCAGGATTTAAGGATGACAACTGTACTAAGGGTGATTTGGGCACCTTTTAGGAATAGCTTGAGGTTTTACCCAAGATGAACATTACCATCATTGGCTATAAAAACCTTATCCTTCAGTCGGGAACAAATACCAGGTCTCTTGCTGGAGTAATTCTGCTTTTAAGAGGAAGTGTCCATGCTCCAAAGAGCTGCTCGCAGTGTCATGAGCAGATGCGTTAATATAGACACGCTTCGTCTTCTCACCAGCAGATACGGTCTCAGATGTGGAAAGAAGTCAAGAGCCACCTGTTTATGCTGTTTGAGACCCCTTGCCATCTTCAGAACTCCATACAGGTCAAACCTGGGAGATGAATAAGTTATTGTACAATTCCAGTGACTGCATGGGTTTACATCATCCTGCCAGGTTACCCTGGGGTAGTGTCTAGGTCCTTTGACATCATCCCAAACAGTCTGCCTCTTCTCTATCAAAGCTCTGTGCACCACTAAAGACTCAACTTGGTTTCTTTTTCTCTTTCTTGCTGTTACTGTACTTAGCAGATGCATAATTTTTTGTATCGTTGGCATATTTTTAAGTATGAATAAATTTACAGCAGTATTTTGGTATGACGAAGAATTGTTAATCCTGGATAGATTAAGCACGTGGTGGTGAATGGCCAGGTATTACTGAATTTGGAATGGGATCTAATGGGAAGGAGAAGAAGTCCTACCTACCTTTTGCATCTGCATCCAGAGACCTACCCTCAATTGCTAATTGCCAAGGAGGGAAAGCAGATCTGTGGTCTCATCTGTAGTGATCCTGCCAAGCACATAAGGGACCAGCGAGCAGTTTCAGTGGAGGATGCACAGGAGCCTTTGAGGAAAAGGACAGTTTCAGTGAATAAGAAACTATACAAATGTCATGTGTGAAAGTTGCTGGCAAACAAAGACAAGCTCTCAGTGGGTTTGTGTCAGAGCTGCCTGGGCTATTATGTACAAGGCAGACAAAGCTGGAATAAATACTAACTTTTTCTGTGTAAATGTGATACTGCAGTGGTGTGCCAAAATGACCAAATCTGATGTTTTCATTCAAAACAGACAGTGTTGTTAGGAAAGATTTCCTTCTACGGATGGAAAGACCCTCCCGCTTCCAAATCTTGTTCTTTTCTAAAAGAAAGTTGGGACCAGCACCAGTGTGGTTAGGAGCAGGGTTAGTGGTGCTCCTCTTCTAACTGCAGGATGGATATCTCCAGCCACAGAGCAGGTGAAAGATTTTGCTGTCAAAATGAAAGACCCCAGTCCGATTCTGTAATAGCTGAGTCCTCATGCAGTGGAATCAGAAAATAAACTTCTAGTTTGGGATATGAGCCAGCTTGGATCTGTTGGGTTAAGTTTGCGTTGCATGACTCCAGCCTGAACCTCTTGGGGATTTGAATGAACTGGGATTCAGAGCTCTGGCTTTGGCTTGTGTCCAGTGTTAATGCGGAAAAACTATTCAGGGGTACCGCATGCAGAACCACCAAGTGAATTCTCCCTTCCTGCTTGCCAGTGTAAACCATGAATGCTGTGTCAAACCAGTACAGGAGCAGGGCTGTGCCCAGTTCCACTGCACAGCTTCTTTCTTAGTTGCTTTCCTATTGCACAGGAGTCTTGTGCCAGCGTTGTAGCTCGCTGCAGGACTGCAGCCATGACCTCCCTGTACTGGTAATCCTATAATATTGGTGCATCAGTCAGATTATGCCTTTTTTTTTTTTTAACTGGGGACAGATGCATTCTCAGTGGAGCTAGAACCAAGGGGAAATTTGCATCCTTCAGAGCATCACCTCAAAATTTGCCCCTTTAAACTTTTTCTTTACCTATCTGTTAACATATCCAGAGCTGGAATGACACACTTCTTTTTTTTCCTTCTCAAATACAGAGAAGACTACAAGCAGATGCCTGATGACGAGAGTAAAAACCACTGAGGCAAAGTTACCGTGGAGGGATCGAACAAGGCACTAGGACCTAGGAGGCGTCTCATCCACCCTGGCAGGAATTTCTTGCTTGGAGCTCAGACAACAAAGGCAGAGTGAGCCTGGTTTTCTTTCTCTCAGCATCTCCACCCTGCGCGCTGAAAACCGGTGAGTAGAGCTTTTTTGAGTGACTTGCATGCAGAAAAGTAACAGATGTCAGATAGAAAGGAGGAATCTTTCTCTTAGTACCTTACAGCATCTGCAGTTCATTTTAAAATCAAAACCCTCTGCATCCTCTGATTCACTCCCGAAGTTGCGGGGATGTTTCATTGTTCACTGCATGATACCAGACTGAATACACCCCAACTGGCACTGGGGGAAAATGTTCACTACTTGGGGTGTTCGTGTGCACATTGCCTGCATTGTCACCTGCTTTATTGCAGGCTGGGGACGATGATTTTTCTTGGCACAGGTCACGTTGACATTGTAAAACACAGGCAAGGAGCTTCGTTCTGGCAAATGTAAGGAGTGTGGGGGGGAGATAGCAACAGCTTTTCCTAGATTTATACCTGGCTGCCAAGTGCTGGTGTAAATCCCCTTTCTGCCCTGTTTTAACATGCAAGCAAGGTAACATGAGTTGCATGTTCCTGGTTGTGCCGGGCGAGAGGAAGGGATTTTCTGTTGCAGGCTTGGGGGTTCCTCCTCCTTTTGTGTTAGGGTTTGGTGCGGGAGCAAGGTTATTCTTGAGCATAAACTAGACACACGCAGAGATTCCTGCTCGCTGGGTGTCAGCTCCGGTCTCAGCTTTTCTGTGCTAGTCCCTGGCGCTGGGAGCCCCCCGAGCTCAGAACAATGAAAGGTGAGGAGCAGGGGCGGCGTGTCCCTTGGGCAGGGGCACTTCCAGCAATTAAATCACTTAAGGCTGGAAGCGGGGTGGAAATAGCCCCTTTATTTTCTCCTCCTCATTAAACGACAGCAGAAATGCAATTCAGAGGAGACTCGGGCTGAAAAGAGCTTATCGGAGCCTCGGTTCAATGACAGATTTTTTTTCTTTGCAGTCATTTCTTCTTAGAGATGGAGGCTGGTCCTGGGAATTGATTGATGGGCTAGGAGGGGGCTGCGGATAGGGGGAAGGGTGGGCTGGATCTCATTGCTAACCCTTATTGAACAGGCTGTCACAAAGAAACTGCTTATTCCCCTGTGACCATTCTTTCATAAATGCCAGTTTATTCTAATGTTAAACATTCAGATGCTCTGGTTGCTTCCGTGATTCGACAGATTGAAGGGCTGACTTACTGGGATCTCCTTGTTTTCTGTTACCAAAGGAAACCTCACAAGGCTCAGAGGTTTAATTCATTGCCAACTGGTGTCTGGACGAGTTTTTGGGGGCTGAGTTGTGATTGCAATGTATTCCTTTGGCCTCAAATCCCAATTTACTGCACTTTGAAAACTCCCAGGTGCAGGAGCAGACAGCTCTCTAGAAACATGTTCCCTGCCCCCAGTGGCTGGATCCTTTTCAAAATGCGAGGACCCCTCCTACCCTCAGTCCCCCAAATCGATAGAAATGTGGGTCAGAGGAGGGGGAGCTTCCCAAATACATCTGTCCTGCTCCACATACAGCTCTCGTATTAGTGTCATTTTTCTCTCTGGGTTGTAGCTCTGCTTGGCTCTAACCTGCTCTAACCTGCACTCCTTCTCTCCCCATTTCCCTCTTGCTCAGCTTCAGATCTTTAGGGTTCACCAAACTATGGAACTTGATTTTGGACACTTTGACGAAAGAGACAAGGCGTCCAGAAACATGCGAGGCTCACGTATGAACGGGCTGCCCAGCCCCACTCACAGCGCTCACTGTAGCTTCTACAGAACCAGGACCTTACAGGCACTGAGTAATGAAAAGAAAGCCAAGAAGGTGCGTTTCTATCGCAACGGGGACCGCTACTTCAAGGGGATTGTATACGCCGTGTCCTCTGACCGCTTCCGAAGTTTTGATGCTCTCCTGGCTGACCTGACCCGATCCCTGTCTGACAACATTAATCTGCCTCAGGGAGTCCGTTACATTTACACCATCGATGGGTCGCGGAAGATCGGGAGCATGGATGAGCTGGAGGAAGGTAATTAGCATCGCTGTCTGGTGCAGTGAGGAGGCGGGGTGGGAGGGGGCTGCACCACTCGGCTCTGCCGTTAAGGTCACATTTCCCCGGGCGGTGTTTCTGCCCCTCTGTGCTGAACCTCGCTGTTCGCCTTCCCCACCAGAATGGTGCGGGAGAGGGCGGCAGCGCAGGGGCTGACACCCCGGGCTGTCCCCTGCACGCTCGCTCGGGTGCAGATGTGGAGCCAGAGGGGTGTGTCTTACCCTTGGCTCGACATGGCTGTGTCCATCGCTTGGGGGGTTGTCTGGGGGTGTCCCCACGTTTGTCCGGGCTGGGAGGGCTCCCCGGTGGGTGCAGGGGGTGGCTGAGGACGGATGTGGGTTTCCCACTGGGGTGGATTGGTATGAATGGAAAAGTGAGGCGTGCTGGGGGGCTCATGCAGTGTGTGTGTAATATGGGTGGGAGAGCTTTATGCATTCTGTAAATGAGGGTGTTTTGATGGGTGCATAGGGGTGTGGTCGGGGCTGTGCAGGGACTCTGTGTGTGTGTGGAGTGGGGTGTTGGGGTGCAAGCAGTGTGGGTATTGGGGGGCAGGGTGTTAGGGGTTCTTACTGTGGGGAGTGCGTGGAGGGGTGTGTTGAGAGTTCACAGTGTGTTTAGACAGGGCAGTTAACGAATGCCGTGTGTGTGTGGAGAAGGGTGTTTTGGGTGGGTTGCCCTTGGTGAAATTTAGGGTTTTATTCCTTTCCGGGGGAAGGTGTGACAAGCTGTTGGGATTCCTTGAGGGGGTTCATGCACAGGGTATGCGCTGGGATTTGTGCTCAGGGGTGTGTGGAGGAGTATTGGGCTGCGTGTGCACAGGAGGGTTCTTGCATAGCGATGTGTGTGGAGGGGGCGTTGGGAGTTCACATGCTGCATCTGAATATGGTTCACGCAGGGTCTGTATGGAAGGGTGGTGTATGGAGGTGTTCACATGGGCTGTGTGTGTAAGGGGGTGTATTCAGGGAGTGTTTCTGCAGGAGCTGTGTGCTGGGGCGGGTTGCTGCGGTAGGTCTGTGGGGCAGCATGGGAAGGCATCCCCTGCGTGGCAGCTCTGAGTTTATCCCTGTGGCCAGAGGGTGCTGATGTGCCTGTTCCGCTGGGCAGCACTGGGACTGTGAATGAAGGACGAGTCAAAAAGCAGTCCTGTGCCTGAAGGTGCACCTGGGGGCAGGCTTGCTCCTGTGGGCTGAGCTGCCCTGGGGTGCTGCCTTTCTCAGGGGGTGTCAGCAGGACCCCAGCATGAAACTGCTGCACGGCCAGTCCTGCCTCCTTGCCCATGGCAACCTCTGCTGGGGGTGCAGGCACACGGGGCTGCACCGAGGACACCCACAGCCACCCCACTGTTCTCTGCCCCGAGCAATCCAGATATTCCATTCTTTGTTTGGACTGGTATATCCCAATTACTCACTTGCAGGAGGGGAGTTGCTCTTCCCCGTTCCTTGATGTTTTCCTGCAAGCAGATGCCCTGGCTGGTTTGGTGACTACAGAAAAATCCACAAGGCTTCTTCCTTTAATAAAAGACAATGGGTGTGAGTGTGTGAGCCACTGAACTGCAGGGGCAGCCTCAGCAGCGAGTCATTGTGTGACCTTGACTAAAGCATCTCTCCCTAGAATTCCTTATCTGTCAAGTAGGCTGCTCATCTCCCCAAAATACTTTGTGGGGACAAGCACCCAGAATAAATACTGGTTTCCACAGAGGAGTTTTATGGGGAGGAAATTGCTGCCTTTCAGAGACATGATGCAGTCCTGGTGGAGTTATTCTCAGCCCAGTTCCAGCTGTCAAATGGAGGTGTGGCCTCCCTTAATTTTAGAGATTCTGCCATGTTTCATTCTGATCTCTTAATATGGCCACAGCCCATGTCTAATGGCAGCGCTCAGTCCTGCGTGGCCTAGGTTTTATGGACATCTTCAGGAATAACTCCACAGGAGAAAATGCAGTTCTTTATCACAGTCTTTTGCTGCTTTTTGTTAGTGAAGTTAAGAAAACTTTAGTAGTTATACCCACTGAACACTGGATTTTGCTGCAGGTAAGAAAGTACCTAGTTCTTGAAAATCTTTTTTACGGGTGAAGATCCAGGCAAGAGATGCTGGCATTGGCGTGCTAGCTTTGTTCTGCCAAAATGGCATCTGGAAACAGCACTGGAGAAGTGGCACTGAAACAAAGGCAGGATTTTCTGTGTGGCTGTGTCCTCAGCACAGCATCACTGAGGAAAATACCATCCGAGCAGAGTGAAAACTAAGAAATCCAGTATTTGGAAATGCAGAAGTAGATCTGCATGCTGTCACTGACAGCTTCATGATGACAGTATTCCCGTCTTTCTCTGGATGACCTGTGCACCTGTTGTATAAAAAGCAATAGGTGTCACTTTTGATTTATAATGCCATGATTGTAGCCAACCTTGTGGTAAACTATGCTATTAGCTTGGGTGCTTGTGTAACTGTGTACCAGGTATATGCGTGGAAAAACAGAACTTCAGAGTAGTTGGTCTGTGACATACAAGAACAGTATGTACACAAGCAGTATATGTTAGCCATATAGATTAGCTTTCTGGTGGGAGACCGAGGGTGACTAAACCAGTTCTAGTTGCTATAACATGACTAATTTATTATGGTAATTTCCAACAAGCAAGTAGAACCTAGGAAAAGTCATCAGAGAGGCTCATCTCAGTAGTTTGATTGCAAAAGCTGTTGAATTACTGAGAATGTTTCACATCATGTTCTAAGTACCTGGTTAATCCTGTATGATTTAAAAACGTGCATGTGTGGTGTAGTCTGAATGTATTTCTGGAGGGGAAAGAATGATATTGCACAAAACCAATATCCTTGAGGCAGTCATTTCAAGTGAAAAAACCCCACTTGGTGTGCTGCTAATTAAGGGGAAATAACCTTTTTGGTCTCCAGACCCAGCCTTGGTAACGTTTTCTTCCCTGGCATTCAGGGTTGTTCTCAGAAGGTTCTGACAGCATCTCTCACTTGTGCACTCTCTTGGCTGAGTCAGGAGTGGATACTGGGCCCAGCTGCTACTTTCTATCATGGTTGTTTTAGTCAATAAGTGAATCTTTTGGAAAAGAGCACCAGGTGGTATTTATTCATATTCATATTATAATTGGTTCTAGTGACCAAGGCTTTGGGAAGGCAATAGATGAAGCTGCCTTTATATAGATTCTTGGTGAGCCACTGTCGTAACAGTTAACTCTATGTTTTGTCCTGTGACAACTTGATTATGAAAGATACTAAAAAAAATAATGTGGCATCTTTTTCCAGCATTGCTCAAGCTGATAGAGTAACTCACATTGTTATCCAGGTTTCTACTGAAATCTAGTTACCTTTGACATCTGGCCAGGGTGGCTTGTTCCTTGATGCATTTTGAGCCTCTGTGCTCCTGCAGGCTCGTGATGAGATGCCGAAGTCTCGGTGTCTCAGCTCTGATTGCTCTTTTTCCCTGAATGGAGGGCTGGATGAAGGTGGAAACTGATGTGATGCATTGACTTCAACAGCAAAGAGGGCTTAAGAAATGCTGTTCTTGGCCATATGTTCCACACTCAGGTTGCAATGAGCCATTTGTGGGATGAAAATTTGAGGGTTTTTTTGGCCACTCTGTAATTTTCCTGCTCCCCCATGTGGCCCCACTACTATTTCTTGATGTAATGAAAGGGACAGCGAGGTGTGACTTGAGAGTGATGGAAAGGCTCAGGGCAGCAGGTTAACACCAGTACTGGTGGAGATGGTGGTTTCTTTCCTGGGGAGGGACTGACACTTCCCCAGAAGCCAAATTCCTCACTTGTACAGATTAGACATTTGTCACCATGTATTTACAGGTGCTGGCTAAATGGGGCATCCTACTGTGCAAGGTACTATTTACATGTGTAAAAAGAGAGAGCTCCTGCTCAGGGCAATTATGGTCTGAACATGTGAAGGTGGAAGGTGATGTTATTACTGACGAGGAACTGAGATGCAGAAAAGCAGTCTGACTTGTTTGCCCAAAGTCCACCGACAAGACAAAGATGGAAGTTGGAGCCCTGAGCTTTCTTGTTGGATTTCGGACACGCTTCTAGTCAGCAGCTGGTTTCATGTGAATTAAGTGACCTTTACTGTGTATAGTCAGGGTCAAAAATACATGTGGAAATAAACCCAACGAATACAACTATAACATGGATTGGACACAGATGCAAACACAGATTAGAACTAGAACTTGAGAGACTCAACATTGAGCTGAAGCTGTGGAGCTCCTCCCGCTCCTGGTGTGCTCAGGCTGTTGGGCAGAGCACAGCCCGCATTGCTTTGTGTTCGGAGGGCTCATCCCAGGTGGATTTATGCCCTTGGCCTGTGCTGGGCTACTTGTCTGAAATTTGTTCTTGCCTCAGATTAAGCAGTAGAAAAAGCTGAATAGGATTTTGTTTTGCTCGATGGGGTTTCATGCAAATGCTCTTGGGCTGTGTGAGATATTCCAGAAAGTGTTTCCAAGCTTTTTGTATCCTATCATGCCCTGGGGAATCTTTTCCAAAATCTTGTCCAGGATTGTTTCAAGTAATCATAGGAGGAGCCCCACCCTGGAGCTATGCAGCCTGGTGTGTGCTGGGGCTGAGGGCTTTGGGGGAAATGTATTGAAATCTCCACCCAGTGTGTGCACGTTCCAGTTTGCATGGAAAATAGAAATTCATGTAGTCCAACAGTGAAGTCTCAGTAATCTGTGGCATTGTTTTCTATGGCTGTTGTCCTGGCAGCTTGGCTAATTACCTCCTATATAACAGAACGTATCCCTGTGGTTGTGTTTTATTTGCACGTCCTGGCCGTTGCACTAGAGCTGGTGTGGTCCCATCAATTCTTTACAGGCATTGTGTGATTTTGAAGGCGGTTTGGTAATCCTGCGTTTCTTTTACTTTTTCAACAGGAGGTTCTTCTCTCTCGTGGGAGAGCTCCCTGTGCAACAGCCAAAGGAAAGAAACCCTTCCAGAGTTCATTGTGCCATGGTAGAGTAGGTCTTGAGGCGGCAGAAACCCTTTTAATGCATAAAGTATCAGGAAGTTCATGCATTTGAAACTAAAGGCCTACTTTAACACCAAATGTAATGAACTCTGCAAGGTGTTAAGTCCACTTAATTCCGATTGAAGTCATAGTAAATCCCATGAAACATGAAAGCTGGGCGCAGCAGCAGAGTCTCAACTTCTCAACAGCACAGCTAACAACCAAAGTAATTGACTGGAGCCCACAGAGACTGGTTTTGGAATAACTCTGAGCAGTTACACTTTCAAAATGGCCTCAATTCAGCTTTTCTGATTTTACTCGCAAGACTTCTGCCTCCAGTTCATTATACTTGCAAACTTGCTGGTGCACGCTGAGAAAGGATAACTTTTCTCAAAGCACAGCCTGTCATTTTTAGTACTGTCACAAGGAGCTGCTGTAAGAGGGTTGAAGGATTAGCGCTCATCTTGAGCTTAGAGTTTCTCTAAGAAGCCTTCTCTGAGGCAAACCTTATCTTTGCTGAGATCATCCCTTCTTTAGGAGCTGAATAATCACCTTGTGCTTCTATCAAATTGGTAGCATAGTGATGTGGAATGCACTTGGAGCCAGAGTAATTCAGTGTGACGCAAACCATGGCTTCAAATGGCAAATATGCTGATTGTGACTTAAGGTCAAAGGTCTGCAGTCAGTCCATCTCTTGCTAAGGGCAGGATAGAAGGAATAAATCAATGCCCTTGCTGGTTTGGTGGCACAATAGAAATTTCGCCGGCTCTGGAGCACACTGGCATGATGACAAGTGCATATCCTGCAGGGTTTCAGCTTCTCAGTGCAGAAAGGGCATCTTGCACCAGCCTGGCACTGTGCTGAATGAATGCTGTCCTTAGCACCCTTGGTGACGTGCCCATTGTGTGCTGTTCAGCAGCAGATTGAATCTTGGCAGGATGATGCTTCTCGCTCTTACAAAAGCTTCCCACCCCCATGCATGAGTGTATCTCTTTGGGGCTCCCACTTGGGGTTTGGTTTGGAAGGAATGACATAACTGTTCATCATACCTTCTCCTGGCTTATAGCTGGATTGCCGCACGTGTACACAGCTGCATGCTGTCTAAAGACGTGTTCCTGAAAATATTTGTGCGCAGATTTCTATGCTCGGGGCTGGGGAGCAATACACTTCTTGGAGCTGTTTCTTTTGCTTTTGACAAAAATCTCATGTCCACTTTTCCTTTCCTTGTGTTCTGCTGTGCACGTCTCTGCAGCCGTGCTGTGCCTGTCAGTGCATTCCTTTGACTGGCGCCGTTGCACACCTTGACATCTCATTAGAGGCTGAGCATGGAGAGACGACACAGAAGAACCAAGAGATGGCTCCTGTTTCCGTGGCAGCGCTATTCCTCACAAGATTTCTCTCTTTCGTGATCTTCTGGCCACAGTACACATTCAAAGCTGGAAAGTTCACAGGTCTTGCCCAATCCTGCTACCACCTCATGGTGAGGTTTAGGTAAAAACTCAGCTGTGGGAAGAGAAATAGAGAGAATAGTAAAGAGAATAGTGTTCCTGGCTGGCAAATGGTGAAAGGGGCGTGCCTCACTGAGTGATCATTTTGCTATCATTTTAGGGCCATAAACTGAGTTTGGGAAGATATCAGTTGAAGCAGATTTTTAAATTAAGTTATAGCTTCAGGTTACGTCTTTAGGTTGGGGAAGGAGGAAAGAAAAGCTCCTCTTCCCTGGAGCTGAGCTGCTATAACTGCAGATATGAAGCTGAGAAGCGCTGCTCTTCAGAACTGGTCTTCTGAAGTGTCGCTCCAAGCAAATTTTGGTCCAAGTTTTAGAATTCAGTAAAATATCTGCTGGGGTTTAGGTTAAAGGAAACAAAGTGAGAAAGGGCAGATTACGTTTTCCAGTTGTGACTGCGAGCATAATTTAAAAGGCCAGTGTACATACGTGCACAGCTCCCTAATACCACATTATGGAAGCAAAGCCTGGGAGTATTGCCCCTGTGCCACCGTTGCCTTCAGTGCGTGCTGTTGTAAATACACGAAACAGCCATGGTGTGCAGGGAAGAATTCCAAGCCATTCAACTGCAAGTATTAGTACCCTACCAAACAGACCAAGAATCTCTTCTGCTTGCTTTAACCATGGAACTTATTAATGGAAAATATGCTCCAGCCCTGGTGGAACTAAGAGTCAAGTACTCTACTGGACAGACCAATGTTCCCTTTTGCTTACTTTAAAACTTGGAACTTAGTAATGTAAAATATGCTCCAACACCTAGTGTTTATAGAACATGGTGTCAGTATATACTGTCTTTCATTGTGCCATCTATCCCAAAGTATTATATATACACAGATGAAAGTCAGGCCTTGCAACACTTCAGTGGTCGATATTGCTAGCTGTGTTTTTCAGGTAGGGAAGCAGAGAGGTACAGGCGAGGTCAGGAGCTCCCGCAGGGTGGCTTGGGGCAGGGGCGAGAAGAGCATTCAAATCACTTATTCCTGGTATTGCACTTAAACATAGAAATCCCTTTTCTCAAAGGCTAATGCTGCAGTTGTGTTGAGCCTCTGCCGCCCAGGGATTATGGGCTTGGGAGGGCTCATGTCCTTAGTGGGACTAATTCCCTGTGAGCATCTCCAGCTCTCGGTGCTGCACCTCACCACTGTGAAACCGGAGCAGAGTGTGGTCCCCCGTGCCAGGACCTGCTTGGCTGAAGCAGATGAGTAAACCACAACTTATCACTTATTCATCAGAAAGATTTAAAGTGCTCAGTGCTTCTGGAAAACAATCAATATCTCCCATAGGATTTATTTATGATGTACGGTACTCTCTGGGGTATCTTTATGCTTCTATTGAGTTAGATTCAAGAAATGTAGGGAATTAAGGAGCCTCAGCTATGGCTACTACATGTTCAGTTTATTGAGGGGTTTTGCTTACAGCACACATGCCTCAAGTATAGATTTGTATTTGTTCAATCCAACAGAATGGGATTATCACATTTGTTTGGGGTACACTAACTAATAAAATGCCCAGCTGACAGTGTTTGTCATGAACCTTGATAGCTCTCTTCTGCCTTTTGTATTTCTGTTCCATCTTCAGAAGGGAAAATGGAATATCTGCTTTCTGTTGAGAAATGATTTTGGTCATTTCATGTAGCTGAGGAGACAGAGAAGCTGCAGCTGGTGGTGCTCACAGTACACGTCGCTTTTTGGCAAACTGGCTCCAAAGTCAGGGTTAAAAAAAGTTGTCATCATGCTTGTGACTTGACTTAGCAGTAGGAAGGACATAAATACCACACAGACCATTGTTTTAAGCCTATTAAAGCTTTATTTTTTTTCCTTATTGTGTACCTTGTAGTGGCCTCACCATATGTTGTATGAAGGGATCGTCTCAGTGCCTCTATCAAAAATGCAAGTTAGTCAGCAGAAGGACAACTATTTGAACTGAATGTTATATACCTGGACCATAAAATTCTGTGGAAATTAGCAGGCTGTTTGGAAATCCATATTTATACCTTTTCTAGTTGGACATCAAATCCTGACCTAGTGATCCTGTGGTGGAAAACCAGACTTGCATGGTGGGTCAGGCTTTCAAAGACCTCCAGGCCCTGGAGTTTGCCATAGGGAACAGGTCAGGAAAAGCAGCCAGCCTGTTTATGTGAAGAGGGTTTTTTTCTTATTCAGTGTAGTTAAATCCAGATTTTTATTTCAAACCTATTATAGTATTTGAAGAACTTCATTCTGTAAGAGCAGCTCAATAAAACACTGAAAGAAACTCCACAAGATCCTGCAGGTACCCATGTTATGCCTTCAGTTCCTATTAAAATTTTATTTAATGGCGAGACAAAAGCGTCTTCCTCTAGCAACGACCGACTGCTTTCAGTGCATCCTCAAGTGCTCGACAGCCTGAGTCATTTCAGACCAGACAGCTACATTCCTTCAGGGATACTGTTTTACAGTCTCGTTCTAGTCATAATTCTTCTAGCATCCATCACATTTGCAGGCACAAAAGATGATCCTGCAAATCCTTTAAGGGGCTCTTAAGACCTTTGATAGATAGGATCCTGTAAATTACAGAGAAAGCTTGAAACTAACTTTGGATGGTATAGAGAAGGGCTTTTTTAATGGATTGCTAACAAGACTGTAGCCCTTCTCTACCATGTCTAAATTTGGATTGAATATATTTTTGGTTGGTACCAGTCATATAAAAGCAAGCAGTGGTATTTGGTGTAGTGTTTTATCTCAGCTGCCACTAAGTCTGTCCCTTAATAAACCACTGACACTGTAACAAAGCGTATTTGTTATGCCTGCTAGATTTACCGAAGCTGCTTTTGCTAGAGACTGTTCAGTGCCTTATTTTCGTTATTTTTCAGGCCTGACACAAAAGGTACTTTGTGGAATAATGCTGATATCCTCTCACCAGCGCACGCCGGACTGAGGGGTAGCTGGGGCTGTAAAGATAGAGAGGAACCTGGCAAATTTACAAAATAATTTAGGTGATAAAATTATTCAATTAACTTGGTGTTGAAGAGCTTTTAGGCAGCTTAGTTGCATGTTCAGGAACCTAAATACCTTTATAGCTGTTAACCTTTTATACCCCTGGTTCATGTGACTGAGTGGCAGTGTGTATATGCTGATGCAAGCTGTGGCTGACTTGCTTACTTTGGGGAAATATTAGTCATGTTTTAAATAAGCATAAATATAAAATTAAAATAAGACAAAATGTTTTAATAAGAAGCTCTCACGGAAGTGCTAATGAAAACAATGATCAATGATTTACATGATTAATGATGGGAAATGTATAGTGTCTCTTTCAGCATTCTTACAGTAGTAACGGTAGAATTAGCCTGATGTTTGTTTCTTTCCAAAGGAGAGAGTTACGTCTGCTCATCTGACAACTTCTTCAAGAAGGTGGAATACACCAAGAACGTCAATCCCAACTGGTCTGTCAACGTGAAGACATCCGCTAACCAGAAAGCGCCTCAGTCTCTGGCCAGCAGCAACAGCGCCCAGGCGAAGGAGAACAAAGATTTTGTGCGTCCCAAGCTGGTAACCATCATCCGCAGCGGCGTGAAGCCGCGCAAGGCGGTCCGTGTGCTCTTGAACAAGAAGACTGCCCATTCGTTTGAGCAAGTTCTCACTGACATCACTGAAGCTATAAAACTGGAGACGGGAGTGGTCAAAAAGCTCTATACCTTGGATGGGAAACAGGTAGGGGGTTTTACAGATGTTACATCTTTTTCTTTCTCTTGTCTTGAGGCTTTACTGACTCGGAACAATTTTTGAAGCCTAAAATTAACCTGAGATGATCACTGCCAGCTGTTCTCTTAGAAGTCAGACTTCTTATGCCAGTGGTTACGTTACTAAATTTTCACTGATATTAATATCAAGTATGTAGCCAACCGTCTGAGTGAAACAGATGCTCCATCTTGCACGCCAGCGTGCAGTTGCGTGTCTTCCGGACTAGCTAAATAAATTACATGGGGAGTTCGGCTCGCAGCCACCAGTTGATTTGGCTCTGAAGTAATTGCAAAAACTCTCGAGCTTTGGATTCATTAAGTGAAAATGTGTTGCTTGACTTCCCTTGCTTGCAAAGAAAAAGTAATTGATACAAGCATGCTCATCTGTCTAGCTCAGTAATTAAGCAGGAAAAGCATGGAACCGTGTTGCATTTTCTTGACTAAGTGCATGAAGAAATTATACGCAGAAAGGGATTGAGGTCAAAAATATTTGTTTGGTCATCATAATGTGCTTCATGTCTACATTTTTTTGGAACTGAAGGAAACATCTGTCTCTTGTTAGCAGCTACACAGCAATAAGCCATTTCATGTTGCTGTATCTATGAAAAGCCTGAAAGGAATGTGGAGGATAACTCTGGGGACTGGGAAGAGCTGGATTCTTCAAGGAAAATTCTGAGCTTGATTTAACAGTCCTGTGTCTTCTGTAACTAACTAGAGGGATGGTCTTATTTTTGTCACTACTTTTCTTGCTCCAGATTCTGGAGTGAGGCAATGCAGCTCTTGAGTGGGGGTTGGATGCTGGCTATTCTAGGGATTGATGCTGTTGCTTTAAATTAACTTTATTTCCTATCTCTGGAGAAAATGATTCAAATACCAGCTCTTTAAGTACCACGCCAACCCTAGGCAATGCGTCCAACTAACGTGCAGACTTTACATATGAAAATGTTCACCCTTTCAGCCCCAAATACAGGCTCATAAAGTGTCCCACACCCTCCAGGTGCAGGGGCTGGGAGCTGGAAGTAGCATGTTACTCAAACCTATCTGATATTCTCGCTTTTTCTCTGTATCCTGCACATTAGTTAGTGGCTGCTTCTGGTTTCAGATATACAAACATCTCATCTGTTTGTCAAAGCTTTTCTTTCCACTTGTCTTAACCCAGCACTTTTTCTTCATAAGAAGTATAGTTTATACACGAGTAGGTGACTTTCCAGATAGCATGCTGTAAATAAGCAGTGAAACAGGGGGTAGTGTACTGGAAACCCTGGAAGTGGCTGAGGGAAGACGAAGGGGATTCAAATGATCTGTCCTCACTGAGGAAATAATATATGGGCACAGGGCCATGTGTTTTCAGTCACAGCACCTTTACAAAGGGCTTAATGGACGGCTCTGGTCTGAAAGCAGCTGTCTACTCATGCTGATATACAGAGTCCTGTTGCTTTCACTGTTGTGAATGAGGATCTTAATCTGAACCTGGAAAACACCTCAGTTCATTGAGAACAGGCAGCATTTTGGAGGCAAGATGATGCTTTGGATGTTGTGCAGAAATAGGGATGAGCTTCCACCTCCAGCTCTGACTGGAGAGCAAGACCAAATCAGCTGAAGTGAGCTTGTGGTTGGAAGGGGTTGTCAGGCATTGGAACAGCCTGCCCAGGGCACTGCTGGAGTCATCAGGGGTTTAAAGGCATTCGGACGAGCTTCTTGGGGACATGGTTTAGTGCTGGAGTTGGTCAGGTTATGGTTGGACTTGATGATCCTGAAGGTCTTTTCCAACTGAAATGATTCTATGATTCTAATTTGTTTTGCTGGCTTAATAGTTCATCATTTTATGAAATGTGGTATTTCTTTGTGTTAGAGACACCCGTGGGAGTTTCACTGTATGCAAATGTACCTGCAGTGTTGCGGTTATTGACAAGAGAGATGTTGTGATTTGGCAATAATAGGATGTTTGATATTTGTTTGCGGCATCAGTTACTCTTGAAGCTTCCTGGAGAGCAAACCTGCTTCACCAAGGCTTTGTTCCTTCAGTATATTTTTTTTTACCTAAGTTTATTTGAAATTTTCCACATACGTGTGTCTTTTTACTGTTGAAGCTAGAGCTAGAAGCTTCTGCTGTCAGCGCATATTTGCTGTTTGGGTTTCCATGGCATACTGCTCCTTAAAACCTGACCTTGCGATGGGATATTAGAGGCTTTTGCATGTCTGATTCTGACATTAGAAAGAGATTCTTGAATGCCTAATTCTGACAAACAGTACTTTATTTTCAGGAGAAAATATTCATGCAAAAACGCAAGATGCTCAAAGCTGAAACACTGACAAGCGTCCTGACAGTCTGTCTCTTCCAGTGTCATCAGAGGCGCGTTGCTCCCTCTGTTGTGAAATGATAAAATTTACAAAAGGAATTTACAAAGGAAAATAATCCTTGCTCAGTCCATGAGCTGTAACTTAATGAGGGGAGATGATTATTTTATTTATAGGCGCTTCCATGGTGCTCATCAGCAGAGTAATCAAGATGCTTTAGAAGTACAGACAGTAGTGGCGATGATAGAGGGGTGTGTAAATAATGACATTTCTGTGCACCACAAACCTGCTGCATTTGGAGTGAGAACGTGGCTGCTTGAGAGCTGGATGAGGTGTGTTTGAATATATGTAATGCTCAAAACAAGAGTGACTTCAGCTTTGTAAAGGAAATTCTGTTTCTTATGGCTTGGGTTGTCTGTAGAAATATCGCCCTTTGGAAACTGCTCAATTAGTGTCTTCTGGTTTAAGTATTTTATTTAACTTGGTCTTGCACATCTTTCTAGTGCCTTATGTATGTGGACTCAAAGTCCTTCCCTCCTCGAGGTATATCAGCACCTCTTGATGGACACCACAGAACTCAAAAGGGGTTTCGAATTGTTGACCAAAAGGAATCATTACAGAATGATTTCATCACAGCAGAAATTTAACTTTGGAATCTTCATGGCCATATAGGAAATGACCTGTAGCTCAAAGAATTTAGTGCCTTAAGCAAATACTACAGTGGATCAAATTCTGCACTTGCTTTCATGACTACAACTGCTGTTGCGTTGGGATATGTAATATACATAATTAATACACACATATGCAGCATTTAATTTGGTCTCATCTGTGGATCCTATTGGACAACAGTTGTTTTGGTAGATTCTTTCTCTTTTTTAAGACTCTTAGTTATATCCAGCATCCCAAATAAGTCTGGATTCCTGAGAGGACTGGCTACTTTATAAACACGATGACAGTTTCTGCCTCATGTCATTAACAAACCAAATTAGAAAACAGAATTTGAGAGTGTGGATAAAATTGCTCTGGATATTTTGGATGCAGTGGTCTGGACTAGTCTTTACAAATGTTGTGTAGATTTATTGTCCTGTTTGTGCTCCAGCTTCTTTTTCACCGTGGCACACGATACATTGGGGCTTTTCTGGAAAAGAGGAGGCTGAGGTAATTTCATCACTGGCAGCCCAGTATCAGTGTTCGGCTTTCTGCCTTTTGCTTTGAAGCTGGTGTGGGTCTGCATTCATTCCTGTTTTAAGCAGTGACCTGTAGAAGCTCATGTCATGTGTACATACTGAACTCTTTTCCTGCACTGTCTTGGATTCCAAAGTCTGAGTGTTGTCCAGCAAGTCTACAAACAGATGTAGTAACAAAAATCAGTCCTTTTGTTTTTTGTGATACTCTGAAGTGGCCAGAAATTCATCAGGCATCTTCAGTTGTACTTTAGCATTAAGAAGTTTTCTGTGATATGGAATTCCTTCTGGTTTTCTCCAGCTGATGTGTTGCCATGTCTTAATTAACTACATACTGCATTCTGTGACCCATCAATTAGCATCACCAAATAAGCAGAATAAGGTGCTGTTCAGAGGAGGGAGAGCTTATATGCATCATTTCCCCACAAATATAGATATTCTGGTCAACAAGCAGGGAAACAAATGTGGTTTTAGCCATAATAATGTGCAGTGATCTCTTCTGGCTTTAGAAATCTTCAAGCACAGGGAGAAGCCATAAGTGCTATTTATTGGCTTTTACCCAGCTCAAAGTGCTTCTATTCCATCGGAGTCTGAGCTGTCTCATCTCATGAAATTGCATACCGTTTCATAGGGCAGAGCATTCGTGACTGTGCTCCCAAAAGAATGTCTAGTCTTAATAAAACGGTCCCCTCTAGCAGTCGTTGCTTTGATAAGGATTTCATGGGGCAGGTGATGAGTGAAGTTCATCTTCCTGTTTGCAAAGCTGATGTAAGTGCCCAGAAGGGCAGCCCACCTCTCCTGTCCCCAGCAGCTGCTGCTGTTTCACTTGGGATGACTTGCATTGAGAAGCGCAGCAGCTCCAGCAGGAGAAGCAGAATGACTGAGCTCACAACAGGTGAAAGGCTGACACTTTGGGATCGAAGCCAACAAAGTAGTTGATAAAGCAGCTCCTAGTACAGCACTGCTAGTAAAAAGCTGCCTTAGATGCATCCATACAAGTTGCACTGGAAAAAGCTACCGAACTTTGGAGTGCTGCACTGATTTTAAACTGGTATTTGGAAATAAACTGGTAAAAATGTCATTGCTTTGGCGTCACTGCAAGCAGTGGGCCAGACTCTGCCAGGATAGTGTAGCTCTGTTGGTTATATTAATGAAATGGAATCAATGTGACACAGGACAAGGTTTGTACCAAAAGATACAGATGCCTCCAATGGCTGTAATTGGTAACTGGTGCTTAAAAAGAAGGTGAATGCTTCCATGAGGGGCCTAGTAACATCTGCATGGCTGAAAGATTAGAGGGAAAATATTCCCCCCAGAGGCCTGAAGGGAGTTAACTTACACCCTGAGGCATGAGGTTCAAGGCTGCAAAGCAAGCAAATTGGTTTGCGTTATTACATGTGTCAAGGGGTAGGATGTCAGAACCTCCTCATCCTTCTGAGATTTTGTAATTGACTGCCCTTTCGGATACTGAAAAACTGCATTGAAGTAAGCCCAGAACAAAGCAGTTTCATGCACTCGGGCAAAGCTGGGATCTGGCCCCAAAGCAGATGGGAGGGAAGCACGGGAGATGGGTGCAAGTGTGCTCTGTGTCCTGCCCCCTGCAAAAGGCTCTGGAGCAGCTCACAGGGTCTCGGCTTCCCTCCCTGCTGTGTGAAGCTGTAACAATAAATCTGGTTTGCATCTTTTTCACAGTTCTTTCTTCTCAGTGGTTCCTAACTGCTGAAATTTGGCAGGCCTTGCTTAAATCCCTCGTTTTGGTACCAAGAGGACAGGTGTGGATGGCAAGCGCCAGCAGAGGGATCGTGCAGGCAGGATCTTTGCCCACAGCCACCTCCACCAAGAGATGGCTCAGGGTGAGGATTAACTCCCAGCTTCACTCCTTCTCATTGCTTTTGCAGACTGCAAAAGCCTGTCTGCAAAATTTAGGGTGTTTGCATGAGATTATTCCTCTCTAGCAATTGTGTGTCATACAAGGAAGGGTAGTAATAATGTATGGGCTGAAGAACTTCTGACCCCAAGCTGCTTACGCTGCCAGACAGCATAGCCTAGTTCTCTATCTTTAGGGAGCTCTTAGGCTAAACTGGAAACTCAGCATTGCCTGATTCATGCAATGACTAGACACTGACACAGACAAAACCAATTAGTCTGCAGGTATCCCTTAAGGATTTTATCATTCGCTAGAATGAATAAGCCAGGCTTCCATGAATGTGGATCTAAGTGCTTATGATAAAATATTCAGAAGACTTTCTGAGATGTTATTCAGAAACCTTATGCTTATTAATTTCTGTTTACTTAGTTTTGTGAGCCACAGAATCTGGGAGAAAAGGAGCTGCTCTGGAACACTGAATCCTAATTCCTGTACTTATTAAAGCAGAAGCAGTCTGATATCAGCAGCTGAAGTCTTGCTCACGTCTGTTCCCCTGTGAGCATGGGGACTGCCCTGGTTGCCATCATCAGTGCGGTCTCCAGTCAGCTCCCAAGGCATGTGTGGAACAGGGGGAGACAGCAGAGGAGACCATCATCTTGAGAAACGTGGCGGTTGTTTTGGCCTCAGGCTGGGGCTGGGAGGAGTGTCGCTCCCTCCTGCCATCCTGCAGAGCTTTGGATCTGCGTGTTCACTGGTGTCTTGTCTGGCTAAAGCTCTGGTGAATCTATTGTCCTGGTAAGGACAAGGCTCCAAGTCCAGAAGGGAGCTCCAGAGTTATTCTGCTGCCTGCTGAAAACTGGTGACCTTCTAGAAACACGAGCCTTGCTAGTCGACGTGTACTGACCGAGATCCACGGGAACACCTGCTACTTGTGTCACAGATGGCAGGCTGTCAACATTACTGAAAGATGCAGTCAGATCTGACCTGGTGACCCAGAAGTGCGTGGCCCCTATTACTGAATCCTGGTGCTATTCACACCCCAAAAGAGACGTATGCTAAAAAAATCAGTCCTCACTAGCATTTTTATTTTGGCAGCTCTCTCTGTCATACAGAGTGATATGTTCCCTTTTCACTCTGAATCCCAGGAGAGGATTATTCACTGTAGTGCCAGAGGGTTTATCTAGGAATAAATGGGCTGAAAATGAGCAAGGGAAATTAGTCTGAATATAAGGAGCTAAGACGGGCCAAGAAAGCCTTGTAACTTTTTCCATTGCTGATTTGTATTGTCACGTGAAAATAAGTTTCTGGTTCCTTTTGGTGCTTAAGTCGGAATTTCACCGATGTGACTGGGAGTCCCTCCAACTCTGAGAGGGAGCAGGTTACGCTGAATCTATTTTGAGCATTTTGAGCATGTAGAATAATCAAATATGTATCATTTCCTTGTTTGTAATGGGGAAATGTCGTGGTGTATCAGGGTCCCTAGTCTTAGGCTGTGAGTGGCATCACACGTGCTATGTTTGCTCACATCTCCCTACCTGCAGTAGATGCTCCCCTGAGTTTATCCAGTGCAAGACACTTTGAGAATCTAATGGTGATGGGTGCCATATTCCACATCTTGTTGCAAGTCCTGTCTCTTCTTGTCTGCCTGAAACTCCTCCTTCCCTTCCATTTCCTTCTCAGCTCTTACTGGCCTTTGATCAAAAGGCTGTTTTCACTCAGTAGGAAGTTAAGTTCTGACACAGCTCATGCTTACACCTCTTTAGGAGGAGCCTGTGCTAGATGTGGGTAAAGGCACACAGCCTAATAAGAGATCTGTTAAAAATAGCATGATAGAGCTATCATCCAGCACACCACTATTGCCTTTTTTCTGCACACAGAACTAAACCAGTGATTTTTTTTTTGTATGTATGTACTATGTGCATCTTGATGGAGCTGAAGTGTTAAGGAAATGAATCCATGTTGCAAAGGGCCCAGACTGGGCGTGAGAGGTTGTCAAAGCTTCCTCTCCTTGTCCTTTGAATGTGATGCTGGTGCCATTCGGAGGTCTCTGTATGGGGCGGTAAGGGGAGGAGTGACAGCTTTGCTCATGTGCAGGGGATACCAGCTTCTATCTGCCCTCAGCTCTGCCAGAGGTGGCAAAAGATGCTGGCACAGAAATGTCTGTACTAAAGTAAGTCTAAAGGAGCTGAGGAGAAAAAAAGCTGGATCTGATCCATCCAGATTTTCCGAATTGGCTCAGGTAGGCCTGCATATGTGGGAAATGCAAAGCCAAGCCATGAAGGCTGAGGGCTATTCCAGCTTGTCTTCGTGGGTTCTCAGGCTGCAGCAAATTGATTAACACACGGAGCTGGAACTGCAGAGCTGCTCCTGGAGATTTGCTTCGCCCTGAATTCAAACTGAGCAGGGGAAAATAAGCAAGGCTAATAACCAAAGCTTTCCCTGCTCAGAGCCATGGCACACCCGCTCCCCTCTAAAAGTACAGCCAGCCCTTCCCAAATTGATAGAAATAGTTCTGTTTTCCTGGTTAATAGCAAGAAGAGTATGTATGAGTATATTCATGTGTATCTATCTGTATAAATATGTTTTACTAAGTGTTCTAGAGCACAGCTCTTCAGCTCAACTTGCTGTCTAAGCAATCTAAACCCTCATTTAGTTAAAGGACCTAGCGACTCTTGTGCCCTAGAAGTGCGATCCTTGAGCTGTGTTAATGTTTTTTCCTTCCCTTACTCTAATAAACTACTGACATTTTACCAGAGTCTTCAACAGCACTTTAAAAGCGTTTGCTAACTTTTAAATTATTATTTGAGGTAAATGGAAATCTCGTTGTCATTAGCAGCTTTTAATTATCCACATAATCTAGAATAAATATGAAATCTGTATGTATTGCTGCATTATGCTTTTCTCCCATTTCCTATCTTGAAAAATACTTGAGATGAAGGATATTTTTCACCTGGTGCGGGTGTAAGATATAGCCTATGTTTTATTAATTCTTTTTTTTTTTTTCCACAAATGGGAGACTTGGTAGTTATGAACAAAACAGACAGAAACCAGACATGGGGAAGATGAGATAATATGCACCATTGATTAGAAGGATTTTTCCGTGAGATTTTGCTTCAGTCAGAATTGGTGTGAGAGGGTCGGTCCTTCCAGTCCTCCAGCTCTGAGCTGTGTTATCTGGAGGACAATGAACACAAGGAGCTTTACTGGCTCCGCAGGAATAATTATGCAGGCAGTGAGCCTGCGGGGCAGAGCGGGACTCGGGGCTCCTGCCTCCTCCCTGCCCTCGCCATCTGCTCTGCTGAGCTGCTACCGGGTCCCCTGCGGCAGCCAGGGCCACCGCTCTGGTTGTGCTGCTGTCTCGCCGCGGGCATCGCTCCCTGGTTGGGATGGACCAGCTCAGGTCACCCCCAGAACACCTGGCTGTGCTACTGGGAGAACAGCTTAGGGCTGCAGGTGTGTTTTATTGGAGTTCTCTGAATGCAAAAGAATAGTTGGTTTGGGAAAGCATCTTGTGGTGCGCGCGCGCGCTTCTGTGAAAGAAGCATCTCTTCAGGATATTGCTGTACCCCTGCGCTCCTGACGCAATCTCTCGTGCCCTCCCTCATGCTCGTATATTGCTGAAAGAGGAACAGAGGCTGGGAATGGTGACTAATGGGTGCACCTCTTCTCCTCTGGGTGTCTGGTGGTGAAAGCACACTTGGAAAATGGGGTTCTGTACTAGATAGATCAACTGAAATGAGCGTTAACATTCTGAAATGCACAACATGGTATAACAAGGCACGAATAAACATCACTTCTGCAAGAAAAGACTTTCACCTTGATGGTCTAGTATAGAATAATAGAACAACTGAAGTGAGGGATAGGGGAGAGCCAGTGGACAGGTGGACTTAAGTCATGAGGAAAGGCTCCTTAAGAACCTAATAAGGAACCTGAAGTAGCGATGAGAAGGGAAAGTATTAAGACAGATGGGAAATAGGTTTAGAAGAAACCAGAGTAGGAATAACTTTTTTTCAGAGTAAAAATTAAGTATCAAGATCCAAGTGTTGTTTTACTGTCATCCTGAGTGACCTTCGTGTGGAAGTACCTGGTGAAGACGCAGGATTTGTGACTCCTGACAGCCACTTCTCTGCTATGTCCAACTTTTGCACTGTCTTTGTATCTACAAAATAGTACCATTGGAGCGGAGAGAGAAAAAACCCCCTTCACCCTTTTTCCATGCCACCCAGTATTTAGAAGTAAAGCCTGTGAAGTATTTTAATAATGGAAACAAGCAAAAATGTCGTGCAGTCATTTCAACTTTGTCAAGAATTTTAAACCTAGCAGATCAACTGTTTGGGAACAAATGCTGAGAAGCATTTGCAGAGAAGCAAAAAATTGTTCGAAACCTTAAACCTGAGCAGCTTTTCCATCCTTTCGCTCCAGAAAGGCAGTAAGAGGGCTAAACTTCTTTCTCAAATGTGCACATATCGGGAACCTTATCAATTGCTGGCAGGCTGCAGGATTACATGTAAATTAAGTGTATCAAAGAGTCGAGTTAGATAGCCAACATAGGAGCTAAGAATGTTATTCTTGCCTACTTGAAAGCCCTTCATAATGGATTAGAAACAAGAACTTACATCTCTTAATGCCAGCTGAAAATTGAGGCATCTTTTTGCTTCTAGTAAATTTGAATACTGTGAGAGTAAATGGTACTGGGGATTTCCTTCAGTTCAGACAAGCCCAGTCACAGGGGGTTGCAAAATGTGCCCGTTTCTCATGCGATATGAAAGCCATGATCTGCCTGAATTTTCTGTAAGAATCTCGATAGAGGTGTTGGCAAATGTTATTTTTAGTGCTGTAAAGCAACAGAGATCTTCACAGTTTTGGCATTTCTTGCAGTTTTAAAATGGAGAACAGCTTTTGAAATGTCTGATTTTCCTTGAGTTTGTACCCATATCATGAGCGTCTTCATGAAGTTATTGCAGTGCTCTTGGCAGCAGGCAGTGATTTGGTGCCGAACAGCGCAGAACTGCTTCGTTTTACACTGTTTTTGCAGAATGCTTTTTCTTCCAGAAAAAAAGATGCTGGAAAATATGCTATATGGTCCTGACATTCATTATTTGGGTTGTTTCCAGTTGCATGTGTGAAGCGTTCAATTTGGTGTAAAATGGACAGTAAACAAGGAAAAACAGAGGTGAGCCTAAAGTGGATACCCTAAGCACTAATTTACAGATCTTGGAATGTTCAATACCCATGAAAATCAACTTGTGGTTTTGTTTGTCTAAGTGCAGCTCACCAAATAAGTTGTTTCTCTCAGAAGGAGGAGGAGGTGGCTGCCACAGCACATCTCTTGTGTCACAGATGAGCACCATTCAGGCAGCAAGGCTGGGGCTGGGCTCCTGGCATCGACCTGAGATCCAGCGGCACTGGCTCACCCGGTCAAGGCAAGCGATCTGGTATTTTCAGACAGGTGTGCCTTGGCACATTTAAATTCATAGGGAGACTAAAATGAGTTTGTCCATTTGTCTTGAATGTTCAAGTTTGAGACGTTTTCACGTATCTTTGTCTTAGCTGGTTTTTGGTAAAGCAGAAGGTGACTCACTTGTAAGACTTGGACTGCTGAGAGCTGGAGGGATGGTGTAGGTTGGGGATATATCCATTACCTGTTTCTAACAGTTTTCTAACAGCTAACATTGCTATACCAGTCAGTAAAACATAAAGCACAGTTTGAATGTTCATTTATCTCCATTTTTTTCCCCTCCCATGTCATTCATCTCTGCTTGTGCGCATGGAGATTTGCCCGTTTGCTTTGCTTTCCTTGCCATATGGTTTCAATTTCCAGACAATCCTTTTTTCACCTCCCCTTGACTTATATGTGGGTTTGACTTACAGCTGGGACAATACAGTCATTCTGGCAGCTGTACCGTGGGCCACCTTCTGCTGCTTTTTGGACCACCGGCTGAGACTGATGGAGAATACTAAATCTCAATAGCATCATAACAGACTCAATCCCTCTTCTTTTATTGCATCTAGATATCGCATACAGGATACCTGGGTTTTGTACCGCAAGGGTCTGGCTTCTAAAATAAAGTGTCCGGGTTCTGCCCCCTCAGCGGGTGACATCCATTGAGGGTGATCTCTTCTTGTGTCTGGTGCCATATTTAGGCGGGAGACAAAGTGGAGATTGATTCAGTCCAACCCTTTATCCCTTTCACATGTGCTTCCTCTCCATACGTCATGCTTCCAGTTCTGTTCTGCAGTGTGGCAGCTGCCGGGGCCGGTTGCTTGGTGACGCTCTCAGAGCACAAAGAGCGCTCGGCTGGGAGGCCAGGTCTGCCCGCCACAAACAGCTGGGCTCATTTATTTGTCTTTCTCTTGTTCCTGTTAATTGCAGGGACCTGAATCAAAGTCAACATAATAGATAAGGGAGCACCAGCAGATACTATTTATGGCTTCTTCAACATCCACCTTTTTCTCCCGGAGTCAGGGAAGTGGCAGCGTGCACCAGAAGTGCCCTGTTACTTGAGAAACGTGGGAGTAAAATTAAAAGGTACAATTTCCACGTCTGCTTCAGACAGGCTCTTACCAGGTCTTGCATAAAAGCAACATGTGAGACTGGGTTTTGGATTTATGAATCATTGTGCCTTAATCGGATGTGTGACTGCCTGCCTGTTCATTCTTTGTAACAATTATATGTGGTGCAGATCACGTCTATGAAATAGCTCTTAATGACTTTTCTTCTACCTCAGGAGGATACACCACTCTTAAGACTTTGTGCAAGATAAAACCAACTAATAACTTCCACATCTGAAAGTGTTATGATTTAATGGTCTGGGCACAGGTCTTGGTTTTATGAACTCCTGGTTTCTCACTTCTGCTCCTGTGTAGACTATGTCCTCCTAAGGACTTTTTTCTTATTTCAGGTCTAAATCATAATATGATACCAATCAGTTGTTAATTTTATGGTTTTGGGTAGATTAATTATGCAAGGTGCCATGCAGTAATCAAACAAGTAAACCGTAACACTGAATATTCACAGTTCACTGATGAAATGCACGCTAACGTGGATAAACTGATATATGAATATACTAAAGGATGTGCTGTTAAACTCCAGACCACAAAGTGCTATTGGTTTGTGCATTTTCTTCCCTGATCAAAAGCCCTCAGGTGCCAAGCAATAAAAGTGCCTTTTGAGAGCTTGGGCTGCTCTGTTCCTAGGCCTAAAGTCAAGGAAGATTGAGGAATGTGAACTGAAGTGGGAATGTACCCGCTTAACACAGCGCTAAAGCCAGTATGCAGAGTTTGCTGAGGGAATGGGCTAACGTAGTGTGATCTGATCTGATTGTGAAAATGAGGACTCTGAATTTTAGTGCCCCAGATCCATGAGCTGTGATAGCAGGTGTTATAGGAGACACTCTGGGTTTTTAGACCTTATTTTTATGCCCGCAGGCCTGCACAAGGCCTTATTACATGAACATTTTCAGTGAAGAGACAGCAATCCAGGTGGTATTTCTTTGTTTAGAAAAACATGTGCTTGAGGTATAATCTCTTTCTTGATCTGAAAACATTTTGTCACTCTAATCCAGGCACTTACAGAATAGTTTTCATCCCTGAGCTGGTGCTTCCCAGATATTTTTGTGTAAAAGGCATTTCTGTAGATTTTATTGATTCCAAATCAGTTTTTCTCATCGATTACTTTCCAGTTTACTACTTCAGATGTAAATGTATCAAGACAATAATCAGGGCCGTAGCTCCTGTTTAGGGTTTCGAGTGTCACCGAAGGGATCAAGAAGGAATTGGCCTTTCCAAGCAGCATCACGCAAGCAGCTGTAAGTGCATGTGTGAAGGAGGAGCTTCCCTGTCCTCCCAAACATCAGCTCTTACCCCTCGCAGAGGCTGCGCATCAGCCTGCGTGCGCCGACTGATCCTCCTTGTCAAATCCTTATGGAAATGCAACAGCCTAATCCCCCTGCCCTAATAGGAATTTCACACCTTAATCCTCGCTGTGTTCAGGGGCGAAGACATTCCTACTGGGCAGTCTGACAAATGTGTCCTATTTTGAGAAAAATCGCTGTATTTAAGTTTGTGGTAATAGGGAAACTGTAGTGTCTGATTTGTATGGAAGACTGAAGCATGTCACTAATAAAAGTGAGGGGATTATGTTCCTAAATTGTCAGTGGATTTCAGAGGATTTGCCACACCAAATGAGACCATTAGCCTACCAAGTCCTTCATTTCGCCCCTGGCCAGTTCTTTCTGCTTTAGCTGGAAATGCTCCCTGGGCGACAGCGCTGGGTCTATAGGAGTGACAGGACAAGGATTCCCTCCCGACTCCTGCAGCCAGCCAGGTTCTACTCGCAGCCCGGGCTTCCACTGCTTGAGTTGGAAGAAGTGTCGGGGTGTGGGGGACCATTCTGAATCAACGTGTAGTTTACATTATTATATAGCCTCAAAGACATTAAAAAGCTGAAGTTGAGCGCATTGGGCAAGTGCCTTGAAGTCATCGTTTCCTATATAGGTAAGTATTAGTCTCTCAGTCGTGGATATTCATTTCTTAGCCAGCTGCAGCCTCATCCAGAGCTCGCTGAAGTCTATGGAAGGCTTCCACAGGCCCCCGCTTCTGTCTGGTGGCCCAATGTATTCAGACCCTTCCATGACAAAGGGGCAGACCAGCACTGTTCCTGAAAATAAGGATGCACCAGGGTGATTCACATCACAGCTGAGAATTGCACACACAGAGGCTCCTTTTCTCAGACTCGGAAGGACCTTCTTTGTATCTTTTGTGGTCCTGGTTGTGAAGATAATTGTAAGTGCAAATCACACAACTAGACGTGCAGTTATTAAGCGTTATTCCCGAGTTTGTTTGCTAGATGCCTCTTCATGCACGCACAGGCAGGGTGGATCTCAATCAACTGTGGATTAACCGCTAACATAGAACACAATGTGTGCACATCTTTACAGGCAGCAGTGGTTAGCTGGCCATTTGGAAGAAATCTGTGTACATGTGTCTTGTTCTTTCCACTGCCAAAGCTTTTCCAACCCAGCCTTTTGTTGTAGTTTATTTCTCACTGCCGAAGCCTGTTATTCCGTGCCCTGCTCTCTGCTTGCAGCTCCAGTCCCTCTTGGCTGCTCTTTGTTTGCCCTGTTGTTACTGGGCGCTTCAGTTTGGACTTGGTTCACACCAGTGCACGAATGGGGCTCTTGAACAGTCAGGCCTTTATATCTGTTCTCTGCAGAGTCCATTCTACTAGGGCAACCCTTTGAGCATTCGCATCCAAAATGCCAGAGCACTGAGTCAAATCTGCTACTACACAAGAGAGTATGCACAAAATAAGCCTTCATTTCTTTTCTGGCTGTGGAAAGTTTTGTTCTTTGTAACTCTAAATCCTGGAGTTGTTTTTAAACAAATTTGACTGTAGCTCACTTAAGCATTTGTGGCTTTTCCTTAGGAATGATATCACTGTCCCAGCTGGCTCCTGTGGAGCAAGGGCTGGAAAATCTGCTTTATGACAAACTATAATTTACAAGCCAGCAATGTCTGATGTAGCAAGAAATGCAGTTTTGGAGGGGAAACTGTTAGCCGGTTATTTAAATGTTTCTGTCATGTAGAATAAATCCATCTGTAACAGCAAAGGTCACAGCTTCCCCCAAAGCTACTTTTTCTACGTTTTTTTACTCATCTCTACCATGGAGTCAGTGACCTGTTTGCATTTGGCCCCACAAAAGGGCTGTCCCCTCATGTGGGTGTCCCTGTCTTGGCTGGGTTCAGTTTGTGAGAGGCAGGTCTCTGTGGATCCCTACAAATGCGGCCTTTTCTGGGCTTTTCTAATGCTTTTGATAATTGCGTGTCATTTTTGCAGCCTGACTAAAGCAATTCTCATATTTCCTGGTTTTCATGCCCTGCGTCAGCATTTTCCTGCACTGAAGGTGCCCAAGCACACTGTGTTCATCTCTACACTCACCATTTTGTATCTTTACCACATATCTAAGCAAAAAGTTTGAAACAATTTCTTATAAAAATTATAAGGAAGGAAAAAGCATCTCATTGCAATTCAGGCAGAAATGGCAAAACACAGAGGGGGTTTTTTCCAGTTTCACTGGGTCATGTCTTGAACAGAGCTTCGGTTCTTGCGTCCAACCTGCCCGGTCAGCCGGCACACGGAGCCGCGTTCACCCTGCCCTTCCACCTCCACAGCCAGCACTTCACCCATGTTCTGTGTCGCTCTGGGCTCTCTCAGCACTTTCTACTTGTTCACACGTAAAAATAGCATACCTTGTTGATTGCAGAGAAGTATATGGTGGTTGTCTCCTCCCTGTGTCATTGTGCCGGATTTTAAATGGTATCTGCAAGAGGGAAAATATCCCATAGGGCCTGTAAGCATAGGGAGAGATGAAGCCATGTGAAGCTCTGCAAACGGAGACCTTGGCCTCATCCCTATTGCTGCAGGTGGAGAAACGACTCTGTTCACAAGTGTAGCATCATAATCCATCCACCAGCCAGGCTTTCTTAACAAATTCACATAACGAATAGCTGGAGCCTGCTACAGCCAGGCTAAAGCTTCCTACCTTGCTTGTCAAGTGGAAAGTTATACCAGTTGCAAGTGCTGATTTATGCAAAGGAAACTGCAGGTCATGCGTGGCTGAGCGTGTGCGTTTGGGGGTGTACGAGTGTAGATCAAATTGCAGCAGCTGCTCAGTACTGCCTGGCACTGCTTCTTTGGACAGACACGTGGAAAATAAACACAATTAACATAAATAATCTCAAGTGTTTTCTTGTTTCTATCAGGCTATGCTACAGTAATAAGAGTAAAGGGGACCGTCCCCTCGCCATCATCTGCTTCACCTGTCTCCTGCCGGGTGCTGGCTTCCCCAGGTCCTTGCACATCAGTAACGTGTATGTCAGGTCACGCTGGCTCTGACTGGTGTCATTTGGGCAGTATGCCTCAATATTGGAACACCTTTCTGAGAAGGCAAGCTATTTGTGTGCTGCCAACGGGGCTGGGCTTAGTGAGGCACGGGAGGCCACGTCCTCAGCTACCGTCTATTACCAGTTAAGTGGATTTGCAACAACTAGGCATGATACTCTAGGTTTTCATCCTCTTTCCTCCTTTCAGCTGGGTGGTTGGGAGGAAGATGAACTCTCAGCGGAGAGCTGTAAAAGAATTATTTGTGGGTAGCACCCATGTAATTCTCCCCGAGCTGGCACAGTGGTAGAGATGCTATTTCTAGCAGCACTCAAATGTACTCCCAAAGCACAACGCGTGTAGGTCTTGAACTTGCAGAAATCCATTAACAGGGCTGGTATGGGAGCTGCCTGGCTGCCACATTTTGGTTATGTTTGCGAGAAACCTGGTAGAAAAATAGATCCTTCTTGACAATACAATATCCCCAAAGGAAGATTTTGAGATGCTGTAAATGGGAAGATCTGAGGTGCTATTTGCAGCATCAGAACTGATATAAGCCTGGATTGCTCTTTTAAAAACAGTGCGGATTTATCGATATATGCTAGCTGATAATCTGTTCCTAAAGCTGCTTTTAAAATCAAAATAATGTAGTTCTTCTTGCTTGTCCTTGTCCTTCCAGTGTTGCTTCTGTCCCTTGCTTAAGCACTGACAGTTTAAAAATGTATTTGGAGAGAGTGTTCAGAGGATATTGAACACGATATTGTTAATAGGAGCATTGTTCTATCAGTCTCAGCAATTACCCAGTTTCCTCTTAGGGTGAATCTGCCATTTTATAATATCTACTTAGGCACCAGATTACCACCTTGGGGAACAATCCTTTCTATTTTTCCCCTGCCAAATAACACCCAGCATCTGTAGCAGCTCCAAGCAGCAGGTTTGGTATTTGTCATTTGCATTGCTGCAGAGGAAAGGAAAGAAGATACATAGAAGACAAATCTCTCCTAATTATCTGGTCTGAGCAGGTCAGAATAATTTTGAAGCAACCGCATCCCTGTAGCACAGTTCCCTCAGCAGAGTGAGAGCTGAGAGCGGTCAGCGTGCCTGGTGCTGAGCACTCAGCGCCTCTTGGTGTGCGACACGCGTCCTCCTCGCCGGCAGCGATGATGTAAGCCAGCTCCCAGCAAATCCTTTGTTTAAGCGATTGCTTCAGCTCAGTGGAAAAGCTGAGCCGCTTGGGCTGCGGTGGATGAGCTGCGTTTAACAGCAAAGGAGCTCCAAGGAATCACTTCTGTTCCCCTTGTTTGTGCTGTTTGCACATGTTGGAGATGGACTGTTAGCCGTCCAAGCTGTTCGAAGCTTTCCCTTGCCCAGGATACAGCCCCTTTCCCTCTGCTACATCAGCAGGGGGTAAGAGAAGAAGCTCTAAAGATTCTATTTTGGCTCAGTGTTTTACGAGGTGTTTACAGAAATGTAGTAAACAGACAGACTGGACCAGTGAGGCAATACTGCCGTGTCCAAATCTTCACAGAGAATCTGGTAAGCAGAACTGGACTTGATCAGTTGAACCATTTGTCTGTTTACACTGGAGAAGACAAAATAGGCTTCTGATTGCAGGCGTCTTCCATTCCCATGGAGGGGGTTTACAGACATTTTTCTTTTACTTACTGAGGAGACATCTGCTCCGCATTGCACGTGGCTTGTCCGCTGTGCAGAGGCCATAAGCAAGCATGTGTCAGGACGTGTCGTCAGCATGGCCGCGAGTGACAGGCAAATCGAACCTGAGCAGGGAGGGTGAGGTAAAAATCCACTTACTGTGCTGAAAGGAAAGTCAGAAAATGGTGGGCTATGGAGGATGAGGGTGCTATCTTGAATGTGTTCTTACCCCAGGGCTGGCTGTCACCTGTACCATCAAGCACTGCAAATTGAGGGCTTGGCCCCAATCTGATTATTTTTAAACTTAACACACTTGTAATCTAGCAAGAGACTTAATCCTATTAGCAGAGATGCTTGTTTATTGTTCAGCTGGCCATAAGGACCCTGATTTTCTGTCTTCCTTTGCAGTCTGTGCTCGCTCCACGTTGGTGTAAATGACTGAACAAAGCCTGGGGCTGCAGGCGACGTGATCTAAAAGGAGCTCTGGTGTTGTGGGTTCCCCAGAGCTACAGCAAATTAGAAGTGAAGTGGAAACAGGGCTCTTCTGCCTTGCTGTGGTAACGTCACTCCGCAGACAGCCTTGGTTTGCATAGACCACTGCTGAAATGCTTCACCACTTCATATTAGCATGGTTGACTGGTAGGTGATGAACAACAGCTTCCATGTGCAGCTGTGGCGGGAGACTTGGAAGCAAGGATACGGTTTTGCACGCCCCAGTGGGCAGAGAACTCAGTCCCTTAAAAGTAAAACATGTATCAGCACTGGGGAGTGAAAGGATGAAAGGGATATGCCGCTTCCTTGTTGCAAATTTAAATGCTTATGAGACTTCTGGTTTAATAGGTAGCTATTTAGAAACACGTCCAGGAAGTTGTTGTAGGAAGCCAAATCCTCAGGTGGTCTAAATCCAGTGTGGCCAGTGCATGTGTGCTGAACCAGAGAAGTTTATCTCACTGCTTTGCACAGGTGGGATGTCATAAGGTTCAAAAGTTTGCTTGCTTGGTTGTAAGAGGCGTCCAGTTTGATTATTATTGCAGTCTGATCAAACAGGTCATCTGCATTTGCTTGTGATGGTTGATCTTGAGGCTGAAGAGGCTTTGGCAAAGTACTCTGCTCTTGCTCCACCAGGATTTTGCTCACCGAGGAGGAAGGAAAGTAAGTGGTGCCTTTTTGCTTGGCATCTGTGTCTGTGGATTGGTGCTGCTCTAAGAATTATCACAGGATGAATCATAATAGAGGTACTGGATCTTGGAGGTTAGGAAAAGATCTGGAGGAGGCAAATATCCATGCCTTATTCATCTAGTTCAATGTATTTGTCCAGATTCCTCCTCCCTCTTACCCCAGTATTTATATAAAATTAGTGAACTGAAAAGTAAGCTTAAACAGGATTTGGCCCTTGAACACCAGTAATGTAATTCAGTTATAGAAGACAACCGACCTTCGCCTCATAGGGAGATGTTATAGTAACTCCTCTTGCTTTCTATCCATGTATTTCTCCCTTAGAATAAGAAAGGATATGGATATTTAAGTATGCAAGTTACCAGGGGGGTTATAAATGATATTCTTACTGCAACTTGCTCTTGTTTATTTGCCTGATGTAATGCAATAAAAAGGAAGAAGTGGAAAAGGAGCCAAGCCATTTTCTTGTAGTCTGCAGGGGAGCAGTTTAATGCATCTGGAAGGCAGCAGTGCAGAGAAAGAGTATTTGAACTGGCATATGGCAAAAGAAGTGTTATGGCAAATCTGCGTCAAAATAGGGGCGGTGTCAAATTGGGCTCAAATTCAGTAATCACAGGTGCCAAATGGATGAATTTAAGTTCCAAGTTTAGAATTGTTGTGATTACTGTGGTTATTCTGGGTTCCTTTTTCAGATCGTCCCAGTGGACAGCATAAAAATTTAACCATTTGAATGTAAGAACACTGACAGAGAATGACAGACTCTCTGATGCAGGAATTTAGAGTGGGAAGTTCAGAAAATGCTGATGAAATTAAGAACTACTTGCAATTCAGTCCAATATAGGACACACTTAAGTTTTCCAGCCCTCAAAACTTGGGTGGGTTTGCATAAGTAGATTTACAGCTCACCCAGATGGCATTACTTTGGCTAAGCATACCTTTTCACTTGGGGGAAAAAAGAGCAGCTTCCAAACCAAGCAATTAGTCAAGCGTGAGAATACTTTAGGCACCTTGTGCTTGCTTAAGTTGCTCAAGGGTGAGACCAAAATCTGGGGAAATCAAGTGCATTTAGAGAACAGCATCACAGAGATCTTGGTGTTGGATGCAGAAGATAATGCTGCGTCCTCACCCTTTCTCACTGCCCCACTAATGTAGCTTTGTGTCCCACAGCACCTGGAAGGTTTATTGCTATTTTTCCTTGTCAATTAAACTAAACTCCCAACTGCATTGTGCTTAACTGCTACACTATGTGCACTGCATCCCCGTTCAGAATTGCCCTTCCTGGACAAATCATGTAGGCAAACCACATTTATCAAAGTAAGGACTTTAGGGAGAGCTCAATTAATCTTCACTTCTCCCTGGAGAGCTGCGAGGTGGAAACAGGTCTGTAGGTGTGAACAGTGGAAATAGCTTGATTTTTTTCCCAGCTCCAAAATGAACAAAGAATTCCTTGTGGGAAGAAGGTGTGCATGGAGAGTGATACAAGATGAAAGACGAGGGTAGCAAACAGGCTAGTAACCTAAGGCTTGGGGACGTTACTTGCTCCAAGTGTGGTGAGGAGCCTCTCTCCTCCATAGTTAGTCTGTCACAGGGAACATAACAGTTTGAAAGAGCAGGAGCAAGGAGAAGTGAATTAGCTAAAATGGAGTCAGTATTGCTTTTTCAGCATCCTTTGCAAACATCAAAGCATACCATTTATTATAGAAGAGTACTCGAAGGTGCTTGTCAGCCTTTTTTGCTGATGAGATAAATGGCCTTACCTGTTACTGGGAGCACCTGGATGCACAGGGAATATCAGGACCCCCTCGGCCCAGGCGGCTGTCAGGGGATGGGGGTGTCTGTGCTCCCCAAGGCACGGGCTGCCAGAGGGAACCGCTCAGAGGCTCCGTCCCTGCCTTCTTATGAGAGATCTCTGGAACTCGGGTTGTGTCCCATCTCCTTAGTGCTGTGCGGATTAGGATGTAGCAGCGGATGGTGAGGAATAAGCTGCGTTATGTTACCTTCATTGGGAGAGTGAAATGCTTTATTTTAGCTAAATTCAGTCAGTTTAGTATCTGCGCTTTGCTGGCCAAAGAGCAAGCTGGCTGCAGCCCATGCAGACAAGATGCTGGTCTGGAGTAGTGTCGTGGAAAGGGGATCTCGACCTGTTCTCGGTGTGCGCTTGTCACGGCAGCAAGGGCTCTGCTCCTTGCTTTGCTCCGCGATACGCAGACCCAAGGGACTTCTGTGACCATCTGCTTCTGCTGAACTGGGCCTCCGCACACTAATCCAGCCCTTTGTAACCTGTGACTTCGGTCTTTGTTGTCAAAAAAAGAGCAAGGCCATAGCTTGTTATGATGAGCAGGAGCACGATTGCACACTTGTTTTTTCTCTGCCCCTTATTTCTTTTGCTTTCCCTCCACGCCACTACATTTGGAGTGCAAATTCAGGCTAGTAACTTGGATTTGCAAAACTGCAGGTTGTTCGGGGCATGAGTGCCGAAGAAGGATCAATCCCTGCATCTCAAATACTGAGGCACAAGGTAGGATGAGCCAGGTGCCCTGGACATGTCCCAGATCTAATACCTTGGTGACAACTTTACATCGAGGGTGCTTACATTTGGAAGGTGCCTTCCCCAGGGGTCCAGTCAGCCCTGAATCACTCAACACTGAAGAAATAGCAATAGTGCTGATGTCTCTGGTTCTCCCTGGGCACGGCTGGGTGACCACAAAGACGGGAACCTTTCCCCTTGCACAGCAGCAGACGTGTATGTGCCTACGTGTGGGGGATGTTAATTAGCTTGTATAAATCTTCCCTGAAGTGTGTTGGGAAGAGGGTGCATTTTGTACTGCTAAAAATAAATACATATGGAATTTGTATATTAGATTTCTCTTAGGGAAACAGGCTAAAATGTGTGTGTTAAATTTAACTGCAAAAACATAAATGGAATTTGATTAAAGAAAACCGTAACTCTGCAAGAATATTGTTTTTAATGATTTTGATACATTCATGGAGCTTTTTTCAAATGCTTTAAATCCTAACATGATTCATTAAAGCCACTAGTGATTTCTGTAGAGATTGAAGCACTTCCTTACAGTAACTAATTTGACAGTGTAGCAACTTAAATAGCTGCTTTAACCTCTTGTCCTTGAAGATCTGATAGTGAAATCGTTTCATCATTTCCTCTGTAATACTGTAAGATATTATATCTTATGTTTTTTCAAAATGTGAAGTTATTTTTGTTACATATACATGAGTGTATAAGCATACGTACCTGTGTATGGTGCAGACATGCACTTCCTTATCTTTTCAGCGAGCTCTTTATGGGATTAGCTTGGCCTGTGGAATGAGGCAGCTGAATCATCAGGCTACGCCCTGTGTGCTTCTTGCAGAGCTCTCAAAAATTAGGAAACTTCCTTGGTGGATCAAATAACACGTTGGAAATAATGTACTTGACAAATGTTCATGGTTTCTGTTGCCTCATTTTTCAGAGTATGGTGCAGTGCTAGCAATGGGCAGCCCATGAACCAGAAATAGCTCAGAAAGGCTGATGGTGAGCTTTGGTTTATCTTCTGTGCAAATATGACTTTTTTTTCCTTAATATTTTACCAAATAATCTGCATTTCTATGAAGAAAACTTATTCCAACCAGGAGGACTGTGGGTGAAAGTAAATGTCACAAGACCTGATTTATATGGGTAGGGTGGCCATAGATGTTCTGTCTAGAAAAGCTGAATGGTGTAAGTTTGTAGGAATGGCTGGAGTGAAGCTGAGAAGCCATGGGATGGAGTCACTCTTGCTATCATGGAGAACAGGGCTGAGAAACCTAGGAAGAGAAAACTAAACTGGAATAGTACAGAGCAAGAATAGGAGTCTGGAAAGATCCGTCCGTCCTAGGGACAGGTGGGAGTCACACATCACAAACATGCACACAGGGCTGTATGCAATCACGGGTTATTAGGCACCATTGCAAAAGCAACGTGCTAGAGGAATTGGTACAAAAAGTGTAATAAAATATGTATTAACGTGATGAAATATGTATTGGAGTGAATACTAAGCATGGCTCTCAAATGAGACAGCTCTGGCAGGACATGACTTTGGCTTATGGAGAAGCTGCATTGCGTGTTAGCCCATTGAAGGTGTTGGAAAACTTCCACACCGTGTCTTACTGCGCAAAACACTCCTCCTCTATGTTGAGACTATGCTTTAAAGGGGAATTTAGCATCTTTTGGATTCTCCTTGCGCAGGAGGGCAGGCAGGGGGCTGCCACGGCCCTGGGGGAGGATGAAGTGCTCCTGCAGGCTTCGAGCCCCAGGGCTGCCCAGCCTGCACGTGGAGTGTGTTGCACACGTGCACATAATGACAGTGTTTCTATGACAATCTCTTACAGAAAGGAGGGAGGAGAGATTAAATATTTTCCGTAACTCATTCCCATTCTGAGGCACTGAGCAAACACTGCAGAAAGAACAAGGCAGACCCCCAAAGGAGAAGCCCTGGGCCCAGTTCTACCCTTGATTATGCCATCATCATTTTTACCAAAGGCATTAGATTTGCACAGGGCATAATGGAGGCAATAACTTAGGATCCTGCAAGCCGTTGCAATTCTAGGAGTGCAACGCAACTCTGGTGCCAAGGTCTCTTGCTACCGACTCTCTAGTGTGATGTTCAGGTGTGCAAAGGTCTCTAGCACAGTGGGCAGAGTGATTCAGAGGACACAGAGCTCTGAATGCATCTCCACCAAACAACATTTCTTTGGGAATGCAACTCCGAGACTCCTTTGGTCATGTTTCTTAGTATAAAAGCTGGTTATGGTTTTGGCCAGAATCCTGTTGTAACTATTACTATTAATGATATTACTATCATATTCCTGCAAAGCGTCAGGGAAGGTTTTCCAGACAGATTAATCACTAATGAATTTGTAATCTGGCTTTGATCACTCATTCCTTTTGAATGCTGGTAGGTGGAGTTTACATGCCAAGATTTTCTGAATAATGAAGATGCTGTCTCCAAGGATCCTTTGGAATTAATTTTTCAAATTTAGATCCAATATGTAAGCTGGGCTCCCATAGTTGTTTTTCTCCTGATTTAACATTGAGCAGAAGAAACTGGCAAATTATACAGCTATTCAGGCCTCCGCATGCTCCTGCTGCAATAAAACACACCATTCTGTCTGCTTCTGGAGCAAGTTGGAGCAGACAGGTAAAAGCACTTGCAATCATGAAGGCAGATGGAGCGTTATCGGAGGAGCTGGAGCTCTTGAAAGTGACTGACAAAGCTTCAGTCTCTAATCCTTCCACACTGTGGTTTACAGCACTGAGATCTTTTGCAATGTCAGCAGCATCCGACATCAAACATCCAGGAAAAAGTCACAGTCAGCTTTGACACAGCAAAGTATAAATCTCATTTCTGTTGAAGCATAGATGTCAGAATACTGTCTGCACATTAGCCAAGGGCGGTGTAAATTGTAATTAAAAGCATTTAATTTAAGTTAATCTTCATTAGGAACATAATTATGTCCGCACACAAATGGCTTCAATGCAATTGTCACAGTTGTAAATAACTAGTTATATCAACCAGCTTTTCTTCAGGATAAACCCGCTAAGAGATGATGCGCTGATTTTGGAGCAGGAGCAGAGGGTGCCTGTTAGCGTATCTGTAACGCGAGCGTGTGTGCAGTTAGAGGGTGGTACCAGCTCGCATATCCCCTATGGCTCCAAATAAGCCCTTGTGCAGAGATAAGAGGATACTTTCTTGGAGGTTCAATAATTTATTACAACTTGTTTGTAGAGAAGCAGAGCAAAAGGTCCTCCTGCCCCAAAAATGGATCAAACTTGACTTTTCAAGGGGTGTTTTAGTCTACGATGGCACTGGCTTCAGCATTGTCCCTGTCTTGTAGGCACGAAAGTAAATGAGAGAAGTCCACCTTCCATAAAGATGCCATTTTCTAATCAAATTACCAATGAAATGTATAAATGGGCTTTGCTGTCCTGATGCCCACAGGAGAACTGCACGTTGCAGAAGCCTGGAGCTCTGTGCTATCAGCAATGTTCTTCTGGTGGAGAACAAGGTCTGTCTTCCACTGGTAAAATGGCATCTACCAATTGATTACTGTAATTCTGTCCTTCGGGTTTCTTGATTTCTATGGGAATTTAAGGCGTGATCAAACACATGTTGAAGTCAATAGGGAATTTTCCCACTGAGCTCTGTGTGACCAGAATCACATCTGCTATGGAGGAGTGAAGGATGTAAGACCTGTTGGATTCTGCTGAGAGCAACCTGACCTGAATCCAAAGAGGCTGAGAGCAGCTACTGCAAGACTTAGCTTAGAAAAGGAATGATTTAATCTTCTTCACTGCCTCAGGAAACAATGCTATGAATGCACGTAAGAAATTAAATAGCACTTGGGCCATGAGTAAAAATAGTCTCATAAGTGGACATGCATGCTTGAAATGGATGTCCTAACATCGTTTAAAAAGTAAAAGGAGCTTTTAACTGTTGTCAATGCTCTTCCCAAATAATCTGCGCTGTTACTGCTAATTGGCATAAATCTTGCTCGTAATACCCATAGCAGAGATTTGCACTGAATCCATTGCTAATCCTATCAACTGGTGAGTTTGATAAAGTGCATCGCTTTGGGCATTGCTAATTTTATTTTCATGCATCCACTTGCTGTCATTCAATAACCCCCAAATGGCAAGCTGGTCTGTGTATGCAAACGAGCAATAGTCATCTTGTTAGCGGCTATAAGAGTAGAGTGGGGAAAGACAGGAAAATGAATACATATACAATTTAAATAGGATGCCTCTTCCTGTGTGTTGGAATGGTGCTACCTGCTAAAAAAAGGGCACATGCAAAGTTAGGTCTAGTACAAGGAAAATCTCTACTGAATGGCACTATTTTTGACATGGCTTACTACTGTACCCCAGCACCGCAATATGTAATACTCCTGCTCTTTGTATCTCATCATCTTATTCATTCAAAACTACATATGTCACATGGTTTAAATTCTGCACCACATACAGTTATTAGAGCACCTATCAACTGATAGCATATCTGAGGCTCAAACCTGCCCATGGGTCTCATTGGGTTTTGTAACAACCAGGTTCAAAGACCAAATTTTGGCATTACAGCGGCTGAGACATCCCTCATCAGTATTAGAGAAGATGTGAAGGCCAGAATAAGCATCCCGAAGGTCCGCATCAGACACGTCCGTTTAAGGCAGAATCAGTGTATCACTGGAGCACAGTGGAGAGGCTGCCAATATTGATATTTGTAGTTCCATATCGGTGAGCTGGGCTCCTTGAAGAGAGTTACGAAAACAAAGGATCAGGCCATAAGACAAGACTTCCCGAAGAAAAATCTGTTCACTGAAAGAATGGAAACTTCCTCTGGCAACCACTGGGCAACTAGGGAAAGCGGACACTATACGTCCCACGAAAGGTCTTTACATATAAGCCAGCTTGGATAAGAGAATTGAATACTTGCCTTGCTATTACTAGGAAGTGAAAAGCAGTCATAGAGAAAAATATACCATTCATTATCTAAGGCTAATTTTCTTCTAGGCAGCCAGAAAATCCACGAAAGCTGCCTTGGAACAAACACAAAACAGTGGCCTGGATTGTGTATTCTATTCAGGAAAGAAACAAAATATTTAGCATAGACTACAAAGGAAAAACAGTGTGAAGTTTTAAAGATCATTTCAGCATGTTGGAGTATAAGACAGCACAGCAAAAAATGCTTGTTAAATCACTCTAGTGTGCAAGTATCGCAGGAGATTTGACGCTCCGAGAATTGACTGCAGCAGCATGCCAATTGTCAGGATAGGATTTTGGTTTTAAGGATGTACATGTGTTGCCTTATTTGGTCAGAGATGTTTTACTGCCTCTTGGTACAGAATGAAAAATAATGGAAATAAAAAGGGCGGTTGTTTTTTTTACAGTGACATTTTAGCGAACTCCAGCACCACATTCCCTATAGAAATACACATTCTGGACTGAACAGTATTTCTACAGAGACACCAGTGAAACTATAGCACTGGTCTTGCTACAATTGCCTCTCTCCCCTTACTCCTGCTGTCCCATGCTTCAGAGGTGCCGTGTTTCTTCACTTCTTATTGGACCCAACTGGAATTGCAGACATTTGATGTTCCTTAAAACAGCTCAGCCCGCGCCACCTGCACTATGTGGTTGTAGAGAACAGCTACCAGCGAGGGGACAGAGAACGTCCCCACAGGAGAGGCTGAGATTGCTGGATTACTGGTCCAAAATGATGGGAGATGAAAGGGGAGGGGAGCAAAGTGAAGCCAAAAAACACTTTAGGGGAAAAAATAGAAATAGAAGTTTTAGCAATGCTGTCAGTGTAATCAGGGAGTGAAGTCAGATTGATGCTCTTTAGAATTCTTTTGACTTCAGTAGATTTGTACCAAGAGGTTTGTATGCCAATACAGATTGGGCCCGTTTGCTTACATTTCTTTTCATAACTATATATTCAGTCTTCATGCAGTGTCTACACAAGCTTACGTATGAAGGGTATTTGCACCCTGAGCAGACAGCAAGCCCAGGGTTGTTGGGTTTATAAGTGAGATCGGCAGCTGACTCAAAATCTGCAAGGAACAAGAAACATCCAGCTCTGGGTCAAAGCACCAATTTGAGTCCTCGTTGTGACTGTGGAGATCAGGAACTTTGCAACTCCAGTTAAAACAAAAGACGTTAAATAACCCTTTGTTAAGTTCAGCAAAGCTTAAAATACGCAGGTGTTTTCTTTGGTTGGTTCGTTGTTGTGGTTTTGTTCTTTAATTTTGTTGTGGACACCAAGAAAGAAACAGGGCTTGCTGTCTGGTCGTGGTGGAAATGCTGCTCATAATGATGTCTAATCTAAGGAGGTGGTGAATTCATGCAGCAATGGAGAAAGGAAGGAAATACCCAGATGTGTTATTTCTGTGGTTCCAATAAGAAAAGCAGCACCCAGCTATCCCAGAGGCAGCGCTCACAGGGAATGTAAATGTGCACAACCATCTGCAGCCGCCGATCCGTGAGCTCGTATCGTCACCTCTGCACAGGCACAAGTGGCGTTTGTGATTTCTTAGAGATTGGGAAAGGAGCAGACACAGTTCTGCGTGTAATTCTCTGGCCATCTCCTGTTTCTCTTATCATCTGTCTCTTGGGGGAATCTCATAGCAATTAGTTTCTAATTGCTTCATTGTCTACAACTCATTTAATGAGAAATATCAGCTAAATATAATGGTTCTTGCATGTTTCACAGAAGCAGAAATTAACTGCATCATAATTTTTAAAACCCTTCTTCTTTCTGTTCCTCCTTCTTCCATCCCATAATACTTTATATTTCAAAAAGAAAGGTAAAACATGAGAAGGGAATGTTGTGGTGGGGGGGTTTTTTTGGTCAGCTACTGTTCTGCCACTGCTCAATGGCAAAGATTCACCCTGATGTGCTATATACATTTTTTATAATGATGTAATTTGAACGATACTCCCAAAATTAGTGTGGATTCTTTAATACCTCTCTCAGGTGCTATTTAGTTGGGGCAGGAATGCTTTAGCCTCCTGCCTTTCGGAATCCCCCTAGTAAATCAACTGCATCTTGGGATCATCTCCAATGCAATGTGCTTGCTACGCAGCAGCAAGGAGACGTGAGAGGATTATAAAACGGGGCTATTTTTCACTGCAGAAATGCTTGAACTCACTCCAGACAATCATGCAGCTGCCATTTTACACATCGGCTCTTTCAGTATTGCTGCAGAAATTATTCCTTTAACACCACTGCATACTAAGCTAGAACTTGTCATTGGTCCTGAAGACAGGGAAGGGATGGATCTATTTCCAATTAAGGAAAAACGAAGAAGAAAAAAAGGCATTTTGAAGTGTGAGGCTTTGGGACATTCATCTCAGTGGCCTCGCTGCATGTTCCGTACCAAGTATTTCTATCTCACAGCCTGCTTAACATGCTGAATTTCTACCCTAATATGGCTTAGCTCAGGACACAATGCTGCATTCTCCATTGCTCTGCTGGCTGTCAGCTGAACTCAAAAGACCTGTTAATTAGAAAAAAATTAATAGCTTTATTCAGAGATTAACAGAAATTAGAGTGAAAACAAAATTGTTCCAATAGGCAGGGCACACGCATTTGCTGTGAATTCAGGAAATCTCCCGAAACACAAAGAATGTGTTCAGAATTATAATTAAGGAAGAAATTTTAACTCCCTGAAAGAACAGCTTGATGGCAATTGTTACTTTCCTTTACATTTCATGTAGCATCTGTTACGATTTAATTCTTAAAGGACACCATTTTTCATTCCCATTAATCTCCAGAATTAAAAATGTAATAAAGATCTTGCAAACATTGAAATGTAACTAGTCATATTGCCTTCAGGAGCCTTTACAGAATACTTCAGCAATGGAGCAACAGCTTTGAGTGGGGGGCAATGCAAAGCCCGTGCTAATTAGATATAGAACCGGTTGCATCTTCCAACGTTCTTCGCGAATTAGGCTGCCTTGGATCCATAGGCTGCGAATGAAGTTGCACTGTTGGAGGATGGGATGGTTTGTTCATTGTTGTATTTGGAGATGCATATTAGGACGGATGACTTGAAGGTTCAATACTTCATATTTGTGTCTTTCTTTCGTTAAAGTGGACAGCATGAATTAAAAATGTTGTCTTCTCAGCATCTCCTTTCATAAGAAAGTAGGTTGGATTTTGGAGATGTTGAGCAAAACAGAGCTGTATAAAATATGAGCTCAGTGATACATCCAAGAATTAATAAATAGAAGAAGTATCATTAGATATGATAAAAATAGCAGAGCTGCTTGAAAGGCTGTGTGAATGAATACCTAGATCCTGACTAAATCCAGTGCGGGCTGAGGTACAAATATGTGTATAAACCGAATTGACAGAATAAGAATAGTCTTGTCTGGTCAGAAAAGGTTTTTATTTATAATCGAGTTAGAGTGCATCTTCCCCCAGAAAAACTGTGATAATACATTGCCATAATCCTAATTAACATATGCTGTCTACCCCAAACACCAAGGCAGACGGGGTTATCCGTGGTGAAGTGTGTTAGTGTCCTGCTGCGCCAGGGGAGACGCGGCCGGTTCGGAATGCGTTGCCTTCAAAGTCACTGCCAATGCCCGACTTACGCTGAAGTGTCCTCGAGCTCTCCTGACGCACTAATAATACCGACAAGTGTGACACTGAATTGTCCCCAGCGCTTCTTTTGGAAGGAAGTTACTGAAGTCAGCAGGACTCATGATAATGTCAACTCCAGTTCTTGAAGTGAGGCTGCCTCAGTGCATAGACACATCCGCTTATGACATGGAAACCAAATCTGTGCATATTTAAAATCATTTCCTCTGCCTCTCTGGGTGACTGTCAAAGACAGTATTTCCTCTCTTATGTCTCTTTACACCAACACCACATCACAAAGGGGCTGTAGGAACAAATCCTGCTATTTCGTACAGTTGTGTAATCCTCTTCATTTTGCCAAACCTTCTTTGTGCCCCGCAGCGCTGGGCGGGCGCGCTGCCCCTCGGCCAGGGCTCCTGCTGGGCAGGACTCGGGCAGAATGGGTGGACTTACCCCTGAAAAACAGAAATGCATGAATAAATCAGGGTTCATTTTTGGCCATGCTGTACTGGGCTGAAGTCCATAGCTGTACCCATGTGGGTGAAAGTACAAAGGCTTCTCTATTTGGTAGCTGGCCAATGTACAGTCCTTTGAAATGTTTAGGTTGAGAATTAAGTTCTTGATGCATCTGACCATGAAATAATTAACTGGAGGAAGGATTTACATATAATGCTGACTGATAAGAGAGAAGAAGGAGCAGGAGCCTGCACCCTTCTAGCAGGAAAGGAAAGCAGAGGTGTCATCTCAGTCTTTCAAGCAGACAACACCCACTGTGTGTGTGGATGAGAGCAGTTCTCAGCGCTCCCATTTCACTTCCTCCGTTCCCCACGCTCTCCCCCAAACCAAAGCCAGCAGGCAGAGGGGTGGCTGTGGGGACCCTAGTCCTGACCTTCTCATGCACCAGGCGGGTGCTGTGGGGCTCAGAAATAAGGGCTCCTGGAGGGAGCTGGGGACCAGCAGTGAGACACAGCCAGGGTGTGTGTGGATATTGGTCTCCTCCAGCCCTTCCAGCTTGCTTACAAGTAAATCCTTGGTGTAGCTTTTCACCCCTCTGGGCCTGTTCTCAGCTAATGGTGATGTGCTCCCTGAAGATGGAGGAGGCTGCTCAGGGCTCCTGGTACAGGGCATTTTCTTCACTTGTGTTTTAACCAGGGTGAGGATTTATTTACCAAGGCGCTCCATCACTGTCTGTACTGTTGTTGCAGCTGAAGAAAAACTCGCACAAAGCTGAACAAGAGCCTTTCTCTTTTATGAAGATATGCACAATAGGATCAGCAATAGCTATAGGTTTTAGGAGCTTGTTGCTGGAAATCCCATTAACTGGAAATTCCAGCCCATGCGTTCTTCAGCCTGACCTTGAGCAGGTTGATAGGCTTCCTGTGCTCCTGCTTTCAGGGCTCTCATTTCAAGTAGTGTTGCTTGACCTTGGCTATATAGACTTCCAAAGTCTCTGATGCTCTTTTGTAAGTGCAGAACTACTGACAAGAGGGACAATTAGGAAGAATGATTTAGCAGTTTTCTGAATTCTTAAGTGCTATCTGTTTTGGGACAATTTGTGCTGGGATTCTTTCATGGTCTTAAACTGTCACCTAGAATTTCTGGTTTTCTGACATGAGAAAGGGTGATCTTTTATATCTTGGTGTTGATGGCTGTGCTCCTTGTCCCCCCCAACTGCACGGCACATTTATCCCCAGCCTCATACATTCATGAATGCAAGAACAAGCCTTTCTTCTAGGTTAAATGAATCAACAGCCTGAATATCTGTTTCATAGCCCCCTACATCCGTATGGGGAATGGGGATAACAAACTAACCTTTCTTCCAGGGGCTAATTGGATTTCACACAGTTTGGATGCACCACTGATTCACCAGATATATTAAATTCAGCTTTAACATTCCCGCTGGGTAGCTTGACCTCCCCCTCCCCTTACTTTTTATTCTATTCTATTCTATTTCAAACTTATCCATTTCCAATACTTAAACGAACAGGCACCTTGTGCTGCAGCCCTTTGGAGAGCAGCGTTTATTCATGCGTGAAGTCTTAGAAGCTGCTGTGCACATACATGCATGAATATTTCTTATTCTGCTTAAATAAGCATCACAAATGCTTATTATAGAAATAATGCACATTGGCCAGAAGCTGGTGTTCCTACTCTGGTTTGGTTGCATTATAACAAAATACTCCAAGTGGACGCAAAGCAGCCGTAATCAACCTGCTGTAGTTATACAGCCTGAGAGGATCTGCATTTTGCATCAATAAAAAGGTGTAAAAATGCCCTCTCGCATCAAAGGAAACACTTCATCATGCAGACTCGCCCAGAATTTTCTCTTTTGAAGGTGAGAAAGGAAGAAAAAAATACCTACAGAAGAGTGGAATTTGATTCCTTCAATCAAATTCTCTAGACTTAAATGTAAGCCATGGCTCTCCATGAATACACAAAAGGTGGCATCTCTGAATAATGTTTATAGAATCGCAATCTCACTGCCTGTTTCTACCAAGAGGTCAAATTATGGTCCCTGAACCCTGGAGGGTAGAGGTGATTTTTCCCCCCCGAGTGGAACTGCACATACTGTATGGCATGGGCTGGGCACACAGAAGCGAACCCGAGCCGTTTTCGAATGACAACATCCACGCTTTTTCTGCTCATCTTTCTATTGCTTATCCATTTTAAGCAGTATTTTTTCATAATAGCGGATGAGTAATTCTCTTTCTGTGAATGCAAATGTGGAATATATTGAGTGGGTGTGTGCATACTTTAAAGAAATCATTGAGTCCAAACATCTCTTCTTTGTAAACGCAGGAAACCAGAATCTAATAAAATGTAAATCAATTCAGTGTCTGCTTTGGGCTTGTAGCCTTCAGACTGTTAAAAAAACCCCCGAACTATTAAGTGGTGCGCATTGCAATATCAACATCTTTATTTTCCATCATATCCTCTTAACCCCTTAAGTCTTCTGACATCTTTTTCTTTCTGGACATGTGGTAAAGAGTTTGTCAGAATAGAGAAAGCTGCTCATTTAAAGTCTACTCTGCATGTTCATTAATTCCCAGCATTCACTCTGGTCCGTGACCTTACTGACTCTTCCTGTGGCCAAGGGTGTCTGTGTCTGGTTTCTGTACTCAGCTTTATTGATTGCAAACACCCAGCTCATTAATTGTAAAGCACACTTGCCTTTGTGATTTAGGACTTTGGCTTCTCTGACCCGAAATAAACACACCACTGCCAGTTCGTCTTGGGGTACAGGTGTTGGAGTATAAACAATTCCATCATATTTCTGGTTTGAGTTAAAACAATTGAAACAGATTGTAGTTCCATTCTCAGCTCAGTTAATTCTCAGTGCCTGTCTAGCTGGTCTGACTTGCTTTGCTTCATCTGGTGCTGCTAGAGAACGGACGTGAGCAGGCATCTCAAATATGGTATTTGTCTTTAGCTGATGGAGGGTTGGGTATGCTCAATTTTATACTATTTATCGAAGCAACCTGGAAAATAAGAGGATGTCTTAGTTCTGCTCTTGGTAGGCTTTATGTGTGTATGGCATCCAAATTGTCTTGTATGGTCTTTGCGGCCTTAAGGGAAGCTGTTTCTGAAGACAGCTTTTCCTCTCTGCTGAACATGTATGATGATTTGAAGAAAGCAAACAGACATCTCCTGGAGCATAACCATTACCTCTGCAGAAACTGAAGGAACAGTTTCAAGCTACCTATCCAGTAGTACCACCTTTGTTCTGCTGTCTAAATTCTTAAAGAGAAGGGATCTTACAGAGAGAACGTTTAACAAAGTCATTATGACTAAGGGAGAGAGGAGCAGAGGAAAAGCCTTGCACTGGCCCTCACTTATCCTGAGACTTGCAGGGTCAGGCAGTTGGTTAAAGTCCCCAAGATGGAAGATGTTCAGCCCCCAGGTCGAACCTGTGGTTGTGTTACTCCAAATCTCCTTTGCCAGACCTCTGCTGGCCATGTAGGCAAAGCTCTTTCCTCCTTCCATGGCATAAGGAAGAGCTGTAAAGTCTGGGAGAAGGACTACGTACATAAATCACTGTTCTGAATAATCCCTAGCTACAGTGTCTGATCATTTATCATTCAGCCTCATTTGGCTCCATCAGCTAAAAATAGAAACCTCTGCTAAAGACATGTCTCAGAAAGGTGAGAAAGACAGTTCCATCAACCCTCCTGGTGATATATTCCTTTCCAGAGATGTGCTCCGTCATCTTCTTGGCAAACTGATGGCCAGTCCCGGCTACCGGACACTCCTGCTAAAGCAGCAGCCCCGGGAGCTGCAGGTGATTTAAAGCTTAAGTCTTCAGGCTTTTGATTTCTAGTTATTTTAAATGATTGTATTTAATAATGAATTACAGTTTTTAAATACTTCTGCTGCCTCCTGGAGGATGGTAGAAGTAACCAGTTACAACTGTGCAGGTATATATCCTGCATATTTACTGCTTCTTTTCCAGGTGAGCTCTGAAAATCTGTAGCATCCCAGGTGTTTCAGCAAACTGGGAGCTCACATCCAGAGTGATGCTGGAGGCAAGTCCCATTTTGTCAAAATCCTGAAAAATGCTTGGTTCTACAGCTACCATATTAAAGTGAACAGGACGGCTCAGCATCTCTCAGAAGGCTGAATCTTTCCATTCTGCAATTGGAGCCGCTGCAGCAGCCGCTGATGGATTGTCACTGCAGAAATCCCCTCTTGGAAGCCCCAGTTAACACTGTCCTCTCAGAGAAGGTTTTTCTAACATAAGCAGAGAATAATTTCATTGAACGAGAAAAGAAACCACACTTAATGGAAACCTAAGGAAGTGCAAACACTTTTGTAGTCCCTAAAATCTCTGTTAATCTCTACCAGCTTCTGTTTCTTCCATAATATATCAGAAAGTTTAAAAAAATTATACCTTGACACAAAGAAAAATGCTACTGACAAATCTATTGGAAATAATTACTTTGTAAGAAATCAATTTGTGCCTCGTCGAGTGGAGTGTGAAGATTTACCCTCCTTCATTGGAATTGCTTAAGCTACAGGAATTGCAGAGAAAACATTGCACGCACTATGACCCCTTTTAACTCAGCGTTGTCTCCTCAATTTCAAATTCAATATTATCCTCCTTTAAACGAAGGCTTGCACATATATCTTTGAAATCAATGCTATTCATCCTTTCTTCTGTAATTATGTACTCAAGTTTAATTCTTGTTATAAATACATAAGTTTCTAGACTTAAAAATGGAAAAAGACCAAATCTTTCTAATTTGATGGTTCCCAGTGTTGTTGCTAAAGTGCAGGATAACAGTCACCAACAACATCACCATCTGCAGGTAGCAGCACAGGCCCTTGCACTAGCGGCCACTGTCCGTCAGGTCTCATGCTTTAATAAATTCAGAGCTAAGAGCAAAAAGCAGCATTTATAAGCAAAGATTTTCCAGGTTATCAGCTGGGGTGAATTTTTGTCGATGTGAACTTTCTTTCGGGGTTTTCATGGTATTCCAGACTAATTATTGGATATAATTAGAATAGTAGATTAGAGTAAGCTCAAGCAGAACCTATAATTTCCAAACAGCCCAGACTGCCTGGGGGGAGACTTGTACTATTATTATTATTTAATTTTACTGAGGAAAAATTATTTAAAAGACTTTTGAAGAATGGAGAGAAGACGACTTACAAGGTTATTCTGGGTTCACTGAAAACCCTTAAAACAATTAATGCAGGGTAGAGGTTTGGCTTTGCTTGTCCAGAACAACCTGAAATGTTCCATACTGGGTAATAAGGTCTCGCAGCAGCTTTCCCAGCCCATGGGCCCACGTGTGTCCTCCTCAGCTTCACGTCCTTCAGGGATGAGCATATCCAGGCCTTTCTCCTGGTGTTGTTCTTTCTCTGTGCATCACTTAGGCAACGTGGCTCTGGTGCTGTGCGATCCATCACTTCAGCCACATGTTTTCACCAGGAAAGCTTCCTCCAGTGCCTGTATGGAGACAGCAACACATCTGGGGCATGTTTCAGGGACACGCAGTCATGGTCGTGGATTTACTTTGAATAAACAGAAGTTAAAAAAGGAAATACCACACACGTGGTGAACATAAGCAACATAGCTACAACTGCATAATACGCAACACCTTTTAGTTTCTGAATTTTGCAATGTTTTGCACTGTTTAGTGGCAGCGGGGCTGTGTTTTGGCTGTCTTTTCTACCAGGTTGTGGTGAGTTCTTAACAGTAGAAGTTACAGCAGGAAACAAAAGGGAACAGATAAAGCAAGTACAGAAGTTACTGTTTCATGAATATGACGATTAACTAATGTCTTTACCAACCTCCAGTGCTCCTCCAGCCAGCTGTTCCTAACTATATAATACACATAATAACCTAGTATCTGAAGGGACAAGAAAGCAGCAAAGCAAATGTCAAGCACCTCTGCTTGCCATGTAATCAGGTTCCTATCCACGTGCGTGCTGATAGTTTTCCATCACATTTGGACCCTCGATCTGAAGGCTTTCTTGATTGCCCAGACTCTTCTTTTTGCATGTGGTGGTTGTGGGGAGTTCGAGGGCAAAATATACACTTTAACTTACAACCTGGAGCCAATAAAAGCACCTGTGGGTTCTCTTTGACTTCATCTAAAAGCCTGCAAAATTTCGGAACCCTTCCGTTATGATCTAGCTTTGCACTGTGTTTAACAGTGGTTTCGGTACTGAAGGGTGAGCTAAGCAGCCCATGGAATTTTTCCATGGCATAAGTATAGTACTTAGCATTCAAATGGGAACTTGTGTCTTGAGCCAAACCCAATTATTTGCAAATGAATCAGTGCCACACATCCGCAGAGGGAGGACTGTAATACCAAGTGCTGGTTTGAAATGTCATCTTTTCTGTGGGAGAATTCTCTACGGATAACATGTTAACTATTTTCCAACTAATTTTAGGCAAAATGAAATTGGAATTCACTGAGGTTTGCGAAGAAAATTCTACCTTTGTTCGAAGCCATAGCTTCCGTGGATTTCAGTTTGCTCCATTATGAAAGTCAAGCCGATGTGAAAAGCAAGCTTTTCACTAATGTTTGGCATCGTAACCAGAGCTGGCACTCTTAGGCAGTGCTTTAATTATACATTATATTAACCAGTGTGAAATACTGAGCCTTATTAAGATAGCCAAAAGCCTTCTTTATAGTTGATTTATTAGAGCTTGAAATTAACTTTTCACAGTCCAGCTCAACAAGATCAGTAGATATGGAAATTCAGCTGTGTCTACAGCAAGTTTCCCTGCGGTTATCTCCAGCGCTTGCTCCCTTCCCTTGTGATGCAGCTGTAAAGTCCTAATGCCCAAACATGCCAACATCAGCCGTCAGGCCGGTACCTCTGTTATCAGCATCAGTGCCAATCTTGCAGTCTCTTGGAATGGTGTCCTGAACAAATGGAGTTTCAAACGCCCACGTCTGGCCTGTGCTCAGGTGGGTGCTCGGTGTGCCTGCTGGGCTGCACCGGCTGGCTGGTGCTGGAGAGGTTCTGCTCCGCTGTGTTTGCACATCAGCGTTCTTTCTCCTCCTGACCCAGTACTCACTCTGTGTCTGGGAAGTCAGGAGCTCAGGCTGAAGTTCTAGGCAAAGTCAGTGGGATAAAGGCACTTTGTTGTCCCTCCAGCCCTTGGAGGCAGGTGCTGTGCTGAACATTTGTCTCTAGAATAGCTGCACGAAGGCTTTGAAGTTGGGCCTTCTGACATTTTCCTCCTCTTCAAAGCAGGAGTGTTACTTTCCACTTCACATGAGTTTTCAAACCATTTTCTGAGGATGGAAGAGCAGCACTTTCTTTGCCTCAGAAGAGCCCCTGCCAGCCTGCCAGGAATCTGAATAAAAGGGAATCTTCTACAAGATACTGATGACAAGTCTGGGTGTTTATGGACCTCTCCAAAGAGCAATGATGTGCACATTTTCCACTAGTTGTACTGCGATGGTTTGGATTAACTTTAGGTATGTGGAGATAACACAAGAGCGTTGACATGAGTTACTGTGTTATTACCACTGGTCCAGTGTAGTTACCATTAGCACAGTTGTCTTGTCGTTGCTGCGTAATCACTTCGATTGTTTCCCTGGTAACTGTGTAAGTTACCGTGACTGTAACTGTGTGGATTCATATGATGGGAAGAGTGTCCAGTGATGCTTTGGGCCTCTCCCTCACCGGTGCAGATGAACCTTGTGGTCATCCTGCAAGGATTGCAAATGCCGTAACCTCAGATAATTTGCAAGGTAGTTGGGATTTTTTTCCCTCTTTTTTTAATTACACTTTTAGGCTTGACTTGCCCAGTGAAGTTGTGTGTTGTGCACCAAGCTTACCGAATCAGGACCGAATCAGCATGGGATGGGGGAACAGCAGCTCCCTCCTGTTTAAATTAAAACTAAGCCACATCAGAATGTTGCCAATTAAGAATAAAATGAATTACTCTGCTCTCTCTGTAGGTGACCTGTCTCCACGATTTCTTTGGGGATGATGATGTGTTCATTGCCTGTGGTCCAGAAAAATTCCGCTATGCACAGGATGACTTTTCTCTGGATGAAAGCGGTAAAATCAAACACACTGCTTTCCAGTCTGTGTGTTTATTTGATTTCCATTCACTTGCTTGTATCAGATAATAATGCTGCATGCTTTTGTTCTGTTGCTTAAGACTTAGTACATGGACTTTAACATCTTTTTGCAATACTTGTACAGTCAGTTGATATTAAAATTGGGCACATGCTAACTGCAGTAGCCTGTCAGAATAGATGAACGACTACACCATTTGACATTTACTGCAAAATCCGATAGTGTAAATCTTTTCAGTTTTATCCAGCTGCATTCAGATACAGTTTTACTGAGAACTAAGCAGGACTCTTGTCTACATATATGAATATTAAAAAATGGGAATAAACACAATTAAAAGGAAAATCTCACCCTCCACTGCTTTCTTCTGCTGATTCAAAAGGGCAATAATTCCTTTTGTAGGGGAGGGGACTGGGACAGCACCATTATTTCTCCCCATTACAACTGCAAGCACAGATCTGTAACAATGGGAGTCTCAAGGATCAATTAAGCCATGAAATCTTTGATTTCACAGAATATACAGAGCTTGTTGTAGGAGTCACCAGCCACCCTACCTGGCAACTGTGCACCCCAGCAGTGCGGGCTGTCTGCTGCTGCCAGTGAGAGCAGCAAGAGGCAATTCATGGAACTTTGACCATTTAAACTAGAACAAAATATGGTCTCCAAACATTCAGGCTCATTTCCTGAAGCTCTGAGTATCCTATATAGGGAACAGGAGCCCCATGCTGTTTTGTGTGCTACAAACTGCCTCAGCATTTAAGAGGATCTTTGCTGTATAACAGGAAGTCAAGCAGCCTTTAATCTCTAAACACTGTATTTTTATGACTCCTTTGCAAGCCTGATTTTATTTGACGCTGGTACTTCTGACCTGTGTACTCCAGATGAACCCATTTGATGGTCTTGGGTGATTCAAAGAAAGGTACCAGGGTTCAGCTGACACTTTGCAAGCGGAGAATAAAACCTGTGATTGGCCAGGGGAGCAATCTGTAACGTGAGCCTAAGATTGTTTGAACACTCAGCAGCTGAGTCAGTTCCACGCTGTCCAACAGTCTGGATGCAATCCTGGCAGAACAACCTGATGGGAAGCCCAGCTCTCTGCCTGCATTCCTGCTTACTACTAACTTTTCCAGCTTGGATTTCTCTAGCAAAAATAAGCCATGCCTGCTGTTGGGAAGGCACCCAGTAACTGCAGCTCTCAGGGGTATTTTCAGGGGAGTAGGGATGCCCTGCGCCTCTCCAGAAGCAGATGAGGAACTATGAGCCAGCAGCATTTTCCCTTTAGACACCCACTGTCCTTCCTTGTTAGGAGTCAGATGCTGCGAGAACCGTGAGTGCTGAGGTCTTGCAGGTGAATGTCACTTATTAAAATCTCCTCTGTCATGGGGTACTTTCTCTTGGCTCTTTGGATGCCGTGCACTTGAACTGCTGGTTATTATGTTCACTCTGGCAGGACATCAGGAAGCAAAAAGAGAAATAGCATAAGAGGATTATGTCATCTTTTTCCTCCTGGCCGCCCACCACAGCTTCTGCCCAATAATTCCTCTTGCTGAGCACCTTCCAGATCATGTTGCTCTGTCTCATTTGTACTCCTCAGTCAGCCTTTCTGGCCTGGAAAATGCAAAGCTGAACTTCTTTTCAAGGAAAAGAGACCCCCTTGCTTTCTGAGATACCCACGAAATATATGATTGCCAGATCTCACACAGGGAGGCCGTACTCCCGTGTATCTCACATAGCATTTGGTGACAATGGCTGGGCAAATGAATTGTGCTCTAAGATCAAATCATTGCACTGTTTTTGTTAAACAACTATATGTAAGAGCCTTGAAAAATATTAGTTCTGCAGTGACTGAAGATGATTTTTGCCTGTGTTTTGGCTTGGCTGGTTAATACCAGGAGCAGTTATTTGCACACTCTCCCTAGTGGCTATTGCAGTGTCTCATCAAACACCATATTCTTTAGTATCAAGGAGGGATAGTCTACCTTCCACATCCGTCCCCCTCCCGGCCATTATTGCTCTTCATGTATAAAATATTGGGTCTGTATTGGTGCTGGAGCCCTACAAGCCTTTCTGTGCCATCATCTGTGACAAGTAAAGTATGTTGAAAAGAAAACCCACACACTTTTTCTATCCCTGAGTTAGAGTTTCCAAAATCCATTTAGCAGGAGAGAGAATAAACTCATCGTAGGTTTAACTATCGCCTTGCAGCATCCCTGGAGCACAGGGAGATGCTACAGCCTCTCTTCATATTCTTTTACTGCATGACCCAACAGCAAACTCTCTCACAAGCCATCTGGAAGAAGAGGAGACTGACTCTTGACTGTCTGAGAATGAGGAAAGCCTGGGGAAAAATTTAAGGCAATTAGATTTTCATAGATATACTGATATATAAATAAATAACACATACATTTAGGTCAGACGACTTGTTTTTCGGTTGACCAATTATTTATCTGCTCTGTGCTGCCTTAGTTCATTCCCAGTAGGGAAAGCAGTGCAGGGAGCCCTCAGTCCCTGCACGCTGAGCTGGACTTTTCCATAAAAAACTGTCTGTACGTGGAACATATAATTCACGTCTGTAAAAAAGACCTGATTCTCACATCTTGGTGAGGACAATCTGTTGCAGGAGACGAGGTGAGACCAGTTAGCCATTGACAAAAAGGAAATCCCCTTTTTATTGCCTTCTTCTTAACTGGGTTCAGTTAATAACTTGAGAGGTGGAAAGTGCTTTTTCTGTTAGCTCTCAATGTAAATAAAGCCTGGTTTTGAAGATCTGGCATGCTTGAAATCCTGGGACACCCAGAGGTTTGTTAGCATTTCGGTTCCCTTCTGCAGGACGCTGGAGATCATGTTTATATTTTATCCTTTTCCTGGCCTATTTATTTTTTAAGAAAACACAGTTGGGGTTCTCATCTGCCCATGTCTTAAAGTACATAAATCTCCTCGACTTGTTTGTACAAACCTTTCTGAGAGGGGTGAGTGGCCAGGACAGAGGACGTGTTTTGTAAAACCGTTTTGTCTTCTTTGCTTTCTGCATCTGAAAAGTTGCAGCTTGTTGAAACCGCCAAGGAGGTTGATGCTGGCTGGGTGAAAGCTCCTGGGGCACATGTCCCGTCTGCCACTTACAGACCTTTATGTCACGCCACGAGCCGGTAGCTGGCTTGCTGCAGCGGCATCAGTTGCACTCATCATTCCTACCATTAGGTCTTCCTGCAGGAGTTACAGCAAATTAACTGGTTGTTTGGCCTGATTCTTCATGCAGTCAGTGTCACCCATAGTCCTCACTAGCTGGTGAGAACCAAGGCAAGGGGAAGGACAGGAAATCTTTGGTAGGACACAGGTATGGAGATGGGAGCCAGCGTGGTCTTGTTTCAGCACCTCTTCTAGAGAAGCGGTAGGGGTAGGGCCGTAACCGGGGTTGTGTGTGTGTCCGCAGAGTGCCGGGTGATGAAAGGGAGCCCCGCGGCCGCCACGGGCAGCAAGTCCTCTCCCACCCCGCAGAAGAGCTCAGCCAAGAGCCCAGCGCCCATGCGCCGGAGCAAGTCTCCAGCCGATTCAGGTAACCACCAAGACGGTGAGTGATTGTTCTTTGCTGTCTGAATATTAACTGTGCTCGAGAGGAAAACACATACTGGGTGTCTTTGGATACGCTGACGTTGGCTGTTTGCATATGAAACAAGCTGGTGCTAGTGTACAGGGGCCCCTAATAAATATTGGAAAGGGATCCTCTGGTCAGTTAAGTGCAGCTGTGCACCACAGCCTCACAGTTCCCTGCATTAACAGAATTTTAATAGAAGTTTCCATTACACAGGCCAGAAATCAAGGCCCATAACGCTCCCATATGTTCCTTATAGATACAGACTGATATACAATAACCCCTTGTGCAATGCAAATGTTAATTACTGTGCAAGTCAGAAGTGTCTCCTTCTAATCATTGTTTAAAGAAGACCAGTGACCTTGCAATTGGAGAACTAGCGATGGGTTTATTGATGTGACATTCATTCAGTAACAGAAGAGAAGGAACATGGGAGTTCTGATGTGCTGCAGCAGCTTGAGCCATTGGAAATGTCTGGACTAGCAGCACAGCACATGCGGAGAGCTGCAGAGCCTTCCGGTTAATGGCTGGGCTCAATATCTGCTGCTGGTTGATAGTTTTTAGCATCATATGATGGAGAGGATGGATCTCCAGGTGTCTCATCTGTCTGCCTGTTTATTTCCAAAAGAGAACCAGACATCGCCTTTCACTAAAATGGCCAAGTCACCCAATAAGCACCTCAGAGTTCCAGGAGAGCTTCATAGCTAAATTCAAGTGACCCACTGCATTAATGCAGCTGACATAAATCAGAAATTGCTTTTCACTTTCACAGTAACACATTGCGTATTGCACGTGGACACCCCACAACAGTCAACTGTCAGTAGATATTGGATTACTGGATATGAAATTCTCCTGACAATATTCAGTCTGATTTTTCCCAGGACTAATTTAGTTTGTTTAGGATCTCTTGATGTTCTTCAGCTGCTTAAAGAGACAATGGGAAATTGGTTGGCACATGCAAAGACTGTGATTTTTAAAAAGTTATTTATTGCTAAGGTGGTTCTGCATTCAGAGTTTTCCTTCAGGATTCCAGTGTTGGCTGTTCCTAAACTCAGGGGTTTTTATTATAAAAAGCTTTTACAATCCCAAATGCACGGTAAAGTTGCGTAAGTACATTGAAAGCATGATGTGAAACATGTTGTTGATCTAAAAATCCAAATAACTCCCATTCAGTGATCAAGGAGTCAGCTCAAGCATGAGGCTTGAAACAGCTTTCATACCTTCTCCATAAGCATCGGGTGCTAATTACCACCAGAACTAGACTTTATTGCATGAACATATAGTCTAATGTGAAATGGCAACTATTGTGTTCCTAATTTTAAGTGACTGAATGACTGAAAGGAACAAAATGATGAGTCATCTGATGAGGTTTAATGAACACAGTTAGTGGAGCCTTTCAGAAGGAGATTAAAATAACCAGAACTGCTGAACAATAGCCAGCCCCTGGAGTTAAGGCCAGTAATGAAGGACAAATCAGGTTTCCTTAATCCATCTAGACAAGAGTCTTTCGTACTTCCCTGTGACTTCAATACAGAAAAAAATGGCAGCTTGTCCTGCTTAATGAGAATGTAAAAGGACTGAACTGTTTTCGTATGGACTGAACATGCTAAAACAGACATAGGCCAACTAGAGAAAATCCATAAGAAATTTCCCATGGTTCAGAAACTGCTTTGGGAGGGAAGGTTGAAGGACTGATTCGGCTTAGGAAAAAGGAAGATCAAGAAAGGACAATTTCCCACTCTTCAAATGCATTTGCCATGTTACAAAGAGGATAAGGATCAATTTTCCTGTGTGCCTATCAGGGATAGGACAGGACGTTGGTTTAAACTTTAATACGGGATATGCAGATCATATATTAGGAAGACTTTTCAATTAGAAGCTTCTAAATCACTGAAGTGGGTGTCCTGGAGAGCTTGTGGTTCCCAGTCAGACTTGATGATTTTAAAAACCACTTTAGAAAGATCTCTACTGGGGGCGATCCAAATATACCCGATCTCAATTCAGAGCACAGAATCTGAGTTACAAAGCTTCCATGGTTCTTTCTAACCTCTATTTTTCTCTATATGACGTCAGCTCTGCTAAATGACATAGCTTAGAGCAATAAAAACCAGACTAAACTACATCTGCATCTAAACTACATCCAATTCCTTCTCCTAACATGACAGAGGAAAACTGGGCACAAGGAGATAAGTCTGTGCTGCTGCTGTGGTCCATGAGATTTAAATGGGGCAGGATCAGCGTGAGGTTTGGCATAATTTCTTTAACAGACAGCTCCAACAAGAAGTCAAACCAAACCAAAGACAGAGATAAATCTCAGGGGAGAAAATAATGATGTCATTTGCCATTACTTCTTTGTTATAAAAATATTAATACATCTTACAGTGACTCACATAACAACCAAGGATTGAGTTGTATAAATACATGTGCTGTGATGGTTTTTAAAACCAGCATGATCTTGGTCCTTTGCAGTACGGAGCCACAGGTCCCTGGGCTATAAGCAGATGGTAGCAGACCGCAGTCCTTATATTGGAAAGTGTCTTTTCCCCAGCGTTGCCTTGATTTGGCACAGGGAGCTGCCGCTTCTCAGTCCTCTAATGGAAGGGTTTGGATAGAAGGACAAAAGCATATTCACAAGGCAGCAGCAATTAGCAAAACAGATACAGAACGTCAGTCTGTCCTGACGGCAGGTCTGGCTCCCCAGGGTCATTATATATGAACGTGTTAAAAAGGCAGCAGATGTCTTTTGGGTTGCACACGAGATAGAGCAGCTTGTTATCCCACTTGTGCTTACTTAAGTTCTGCTAGCTGACAATGCACAGTGCGCGTCCAGCGGAGAGATCACCCTTGCAAAATGTGACAAGAAAAGGTGCCAACACTGCAGAGCTGGGCGCGTGGAAGCCAGGAGGAGCCTGGGCGAAGGATGCCCGTGCAGCCTGACTTCTGCTACGCCGGTCCCTATTTCTCCCAGAGGCTTCTCTGTCCTGGAGGAGCTCACTAAAGAAGCTGCTATTTCTACATTTGCTTTACGCTGCCTTTGTTCTGGTTGTTGCCTCTTTATTTTCTCACCACTCTTCAACCCCTGACCCGGAGACAAAACTGTCCACGTATTCCAAGCTTTTTTCTCTCACTCTTGCGATGCACCAGCGTGTGCTCCTCAAACTAGAAACTCATCCACAGAACCCTAGGAACCCAATGGAGCAAGGAGTATTAACCTTGTTTTACAGTTTGATAGAAAAAGAGGTACTTCCACACATTTTGAGCACTGACTGTGATCCTTGGGCTCTGCTTTTTCCACCTCTGTTCATTGATGGAAACGTGGTTTCAAAAGATGGACCTCAGTCAGCTCATTCACAGGTCTTGGGGCTTCTCGCTGCTGGAGATTCAGATCCCGAGTCCCAGTTATCCAGGCAAACCTGAGCAGCACTCAAGACCCATTGCATATGAGGAGTTGGGCTGAAATATCTCTGGGAGAAGCAGACACACAATTCAGTTTACCTGGATCTCTCACAGCCATGTAAACAGGATCTGATGCCCTGTTCTCCATCCTCTCTCTCATTTGCTGGACAAGCCTGATCTATCTCCCAAGTACAAATTGTGCACCGAAAGAGGTAAAATCCTATGAAAAAAGGCAGTGCACATGTTCACACAATGAAAGGATGTGTCATAGCCACAAAGGGGCTTGAAGGTAAATTGAGGTTGTAAAGCAAATACAATGACATAAATAAGATATAATACACAAACAATAACATGATGGGGAAAAAATAATTAAAATGAAAGCCAGTTATAAAGAATGGTTTCCAATAGTCGAGCTTATGTGAGATCCTTCACTACCATAAGTCATCAGCAGATTTTAGTGGAGCAGCAGCATTATACACCACCTGGGATCTGCTCTTTGCCTCTTGTTATTTTCTTGCATTTGAGTTCAAAAATGCATGTAAGTTTGATTATGATCACTATTCTTCATCACTAGACACAAAGAAGATCAAACTGGGCTTCTTAGTTGTTGCTCCTGCTGCAAAACTCTTTGTGTTTGTAATGATATACATCCATCTCCTTGGATTTCTGATCTGGGTGTCACGTCTGTTTTTTCTTTGGTGCTCATAAAATATTAACACCCCTGCTGTAGCACTTAAAGGTCTCATTGTATTAGGGAATTTATGTCCTTCCCTACAGCAATTACACCTTTTTGCTGCACACCGACTGTTCTCCCAGCCTTCCTGTTAGTGGCAGGGAAGTTGAGCTCTTTGCTCATTTAATCCCAGGCACAGCTCACTGCAACCAGGGCTTTCTGGGCAGCTTTTTGTCTAGTTTGTAATGAGTCTATTTGACACCGAACATTTCTTGTGTAGGATCCGGGATATCTGCAGCCTCCAGTTTCCACTCATGCCCTTCAGGGCCATGTGGTTTCAATAGTGTTCAACTGTTTGAGAACATAGAAATTGTCTTTTTGTTTTTCTGGTGATGTATGTCTTGGATCAATTTGGTGAATATTTGTAGTGTTAAAATATTGCTCCTTCAGTATAGTTTGTATTTCATTTATTTTACAGTCTATTGTCCTGAACAGCTGAAAGCCTTAAGTTGGGTGAACAGCCATGCTGTTCGCTCATTTTTTATCTCCTGCCTAACATGACTAAAATATAGTGGTTTTGTGTTAAATGTTTGGATACCTTCCATCTCCCTGATGGACAAAGACCTTCCTCTTGCTTGTCTGATCACCAGCTTCTGTCTCGTTTTCTGACAGCAAATGGGACCTCAAGCAGCCAGCTGTCGACACCCAAATCAAAGCAGTCCCCGATCTCCACACCCACCAGCCCAGGGAGCCTCCGGAAGCACAAGGTATTACGTTTCTTATACCTTACTACATCTGTTTCTTCATAGTCTGCTAAGATGTGTACATCATTCAAGCCATGGCGTTCTTCTCTGGAAGCAAAACTCCTTATGTTGAAACAATGGAGAATTTGGCCCATTACTCAAAGGGTTGGTCTTTAGCGATGGTGAACAACGAATCACTGGCCTGTTCCTTCCTCTGGAGTTATTAATGTATGCTGGGGATCATACATATGGATCAGTAGAGATAACTTAACCCTGAGCTTTCATCACTGTCTGAAAAAGTTCACAAGTTATTAATGGATGTGATCTTCATATAAATCCTCCTCTCTTGAAAAGCATTAAATGTGGGCACATCTGGTCCATTAAAGAGCAGGAGAAATGGAAATGTTACCGAAGCTGTAACACATCACTTAAAGATGCTTCTCAAGGAATTTTTTTTATTAATATTATTCAAGACCATGTGCTGTTTTACAGGAAATAAGTGATTTTTTAATGTTAATATAGTAATCGTGTTCTGGTACAGTAGGCAGTTTTCCTGGTAGAAATCAGGGTGTCTAAAAGATAGCATGGCATCCTAGTAGAGATCAGTGAACCTGTGCTGGACCATAGATAATTCATGTATTGATTTATTTAAAAGCTACAGCAGCAGTCACAGCTTTCTTATGTTCCTGTTATTCAGTGTCATTCTGAGTCCACACTGTCACTTCCGTGGGCTTCCTCATTTCTGGAATAGCCACAGCGTTGCTTCCAGCAGTCTGTACTTCATACAGCAACTGGAATTTAGACATAAATGTAAGTGTGAGAGGAGGTCAGTGGGATTTCTCTTTAGGAATCAGAATGTACCTCTCGGCCCAAGTTGCATTGACTTTAAATTCTCTAAGAGTAATTAAGAAGCTCTGATGGGGCGAGGTTTTTGCAGTCAGCAGCCACACAGAGGTCCAGACTGCACGGGTTGAACTCATCTTGTTTGAGGATGATGTTCTTCCTCAAAGCAAGGAGCAGTAGCAGCAGCTGGACTACAGTTGTTACCATGGTGGAGCAAAGCACAGAGAATTCAATGGGAAGAATCCCCAAAATTCCAATGGGCTTTGGATTACACCTCTGACATGTAAGATTTGGGATCACAGACATTTGGACGTGGGGCTGAGTGGTTCTGGGGAGCCTGCGGTGGACTTTGGCCTTCTCAAAAATCAGATCTTTCAAATGTTCCCAACATGTGGAGAGGTTGCATTTACTCAGCTTTATTTGACTTCCATTAGCAAAGCCAAAGCTGAATCCAAATAAAATCTTGTGTTTTCCTTAAGAACTCACTCTGATCTCAGCTGCTCCGTCTAAGTCTGAGGAAATGCACCAATTTTAACACAATGGGTGCAGATTTATTATTAATTTAAAACTGAGAACAGGATCTGGCCTGTAGTCTGAATTCAACAATTGCTTGTGAGTATTCCAGCAAAAGTAATGCTGTCATCTGCATCCTTCGCATCAGCCATCAAGGACATAAAATACTTTCCAGCACCATCTCCTGCAGGTCTCTGGCGAGGAGTGTTTGCTTCCTGCTAAAGATAAAGACAAGTAAAACTCACCTTCTTTCATGTTTTATGTAGGTTTTCAGCTGGCTGATTCATGACCTTTCCAGTGAAGCCCCTAGAACACTGTAAGAGATGCTGGCTGCTGAGGGCAAAGCCAATCCATCTATGAGCCTCTCCACTAATTTAAGCCAATCAGCAAACACCGATGTAACATTTTAGGTCACCAGAATATTCATGCATCATTGTCTTCCTCCCAGAAGCAATTTCCTGCTTATGATGAGCTCTTTTCTTTTTTTCCCCTAAAACTCAAATGATAAATGCTTAGGCTGAGTTCACTACAGAGTTATATTTCACCCCTTCTTATATCAGGATTGTTGCAAGTTTCTTTTCTGTGTATGTGGCCTTTTCTTCATTTTGCTCACAGTTATTATCGGTGGGTGAGTCTGAGTTCAAAAAGGTCCAAGGAGAGCTTGAGCCCTCCAGCAGGTTTGTGTTCCTAGTTGCATGCAGAACTCTAAGGAAGTGGAATAAGATGGCTACCCCAAAAGGGACCCTGGAAAAGCTTTACATTCAGCATTTGATCCAAATAATAAACTTGGGATTATTTTCTTAACCCTTCTAATCAATCTGAAATGACTCAAATTCAAGAATAGATCATGGAACATGTGATTTTCCTAGAGACCTGTCCTAAGGGCAACTGTCAAATCAAGGTAAGACTCTTTACTGCGGACTCAGGTTCCAGGAGACCTGTTTAGGAAAGGTCCTGCTCTTTCATACATGAGCTATAATGGACACACTGATCCAGAAGCGATTGAAAAACTCTTCCCAAACCTCTCACCGAACATCCATCTTTCTTTGGGTACCAAGGTGCACGGGCTGCTCTGTGTGAGTAACCTGCCTTGATTTTAGCTTAAATTACCTGGACAACTGGTCAGCCTGTCCAGTAACTGGTGTCCGAGTCTTCCAGGCTCTCCCTACAAACTGCACAGAATGGGACCGTCCAACTCCTTCCTTAGTCAGGACCAAAGGTGGAAAGTGACCGTGTGAGTTAACATTTCCCTCTTTCTTCCTACAGGACTTGTATCTGCCTCTGTCTTTGGATGACTCCGATTCCCTTGGAGATTCCATGTAAAGCCACATGAAGCTAAATGTCCATATTGCAAGCTATGGTTAAGATACAGTAGAGTACTTCTGCCAAAATAAGCAGATAGGTGACTGGTGCTTTTAAATCAGACAAAGGACACACAGTTATGATGTCATTTTTGTTTCTGCGATTTATCCTCTGTGCCACAAATCAACACCTGCCAGTCTATAGAGATAGAGGGATACCATTCTTCTAAGTTCTAGAGATTCAAAGTGGACATTGTGAGCAATTTGGGGCCAATATACCAACGATCCTGTGCATTTCCCATGTTCTTCTATTATTTCTTCTGCTGCTGCAACTATGTAATTTTCCTAGTGATAGTAAAGTAGCTCCCTCTGGAAGTGTGCAATGGATCTCTTGCTGACCAATTTGCAGGCTCCAGCAAAGCAAATGATATTCTCCACCTGTCCAAATTGCCAAGGTTTGCCAGCTCACCTGTTCCTCATTTGCAGCCCTGATTTTAGCACCTGCATACTAACGAGTATTGGTTTTATTGTTGGAGGGCAGGAAGAGCAATGACTTACTTAACATGCCAGCAGAAGCTTGGATTAAATTAGGAATCGTCACATAAGATGCTGAGTAAGGTTAGTACAATAGTGATTCAAATATTGGGATTTCTTTTTTTTTAATGATTAAGCAAAAAAATCTAAGTTAGCTGAGTTATCTGGAGTGAAACATCTTTCACGTATCCAAAGATTCTGCTAGCTGGGAACAAACTCTTATACCTACCCTATGGTATCTCTCTATCTCTGTTTGTAACAGTAATGCCTTGTGAACAGCCAACACTGAAAACACTGTGAACATTTGTTTTCAGGTTTGACACCCTATAGATCACTTTTTATAGCAAGAAATCAATACACTTTTTATAAAGGAAAACGTTGTATCTGTGTTTTGGGAGCAAGGATTCCAGATCCTTCTTTTTTATAACAGCTGGTAATTTTCTTTTGTTTAAAAAACACATGCAGAAAAATGTACAAAAAAAAACCAACCCACAATTGCGGAACAGTAATAACAATAGCTCAGTTTAGAAACCTTGTTATCACTGCCAAAACAGATGCATGTAGGGGGAAAAAAAGGTCAGTTCAAAATATTGAATGTTTTGATAGCTTTTGTAATGTTTAAGACTACATATTTGGTTTTTTACACTTCCATATTCCTAACTATGGCCAGATTCTCTACTTAGCTAACAAATGGAATTTTGTGGTGTTCAAAAACCCATCTTTTAAGAAACTCTTCTTTCTGACAAAAACAAACTTAATGTATTTAGAAAAACCTTTTGCTTTTGTGAATCAGTAACGACTCCTACGGAATGCAGAGTTCATCCATTCACGCAGGGCTGGTGGTTTTTACTGCGCCGAAGCTTTGTCACAGGCCGGCTGGCATTGCCTCCCTCTCTCATGGAATAAGCTTGCGATGAAACAGATGACTATGGGACTTTACCGAAACGAAATCTGTGCAATCGAATCTTTCTTTGTTGCTCTATTTGCCTTTGTTTCAACATGCACACCTATTCCCTATCGCCTCGCAACCCCTCGTGATTGGAATGAGTTAGAACGTTGTGATGTTTGATGCTCTGTGAATGGTGGGTTGTTCCCAAAGCCGCTCCACGTTTTGTTTGCTCGGAATGCTGGTGTGAAACAATCTGTGCAGGCTGCGTCTTTAGAGCTTCACGTGACAATATAATGCGACTTAAAAAACAGAGATGTATCTGAGAGAGGCCAAGATTGGGAATTAGCAAGGAGTCACAGTTATCATGCACCAGATTTGCACCCAGTAGTCTTAGTGCATGATCATTAACACCCAGAGTTTTGCACAAGAAATCATTTGTTCCCACAAAAAACTTCATTTAATCGAATAACGCTCTGACTGCGCAACTGTTAAATGATACTTTCACCTGTTGTATATAGAATCCTGGGTTTAGTTCAAAGGCCAAGGGCTCATGTTGAAGGTTTTGGGGGAAAGGATGGCAGTGTGGACAAAGCACAAGTGCAGTAGTCAGGGCACCTCCATTCAGCCCTTGGTATTGCTGAATTGAGTGTCTGAACAGGAGCAGGTCTCTTAGTAACCCTGTGCCTCAATCTGTCTGTCTGTCCCTACAGGGACAACACTGTTCTACCTCACTAGGGTTTGTGAGGCCAAATGTTGGTTAACATTTTAAAGTGCTTTCAGATCCTCTAACAGAAGGTGCTGAAGTATCCCGGGTGCAGATTTGGTTACGGGTGCTAATTTTTGGCTGTTTAATCTTGTGGGTGCTACTGTAGACACTGGTCATGAAAAAATGACTCTTTAAGCATATAAGGATGTCAAAGGCCATGGTTGTTCTACCAATATTATTCATCAGAGCTTTTGTCTTAGTAAAAGCTTTAGTGGGATGGATAATTTGATGTGCTTTTACCTGCTCATCTGTTCTGTTGGTGTAAATCTCAGAGTCCCTTCCCAGGGAGCCTCACTAGTAGTCATGACCCTGCCTGTTGGAGATGATGGACTTGGACTCCGGTCAAAGATGGTGTCACTCCAGTGACACAGGCCATTCCTGTCACTGTCAGGGTCAGCATGTCCTGCCACCTTTCCTCTGAGTCTCTGCTAAACCAGGAGACCGGCCATGAAATCAGATCTAGGTTCTCTTGAATTCAGTACGGGACACTCACCACAGATCCACCAGGAAAACCTAATCTTTGATATCCATAAGCAGACTGAACTGCTAGAGCCGATGGCCACAAGAAATGAGTTTGAGATGTGTCTTCATCCAGGATCGGTGAATTCAGTCTGTATAAAATAAAGCAGGATCCCAAGGGGCGAATGCACCTTTGGATGGATGGTGGTTGAGGCAGCTGTTGAGAAGTGGTTCCTTTCCTTCCTGCCACAAGCAGTGTTTGGTTATTTGAAGATGCTCTTCCTGGTGGAGCATGCGAAGGAATCACCGAGGCCGCCTTCCTGAGCTGCGCCTGGTGACAAAGCCTAAACCCCGTCCTGCAAATGCTCCCTTGGGAGTGGACTCGTGTTTCCACGAGGACCATCCCAGGCTGGGGCTGAGCCCGACGATTCCCTCAGGGAATTGGGGGACCTTGAAAAGGCCTACAAGAAGAAATAAAACAAATGTTCAGTGGGAAAAATAGCCATTCAAACCAGCAGAAGCCACAAAGAAAACAGGGTATGAGGTCAAACGCCCAAGTTTTAAAAAGCAATTTTCTAGGTAGAAATGCCTGGGCAGTAGGAGAAGTCAGTGAGTGTTTCAGCTGTAACATATAGTTAAGTCTGTATTAATGCCAATATTGCATGAGTTCTTGTACAGAAATGCATGTGGAATGTTACCTACATTCCAGACTAGTTCTCTTTGGCTTTGTAGGATCCCTAACATAGATTTGAACACAAAGAGAAACAATTCACAGGCATCGTACCTTAGTCATTTAAATATAAGGACAGCCTTGATTCAGGAAGTAATTTAAAGACACGCTTAAATTTTAGCACATACTTTACTCCTGTTCATTTTTCGCTAGATATAAGCTTGGGTTTGGTCAGAAAGCTTTCCTAAACTGCAATGAATTAGTAATTAGTTTCAATACAATATAGTAATTCCAGACCCTATGAGACCCTGGAACAGATTATAGTAATTCCACTCTATACTCCAGAGTTTATCTTTTTTTTTCCCTACCTTTACAAGCACATAAAACTCCACAGGATATGAGGATTCGCCATATTAATTCTGCTATAGAAACCCCATCTAATTTCCCTCTTGAGGCTGCCTTTAGTGTTTTCAGAGACTAATTGAATCATGAAGACTATATTGTTTTAAAACAATACAGTATTTAAAAATAAAATGGAGGGAGTCTTAAAGTAGTAGGGCTTTGTTTCTTTGAAACCTGCCTCTATTCAGTATCCAGGATATTTTAGCAAATTGTATATACAGTACAAATACCTGTTTCGGACACAATCATTAGGAAGGAATTAAAGCAATCCTCCAAGCATAGACTGATCTATGTAGTATTCCTGAATCCCAGTGATTGTCTTCGCTTTAGGAGATCGGGGCAATGCAGCAATATCTTCAGCCTTAGGATTTTTGTCACTTGTAAAGCATTTATATCCTGAAGTTTCTGGGTTAAAGCCTTGTCTGTTGTAAGATTTGGAACTAGTTCAGTTCCACCAGCTAAACCGCCAACCAAGACTCTGCACCTTGAAGGAGTTTGGAAATGGGACTTTACCTTGGTCCTGCAGTGGGAGATGGAAATAGCTTTTGTGTACCATTGTCTGTGCTGCTTAAATCTGCACATTACTTACAGGCTTTTCAGGAGCGAGAATCACTAAGTATCTATTTCCATCGACATCAGAAAAATAACTACGCTTAGAAAACAACTTCCAGAGCACCTTGTGGAATGGCTCAGGCTGGATCCCCCTGCACAGACGCTGCTCCAGCCCCGGGGCCACAGCCTCTAGGGGCTGAGGTGTCACTGCTCTGAGAGCACAGGACAGTATTTTGTCACATCCATTCGAGGCAATTGCAGAGTTGTCTGGTACTATAGTAGAGACAGAATCCTTTTTAGAGAAAGGAACTAAAACCAGCCAAGTAGAGTGGGTACAAAATTAGTCCAGAAAGTGTCTCTTCAAGCTAAGACAATCCACCAGCAGAAAGAAGCTGTACAGAGGTGCGTTTACCACACAGGTCGTGACCAAGACAGAGCAAAACAGCTTCTTTTTCTAGTGGCAAGTTGGTTTTGTGGTAGCTGAGGGAAGCAGGCTGGGACAGCGTTTGGGACTGGTGAGCTTCTGTGGAGAAGCAAATGGATGGCACAAGGTGGAGATCTTTTTCTGTCTATCTGGAGAAAGAGTGAGGTCAGTCCATGCAACAGGATTAATGCTTCACACAGGATACCTGGAAGAGATCCAGCTGAAACACCATCTTGGTGTAATGAGACCAAGAAGGTTAAGACTTTAAGTGCCTTCCAGAATGCTTTGGGCTCCAGAAGCAGGACTATACAAGTGCCCAACAATGCCTAGGTGAAAATGGCCTTGAAAAAAGGGGACAGGACAAACTTTGATTCTTGAGACGTACAGCCCATTTGCATTTATTCAACCAGCTCTTGCAAACCACTGACTCCAGAGTCACAGATTTCTTCTGGCTGAGGCCTCTGTCCCATCTCTATGAATGCGAACAGGCCTCTCCGTGGTATCTCAGGAAATGTTAAAGCTGAGTCTTGTGTCTCACGGCATAGCTGCTCCTCACCAACGGTGGAGGGAACTGGGCTGGGTTCTGCTGCATTGGTTATAGGTTCTGTCGCTCAGATATTCTTCACCCTTCTAGGCTCCTGGTGTCTCATTCTGGGTGCCTCCAGGTGAAGGGCTGAGGCTGGCAATGTGTATAGACCCCGCATTTTGTTTTGTGTCCTCTGGAACACATCTAACCATTTGATGTTTGTCTGAAGGTCTGGAGCCAAGCTGACAAAACCCGATGTTTTAACAGGGAGAGGGGAGATGTTCCGAGATTGTAAGTGGCTGGACAGAAAGGCTCTTTTTTTTCAGCAATGCCATTGCATAGCTGCTCTGACAGAATCCCAGTTGCAGGGTATGAGTTCTGCTTCTGCAGGTGAAGATGTGGAGCTTGGTGGTCACAGACCACTATCCATCCCTCAGGACACTCTGTTTGGAGAAGGCTAAAATCACTGACACACGTTTTCACCCAATAGATGAGCTTCTGAGCAAATGAGAATCAAACCTGGTGGATTCAGCAGTGGGATGTCAGAGCTACTGGTCTTTGGTGTGAAAGGGGACAGAGCAGTTGTCCTAGTGCCATGGGTCGCAATACTCCATCTGTAAGGTGCTTTGAGATAAGCTGATACAGAGAGCTATGGGAGAGCTTGCTCTTAAGATTTATTCATTACTTAGCAAAGTCAGAAGACCTTATAGAAGCAAACAGGTCCATTGTCTTTAGCAAGTCTTTTCAGGAACTCTGGCTCTCTCAAAATTATAGTGTAAAAATGCTTCATTGTTTTACTAATGGTGAAAGACAGATGCATCACTTTTAGTTATCCCCAAATGCGTGAAGCCAGCAACACCCGGAGCGGGGCCGCGTCCTCATCCAGCAGCCCGCTCTCTCATCTGGATTTGCCACCTCTGGCCTGAATACAGTCCCCTGCTGCCCCTCTTTTTGCCACACGTACGTGTACATCTTGGGGGCAATTCATGTTACCATCCAAAATGTGGGCACTGTATTTGTAAATGATAAATAAGGCTGGTGATTTCCGTGGCCTTCTACCAAGAAAACAATGGGCCTGTTGTTGAAAGCTTTCTTGTTTAGAAAGTGTTCATGGCCAGATGGCTTCATGGGAAAGAGTTGCCTTTCAGTTTCATTGCTTAATGCACATTGTTGAATTAACCTATTTTGGCCCTTGCTCTGTATCTCAATGAACTGTAACTCAGGACTCTTGAGGCAGTTTAGAGTTTCCCCAAGTCTGACAGTTTATCACTCAAATGACTGCAGAAGGAGGATGCCCAAAGGGAATTAACAAATGTTTGCAGTAATTAGAGTCTCTTGGCTAAAAAACAGTAAGTTGGCATCATTAGAGAGAGATGCCATGATGGCCAGTGTCACGGGAAACAAAGAGAAGAGACTTCTTTCTAAGAGGAATGAATGGCAGGGGGAATTTATTAGGAGTTATTTACTGAATGATGAAATGAGCTTGAACTTCACAGAAAATCAAATGGAAGGGAGAGCATGAGGCAGGGCGCTGGAAGCGTCCGTGCCGTTGTGTGGGACTAACGAAAGACAAAAGCCAAGAAAGCTGAGAGATAAACAAAAGGGGAGGCTGGGGCTGGCTGAGGATCCCCAGCCTGGGCTGGACAGAAAAGCATCGGGGTTCCCGGCTGTGTGGTGAGCGAGCTCCTGCCCCTGCAGGTATCTAAGCAGGGATGCAGCCACACCACTGTGTGTCCCACTCCCCATGGCAGAAATAAGGTCACACTTGGCCACAGGCAGCAGAGCTTAAGGCTTGAAGCTCTTCCCCTGCTCCTGTTTCATCTCCTGCCAGCACGTGGCATCCCTGAAAGGGGGCAGGGAAGGTCCAGCCCTTTGCAGAATGACAGCGCCAACCTGGGGTTTGGGTTTATTTGTATTCCTCCCTATCAGATCGAAAGTAGCAAAGAGTCGGGGTGGCTGGGAGAAGGACGGGCGGGAGAGCTCCGGGGAGCCAGCAAACCCTGGCAGAAGGAGCAGCCCCGGGTGAGGAGCCAGGGCGGCTCCGGGAGGAGCTTCCCGTGCGCTGCTGTGCAGCCAGAGGCTGGGCTGAGTCCTCCATGAATGCCCAGTTGCCAATGTGAGACCTGCCGCATTCGATAAGTCCGTGGAAGTCCACGCTGAACAGGGGATCTGTGTTTAACACCCGTTTTCTCATGAGATCTTTTTTCTAAATTCAGGAGAGCTACAGTGCTTAATCCTAAAAGGCAAACCAACTGACTTATTTGAACATATTTTTTGCTGTTTAGTCTCAGATTATTTTTTTTTTTGCATTAAGATTGTACCTCTTTGTTTCTGTAGATTCTCAGACGCTCGATATAGCACTAGTGAAACCCAATACACCTAATTCTCTGCTGCTTTAAACAGGCAGAAGCTCCTCTGTAATGAAGGGAGCTGAATCCATTTGGTCCAAGGTCAGTCTCCTATTTCAAAGATTGATTACTGTCAATAATTCTTGTCTGATTGATTATTTAAGTGCAGATTCAGTTTCCTGGACGACAGCTGCAGACTTCGCAGAGAAAACCTCATTGACCCCAGCCGTAAGGTGATCTCCTGTATGAACACTCTAACAGCAAGTTATAAAGAGGAGATATTTTGTATAGTTTTATTGTAGTTAATAGTAAGGCTGAAAGAGTTTTGTTTATTGAAATACCTTAAAACTTTTAGAACTGAAAATTAGAGCCAGAAAATATAGAGGAGACCCTGATTTGCGAAGGTTCTTTGTTTAAAGAGTTGGCTTTATCTCACTTTACTCTCCCTTCCGTCTGCCAACAGACATGCTCTGAGCCCAGCAGGTTCACAGGTAGAAACAGCATTTCTCTTTCTAGCCCCACCTAGTACCAAACAGAACAGACATTTGTGGTTGGCTCTGAACCAAAGGAAGGTTTGGTTCATTTTCAATGACTCATCTAAACTCAAGGCTGGTTTTAGTTTTTATCCAGGCTGGTTCTTGCATCTCCTTTTGCAACAATTATATATAGGAAATGGAGAATAATTTGAGCCATGTTGGAGCAGTGGGGTTGTTGCAGAGCAAAGTGATTCACCTGGCGTGTGTGGTCAGAAGGGAACACGGTGGTCGGGGTGACCTGAACCAAACGCTGGTTCTGAACACCCGAGTTTCTGAGACACCCACCTGCAGAGGCAAACTGAGGAAATGTCTGTAATGGACCAAATGACCCTGAGCTGGGGCCCAGGCCCAGTTCTCGAACTGAAGAACTTTAACTCCAGAGAATCCCTGTGGAACACTGAGTGAGCTTTTTGGTGGTATTGTTTGGGTTTAGGTTTTTTGTGGGTTTTGTTGTTGGTTGGTTGTTTTTTTTAATTCCAGCCTGGCTGTTTTTCTCCATCTGCTTCCCACCATTGCACAGCAGATACGGATGGGTTTTCCACTCAGTTCACTTTGCAGGTGGCAGTTGCAATGTTGGGATATTCTGTCCCTCTGTCATGTTGGCTACGCAGTCACTGAGGGGTTGCAGAACTCCACACACCTTTTATTTCCCCCCCCCCTCCCCTTTACAGCAAAAGAGCTTTTTTCCAGATTTCGTGTGATGTCTAATGATGTGTTTCCTTAAAAAGAAGAATGTCTAGGGAATTAATTGCACTGTTAATTGGTGTTTATAGATAAGGTGAAGCAGAAGTATTGAATGTAAGAACAAGAAAGCCTGTGAGTTATAATTACATGCCAAATTCTGACATGTAAAATTCATGTTAGTTTTCTTCTTGTTTAAATTATGTGTGATCCAAGCAGCTTTATCACCGTGGCAGTACTAGTACAGCGACAGTTATCAGTTTAGAAGACACCTAGGGTCTTTTAGAAACAGAAATCCCGTCTACCCAAATCTCCTTCTGTTCTCATGACGACACATTCCCCTCCATGATACTCTCTCTTTTACGACGCTGTGTAGTCCAGAAGCACAGGAAAGGGCTCTCAGCTTGCTGACCTCGCTGTTGCTAGCCTCTGCCTCTTTTCTGAATCACAAATATAACGACAAGCCGGGGTTAGCAGCTCTCATCGCATCCGCCCGAGCTCTTCACGCCGCTCTTGTCCAAAGAGCAGGATCCGCCTTGGCCGCGGCCCCGCGGCTCTGCCCGGCCGCACGAGTGCCGAGGGACGGAGACCCGCAGCTCGGCCGCACCTTGATCACGGGTTACTGTCTTAGGTCATTCATTGAGTTCCTATGATTTCATAATCAATAACAAAGCTGCAATATAATATAACTGAGAGGCCACAATGTATTTCCTATTGTCGTTCAGCAGGTGGGCGTTGGAGGGGCAGCCAGGTTTAAAGTTTAGCTGGTATACTTTAAACTCTGTGTACATAACCTTGGAGGACACATGGGTGGTAAGGGTTCGGTTGTTTTGTTGGGATTGGTAAAATTCAGTTTGTTTTTGTTTAAATAATAAGGTATTTAACTGTACAAAGAGCTATTAATTTAAAGGTGTTTTTGTTCTCCTAAAACAGATCTATCTGACCTTTCTTTTGGCAAACCTGCAGCAATCCTAATCACGTTGACTTTTGTACCTTGGGGGAGCGCGTGGAAGGCGAGGGGAAATGCTTTTCTCTTCAGACAAATAATGTTGCCCGTAGTTAACTTTCTGCTTGGCCATATACCTTGAGTTCCCTTTACACTGAATTTTAAGTGAAATTCTCTTACAGGGACACAACAAGCAGAGGTTACTCCAAAAGATCTCAACTGTATCATCTTGTAATATATTGCAGCTTTATGCCAATGATTCCTCGCTTACCTGTACACAGTCCATGCATGTTTTGAACTAATTTTGCATTCTCCATTTGTGGTGAGTTACTTAGCATTTTAACCACCTTTTGTGCCATTCAACTTGTACAGAAAACATTTTTATTGACGTTTAAAAGGGAGGGGGAAGAAACGATTGAAAAAGCCCCCTTCTGCTCCCTAGTTGTAGGTAGAACTCAGTTACTTAGCAAACAGATGTAGATGAGTGGTTGTAGTGTTAGAAATGTTAGCTTGCTCGTGAACAAGCTTTTGAGAGTAAATGCATGGTCCTGTACCTCTCTCTTCTTAATTAGCTCTTCCTTTCCTCCTGGAAGGATTCTCTCTCTCTCTCTCCCTCTCTCTTCTTCTGTCTTTGTCTCTCTCGTGGTTGTAAAGTACAGATTTGGGCATAAATAATATACAACAAGGTTTGACAAGCAGTTCTCAACAGGTTCTCTTGGTGAACTTATTTCTCACAGCGCCTCATCTTGGCACTTTGATTAGACTGTTAACTTTCCCGGTAAAACAGATGGAGATCAGTCGCCTGTTGCCTCTGCTTGAACTGGGGAACGCATTAAATCTTCGGAGTTTGTGTCACTGGTACACGAGGAGATCTTGCTGATCCTTTGCAGCTGAGGCATGTGGCACGTGGTGTATTGGCCGTGGCTTCCACACCTGGTGGTTGTTGTACATGGGTCTGGTCCCGCGGCCCCTGATTTGCGGAGTTTGCACACGCTTTTTGATTTCCCTGGCTAGACAGCGGAAGGGGGTGGGGATGGTGTATTGGAATGACGTTGGTTGGGGCTCTGCAGACAGCTCCTCCGCACTGCCAAGCTCTGAGTTGAGCACGCAGGGCTTACTGCTTAATAGCTGTGGTTCTGGTGGCAATGGAGCACAGGAAACAGTCCAAGGGTTGGAAAAGAGGCGTCACTCACAAAGACGGATTTTGTAAGAAATGGATTTTTAAAAACCCCACAAAGCCCTGCCACAAAACCACAAAATGGACCTGGATCCACACATCTACCCCCCATGCCTCTTCTCCCTTCACAGAATTTCCTTTGTTAGAAGATTTGACTTTCTAGAAAACAATTCCTTTTTTGTGAGGTGTTGTGAACTGTTTTTACTACTTGTAATAACCATCCCAGGTCTGAGTATTCTTGTAATGCAATGCCATGCAGCAGAGAACCTGTCCACTTTATAGCTTTGCTCTCAATATTTGTTACTCATTGTTTTCTCATCTAAATGTACATTTGCAAGATGTGTGTAATGTCATTTTCAAAAAATAAAATTTGGGTTCAATATTTAGGCCGATAAACCTTTCCGATGCTTTTATTTGGCAAGTGCATGTTGACTGTGACTTGTTAATTCCAGTGGTACTTGTTCATTTTGATTCATCAACTTTCCCAAATCTGTGCTACTTGTACAAATGCAGAAAAAGACTGGGAAAGAAACATCGTCCTGATTGAAACAGCCCAACGTGTGTCAGACCCGTCCCTTCGGCTGAAGGGATGAGCCCAGCGTGGGTCCTGCTGGGAGAGAGATGGTGCAGGTAAGGGCAGCACTTCAGTCAAAACTGTGCACTCCAAATAGCAGGATCTGGCCCCCATCTGAACTTGGCCTTGGCACGAAGGGCCTGGGAAAGGCCTGTACGGTCTCACGTTGGCTTTGGGAAGTTTGGTGAGATTTGAGAGACTGTGTTTGTCCTGCCTTCCCACACAGGCCTGAAAAAGGTCCAAGTTCTTTCACAGCTACCCTGTCAGAACCACAGTGAAGACAATAACATTCTGCCTTGTAAGCCCTGAAAAATGTTAATAAGGCTTAGACCTCATTTAATTATATAATACAAGGCACTTTGCTGTTTGTTTCTGCTTCACATCTTCAGAATTAAAAGCGAATGTGGTAAGTCAGCCCTGGCCATCCCTGCCGTGCACCGGGCTGCCGTGGAAGAGCTCAGGTTCTTCCCAATGTTTCATGCTCAGATGGAGCCCTTTATCCTTTTTCATTTTCCCTGTGGTCAGCGCACGGCAGCGCAGGGACGGCTGTGCCCTTTGCCCTCTAGATGCAGAGGAGATGCTTTGCCAACTGGCAAACAGCACTGGGGCTACCAACTCATGGCCCCAGCGGGTCCGTTACTGGCACCCCCGTGTGATGATGGTGCCATGCCTGGCCAGGCCAGAAGCAGCACACACACTATGGCTCTGTTTGTGGTGAAAGACTAGACTAGAAAAAAAACTGCAGTTCCCAGAATAAAACCACCCTAAGAAAAACACCCTAAGAACAGCTTTTATCTGAATGTGCACGAACTGAAACTGAAGCAAATGTTATCAGAAAAGCAGAACAAGAACTTTAGAAAATGCTCCGCTGGTGTCTTGTGCACTTCAAGAGCAAACAAAGCACAATGGTGTCTTTTCTAGGGGCTGCGTATTAGATGGGATCCATGAAAACCAAAGAGCTAGTGCTCCTGCTTGTGTGAAAATGTTCTGGAAATGGCAGATTTAAGCGCCTTAGCATGCTGTGTGCATCCATCACAGCTATTCCAGGGACTCTAGAGAGCAGTAAGAGGAAACTTAGATGGTGATAGTGTGGCACCAACAACCAGCACTGCAAACCAGTGGAAATGACACTGCTGTCTTAACATGAATCCCACTGACATATATGAAATTACTGCAGATTTACAGACATGTAGAGCAAAATTAAGTTTCCGAAGTCCAGCCTTCTTCCTACACCAGCTCGGATCTATACAGAAATGCACATCAGGTATCCTGAATATGTTGGTTCATCAGAGCAGCAAACCAGGGTTTGTTTCCAAAAGGTCAAGATTCAAGTGCATTGGCCCTGCGCGGTGTCAGTTGTTTGGACTGAAATAAATGTTTTGGCCTGGTTGGAAAACCTTTGGCTCGTCTCTTGACCTCACTGCCATTGCTTGATGTTCAGCCATTGCTCACTGTACAATCTGGTTCCAATCAAAGAAAATGCACTTTCTGCCTGTCAGGCTTGTCAGCTGCAAATAATCCAAGTTTTCTGTGGTTGCTGGTTTTGAATTGCAGCCCAAAATATGGCAGCCAGATTCACATGTAATGGGACATTTACTTGGCTCTGTCAGCTTTGCTCTGTGAAATGGTGAACACAGTTGTAGCATCAGCTCTATGGCTCAGGGTTTAGTGATGTTTAATCTTTTCTGTAAACAAAACACCTTTAGAAGTTAACAAATCTAGATCATTTGCATGGTTTCTCCTACCGTCTGAGCTCTGTCCCTTGTCCTCCACTGCAGCCATCTGCTCTCCCGCCGCAGCCTTTCTCAAATATGCCTAAGCCTCAAAGGTACGGATTTCTGTGCGAGCATCACCTTCACCATAGCGGGGGCCCTGCAAACAGATGTGACTGTCTAGACATCCACTGGAAAAAAAAGTGGTAGTACAGCTGTTTGTTTTCATAAAATAAAGCACCAAATCAAAAAGGTTTGATTTTACAGCCCCCAAAGTAAATGAGAACTCCAGTTACTTGAAATTGTAGGCGCTCAGCCCTGTGTTTGCAGTCCTGTTAATACGAGTAATGCTCACCTGGGCTCTGTATGGTGCACCAAGCTGGACTCCTTGTGTTCAGTCTCTGTAAGATTATCAACTGTTTGTGTGTGTGCAAGGCGGCAGGACTCACGGTTTATGGGGTGTGACTTCAATTAGCATATACATACCTTTGCCACTGAAAATAACAATAATCATTCATTGTTAATTTGTATTTTTGTAGGTCTACTGAATTTAAAATTTCCCATCAATGTTTTACATAGATCTGTTTGCCCTGAGATCCCAGAACATTTTGCTTCACAATGACTGTGACTGCTTCTCCCTAATGTGCATGTATGAAATGATGCAAACATTTTGTTTCAGTTGATATTGCTTTTCTGGGGCTATACTGTAGGGTAATAAGGCACTGAGTGTCCCAGACTCCACTGATGTGTCTGGGGGTCAAAAGTAGGAAAGATCTTGCAAAATATGCTTATCTTTGGATAGTACAAGCAGCGATCAAGAACACAGTTAGTGTGATGTGCTCAGAACCTGAAACCAGCAGGATAATCAGACGATACATCAATCAGGGATAATCAGACACGGTGCTGGCCTAGTGGTGACATTCCCTCCCTCCTTCTCTCCAAAGTCCAGCATCCAGGCCACCAACTACAGCTGGTTTTACTGCAGGGGTTTGTCTTTGCGAAGAAGCACCTTCTGTCTCCTGCTTTGCTCAGGACAGGGCCCACCAGCCAGGCCACCAGGGTGATGCAAGGTGGTGGTAAACCTCAGTGCTAGTAAAGGATGCTAAATAAGTCAAATCTGCTGCTTTCTTGTGCTGGAAACCCATTTATTTTAAACATAGGTGTTCCCACAGTCGGCACACCCAAAGGAGTGCTGGCGGTTGAGCAGATGCTTGGAAAAGATTTGAGTTTCTTCTGACAATGGTGCTCCAGCCATGATGCACGTGTTCAGAGCGTGCTTTTAGCACCCACATACAGCATGGGAAATGCTGTTCAGCTGGCCAAACCTCTGTTCTTTGAGTCAAGTGACAGGCAGGAAGACAACTGGAGCTGAGGAGAAAAAGGTTGTTTCTGAAGGACTCTTGAGTGACGCAGGCTGCCACTCGCGGCACGCAGGGTTCCCAGCAGGTTCACTGCTTTTAATGGTACATGGAGACCGAGGAGGATTTTAGATCACTGGAAACAATGTTCAGCATCTGTCTTCAGATCTTGGTCTGGGCAACAAATCATGGGTTTGATCGCTTTCTCAGGTGCAGCCTTCAACGTACATCATAAAATCCTGCAATCACCGCAGGCTGCCTGCCTGCTGCAATCTGGACAACATGTCAGTGTTGGTTCACCTCCTAATGCAGAGATATCCAAATGGATACAAGTGCTCATAACCATGGGGAGATCCTCCAGAGAGCTGCAAAACCATTTTAACTATATCACTGCTTTACCAGCCCCATTAGGCTGATCTGCATCTTTAGCTGCTTTAAAAGCTTACGAAAATCTGGAGCTGTGACTAAGAGCCGGTGTACATCATACAGTGGGACAGGGTAGAGAGATCTGAGCATCGCAGCACAGGGTCCTGAAGGCATCACCGCGCTGATGTGGCCTCGGTGCCTCTGGGACATGGGGCAGTGTCACTATAGAACTGCTGAAGCTCCTGGCAGAGAGCACCAGAGCCCTCCCACACATGATATATCGCATTTTCAATTGCTGGTACAACAGTGGAACTCAATTGTTCTTTCTGGTGACAGGAGGGGGACAAACATACCATTCACATATGCCCCAGATTTGCTGAAAAATAGCCAAAAACAGCAAAGCCAACATAAGCTTGTATTAGCACAGTACAGCAACCTGACTGTAATGACCAGAAAAATTCCCACTGAAGATTGCATACACGGCCAAATCTGCAATGAGCCTGTAAACCATGATTCTTGCTATACTGCCTAGAAAGGTGAGCAGCTTCTACAGTAGACACAGCAATAAAACCTTCATTTTTATAGAAACAGATTGCCAGCCTGGCCTTTGAAGAACAATGCATTTGTGCACCCAGAAAAGAGAATCTTTGGGAGATGCTGTTCTGTTACAAATTGTTCATGCTTTAATTAAGAAGTCCTCATCAGGGAAGAAGATAACTGTAAGATACGTGAGGGGAGGAACACACTCGATCTCTAATGAAATCAACTCTCAAATGAGGTCGCCCACCCATGTATTTCCACGCACATGCAGCATGAAGACGAGCCAAATGCAGCTGAGATGAGGCCAGGCTTTTGTAGCTCTGCAAGTGAATAGTTTTGTCCTTTGGGTGAGGTGGTACAGCTACGTGCTGGAAAACTTGAGAATAAAGGCAAATGTGTCCTCTTGTGCCCTCCTCACAGCTCCTTTTAAAGGACAATTTCCTTTTGCTAGTGTCGTATGACAAAGTACTGTGGGACAGGCTCTCAGGCGCATGTGGACAAGTGCAGCATCCCCCTCATGGCTTATTCCATTAAGGCAGAAACTAAAAACCACCTTTCCATCCCCTTGGCACAGATTTAGATACAGAAAAATAAGCCTGCCCTTAATATCCTTGATCTTTAAATCTAAATGACTCAAGACAACTTTGCTGCTGGTCAGAAAAGTCGATCAGCTGTGACTTTTAAAAACGTAAGGCAGTAGCATTATGAAAAGAGTAATTATACCACAAGGCTACAACTCAGGAGAGCTGGTTTCAACTCCTGATGTGGCCACAGGTTTGTGTGTGACCTAGGGAGTCACAGCCAAAACATGGGAGAGATGCCCAAAGTGGACTTAGAATTTCCTTGGGTTTCAGGTGTCAGCGAGAAGGATAATCAATATGCCAGACTCTGTGTAAAGAGTTTCACATGTGGAACTAGAGCAGCTGCCAAGAGTTACCAGCACCTGAAATCACCAGCGCTATCAGTAACAGAGCTGAGAGCTGAAACTGCAAGAAGACAGGCCTTCATGAAATTACAAAAGAAAAAGTCATTATGTGGCCAAGTGTTTAAGGTAAAACCTCAGGGGCTCCCAAGCAGGTGTGAACTGCAATGAGCACTGCTGGGGCACACGTGGTACCCGGCAGAGACGAAGCGAAGGAGCCCAGCGCGGCACGGTGGGCTTGGGGAAGGCGCAGGCGACGTTCCTGCCGCAGCAGCATCCCGCAGAGCACGAGCGTGGCCGGATCCAACTCCTTCCAACGTTAAACGAGGCTTTGATTTAAGCCCGTCTCAGAGGGACGCCGCTCCTAGAGACCTCGGCTGCTCAGATGGAGAAGGTAAAACAGTTCAGCCCGCGAGCTTTTCTCATGACCCTGAGACAGGAACGGCTTTATCCAAATCCCACTGCGAAACAAGAGTGCTACAGGCAATGTTTTAAATATTTAATGTTTACACAACACTCAGAATACAAATGGCAATTCAAAGAGTAGGAAACTCCTGTCTTTCTAAGCTCCTGAGGGAGTTTTATCTTCACGTGTTTTTCAGCACGATTGACGTCTGCCCACACAAATGGTAAATGGCAGCATATCACATTCCTCGTGTGCCTCTAGTAACTTCTGTCTCAGGGCCTTTCTGCGGGACTCTCGCTGCCCCCCCACATCTGCCTTGTGGGGAAAAACCCACCTCATCCACGGGACCGCAAGATGGAAAAACATTGCCCAGCGCCATGGCCGGCTGAGGAGGAACACCCAGCCTCCTCCTCCAGCCGCCTGACACAGAACGTGCCCATAGAACTGGCTGAGGTGAACTCAAGGGCTCTCCTGGCCCAGGCTGAGGTGAACCAGTTCACACCAGTTGTGTCCAGTTGTGGCCCCTCAGTTCCAGCAGGACAGGGAACTGCTGCAGAGAGTCCAGCGCAGCCACCAAGATGCTGCAGGGAGTGGAGCATCTCCCGTGTGAGGAAAGGCTGAGGGAGCTGGGGCTCTGGAGCTGGAGGAAACTGAGGGGTGACCTCATTAATGCTTATAAATATATAAAGGGTGAGTGTCAGGAGGATGGAGCCAGGCTCTTCTTGGTGACAACCAGTGACAGGACAAGGGGCAATGGGTGCAAACTGGAACACAGGAGGTTCCACTTAAATATGAGAAGAAACTTCTTCATGGTGAGGGTGGCAGAGCCTGGCCCAGGCTGCCCAGGGGGTTGTGGAGTCTCCTTCTGTGCAGACATTCCAACCCGCCTGGACACCTTCCTGTGTAACCTCATCTGGGTGTTCCTGCTCCATGGGGGAATTGCACTGGATGAGCTTTCCAGGGCCCTCCAACCCCTGACACTCTGGGATTCTGTGAACACCTCGGGCGCTCTCCTGGCCCTTCACAAAGGAGGGGACTGGCACTACCCGAGGGACCCCCGTGCACAACAGGCGGATTCCCGACACCGCTGCCAGCAGCCAGGTGAACCCCACGGGATCCCGGCTCCAAGATGGCGGCGGGCGGGATGGGGCGGGGCCGCCTCGCGCGGCGCCAACGGCCGCTCGCGCACCGTTGGGCGAGGCCGCCACCTAGCGGCGCGCGGCGGTGCCGCCCGGGCGGGGGGGTGGGTCCGGCCCGCTCCGGGACCCGCTCCGGGACGGGGGCTCGACCGCCCCCCTCGCCCGGGCCCCGGCTGCTGGGCTGCCCCAGGCAGAACGCTCTCCGTGGTAGGGGCTGGGGCCGGGGCTGCCGAAGGCTCTTGCTCGCTCTCGGGCAGCGGGAAGGTGGTGGCGCTGCAGGCAGTGTCCTTGGTTTACTCACAGCTGCTCGGGGTGGGTTCCCAGCCCGCACAGCCCCCTCAGCTCACGGCTCCGAGCTCCCGGTTCCAGCCGTGCGCCCTCAGCCCCGCACAGCAGCCGGTTCCCGCAGGGTTTGTGCCCCCTCAGGGGTCCTGGGGTCGGTCCCCTGCGGCCGTGGCTTCTCTGGAGTCGTGCTCCTCTGCTCCTGACCCCCATGGCCTGAAGAATAACTCCAAACAACCCCTTCAAACCTTGTTTCTCCAGGTATCCTTATCCAGGTTTACCTTATTGCTGTCACAACCGCCTGAAGGAGGTTGGAGCCGGGGGGGTTGGTTTATTCTCCCAAATAGCAAGTGATAGGACAAGAGGAAATGGCCTCAAGTTGCACCAGGGGAGGTTCAGATTGGATATTAGGAAAAAATTCTTCATGGAAGGGGCTGTCAGGCATTGGAACAGGCTGCCCAGGGCAGTGCTGGAGTCACCATCCCGGGAGAGGTTTAAAGGCGTTTAGACAAGGTTCTCAGGGACATGGTTTAGTGCTGGAGTTGGTCAGGTTATGGTTGGACTCGATGATCCTGAGGGTCTCTTCCAACCGAAATGATTCTATGATTCTCTTCTATGATTCTAGGTAGCCTGAGAGATGGTGACGCTGCCTCGTTTGTCTCTGCTTCTGTTAAAATCTCTGTTGTCTCTGAGTTGCTGAAATGGGCCTTTTGTTCCTCGTTTTTCTTATGATTGTGGTTAGGGTGGTTGGGGGATAAATCTTGCCCTGCACTCAGTGAGCAAGAAGCTTCTCCGCCAGTGGTAGATGGGGCAGAGCACGGCCCGTTCTGTTGTCTTCCCTTCACCCAGGGCTGTGCAGAAGGTTCACAACCAGAGAACTATCATTCTGGGACTAATCCCTCCAGGGTCCCCAGTCCCTCCCAGCATTTATGCTGTGGGAGAAAGTAGGAGGGAGCCTATTATCAGAATCCCAAGAGGCAAGGGATGAGTGATCCAGATTCAAAATGCTGTTGTTGAGCAGCGCCAGACCCGGTTCTCTGAAAGGTTTTTCTGAATCTCAGTTAGTTTTCAGATTGTGCCTCTTGGGCTCCTCTCTGTATGAAACTGTTTAAATTAGAAAGAGAAGACATGTAGGATTTAAGTAGAATCTCTGCTGGAAACCACCCACTGTTTTATTAACAAATTGCCCCATGCAATTAAGTGAATAATAGATGAATGTAGCTCTGGTGGGACATGAGAACCTGATAGTGGAGTGTGTTTGCAAGGTGACGGACAGGTTGCAGGCTTCTGTGATAAACAGTCATGAGTGGGGCAAAGCCACCTTAACACCTCACATTAATAGCTCTTCTGACAGGCAGGAGAACAGCTATTGCTGCAAAGCAATGCGAACTGAACTGTGAAACCAAGAAGCCCTTTGGCATGAAGAAGAGCCTGCTATTGCACCCTTCTTTGTGAAGAAAGCGTCTCCATAAGAGCCAGTCTCCTGGATCAGGGTTGAGTGAGAAGAGAGGAACAGTGCTTGGTTCTGGATAGGAGATGTGGCAGATAATAAAGAAAATGGGGTGGCTTTGGACCACAGCCTGTTCAAATTTGTCTGCTACCACCAGCTTTGGGTACTGTTCAGGCTTTTTAGGATCTTGCTGGTGTTTGCCTTGTTCAGACCTCAGAGATATGGCAACCCCAGCAGAGCTGAGCCAGATGCAAATGGGAAATGTGCCCTTTTACTGCTTGGCATGAAGAACCAAGTTGCTCTCAAAGGAACAGCTTCTTGTTTGATCACTACAGATTATTTATTCTAGTAACCACAATTAAATGGTGATACCCACTGGCATCCTTATTTGGGACACGTCTTAACCATTTCAATAACGTTCAGAAGCGCTGCCCATTGCCCTGGTAAGCCCGTAGCTGTTCTGTGTGTCCTGCCATCAGACCTTCTGCTGCTGGCACCCAGGAAGGCAGAGCCAGAGGACACTGCCTGGGCCAAAGCAGCCCCTTGCAGTCTCTGGCAGCTGTGTAGCAGCTTGTAGCAGGTTGTGTCCTCTCTGCAGCTGTGGGTGATTCTGCATTAGGCACAGCTGGCACAGCACTGATTAGACCGTGTGCTGCAGGGGGGTGGGGGTTCCTGTGTCGTGACTCAAAGACTGAAGGGTGTCAGAGTTGCTTGTGGATGCAGGGTTGTGCAGATGGCAGGATGTCCCCTTTTAGGGGACAACATGTATTTATGGAGGTACAGATGGGTTTTGGGCATGGGGGCAGAGCTGGTGCTCAGTGTACAGGTGTGTGGGTACCATGGCCTTGTGAATGAGCCAGTTCTGTTGATTGCCTGTGCTGTGTTTTTACACAAAGGGCTGGCTCTGGGCTCTGCTGAGGGTGCAGGCACGAGTCAGGTTTGGAAAGCAGTAAGTCTAGAGCAAAGGAGAGTGGTCACTGCTTTGGGGGTGTTAGCAGGCTGTGCAGGACAGCAACAGGGAGATCGGGACACCTGGACGTGCAGCGCACTCATGGATGTAAACCAGCCCCGAGGAGCATGTGATGATGGTGATTCTCAGGAAACATCCAAGAAGGAGGCTGAAGGCTGCTGGGAACATCCAAGGATTTCAGGTATGTTGTTGAAAAGTTAAACTGTCCACAGTAAGTGAGACCTCTTTCCATACCACAGCAGTACATGCGAGCGTGTCTCTTTGGATGCCTTGGCAGAGCCCACTGAATTACAAGCATTTTCTGCCATGGTTCTGTAGAGAGACCAGAGCTGTCTGCTGCCCTTGGTTTGTTGTTGCCTGCATGGCTCATCTTGCTGCCCGTCTAAAGGAATTCCTATTTCTGGCAAGACTTCCAGCAAAAGCTCCTCCTCAGCCCAAATTGCACACAATTACGCCACCAGATTTAATACTCACATGAAAAAGTTCTCATGGTTGTGTTCCATGTTGGATAAAAGGCAGCTACTGTGAGAACACATCTATATAAACTGTGAATATTTATTATCAGCTTGCAAAAAGTAGAATTTTTGTTGTGTTGACATGGAATTTTTCATGTTCTTCCCTCAGCTGTGCAAATGAATTGCGGTGCGCGTGGTGTATATAGGTGGATGTCAGCTTTTTATTATGACTTAAATTCTGGTCTACTTACTCAATCATGAATTGAAAACACATGGCTTTAGTATGTAGGGCTTTTTTACTCCTTAAATACTAAAACTGTAGTGGAGTTTCCAGGGACTTTCTGTCCAGATTTCAGCATGCCTTTGGAAGGAAGTTGGGCAAGTGCTTTGTAGGAGAGCAAACAGCCCTGCAGCGAACCCTGCAGCACAGAAATTTATGGTACTACTTAACACTTAATCTTCAGAGTGCTTTCTGTATGTAACTCACCCCTCGAGATCCAAACTCCTTTGGGCAAACAGGAGGTTTGCTGAATAGTAGGATTTGGGAGAAGGAATGGACCTATGTGTAAACTTTGACCAGTTATGCTAAAATAAGGAGGACTAAATGGAGGAAGCAAATTGGGGAGAATATTTAAAACTACTGGTACAAATGGAATTTTGTAATGGCCCTGGCCAGCAGTTATCGGAAGGGACGCACTGAGGCAGAGGCATTGACACTGGCTTTATGCAAGTGAGGAACAGCATGCAGCCTAATAAGGAATATGATTTATTTTTTTCATGGTGCGCATTAATCTGCCCTGTTTTCCATAGAAAAAAAACCCTGCAACTCTGGCCAAGCAGCCTCGCCTCATCTCCTTTAAAAGTTCATTCACAGTTACAGCCACCACCACAGCTAACAAACAGTTTACGGGGAATAAACAAGGCTCTGCGTTTTGGGTCAGTTTGGGAGGTTTCCTGGTGTCCCTGGGACTCACCACTGGAAGGGTCATCCCAAAACACACCCCCCGGGTGATGTGATCTTGGTACAGTCCAGGGAGTTTCAGGTTAAGAAGCCGGGGGATGTTTGTTCTCAGGAGTTGTTCGGAGTTGATGTGCCAAGAGCTGGGACAGACCTGGGCCAGGTGAGTGTCAGCGGTACCCTGCAAACTGAGATTTGCTTCATTTGCGCCTTTGCCACCGGCATGGAAACTCTCTGTGTTACCAGTAACGAGCGCTATAGCCAGCACAGTGAGAAATTGCTTTTGTGTGCTGCAGTGATGTACATTTCTTTCAGAAAGTCGCATCTTGACTGTGTGCGAACTCTGAGCCAAGTGCTCATTGTGATTTATTGCAAAAGCAATAAAGCCTTCTTTCTGCTGGCATTGTTAACAGTTATACTGAGTAAGGGGCCAGACTGATAAAGTGTGACTTGATGTCGGCATTCATATAATTTCATTCTCCATGCTGTCTCTGATCTTTAAAAGTACTGTCAGTGCTCTCTGTAGGTTCTTTCACTGTGAAATTTGAGTGGGTATTTTACTTTAGTTGTGGTTGTTCCTGTGAAGGTGAGATTTTTGTACTGTGTCTAAAATAATTGATAAATGGATACATAAAATAATGGATTGACCTGGTAGGGAGTTACCCATTAATTAGCGGTAATTGTCTTTTTTGGTTTTTTTAAATTAACTTTTATGAGAAGGCAGAATGGAGTGATACTGGACTTCTGAAGAAAGTGTTTTCCGGTGGTTTCAGCATAAAAGCTTGGCTTGAAGGAACCAACTGACATTGCTGTTAGCGTTTTCTTTAGAGCTTGTTATATATCTCGTGACTTGGATTGATGTTAATTGTAACAATTGGCATGTACAATGCTAAATTACTTTTTAAATTATTATTCTTCAGAACTGGAATTGTACCTCTCTGTAGTTAGCTGCAAATTTCTCTGGTCTTGAGGCTGTAGGGGAAGCCACGGAAGGTCAGATACGCACACACCTGTGCACTTTGGAAAACCCTGTCTGCCCCCATAGCCTTGAAAACATGTCCCAGAGCCACTTTGTGTCCTTACCTAAAACAGAGATGTTACGTTAATTTAGTTAAAGGATCAAGCTGTACTCAGATTGGATCCCATGCAATATACACAGCCCGAGACAGGACTCCTTTCACTGGAGAAACAAAGTGGCAGTGTAAGAAGAGCTAGTGGCAATTGCATTTTAATCTTGCATGTCAAGTGCACACAGATGTGCCCATATTGACCCATAGTGCTGGATGTTCATTCTTGTGTGGTCACCCCGGCTGCTGGAGGAGTCAGAGACCCCCCAAGTCCAGGCGTGTGGAGATTGTGAATTGCTGAACGCTGGCTGAGGTCTGGCAAGGGGCTTCAGCATCTGCAGTGGAGATGGAGGCAAAACGTCGGGCCTTAAGGCTAAGATGTAGTCTAAAAAACATGACTCGAGCTATTGCTTAATGCCTAAACTGAGTGCCACATAATTCTATAGCTTGTGGACTTTGTGTGCCCCTAATATGTGCTCAGTAGAACAGAGATGCTCTGTGGATTTCCAGCTGCAGCTGCCAAGTGAGTTGAGCCCCTTAGGACCTTGGTACAAGACATCTTCCAGAATATGCTTGTTTTATGTGGCCAGAACCAAGAGCCACACAAAACACCATTGCAGAAGACCCCACTTTTCTAGTTTGGGTGAAGGCAGTGGGGCAGCGTGTGCCTGAGGGCACTTATGGAGAAGTAATTCTCTGCTTGCTGTGAGTGGAGTTGGGCTGCTGGGCTCTCCTTGGGGGACCAGCCTTGTCACCCAGCCCGTCCTGCCACAGGGTGCACGGCAGGGGAGGGGGCCTGGGAGCCTGGTCCTTCCAGCCTTCAGCTGGACTGGAGGCAAGGAGCCCTGGGGTTCTGTCTCTGCTTGCAATGATCTTTAAGCATTTTAACCATTGAAGGTTTCACCTGGAAACCAATCAGTTGGAGGCAAAACTCTGCTGCTGGTTCTGTTCCCTTTAAAACTTTTGCCTCTGCCTAGGGGGAGAGAGAAAATGGTTAAGAACTAAATCACAAGCAGCTACACTGGGATAAACTCTCAGAGAAATGGCAAGGAGGAGAGAGAGAGAGACTAAAATCAGGATTTACCCTCTCCGAGTGCATCCTGCCAAAGTTTTGATCGGTTCTGACCATGAAATCATGGTAATCCCGTGCACACACTCGTGTTGATTTTGCTCCATTTTCAAGCTGAAAGATCGCACACAGCCCCCAACCATCAGCCCTACAAATCCAGCCTCCTTCTGCCAGGCAGAGTCCTTCCCCCTTGAGCGCACTCACTGTAAGGTGTTTGTTCCACCCGTCCAGCTCCAGCCCTGGTTCGTGCCCCGAACGCTGGAGCAGTTGCGCTCTGTGCCGTGGGACGGGGTTAACCAGCACCTCCCACCCCAGGGTGCTGCAGAGCGCTGGCAGGGCGGGAGCCCCGACTCCAGCACTCCCTTCCTGAAGGATTTGCATTTTACCTCACTGGCGACTGACTATAAGAGAAGTGGGAGAGGGAACAAACTGAAAATCAATGGCAGGGTTCCTGGTGAGGCTCCTGGGCAAAGGGAATGGCAGGTTTGGTCTTGAACTCCCCCGCCTCCTGAGCTGTCTTGCTTGGGGACAGGTTTTGTAGTACAAACTGCATTCTGGGTCCCAGCTCAAGTTCTACAGAAAGTCTCTCTGTCCCTATGAGACTGAAAGAAAAGCCTGGTTAAGCACCTTGATGTTGCAATACAAGTGTCGTGACTAACTTTTTTATAGTAAAGCTTTGGTTTGTAGGCAGGTGCTTCTGCCAATCCTTGATGCTGTCCATGAAAGCAAACAGATTGTGGCCAGTCCTGCTCCTGGTGTCCAGTTAGTCTCCCCAGCATTTCTGCTCAGAAGTGACACGATATGGGCAGATATTCTGAGACAAAAATATGTGAGTTTTCCTCCCTCAATTTTAATGCTAAGTATGGCAAAACTGCACAGCAGAACAATGTTGGCACTTTCCTGTTGCTATGAGAAGAGAAATGCTCATGTCTCCTTCCCTTAGCCAGTTCTTGAGCTGAGCTAGGACAGAGAAACCTTTATATGCCTATTAAAGTACTGAGTTACAGAGGCCATGAAATAGTTCAATTAACATTATTTTGGTGAAAAACCCAAAAGCTGGATGAGAGAAGAGCTAATGCTGTGCAATTATGGTACCCCAGAGCACACAATAACACTTGGTGTTTCATCCCAGCAGAGAGAGTATTGCTGCCCAAAACAACTCAGGAGCCCTGGGAGCATGGTCATTAATACTGGACTGGTAGTATTAAATTATCCTGTGCAGCAAATTTCATCCAAATTGAATACACTCTTACTAACACAATTGCATTTCCACACAATACAGATTTAGTGCTGACTTTATACTTTTATATCGGCTTATGCAGAAGAAAAGGGGACACCCAATACAGCATAAAGACTCCCAGTGCAGTTAATTTGTTGAACTGTTTAAAAGAATTGCAATGAGTAAGTTTCTCCAGTAGCGACATTCTATGTTATGGGCAGTGATGCTTCTGATCTGTTAGCAGCAGTGGATCACAAACCTGCAGCATACGTGAAGTGGAAGCTTTTCAGCTGCTTAAAATTCTCCTGCGCTCTTAATACAAATTTGCAAAGTCACTGCTTTGTAAGGACCTGTAATCATTCTGCACAGGAAGAGAAGGCAATAACCTTTTCCAGCTGGAGCCCTGGAAGTGCCTTTAATTAGTTTTACAAAAAACCAGTTCAGAGTAATTTAAAGCTTTTGGCTGCAGGGCCACTGTTTTGGAAGCTCTCACTGATCTGATTGCTCCAAAGCAAGCTGCAAGTTTGGAGAAAGAGATGTTTAGGAAAATGCTAAACTACGTCTGCAAACAGTTAAATACTCAAGTCTCTGTTTTGCTGTCACAGTCTAAACAGTGGCTGTGAGGTCTGGTGAGAAGACAGTACTGAAAGAACAGTGTCTAGAGCTGGGAGACTTTGTGTATTGACAAGACAGGCACACAACTGCAATTACACATGAGAAACCCAAGAACCAGGTGTTGGTTGTTATTATTGGTAAGGCTACAGTTCACATGAAACAAAAGCAAGCTTGGTATCTGCAGATGGATAACAATCTCAGGAGTGGGATGCTGCCCCAGAGCACAGCACACGCTGTGCTGGGCGCTCCTGCAGCAGCAGGAATGGTGTCCCAAGGCTGGGATGTGCCTGAGCTTGGACAGTTTGATTTCAGAATCTGCTTTCTGGAAGAAGCAGCTTCATGTTCAACGCTGTGTTCAACCACGGTGTTAAATACTGGCTAGAAATGCACTTTGCCTTTTAGTCCTGGTGCTGCACGTGGAAAAATTCTTGTAAGTCCTGCAACTGGAACAGAAAAGTGGGGTGTGTGATAAAATCCACGTGTTACAGCGCGCCAAGACTCTGCCTCGAGGAGGAGTTTGATCTAGAACAGAGGGTTCCCTGCAGCTGCTTGGCAGCGTTCGCCTTTGGGATTGCAAGTGCTGGTTTTTGTTAAGGCGAGCGCAGCTCTGTGCCGTCCTCCTCCTGCGGGAATGCGGAGGGAGGGACGCTTTGGCATGCGAGCGGTGCGCTTGGTTAACAGCTGCAATAACTTCTCTCTCTGACTTTTTTACCCTGCGTGTCGCTTAGTTACCCAGAGTAATAAAAATGGTTTAAGAAGAGATGACTTTTTCTGTTAGTTTTCATGTACTTCCTTTGCGTATTTAATAGTAGCGAGGGTGTAAGTTTCCCTCACACGCCTGACTGGACAGTTGGTTGGTCTTGTTTGTTGTGAATCTTCTGCGTAGCAGCTGGGGAAGAGAAAGGTTAAGACAGGAAAATGTGAGCGAAGAGAAATACTGCTAGAAATAATACTTGAAGCTCACTTTAATGCTCTTGTGAAGAACTGGATTTCAAGTGAAGGTCCCTTTAATTTAAGGCTGCAAATAACACCAGGAGCTGGTATTTGCCACTGTGCTGAATGTGATTTAGCCGTACTCTTGCTGGTTACAACAAGGGGAAGCGTCTGTGAGTATTAACTGTAAGTAAAAATGAAATGCTTCTGTTGTCAGGCTGAGGAGGGGACTCTGCGAGTAGAGCCCCATTCAAAAGGGGACCTGCACTGGCTTGGCTTCCCTGTTCTGCTGAAATCCTTTTTCTGATCAAAATAGGAATATTGCTGGAAAAAGAGCGGGTCAGAGGAAGACATGAAAGCTCAGTGGTTGAAAGCTGAGAGATGTGGGGCCTCCTGTGCTCCTGCTGGTATCAAGGGGCATTGCTGTGGTGCTTGGGTTGGCTGTGGAGCTGTTGTGCTGCCCCGGAGAGCTCAGCCCAGAGGCTGGAAAAGATACAAAGCAAAATTCTAATTGTATGTGGTCAGGGAGATAAACCAAAAATAGAAGAATGGCTGACCTGTAGAGCTGTTCAGGCTTTCCCCCCTCCTTCCTCTCTCTTCTGTCCCTCTCCTGGAGCGGTCCCTTTCTGCAGAGCAGCACAGGGTCTCCGAGCTGCGGGATGGTATTTTTAGGAGCGTGGTGCTCAGCCCTCGCTCCGTCTCACGTGGCAGAGCGGCTGCCAAGCCGTGCTTGGTGTCTCCTCTGCATGGCCGTGCGTTGTGTCAGCCCAGCCGGAGTGGAGCCTGCTGGGGAGGAGCGCTGCTGTGCACTGGGGGCTCCAGAAAGGAGGAGGGGGTGGCTCTTAGTTTGGGAGCTTCAGTGTTCAACTGAGAGCCAAAAACTGGCTTCAAAAATAAACCTTGGAGTGGGAGGCAGGTGCCTGTTGTTGTGACGGGTTAGGCCGTGTCCTGCTGGGTGAACCCCAGCAGTGCAGGGGCTTGGCTGTGGTCCCCCATCCTCAGCGCTCAAATCATTAAGCTATTGTATAGAAACTGCATTTGCATTCTTTACTCTGGACTTTCCAACAAGAAAAAGAGGCTTCTATGAGGCTAGTTAGCCTATGGAATAGGCGTACAAGTGAATCATTAGCTGAGGTTCACATTGGCATAAAAAAAATATGGCTCAAACCGCTCTTTATATATGAGGGCATATTAAATACTCACCTGAAGTGTTCACTGTACGAAAGTAGAATTAAATACAGATCTTGGGTGTTCATGATCGAACCCAGGTGACAGAGCACTCTTCAAAAGAGACCGTTCAAAAAAGGTTTTAAAGATTCTACTGAGAGCACGAAGTACCTATCACAGTAGAAGACTCAGGTGATAAATCTAAGCCAAAGAGCATTTCTAGATGTACAAATGTCTTCCTAATAAATTGATAAGAAAGACCATCATAAAAGAGTGAGAAGATAAGGGAAGATCTGTATTTAATGGTTTCTCCACAGAACAAGAATTACAGGTGTGCAATTTACTCATTCTTCCGAAGAAAGTAACTACAGATCTTCATGGATAGAACTTGTTAGAGGAGGATGACAACAACCTTTTCAGAATCAAAAGCTGAACATACAGGACTGTGTTCTGCCTGAAGTCAAGAAAGAAGAGAAGAACTTGGCTCAAAAGTTCATCTTCCAAACCCAGAAAACAAAAGAGTTCATAGACATAAATAATGCATTTTAAATTAGGAGTGGATTTATTTAGAACAATTCAAACCTCTAAAATGGAGCAAATAAGTTGTACATCATGAGCAGTCTGAAAAATTTCCAACAGAATATAGGATGCAATCGTGTTTTGATTATAGGCCTTCAGGTAGAGGAAAAAAGAGCGGTTTTGGGTTCCAGTGTAACTGGGTTCCTGTGTAACTGGGTTCCTGCTGGTTCACCAGATGGTGATGGGCGCTGAGTTGAGCTCCAGAGCTCGGTGTCTCCTGGGCTGTGCTTTGTGGCCGCGTTCCGTGTGTTGCTGTTGTGTCACGGGGTGTTAATCCTGGCAGGACTCAGAGTCCAGTTCCAGCCCAGCAGATAGGAGGGGACAAAGGGTGGGGGAATGAGGTCATTAGAACTTATCTCTGTGAATGAGGCAGTGGCAGCTGGAAACCTTATCACCCAGGGGGCTATTTGAAAAGCAAGCATACCTTGCAAATAGGCTTGGTTTAGAATGTCAGCTTGTGGGGGGTTTTTAACAAGCGAGAATGCCGGTTGTCATGAAGTAATCTATATCCCATCTATATCCCACCCAAATCAGCCAAACTTTTTTCTTTAATTGTTGCTGAGCTATCTTTTTATAATTGACAAATTGTTCTGCACTTCGATTTGAAAACCTGGTTTGTGGGGGGGAAGCAAGGCTATTTGCATTGTCTTGGGAGGCCATCTGCCAGGTGAGATGGCTTGTGACTTGTTTTTGAGGGCGATAATTAGGAAGAAAATAGCCCTTAAGAAAAAGGAAATTGCAAAAAATGGCATAGTATCAGTGAGCTATTTTTGTATTGAACAGTTCATTTAAATGTAGTTTTGTTTTGTTGAAGCTGGATAACACAGTGTCTAAGGGACTCTGTGGAAGGGAGCGCCTTGGTCTGGCTAAAGGCATAGGAATTTTTCCATCCATTTCAGCAGCATCAGGATTTGACTCAAAGTCATTACAGTGCTGATGTATGTAAAACGTATGGCTGGATTTTTGCCCTGAGAAGGGGTGGAGAATGAGCTGGCATCTGAAGGTTTGGATGGGTGAAGTCTCAAGAATAATCTGGTTCTTCCTTCTATCACTTTGCTGTGTAAGATTGTGCTGGTAGAAATCAGGTGGTGTGTACACTTGTGGGTAGGTTGCTCTGAGTGGCATTAGGAGGCTTTGGAATGGGTGCAGGAATGGCAACAAGAGCAATCCTGAGTACTGCCCTCATTCCCATGAGTGAAGGCATTAGAGCAGCATTTCTCATCCCTGAAGGACCATAAGATTTATTTTGGGGTAGGTAGGGGGAGAGGAGTGAGGGGAAGGAGAGAGAAAAAGGGTGTTAAAACCTTCCCTGGACTATTTTGGCCACAGTACTTTCACCCGCAAGAACAAAGACTATGGTAAATTTGACATTTCCAAGTGCTCCTCATTACCCTTCTGTATTTCTCCCGTTGTGCTCACTTGCGTGCCTGGAAATACTTGTCCCTATCTTGGTTTAGTTTGTATCTAATTTGTGGAATCTCATCCAGTTTGAGCTCCAAGTGGCTCAAGGAGCATGAGCTGAGGGCACTGCGAGAGGGCACAGCAAGTAGGCTGCTAGACAATGTGATGCCACGCTCCCATGCATGCGTGTTGTTTAAATCTCTTGATCTGACATCAGGAAAACCTGCGTTTGTCTTTATTGCTGTAGATAACTCAAGGAAGGGGAGACACATCTCTAACCTGTGGCGGGAAGGAGGAGGAGAGGAATTGATGCACTGGAACGTTCCAAACAGAGTAAGTTCTGATATTCTCTCCACTCCCTTTCTTGTAACAGAGGTAGCACCCTTCATGTGCCCCAGACTTCAGACTAGGCTTAGACTGGATATTAGGAAAAAATTCTTCATGGAAGGGGTTGTCAGGCATCCCAGGAGGGGTTTAAAAGGTGTTTAGTTGAGGTTCTTAGGGACATGGGTTAGTGCTGGAGTTGGGTTAGGTTAGGGTTGGACTTGATGATCCTGAGGGTCTCTTCCAACAAAAGTGATTCTATGATTCCATCCTGAATGATTTCTCCAGAGGATTTCTGATTCGTAGAATGTTCTTACGAAATTCTTTTGAGCTCTGTGGCTTGACCGTATACTTGCCAGGTCAGATAGTCATGATTCTGGGAATGAAGGCCTGAGAGAAAATGGTTTGAGTTTGTTGTTGTGAGTTTGGGTTTGTTGGGTGTTTTTTTTTTTAATTCTCAGCAATTATTAGTGAATATTTGCTGCTTCTAGGAATTCAGTTCCCTGAAATATAACATAAAGTTCAAAGACAATATCAGCCAAAGTGTTGTCACTTAATTTAAGACAGACAACTGTAGAAATCTGGTTTTGGTTTTCTTTAGGCATAAGAGTTGGAGTAGCTAATTAGAGCTTTAGTGGCCAGAAGAAGGATGTAGGACAGAAAGATGGTCCAGCCCTTCGCACATGGTTAAGACTGAGAGCCAAGCCCCATTCTGCCACCTTTCCAATCGGACAGAACAAAATGCTGGGTTTGTGCCTTCTCTGGACTTTCTAATGTCTTTACTGATAAGAGTTCTGGTCAGCCAAAATTACTATCCTAATATTTAATATCTTCTTGGGTTTTGTGGTTTTCTAGTCTACTGCTTAATATAATTTATAATTTTTTGTGTGTTTTTGTTGTTTTTTTAACAGAAATGAGTAATTAATCTTGTTTAGAGCAAGTTATATGCTTGCATGTTAAAGACCAATGAGTAGTATCATCTGTGGACTTTAAAGAGCCTTCATAATTTGCACAAGCCAATATTCATCTTATCTAGACAGAAAGATGTCTTCATCAGTGCAGCTCTTCAGAGACCAGAAGTACCACGAGCTGAAAGCGCAGTGTGTCCAGCAGGGGCGGCTCTTCGAAGACCCCAAATTTCCAGCCTCGGATGAGTCCCTTTTTTATCAGTCAGCGCCACCAAGGAAAGTTGAATGGAAGCGTCCAAAGGTAATTGATGCTCTCCTTGTGAGGAAGTGCCGTGTGTGTTGTTCCACTCCTATTGTATTCTCTGTGCTAAAACACAGTTACGTGAGTATATTCTCTCTCCTTTTTCCATTATTTTCCATCACTGTGTGATTCAGACAGCAGCCCCTCTGTGCTGTGCTACTGTCTGAAACAAAATCATGCCTTACTGTAAAAAGACAAAAAGATAGTGTTCTGTGCAGCTTAATCCTGCTTTTTACTGTCAATGGCTCCCTGTTAACGAGCAGCAGTGTGACTCCAGCCATAATGATGTTTAAGTCAGTCCTCTATTTAATTAAGAATACCAGTAATTAGTTAAGAATACCAGTAACAGATTAGTCAATACAGGAGTATATTTCACAAATAATTTATTCCCTTCCTGGGTCAGTCCGTGGATATGTACCTGTCTAGGTTGCTGCGTTGACAGAAGCATTTCACCAAGATGTTGAGGTTCTTAATTGAAGTTTCTCTTCAATACCTGTCACTTCTGAGGGCTTGGTGTCTACACACAGTACTTGCAATATAAACCCTTAGCTATCCAACCTGGTGTCCCCCCCCCCCGCCTTGTTTTGTTTTGTTTGGTTGTTTTTCTCAAGTTAAATATTAATTATTATTATTATTATATTATATTATTAAATATTATATATTATTTCTCAAGTTAAATATTACCCTTGCAAAAAGCACTATAGAAAATTAGATTTAATTAACTGAATAGATAGCGTCTTCCTGTTTGGAATACTGGAAACAACTCAAATAATAGTGGAGGATTATAATTCATTATTATAGATCTCTTCAGGTTTTCAGAGTAACTTGTGCCTTATTAAAGTGTATGAGGAAAGGAAATCTTAGCAGCAAGTGGAAGTTTCTCCAGTCTCAGATATCTGGCTAGCTCACTTATGTCTATAAACAAATGATTTGTAATTTTTATTGGAGGAGACAGTAGGAAAGAGAAGAGCCACAGTCTGCCCAGCAAGCGATCTCTGTGGCAGCAAAGAGCAAAGCACCGTTGGCAGAGCGGTCTTCTTACACTAAAAAAAAATGCTTGGATATTTCTAAATGCCGCCAATGGAATTAATTGCGTGCCCGTGCCCTCGTCAACCAGTCACAGCGAGGTCGGGGAAAGCCTTTGTGCTTCTAGACAAGGATGCGGTTTCAGGCTGTTTGTGTGTGTGCGTTCATTCAGGGTGGTGATCAGTGGTACGAAGTCCAGTTGTAGGCAAGTCTTGCCTTTCTTGAGTGGGAGAGGGATTCGATGCTGAGGAGGTGGTGGACGCTGCCTTTGTTCTCATGGGGAGCCTGTAAGGACATCCTGGGGGAGAGGGGCTTGTGTCTGTGCAGCAGGGCAGAGGTGAGGATCTCCTTCATGGCACCTGCTCATGGATTGTCTCCTCTCTGCCACATGGAATGACATTGTCCTAGAAGTTAACTGATGAATGCTTAACTGTCCTTTTGGAGTCATGGACTTTCCAGAGTGTTTCCTTTTTTGGGGAGGGAAATGGCCTTGCAATGTGAGCATGAGGCAAAGGCCAGACTGTCGTCTGCTCAGACATGCTCTGAGTGGGCTGCTTGCCTCACCAGCTCACCCAGAAACTACAGTTGTTTCTCCTGACCACCCTCAGATGTTGGCACAGCATCTCGAATGTGAAGGAACTGAATGGTGATACCCTGGTTCCAGTCCTTCTGCCCCCTACATAGACAGTGGGTAGCCTGTCTGGATGCTGGTACTTGGACAGTAGTACGAGCAAGCAGCTTTAGGCTTTAGAAAGCCTGTGTAGCTGTCTGAGCAGCTGGGGGATGCCGCTGCAGTTGCTGATGCTGGTGCCCAAACAAAGACATTTGGGATCTGTGAATCTAAAGCTTTTCTGAGAGGTTAAAGCTGGTATTTCATTTTCAGCTCACAAATACACTCATGCTTTGTTCAGTTACCCTGAGTGGTTGGTGCTGGCCAGACAGAGCAAATGCTTAGGATGAGTATCTGCATAGTCTAAGGGGTTTTATTCTGCCCTAATGGAAAAAGAGTACACACGAGAGAGAGAAAAGAGGAGGAGGGATAAAGGGCTTTTTCCACTTGGTTTTTGTCCTTGGATCTGCACCTGCGATGTTAAATGCATTCTGTTTGCTCATTCCAGTCAGACTCGAAGGGATAGGTCATTAACAATCTGACATTAATTACTTGTTTTGTACTTCTAAAGTCTCTTTGGGAAAGAGAGCAAAGACAGAGTAGAGTTACTTCTTTGGCACCCCAGTATTAAGAAACAGGAGAACACAAAAGGCACAGTGTAATTATGGTGCAGGCTCCCTAGGATGGTGTGACTTTCCAAGGAGAAATGTTGTTATGGAAAGATGATCAAACAAATAAGAGGAGTACACACTGCCCGTGTGCAGTACTGGGTCTTGATTTCTTTGGGTGCAGTTGGCAGGCAAGGCTGCTGGGTTCTGGTTGTACAGAGGAGCTTAGGTGCTGGGGGGGAAATGAACTCCAAGGGATATCCCACCTGGGATATCTGATAGAGCTGTTTGAAACATGGGATTGCCAGGCTGTAGCACTTTGAAATTCTCTATTTTATTCTAAATAGGAAAAATAGAAGTTTGAGTGTCCTGCAAGATTTGCCTAAATATGAGCTGGGACCTTATTTTGCATTGTTTCTATATCACCTTCCTTTTTGACACACTCTCCAAACCAGTGATGGCTTATGAAAAGTAAAAATAGTACAGAAATGCCAAACTGTTTTTCACTTCTGGTAAAAACACCTGGAAATGTTGGACTTGATTTAATAGAAAGACATCCTCTTTGTCAGAGTGACATTTCTGACAGCATTGCTGGCAGATGAGACTGGTGTCGACCTGCGGGCTGTGATTTCCCTGTCTCGCCTCCTGTAGCCCCAGCAGGGATGGCCAGGCCTGGCCAGCCCTTTGGTTGCCCAGACCGAGGCTGTTTATGGGCACTTTGGGCAGGACTCGCCTTGTCCAAGGGTTAGATGTCCGTAATGAGTGTCTGCTGTGGGGCAGCCACCACCAGCTCCTGTCCCAGGCAGTGGACATGAGTTGATGTATTTAGGGTGTCACACTGACGTACCTGAGACATTGGCTTCAGACCAAGATGGATCATACCCCACATGTGCCTGATCTCTGCCAGCCAGGAGTCCAGAGGGTGAATTTGGGTGTTGATGCCAACAACACAACCACTTTGCTGATGCTTCTGGATGTTGGGCTCTGATAATATCTCAGTTCCTCTGTCTACCTGTAAAACACCTGAGCTGTGCACAACCATTTTAAAGGTGCAGCATCTTCCAGAGCCCTTCAGCATGCAGGAAGCCCCCTTGCTGTTATGTGTCTTTATGAGGTACAGCTTATTCCCTCCTTTGGACCTGGCACTGCACAGGGAGGTGCTCCCACTGCTTCTGCGCCCTTGCATCACATGAGAATCAAGGTACATCGTTCCATCTTCTATTCACAATCGCCGAGGGACAGTGTCTGTGCCTGTGGAGGGGGAAGCCATGCAGGGGCTGATCACAGCTGTCCTTGGGCAGAAGGGCTCAGTCCATGAGCAAGGATTTATACATGGCTGATTCTGTGCAGCCGTTCTCAAGAATTGCCTTTAGAACCGAATGCAGAGCTCAGAGACTCTCCTTTATAGAACTAGCCACCCACCATTTAGATGAAAATTAATAATGTAAGACGCCTGAAATTTTCTTTGGGGAAAACCTACTGATTCGTTAGAAAAAGAGTAAGAAAGAATCCCTCTGCATTGGTGGATGTTTTTTCTGCCCATTGATATTAGTGTCAGAGCCGATCCTGCTTTTTTCCTGTGATTTCCCTGGAGTTTCCATCCTCTGTGGCAGACTGAAGGGGGCCTGCGGGCAGCCGTGTCCTGCCAAGAGGTAGGAGAATCCTCTTGCCCTGCTGTCTCTGCTGGCCACCTGGCCTGGTCAGCCCCTTCCTGAGGGCAAGCGCTGCCTCTGGGGGGAGGTCCTGGCCAACAGCGGCTTTTAGCAGCGAGCAGCTCTGGTGTAAGTATCTGGGAATGACAGTCACTCCGCTAAAAGGATATATTTTTTTTCTGTCTTATTTTTAACTAAACCCTGTGTTTGTCTCGGGTTTTTCACTGAGCGCTGACCTTGCAAAAAGTATTAAATCCCAAGGACATCTTTGTCAGCGTTAAACAAATAGCAGTGGTTCCCTCAACCAGGGTAGGCATCCGTGTGGGAAAAGAGTGGATAAGCTTGCTTCAGAGATAAGTGACGTTCTGGAGTTATTCATAAACGAAAATAATAGTCTGATCGTACAGAACAAGAGTCTTATGTGCTTTACTGGTTTCCCTGCTTGACCCCCTGTTTTAGAAGGCATATTTCTACTTTTGTCTGCATCTTCTCCTTATGAAAGGGATATGGTTGTACTCTTATGTTCTGGAAAGGCAGAACTAGTTCTTTTTCAGTAAGACAGTACAGAAAGACACTGTGTGACAATACTGCTGAACTGCTTCCCAAGAAACCCCTCTTGCTCCCAGGCCTGTGTGTGATTAAATCCCCATTAACTCGCTGGTGCCAAAGGTCTGATGCCTGAGTAATGATGGAGAATTGCACACTCATTGCACTGCCTGCCCCATGTTCCTGGAAACGCTGCATGCCATGGGCCCGATTCTCCACTCTTTTCACCGATTTTCTGATGCTTTCAGGGATGGTTATGACCATGCAAGTGAGAAGGATCAGGAAATAAGGCACCGTGTTCTGGAATGATACAGCGATAGGAACGAACAGAGCAAGTTCCCAGATCCCAAACCTGTGAGTATAGGATGAGTTGGTTGGTGACTTATTCAGGGCAGTGTGAGACACCGAGGTACCAGAGAACTCAGGAGCTCTGACTTTTGTGCCTGCACATGTTTCTTGGAGGCATCACCAGCTTTCGATTGCTTCAAACCGGTGGGAAATGATCAGTTGTCTTAGGAGCTAAAACATCTTCATGTTTGCAAGTGCTAGTTTGAACCTTGGAAACCTCTACAGCTGTCTGAGAAGGTTTTGCCCTCCTTTGGAGAGCAGAGGAGAATTGGGGCACCCCTGCCTGGGCACTTAGTCTGGGTTGGCTTTACATGTTTTGCATTTAAGTTCTTTATTCCCTATATATTCTCAATGGCAGATTTGTGGTCACAATAAGCAGTCCTCCAGAATGTTTAACAGTAACCTAGTTCTCATAATTTTTGTGAAATGAGTGTCGTGAAAGACTTGGCTGTCAGGCATGAGCACCCCTGAGATAAAGCACAGCTCCATCATTTGATTCCTCTGTCTCTTCTGTAACTGCACTGCTGCAGCCTAACCCTATTTTCCAGTTTGACTGTGAACAAGACCAGGGACATCTGCTTATATTTGGGACTGCGTGTCAGAGGCCAGTAAGGCGTGCAGGAGAGGCGCTGCAGAGGGGGTGTCCTGGCACCGCGTCTGGATTTGTGCAGTTGCCCGACAGTGCACTGCGAGAACAGTTTTGGGGCACGGAGCAGAGTGACAGCTCATCGCACCCTGGGACAGCTGCCAGGACGGGGCCTGGGGATAACGCAGAGCTGGCAGAGAACGGAGATTAAAGGGGAATACCATAAACTGGCATGACAAAGTGCTGTGGATTCTTAGCAGTACAGTGTAGTGATGCTGCTGCCTTCGGTGTGACAAGCGGGTTTGATTGTAACAACCCCCATGAACAGTGACACTGCCTTGGTTTGCCACATTCCCTCCCCACGCCCCCAGCTCCTTTCTGGAGCTCTGGATTTAATGATTGATTTTTCAAATCTGAACGTGCTTTTTTTCTTCTTTCAGCCTCTTCTTTCCAGTTAAAAATATGGGTCAACGCCGGTGCTCTTGCTTAATCAGAATAGAGGTCTCTTCCCACCCTCTTTCCTCACCCCTCAAGCTTTGAAGGATCTCGTTATTCTTATTCTGCAAAGGCTGCTGACATGTCCTGAAACAGCCTAAGTTTTGGGTTTTGTTTCCGTCTCCGTGCCCAGAACTGTCCGCGTTTCTCCGTTGTAGGTGGCTATTGACTCTTGTTGAAGTGCAGATGAACACAAGTTGCAAAGCCCTGTGTGCTGTGATACTTGCGTTTGTACTTGAAATACTGGCACATGTGGAATGCGCCTGAATCTGAGAGGTGAGGAATTGTATGTCAAAGTGTGGCAGTGAGCCTCTGCTGAGCTTTGGGGGAGCTCCCAAGTCCCTTTAGGTGCCTCAAACATTTGGAGGCATTGATGGGAATACTACGGTGGTTTCAGGTTGTAGGTCGTGTGAGCTACACACCAGCGTCTTGCAGCTTATTTGATGTGCCTCTCTGGAGCATGTTTGCAGGAGAAAAGGACTGTGAAAGCCTTTTGTGGCCGTCACATCCTAGATCACAACACCATGGATATTGTCCAGCGCAGGCAGACCCAGTGAGTCTGAGGTACCGACCGTAACCTTCAGTGGGTGACATTTCAGACACTGCGCTCCATCACTGGTGCTGGTTGGGGCTCCTAGAGGATTATAGCACTTCCTAGATTACAGTATTTATCATCTAACAGCGCTATTGTATGCTGTAATTAGCAGTGATTGCACATGAGTGCAGTGCCGTTGTTATGAATAGCTTTACTTGCCATTAAGAGCAGGTTTAGCTTGTCATCTTGAGCTCCAGCTTGTTCTTAGCTATGGAAAAAATTCAGCCAGATGTTTATTTGCTAGACATACATGTGAGCGTATATAAAGGAAACGGTTGGATTACAACTCATTTTTTTATAGAAGAACATAAGCCTTGCAGACTCAAAAGAAGCAGGCGAAGTAGGCTCTGACCTAAGCTTAAAACATTCATCTTAAAGAAATAGGAAAGAAATGAAGCGCTGAACTCTGGGAAGCAGTCTGCTCTGGGAGATAATCCGAGAGGTTGATGGGAAGGGTTCTGTACACATTAATCATGTTTTCTGAGTTAGAATTGTGTAGGCACAGAGAAGACTGTGTAGTCATCTAGATAACTACATACTAACTTCTGTTAGTATGGAGGGAGTGGGTGAGGAGACAACAACAACAGGTAGGCAGGAAACCACCAGAAGAACATTAAAGGATGGTAAATGATCTTTTCTTTCCTCATTAGCTATGTGTACAATGAGGTTTGTACCCTCTAACCTCCTCCAAATGAAGCCCAGCACTGCTGAACGTTTCACGTGATAAAGCATTACAGCATCCTCGGTCTTTCTCACGCAGGCGTCGATCTGCAGAGAAGTAGCTGCTGGCCAAGGGCTGTGAGGACGGACAGGCTGCTCCTGGGGACGAAGGCGTTAATCCACCCCAGCTGCGGGAGCTGGGATGCTGGCTCAGCTCCCAAAGATGCATGTGGCAACACAAAAGCGTGCTCTTCACACCGTTGCCCTGGCAACTGCACATTGAAATGGCAGGGACTGGCAGGCGAACCCTGCGGAAGATGGTGCAGTTGCAATTAAGCTGAATTGTCTTCAGGTTGTTAGATTTAATTTTAAGCTGGGGGAGAAGGGGTGGGGTGATGGGTGAACATTAGTGATACTAACAATGAACTGCCATGCATTTGAGATCCTGGTGTGGGCAGGAATCCATCATGCTGTGTTTCTTTAAGGGTAAAATTAATGCTGGCACTTGCCTTCTGAACTTTTATTTCTTTTTGTTGGAGAGACTAAAGAATCTGCCTCGAGAGCTTTATTTTTTTAGTGAGGGTAGATTTATTGGAGTTAACAATCTTCCATATGTCTCAGCTATCGTTCTTGCATGCTGGTGATCCACAGACTGGAACAGTAGGTTTTACAAAGGCTCCATGGAACTGGGCTACTAGGAGAAGGTGTCTGAAAGTGGAGGGCAGTGTCTTCCAAGTCCAGGTCAAAACAAGTCTTATCCTCACTGTTTGACTGCAACTCTGGATTGGCTTGTTTTGGAATCTACTTTCTTGTTGTCTTATTTGGCTGTTGTTTTGGGTTGTTTTCAAAAGCAGTGGGAAATGTAGTGCTGTGGTGTTCACAGGGGGTGTTTGCCACTTGGTTCTGCCCTGAAGCACTGAGAGGTACATGTGAATCCATGGAAATTTCAAACATTATAAAGCACTGAGCAGCACCTTGATGTTTTCAGTATATTGAGACTAATATTTCCCATGCTTTTAAAGCCCAGCAAATCATCTGAACTAATGCTGTTTGTGGCCGTGTAGCCGATGATCTAGATATTCTGAGGAGAGCCATGCTGGGCTTTTCCAGCTCTTTTCTTCAAGTCTTGTGTTTTGGAACCTATTTTTAGGACTCAATCAGCATAATTGCCTTGCAGAATAAATAGGTCTGATGTGGTGAGAGTATCAGAGCATGTGTGTGTGTATGTTTCTAGCTCTTATTATGGTGATTTTCTTTGAGTTTGAGGGAAAGGGTGCTTCCCTGAGGAGGAAGGAGCTACAAGACCAAACGAGCATCATCCTTTTCAGATTGTTCATGACTTGCATCAAGATGCTGTTGCTCCTATATGTGGGGTGTGCTGTGTCCTGCTGCCCCAGAAACTGGGCAGATGGAGCTGGGAGCCAAAATGAGTTAAGAGCAGAAGGAAAGACCAGAACCGACGTGATGCCCTTTAGCAGCGCCCTGGCAGATGAGGGCACTGAGCTCCAGGCAGCTGTTTCATGCAGTGCTTTGCCTTTACTTAGCCGAGAAATGGCCAAGGTGGGTTTTTTGGGGGGGAGGTGAGTTTCATAACTGGGAGGAATTTGTTTTTGTGTTTTCCCAGCTGGCTAGAAAAGGAACAAACCAACAGGAGCATTTTTGTTACATTAGCCATGTAAAATATGTTTGACAGCTCACAACATCTGAAAGCAGCCTGGGGAAACAGGGAGACTCCAAAGGAGACACTGAAGAGCGGACAATTTAGTCTCCTGTGTTTTGCATTAACATTATCATTCGTCTGTTTTTGTTAGCTAATCCTTTATGGAATCAGCTCCTGAAGGGTGAAGGGAAGGGCCTTTATTGCCAGAGTAGAAGAGACAGCTGCCACAAGATATCCCTCCTCAAGCTGATCGCAGTACAAGGGGAGTAGCGTGGATAGGAGACCACCCTGGGCCAAGTGCCCCGGCCGAGGTCGCTGCGCTGGTTCATGTTCAGGGTGATGTTGATCCCATCACAGTGGGTGCAAGTCGTGCCTCATCTGCCAGCAGGTGCTCTAATTGGAGTTTATTGTCAGAGGTTTGGCTTGGAAAATGTGTCTTGGTTTTGTCTACAGATTTGACTTGTTATCATTCAAAAGGAACTTGTGTCACCAAAATATTGAAGTAATAATTAACAGGCTTGTCTCTGCAAGTTTGCTGTGCGTTGGACCCTGCAAGAGTTCTGTTAACAGCAAATATTTTGTATTTGATTGCACTTTTCTAGAAAGAGAATTTTAAAGGTGAAGCAATATAAACTTCATATACGAGTATAAATGTCACCAATATAAACCCCCAGCAACCTGAAATCTTGGTTCACTTGCAATAGCACTTTTCACCTGTGACAACACCAACCCGATTTCGAATGTAAATCTGAAGCCTATATGAAGGGCTGTGTGTGCCAGAGCCAATATGCACTGAGAAGTTTTGTGTCTGGTCCCAATGACTATTAATAACTGCAAGTGCTTCATGCTCACAGGTCCTCACCCAGAGCAAGCAGGCATGGATGTGTGTTCATGGATGAACGTGCATGGATGTGTGTTCATGGACGAACGAACATGGATGTGTGTACGTGGACATCTGACAGGGACTTGGGAAGCAGAATGGTGGATTGAGAAGAAGGATGGAGCAGTGACTTGGACTTGCATTGTCACACCAGAGCAAATCTGTGCCGTTCTGCACGCAGCCAGAGAGCCAGAACCTGTGGAATAAAATTTGAGTGGTGTTAGCTTTATGAGGGGGATTTAAAACAAAATTTTCTTGTTGAGGTGAGTCAGTATTTGCGTGTTCTAAGAGGAGTGATGGGAAAATAGTCATTTTCCAGAGGGACAGAAACAGCCATCTGCTTTTCTAGAAGACAGGTCCAAGAAGCATGGAGAAGTTATTGGACAGAGCAGTCACCAAATGCGAAGGGCCGCCGCAGATGTGTCGTTAAGAGCTTGCTTTCCCAATTGTTTTGTTCTCGTAGCAAGGAAGCGAGCAGAACTGTGTGCAGTGCCCTAAGGACTCTTCTCACATCACCAAGCAAACAAGTAGGGATCTCTTAACTCCCTTAATCCACCCCGGCAGTTATTGCTGGCGGTGGCTGGACTTGAAGTCTCGAAGGGTCATGTACAGCTGTGTGACCTTCCTCTGTGTCCCATTTTCCTAGACTAGAATCTGTTGTTCAAATCAAGGCTGAGGCGTACGGGGGAGTTGAGTATGCTGTGGCTCGGCCATGCTCTAAATATAATAAGAAGCCTAGAAAACTTCATGGTATTTAATTCAGATGGGCTCTGTTTCTGTGCTTAAGGAGGTTCATCAGAAGTAGGAACAAGAACTCTGCTGTGTTCTGGGTTCTTGTGTTTCTCCTCACCTTTCTGCAACAGAGTGGTGAGGGTGACTCTGGCGGCTTGCTTAGCCCTGAGGAGACCTGGATTGTGCTTCTGGCTGTGAAGAACTTCGAAAAATGAAAACATGGGAGAACTTGGTGCTCCAGAACTTGGGAAGGGAGGTCCTCACTTTTTGAGATGAGTATTTAATTTAAGAAGTGCTATTGGGACTGAAACAGATACGGTTTCATTCTCTTAAGGATGTTATTTTAGAAAGCATCCTTTTTTAAACCATAGGAATTTATGAACTTAGTTTGATTCACTCTCATTACCATCAGTGATATAAGGTGGTGTGCCTCAGTAACGTGTCTTTGGAGTGAAACCCTGGCCCCTTTCAAAGCCTGGGGATTTTCGCTGTGGTCTGGTTTATCACCTTGCCAGTCCCCTGGTGGGCTGAGTATGGGAGGCATCATGAAAACATTGTTTGGCATGTTTCCATTTTAGTTTCTGACTGGATAAACCATTCCCCCCCAGAATATTTTATGTTTTCATCTAGTGAAGCTGTGATGTGTTTCTTCTTGAATTGCCAAAATGTTCCCACAACAGAGCTGTTGCTCACTCTTATTAATTCCATGATTTTATTTTTATTTTGCCTGGAAAAATCTTGTCAAGATGGAGCTTACCCAGAAAACGAGATGAGCAAGGAACGATAAAACCTTCAGCCGTCAGCACATACCCCGTGTCTAACCTCTCCGTGGCAGTCTGGTGACTGAGTGGACCCTGTATGACGTGAACTTGATGGCTCAATCCCATTCCTGGTGTTACTTAAGCAAATTCTTTGTTCTTAGTTGTGTCCTTCTGTGTTGCCCGTATCATGATAGGAAACAAAACCCAGAGTGGCACCTTGCCAGCATTCCTGCCCCCCGTCCTCCGGAGAGCTCACCCAGGAGCTGGGAGTTCACTGGATGTCCCAATGTATAGCTGCATCTTTCCCCTCCTTGTCTCGCAGGTACTGAGGCAGCGTGAGGCATGGGTTCCCCGTTTTTTGTGGTGATGTCCTTAGATATGCTGACCCTTTAAGGAGTGTTGCATTATTTAGATATGATGGAGAGGCAGTTTTTTGAAAGTGGCATCTTTCTCAACGGTATTATTCACCCAAGTCTTCCAGGGATATAATTATGAGCAAACATTTGTAAATGACATGCGTGCTTGCCAAGCAGACAGCTCTCCAGATGCCAGCATTTTGTTATCTTCTGTCTTGGCAGATTGTCCAGTTTATATTTCCCTCCTTCAGGCTGCATGGAAGCTTTCTTACGTTGTTTTGGTTGTTTCTTCCAAAGAAAAAATGCTCAACAACCTCAGTGTCACTTCTGGAACATAAACAGTACAATTCCAAGGTTCTGAATGTTTCTTTAGAGAGCTTAAAATGTCAGGTTTTATTTAGTTGCTTCAATCGTCATTACGTGAAAATTGGTTTCTCAGAGAGTCAGATTCTGTTTGTCCTGAGGCAATGTGATGATGGTAAGAATGACATGGTAAGATTTATTTTGAGCCTGTGAAACAAAAAGCCCGAGGATCACATCCTCAGCCTGTGTAAGTCTTCTTACAGTAATTGCTAGTTCATTGATTTAGTCGTCCTAAAGAATTAAATGTCTGGCTTCTCTGAAGGAGAAATAATAGTCCAAACATGCCAGTTGCAAAGGAAATGAAGGTACTGTTCTGTCAACACTCTTCCACAAGAGTGGAAAGCATCCACATCCAAAAAATGCTTTGTATGTTAAGAGCTTTATGCTGTTCTCGTTTTATTTCCATAATTTAAAAGGGTATTTGGGATGAGTTAAATCCTGGAATTAGAGATTTTTGTAAGCCATTAGGTCTTAGATTTCCAAAATAATTTGCCTGAATTTCATGATGTTTCCCTGTGATTTAAATGTATGTTGCCTTCAAGATTAATCTCTTTAAAAATTAAATAAAAGTTTGTTATCTGGCTAAAAAGAAGCTTTTAAAAATCCTTCACAGCTGAAAGAACCTTTTATAACTGCTGTCTTGCCTGTATGTGGCATTGTTTCTGACTTAATCATAAAGGCTAAAACATTTTGCATTTGTGTCTTTTCAAGTTTGCAGGAAATAAAATGTTCTTTCTCAGGAAAATGCGCTGTCTCTGTTAAGAGCAAATATTATATTCCAGCATCTGTGCATGAAGTAGAATTTTGTTCTTGCATATTTGAGTTCCAAGCTCAATTAGCTGCAACGTGTGGTAGTGTAGGAGTCAGGATCTGAACTGTGCCTGGTGTTGCAGGTGTCAGAAGCCATCGTGACTGCTCATGTGCCTCGGGAAATGGCATCTCTGTCCTTGGAGATACTCAGAAGCCATGTGGGCATTGTCCTGGGGCCTCTGCCTGAGCTGAGGAGTGGACAACTATAGACAGTAAGGGGGACAGTGTTCTTGGAAGAAACAGGGACACCATGCTCTGTGACTTCTGTAGACGTTCCAAAAATCTGCAAAAAAAGTAAAAATAAAAGTCTCCTCCAGTGAACACAGTGGCTGCACCATAAATTCTTAAATTGTAAGACAAGAAAAAAAGCAACATTGGTAAAGGTCAACATTATTAGAAACAGTCTCTTCCCCTTGCCTTTGAGAGTTAAGATATGCATCCTTAGGTGTTCCACTAACTTCAGTTGACTATTAGACCCTGACTGAATAAAATAATTAATGTGATTGATAGTGTGAGGGTGGGGTTGAAGTTGACTCATGATTTTCTCTTGGAAGCGATCTGTGTGTTGAGTTCTAGTACAGAGGTTACTGGAGGCACGAATGAGCCAGAATGATTTCAGTGTCCCTGATGGGCTTTGGAATTCCAGCTGGCTGAGATGGTTTTCCTGGTACATCATAAAGGAATGAAAACTGGCGGTAGAGGAGCAGCGCTGGAGCTGGAGTGGTTCTCCAGCACTGTGCTCTAGCTGGAATTTGATGTCCACTCAAGTTCATATCTGAGTTATCAACACCTCTCAAACTTCTCTTTCTGGGAGACCAGCAGCCTCTTTCCACAGTAGAAGACCTTGGGAGGTTTCTGTCTTCTCAAGTGATGGGAGGCTTGAAGTTCTTACAGCAATTCCTAAATGTTTGTAGACAATCTCCATCTTTAAAGGAAATTTTGTGGTGCTTTGAACACATTGTAATAGAAACTGGAGGTCCGGGTCCCTTCTGTTTTACCCAGAACGTAACTTCAAGTCCATAACCGCAAATTGAAGAGCTTGTTGTCTCTGGAAGAGCGTTGTGAGGCTGGTTCTGTGGTGTTCCTGTGGCTGGTAGTGGTCACTGCAAAAGATGAGTGGGAGCTTATTGGGATTGCCAGGGTTTCTAAACTGGTAAATCAGGAGCGTAATTTCTCAGTGGTGGCACTGACTCAGCTGTTGGCGATCACTGACCTTTGCTTGATTCCTGCTAACTTGATTTTCTAAATAAACAGTTCTACAGAGTCAGTTTTTCCTTTTATATTTATACGATCCTCTTCCTGAAGATGAGGAGTCCCGCGTGATCCTTAATGCAAGGCCATCCAGTCTGATGCACACCCTGGTCTTTGTACTAACTTTATTTGACATGATGAAGATACAGGTCTGCTAGCAGTGAATTTGGTGATAAAATGATTCTGGGTCTTCTGTTGGCTCTGTTGGGTTTCTCTGCTTTCCGATAGTTGAGTAACATTTTTGTCTCAGGCTGGGATCAGGCCAGTGTTTAACAAAGGAATTTGTCTGAAATTAAGTAGTGAATTCAAATCAGTATGTCTAGATCACGAAAAATAAGCTCAATAAATACAATGAAAGTGCTATATAAAGAACCAGCACGATATAAATAAGAAATAAAGTTTCTCATTGCATCTTTCCAAGCAAGAGATCCCTTAAGTGTCTTCTGTGCACTGTTATCCCAAGCATTGAGTTTTTCTTTGCTTTAAGCAAATAGCTGAGGGAGAACCCCTCAAGGTGCTGTCTGGAAAAGATGATGAAACTGGGAGAAGAGAAGAGATTTTTATCTTCAATCAAGTGTCTGAGATAGATGCCACAATTAGCAGATATTGGAATCCAGGCTGAAACAAACCCTGCTGGAAAAGCGATGGAAAAAGGAGGAAAATGTTGCTAAAGAGGTTTGTGTTCTTTAAAGTTGTGGTTTAGACTTATGCTTTTTAACTTTTAAAGTCTGTGTATTGCCATTAGACAAGGAACAAATATCTCTCTTCAAGTAAAACAAAGCACTCCAGCTTAATCTGAATTTTTACTCCAGATAATGTTTTGTGGATGACCTGACTTTCATCCTTTGCTGAAATCTACCTAATACTTTTCTGTAAACAGCATATTCCTTTCCTCATTAAAGGCAGTGATGAAGAATTCAGTTTGTATCAGTTACCAGCCCCCTGAGACACAGCTTAAGGTCAGACTGGACAAGCCTAGAAAGGTCACGGCCACTGAGCCAAAATGATGCTTATTTATTAGGCAAAGCAAAGAGCTGCTCCCGAGCCAGGGATGGACGCTCAGGCGCACAGACCTGGGAACTGTTTATTCCGCGGAATGCTTCAGTGTTGTGAAAAATTGTGCGCGATGTTTTCCAACCTCCTTTTCTTATTGTTTTTATTTCCATTCTTGGGAAACTAGTTCAAGAACTTGATTGAAAAACATGTTTTGAGGAAGCAATAAAAAAACACAGCTAAACGTTGGGTGGCCTTTTAGTCTAATGAACCATGAGTGGACTTATGGCCCGTGTCTGACCTGAGCCACACTAGTGTGTGCCTGGACGTGATCTCGGAAGTCGCCTATAACTCACTGTCTGAACTTGGCCGTCCTTTTGTTACTTGTATTTGATGCAGAGACATTTCCATTGCTTTGGTAGGTTGCTCTTTGCAGAAGCAGAGTTAGGCTAGCTTATACCACCTGCTTCTCAAAAGAACTGTACGTTCTGTTTTTCTTGAGAACGCTCTCAATTTCTTCCTTTCCACTGGATAAAAGGCCAGTTGTCTGAGATCCCTGACCGGGGGCAGCCTGTTGGGAGCAGTTACACCTTGCTCAGTAGCATCCCAAATAACTGGTTACCGCACACACGCAGCCTGCAGAGCTCATGTGCTATGAGTCTGGCTTGTCTGGAGCCCTTCCCACTATGCTGTTTATCCCCTCGCCGTCATACGCATTCTCATCTCAGATAGTGATTTTGAACTCATTTGTGATGGATTTTTATGAAACACTAAGAAACAGACTTGCAATGTCCTTATTCCTGCTGTTGGGCAGCTCAGCCAACAAAAGCTCTCTTGATGTCTATGTTCACAGTAGCAAGTGTTGAATATTGTCCAGCCTCAAGTAATATATCTATGGTAGCTATCTGTTCTTCGTGGAGCATCACCATCACAAAATCATGGTAAATTCTTGTAAAAGCATTTTACAAGAAAACTTCGGGTTAGTGGCCTGAAAATAGTGTCTTTTTTGGTGGGAAATAATTTTTTTCAAGAAATCAAAATATATATATTTTTAGCCAATTAAAATGATGTTTTGATTAAATAATTCTCCCCAAATTATGTCACACTTGCAGTAGCTTTGGAATAGCAGAGGATGAAATTCCGTAGAGGTTGGAGTCACTAATGGGTGAGATATGGAGGAAAGAAGATATCCCAGAAACGGTGGTAACATTAACCAGCCAAAAGTGGTGTCAGGCTGCTCAGCATCTGTGTTCACTAAATCAACAATAATTTGAGGTTTTAACTTCAGGTCACCAGTTAATACTTTAAAAAATGTCAGATAAAATAACCTCTGAAATAGTTATATTCTAGCTTTCAATCTGTGCTATTTTGGATGCATTTCCTGTAACTATCTGGGCCTGCTTTTGTGTTGTGTATTACTGGCTTTATTTTGTGGCAAAAAACGAAAATGTTATTCTCAAGGCAGCTGAATGTGCTGCAGTTCTGTAGAATGTTGATCTAAAGCATTGCAAACTAAGATAGTGCAGCAAGAGGCGGTATGATATACATCTGATATACATCTAAGAGGGTCCTGGGAGAACAGAAGGTCCATCAGCATAGTTTGGGTAATTTGTGGGAGGGGACTCGAAGAGCTTCAGTGAGCACTTTGTTATTGAGGTTCAGGAAAAGCTCGGCCGGGCAGCACATCAGTGTTCCCCTTTGCAGCAGCCGTCAGCGTTCTGGAGGAGCGCGGCTCCAGCTCCAAGGGGCAGGTGGAATCTAGAGCCAGCCAAGATATGCACCGTGTTGCCAAATGTTTGGTTGGTTGTTTTTCTTCCAAAACGTTGATTCAGATCCTCCCCAAATACTCATGTCCTGTAGGCAGGGCAAGGCTGAACCCTATGGCCTTTGCTGAGGGTTAGTCAACACTAGCCCTAAAATGAAAATGGGAAAAAAGAACACTATAAAAAATGTCTGTGATGCATTTGGTTTTGTAACAGGATTTATTGGAGAGAGAGCTGGGGGAAGAAGCATTTCTCAATCCCCAAATAACTGAGTTTTCTTTTACACAAGGCTGGAGCCAACTGGAGCCAACTGGCATACTTGAAATGAAAATAGGAGCATCAGGGTTTTCAGCAGAACCGTGAGCCCCTGCAAGCTCTCACCTCACTTTCAGACTCTGTGCAGCCTAATTATATTTCTGCAGATGGTGTTTATTTTACTATGCAGTGACGGTTGGGTCTCTTTTTTTAAGCAGTGTTGGGCATTATCTTGCTCTCAGGTACTGACGTTGCTGGACAATGGGCACAAAGTTTACAGAGTAATTACCTGAGCTCAGGGTGCGCAGAGCGGGGGAGCTAAATCTTCCTTTTGCTGGTTTACATGGCATTAACAGCACTGATGATAAAGTCACTGCCTGATATCCGCAAGGGCCGTTTCAGTCAGGGTCATATCTGACCCCAGTTTCCTTTTGATGGAATTTCTCTGGGGGGTTACACCTATACCACAGGGCACGACTATAACTTGAGACTTGTCTTTTTTCACTCCGTAGGCAGAGTTTTTTCAGGCATAACATGGTTGCAAAAGTCTTTTTGCAAGCACTGAAGTACTTAGCACAGTTATTTTTCTTTTTTTGGGCCAAGTGCAATTGCCTTGGCAAACAGCCCGATCTGTTGAGGGCTTCAATAAACATGCCAGCACAGCTGGGCTTTATTATAGGATAGACAATCTCCTCTCCCTCTTCAGCTATGCAAGCTCAAAACAGGTGCTGTCTTTGCTACTTTCCTTTAGGTGAGGTTGGTTCATAGTTAGCTGTAGCCAAAGCTGAATTTTTTGCATCCATATTCAGAAAAAATTGTCTTTCCCCCTTTTTTCCCTGCACTGACCTCATTCTCTACAGGAGTTAACTCAGTATGATGTAAGGACGAGAGAAGAGATGAGAACGGAAAGACTTCTCAGCTCTGACATAATTCAAACTGCTTTAAAAAACGTACAGGAGTGGTCTACTGAGCTCGAGTAGATCAGTCTGATACAATTAAGGAAAGTGCCTGTCCCATAGGTCTTGCGTGCAAGAAAAGGTAGATTCTTTTTTATGTTAGGGCTGGGGTCTTTAAAGGGTGCTGAAGAACGTAAGGTCTAAATGCTACTGAGTCCTTTGAAAATCTGACTTGTAAACATAATTGTTACTTTTTCTCTTCTTCCCTTTCCCTGAATCTCTGTTTTTCTATCTGAACCACAGACCCTAATCCATGAAAAAATAATCTTTCCCTTTTCTCAGACGTCAGAGATCTCTCGTGTTTTACAGCGCAGGTTCAGTTAATGTCTGTGAAGACACAAAGCAAATTAATTAATGCTTTGAATGTCCTCCTCCCTATTTATAACCAATATTGCATATTTTTAGGTCATGGATATTGGAAATACTTACACCAAGAGATGCATCCTCAGAGTTAAGAACTTTTTCCTTTAGCTAAATTATTCTAAGATTCAAGGTATCCACAGCAACCTGGAGTTAATGTGTATAGTTAATTGGTTATCTCCTGTACTTTCTGTGGTGCTCCTGGTCTCAAATAAAATCCATATGTATATCTATCTATCTATCTATCTATCTATATTATTTTTTTAAAGGAATCATGACAGAGCAACATAGAAACCATTTAATAGCTCCAGTGAAATGGGTGTCTGTTGTTCACCATGGTTCCCATTGTTTTGAGATCTCCTAAGGAAGATATGTTGTAGCAAAGAAGAGTTGCCATCTTTCATATTCCTGCTACAGTCCAAACATTTTTATATCTCAGTAAGATTCTCCACTGCAGTTTATCAGATCTAAGCAGATGACTGTTAGTGTGCTAGGTATAGAATATATTATAAAAATGTACTGTGTGAGAGACACTAATATGTTCTAGCTTGATTCTCTTTCAGCATATGGTGGGACAGATCTTGTGACTAAGAAATGCGCAGTAGATCTGATATAGTTTGACCTTCACAAGACTTTGGCAATACCTGGTATGTCTCTCCAATGTATGAAAATTTGCATTAATTCAGACTTCCATAATGGGGATACATAGTTGATGAAACCAATGGCTTGGAGCACTCTCAAGCTGGTGTTGCATCAATGGAGTCCTACAGAAATCTCCCTTGGTCTGGTACTCCTCAGTATTTTCATTACTACTTGGATTAGGGGCTAAAAAGACACGTGTGGGAATGCCGTGGGACACAGACTGGGACAGGAGTGCAAGCCAATTGACAGGATTGAGAATTTGAGCTTATCTTGATGTCTTGGGAAAACTGTGTGGAATAAATAGGATGGAATTCAGCGTCATGTCATCAGTGCAACTAAGTGGAGTGCTTTGGTATTCAGTGGCTTCGTGGCTCAGGTAGGGGGAAAGAATGGCAAGGCAGCAAGTCCATACAGCCTCTCTTGGAGCAGAGCATCTGGGTTTGGGACCACCCTTCACCAGTGATACAAACACAAAGAACCAGTTATTAAGACTAGGGAAGAAAGGCTTGTTAGAGGTTTGTAGATCATATGAAGGGTTGCTGTAGAAAGGAATGGTAGCTGGCTCAATTCACAGAGGTCCTGGGCTCGTGGAGCAGCTCAGCAGTGCATCACTTGCTGACCACTAGAGGAGGCACATGGACTTGCCCTCCTGGGCTGTGCTAAATGCAAGTTAGAGAAGCATCAGTCACAAGTAGGCCAGGAACAGCCAATCTGGACACTAGGCAAGGGTTGGGTCTGATTAACCTGTCAAGGTCTCTCCCACTGTTAATTCCTGTGATCCCACGCTGAGTTTCTCATCTCCAGCCTGCTCAGTGTTCTCCCCGTGTGCTCATTAACCAGTTCATTTACTTGCTGTGTTACAAAGAGATGAACCAATTAAAATCAGAAAAAAGGGTTTGTGAGCCCCTTTATTTCTCACAACGTCAGTGACTGAGTAACACTAAATGTCAGACTCACTACGTGGTGCAGCAAAGACAGGAGGTGACACAAATAGACTTCTGTCGTGCAAATGGAAGTCTGGTATGAAAATAGGAGCATCAGGGTTTTCAGCAGAACCGTGAGCCCCTGCAAGCTCTCACCTCACTTTCAGACTCTGTGCAGCCTAATTATATTGCTGCAGATGGTGTTTATTTTACTATGCACATGCGTAAGGGGAGAACTGGGAAGAGCTCTGCATCTCGCATGGTGGAATGCTCCCCATGGGCCTGAATAACACAACAGCTGCTTTTATTAGTGGTGTTGTATTAGAAATAGTGTGGCTATTGTAAGTTAGTGATGTATAATAAGACCCAGTAACCTCCTTTAAACTTTTGATTGGAAATGTGAAGGCATTACTCTGTTTTTGAAGCACAGATGATCCAGGCTGATCCTGAGAAAAGGGACTAGGGTTAAACCACTATGTTTGCAAGGAGGCACTTCTAGTCAAACTCAGAACCTAAGTGCTTAGGTTGCAAGGGAGAGAAGGCATCAGGTGTCCTGAAATGCCTGGGCCACGTCTCATATAAGTCTCTCTTCCTTGTAATTCCTCTGATGGTAGTTGGCTTGGTCCTCAACTATCCAAAATTATCACTGTTGGGACCACTATTGGAAAAGTTATTTTATTTTTACATGCCTGGGGCAACTGAAAATGCGTAAAGATCCTCACAAGGACTGTAGAATAACCTATTTAAATAGCACATTTCTAGCTGAGTTGTGGGAATTGTGGCTTAGATAGCTAATTCCATCTCAAAAGTATTCCTTTGAATTTGCTGTGCCATACAAATAGTGAAAAGCAAAAAGCCCAGAAGAGAGCAAACAGCTGAAATTAGCTGTAGGTTACACCGGAGTATCATTGTGCTTCTCATCTGAGCCACACAGTGACAGTCGTTACAGAAGCCCTCATAATGGCTGTAATTAACGACAAGAGAAATGGAGCTAATGTCATTTTCTTGCCCTGTTCTTTAGTGTCAGAAGTCTGGGGCTTCTTGGGAGTTTAATAAAAAATGGTTTATCAAGCAGGATCCTGAAGAATTTAGTGGCTGTGGTGGAAACAGGGGGGTGCTGTTTCTGAGTCCTGCCCTCCCTGTTTGCTTTGGCCCCGGTGCTCAGCAGATGCTGATCGCATCCGTATGTTTGGCAGCTGACACATGCAGCTCTCTGGTTTTTCTCTGAGGACTGTGAGATGCGAGACACCCTTTGATTAAAAAATGAGGCTTTAATGCGGTTATTTTTAGCAAAACGAACCAAATAAGAAAATATATTTGTAATATACGGTAGTGCCTAATTTCTTTCAAAACCAATGAAAGTATCGGCTTTTTCTAGTGACAGAAAAATTTGGACAATTTTAACCTTGAAGACTCAATTTATCCCTTGCATATTACACTAAGAAAATAACATTTCGAAAGGAAAAACAAACTAGAAATGATTACTGCCGGAGATGAGTGGAAATGGAGTATGAAACTCGAGTCTACCCAAGCTGGGTCTGGAATGTTTGCTACCACCATGCGGTGAATTCCACATAGTCAACTGATTTCAGTTACCATTCCCTATCAGAGCATCAGGCAGATGGAATGAATCTGTCTGCGATGCAGACGAGTATCTTGTATATGGTCGGTTTTCCTCGTAGGCACCGTTTTGTTATTCAGAATTTTATTAAGGTCTGTTAATAACCTTTGAAATTTCTCTAAGTGAAGACACATGTAAGAAACACTGACAGAAGAACAGTGTCATGTAATGATCAGTCACTTGTTTCCCCAGAGGCATATAAAATTTCTGCCAATTGTTATTCAATGGGAAAAGTCTCATGCCAAAAATACCATTTTCTTAAAGGAAACAGCAGCAGCTCTGTGTGTTCCGTACGGTGAGCCGACTTCAGGCTGCCATCTGCTAAACCAGCCCTGGAAAACAGGCTTTCAGCTCAGCACTGGAGTGGTTCTTCTCTCTGAAAATCAGTTCAGCTGGCACTCGTTTGTCACAGTCCCTTCAAAGGGAAGGCTGAGAGGTTTTGACATGCCCGTGGTGCGTAGCCAGGCTTTGATTGCAATCTTGGCATTTTGGGATCATCCTCTTTAATTACCAAAGGGCAGTGAGAATCCATGAGGTGAGGAGCACAGCTCCTTGTTCTGCTGCTGGTAACAAATTGGAAAGGCTGCAGTAAATTTGGAGTCTCCTGCCATTTTGAGGTGAGAGGGAGTTACTTATTCTGCATTTCTAATGCCTGGATATAAGATCATTTCCTTCCCACAATGTTGAAATTTAGGGTTATTCTTACACTGCGAAAGAGCAGAATTTCCTACCACTGTCTGCTCTTCCATCCTCTCAACCAGTCAGGAAAAGCAATGATTCACACAAGAGTGTCATGAGCAATCCCTGGGTTGAAACCAGTAGGTTTCATATAAATTCTGGGACAGTCCAATGACCTGTTTTCTGAATTGTTGCTTGGGAGGTTCTCTCTGAGACTGTGAGGCCACATACATATCTGCTCAACAGAGCACGGTCTGCCACGGATATCCTGATAACAAACACAATACTGCTGCAAAATGTACCCCCGTGGCCTTCCCATGGTCAATGATACTGAGAGGTGATTCTTTTAGTGCCTTGATCTGCAGGCTACAAAGACACAGCAAGGGGCAAGCTGGTGAGGAGCAGGGAGACATCCCAGCAAGAGCCAACTGTGCTTCGGTGAGAGTCTGCATGTAAATAGAGATGGAGCCAGGAAAGCGATGGGAGAGAAGGAACAAGTGGTCCTAATAAGACCCAGATAAATGAGAAAGACGAGACGCAGTGAATGAGAGGCATATTTCACAGCTGCACAGCCCATGGTGGTGGAGGAGGGTTCTCAGTGTGTCAGCCAAGGGAGGGGCAATGAAGTAAGAGGAGCTTGGAGTTTTGGGGTCAGTAGCATCATTTCCTGCTGCTTTTCTTGATTTTTTTTTAATTGGTCAAAGCCTTTCCCTTTATTGCTTCCTCCTCCTCCTTTCATGTATTTTCAGTTCATTAACTGCCCCAATGCCATATGATTCTTCCAAATGTTGAATTCATTCCAGTCCTCAAAGGTGACCTTCAGCTGAGGGCAGAACTAGAAACTCTGGCAAAAAAAATGGGCAAATCCTGGTGTTTAGATAAGGCAACACAATTGACTTGTAAGAACTTAATCCTGTATACCCTGACTTTCAAATATACTCAAGCCAGAGGGCTTTTGAACTGCCTGATACAAAAACTCCACGCTTCGATGGGAATGCGATGCAGAACAAGTGTGGAGGGGACTAGCTGGAAGGATGGTGTGATCCTTTCTGGAGTGGAGTCTCCAGTAATCTCTTGTTTTGCTTTGTTAGGACCTCTGTGAAGACCCCCACCTATTTGTGAACGGAATCAGCGCCCATGACTTACACCAAGGCACTCTGGGGAACTGCTGGTTTGTGGCTGCGTGTTCCTGCTTGGCTCTGAGGAAGACCCTCTGGCAGCAGGTGGGTGATCAGTGTGCTTGGTGCATGAAATAAAGCCTGTCAGCCAATGTGTTTCCCTCTAGGACTAATGTGCCTCTGATAAACGGTGGATTTTGGTGGATTCAAATCTACCCTTTCCTTAGAAGTTCATATTTCATGTTATGAGACCTCTGCATTCCACAGTCCCACTGAGCACCAAAGAGGGGATATAACAAAGCCAGAGTGCAATGGGTTGTTTGCCTTTGTCTGCAGATCAGTATGAATTTTACTTTCCTGAAAGGCTCTTTGAAGTGGGACTATATTTGACTTTGTACCAAATTCACCCTCTTTCTTTCATCGCTTCATCTGTTTAAGGCCAATTGCTTATGAAGCTGAACACCAGCACAGTGCATGCTGCGGGTCAGTCTGCCCTCTGAATAAACGTTAATGTAGTACATTTGGTGAACTTTCCCTTGCATGGTTTCTCAGGTGATTCCAGACTTTAATGAACAAGAATGGGACCCTAAAAACCCAGAGAAATATGCAGGGATTTTCCGTTTCCGTTTCTGGTGCCTTGGAGAATGGACAGAGGTGGTTGTTGATGACCTGCTGCCAACAATGGACGGGATGTTGATCTACTGCCATTCCAATGTGAAAAATGAATTCTGGAGCGCATTATTGGAGAAGGCTTATGCAAAGTATGAGCTAGTTCATTGTCCTTTTAGTCCTCAGTGGTGTCCCTTCTGTCCATCTGTTTTTGTCTTTTGATTCTATCATACTTGCCATGTGGTTTAGGTTTGCTGCTAGTAGAGAACCTAAGAAAGATTGAAAACTCCTCCTTTAATCTGCATGAAGGAGGTGAGTCATAAAAGAATGCAATGCACTCTACTTCAGCAGCCTTAAGGATCATTACACTCCTTTCTGGGAAACTCAGGAAGGGTTTATCTGCAATCTGCCATTTTGGTTTCATTCTGTTATGTTTTTCCCTTGGTGAGACACAAATATATTACCTACATCCAAGCCAAATTAGAGCATCTCTAACAGCTGCTTCTTGACTGAGAATGTTCCATGTTACCTGCAGGCTGGCTGGATCTTACGAAGCCCTGGATGGAGGCAGCGCTGCGGATGCAATCGTGGATTTCACAGGAGCAGTGGCAGAATCTATTGATTTGGTACAGGGCAAATATGGTGAGATCATTTCTGAGCAGATGAAGCTGTTTGAAGACTTGCTGAAAGTGCATAAAAGAGGCGGGTTGATCAGCTGTTTCATTACGGTATGTATAGAGAGCTGGATTTAAAGAGTTAATTTTAATGAAAAAAATCTGGAAAAAAATTACTATTATTAGTATAAGTATATCGAGTATGTCCTTCATGTGCTTTGGAAAAGCTTTGTACAGAAAAAGCTGGCAAGTTGGCAGTGCTGCCAGCCAAGTACAACTCCACGAGCCGCTAAATACAGCCACAAAACCACAAAGCCATTTGTGCTACTGTGGAACTGAAATGCTGTTTTTTCTGAATGGTCACAGTTGGGTATTGACCCAGGGTTAATCCACCTAGAATGCCTTAATTTACAGGCCAGAGGGCGGTTCAATTTCTTTATTTCTTAGGGAAATCTGTTTACAGAAAACAGTTCTGCTGGCACTGAGCTGCTCTGGACGTTGGTTGTGATGGTGCAGAGGTCTGGTCAGCACCAGAGCGGAGCTGAAGGGCTCACCTCGCTTGGTTATTCAGGTAGCACTGTTTGTTAGTAAGACACTCTGTTGGAATTAACCAGCAAAACTTGCCTTCTGTAAAGCCTGCCGTGTCAAGCCATGACTGGGGAGCGCTGAAATTCTCACCTTGTCTGAAGCCGTTGCCACATGTGGAGGGCTAACAAACTGCCGTGGCACCTGAATATTTCCTGAAAGTTTGCTTTTAAATGATTTTTAAAGTGCCATCTGCAGGAAAGGGATCATTCTCGAGAAGCTGCAGGATCGGCATCTTGGTGAACTCGAGTATCTTATTCCTGTGCCCTTTTCTTCCAATTTAGGACCTTAGCTAAGGCTGATCTTGTGTGGACTTAGATAAACCACTTAAACACTTTGCTTTAGCTTTCCTGTCTGTGAAACAAAGATCATATTACTCTAGCATTTAACTATTTCATACCTGTAGTGGAAGTGCTAAATTCTTGGTAGACTGGTGGACCTCCGAGTGTTGGTTCATTCACAGATTCTTGCAAGTGTCATGGTAGTTGTGGAGTTGTCTAGAACAACAAAAAATCAGCCACGTTTGGAGGTGCCTGAGAACATTATCTGTTTATCTGGCCATGTGCTGCTCCGCACCAGTGCCATGGTACCAAAGAGGAACATGTGGTACCTGCTGGGAGGTGAATTTGAACCTGAGAACTCAGGTGTGATAGAACAGGAGTCCTGAATTATCCCTCCCAGCAACATCAGGCAACAGCTCAGAGACAAATTCCTGTAGATCTTTGGTGTTTGTTTTACCTTTTTCATAAGGTCTGAATTTTTGCTTAGAAAGCATTCCCTCTGGTTTGCTCAGACCAGACATCCCAGTGTGGATTGTCGTTGTAGACATTGTTTCTGGGACAAGAGGTTGCTCCCAAACACTAAAGCAATTTGGTTTTTTAATGTGGATCTGGTGAGGAGATAGGCTAAGTACAGGGAGTTGTATTTTAAAAAGCAATTGATTGGGCAATTGTGATGCTTTCACTTCTTCCTGACATTATATTTCTACCTGTCAAACGTAGATGTTTCTAAACATCGATTACACAGGGCCTATTCCTATTGGGTTGGCTTGACTTGTCTACATTTATTACTTTTTGATAGATGTATTATACACACAGTGAAGCTTGCTAGGTATAGAATGTTTAATATTCAAGTAGCTTCATTGCTGACTTACAAACCTATCATCATTTTCCTTGGATTCCAAAATAGCCTTGAGCTCCACCATTTAGAAATCTGAACAGACAGTAGATGCTTAAATATCTCATTTAAATAAATAAATATCTCCAGAATGAGGTGGGAAAGGCAGCCCAGCAGTAGGAAGAGCCTGGGGGATAATAAAGGCAGTAGGAGAGGTTACAGACTCCCGTGCTGTCCAGGACTCTTGTTCGCTTTTAGTTGTGAAAAATGCGAGTGGAAGTGTTACACTGGAGAGCCCAAACCCGCTGGGAATGTCAGCCAGTCTTGATGGAACACGTGAGCTGATTCTTTACGCCCTGTTGTTGGTGAAAGGCAAAGAGACCTTGGCAAGAGTCTCACAGTTGCCAGACCATCTGTCAGTTCCAATTTGGTATACATTTCTCTTTTCCTTTTACATTTTTCTCCTGATTTCTTATCTTTGGGGTCTGAATGCTGTTGTACCAGTGCAAACCTGCCTTAGGAGAGGGACCCCGTCTGTTTAGACCAGAGAAATTTTGAAATGTGTAAAAATATCTGAGAAAGTGCTATGTGCATTTCATAACTGTAGTCTGAAGTCAATCTCTCTCACCAGAGCAAAGGTTTGCTTGATCACTGAGCTCTTAATTAGGTTATTACAAGCTTACACTCAGGGAACTGCACTGAGTCAAACCTTCTTTTCTTGCTGTCCAAGGGAGTGAATGTCTCAGGGTTACAGCCCAATATGGGTGAGACTCGATCCGGCTCGGTGCAAAGGTGCCCGTGCTGGCACCAGTGAGGGTGTGATGAATCCAAACATGACCATTTGGATGGTTTCTGGCTCAGAAGAAGGGTTATAGCGCTGGTACAACTTCACTTTTTCCACTGTCCTGCCTGGTGTGTGTTGCTCAAATGTACTGGCTTTGTAAAGGGCCAGTCATTCAAAGCAGCTCCAGCAGCTTCAGATGATACTGCTTTTCTGGTTTTAGATGTACTCAGCAGATTTTGATTGCCGTCATTAAATGAAATTGTGGTCTTTTCCAGAGCTTGACATTTTTTATCCTTAGATCAGCATTTGATCAGGCCTGTGTCATCCAGCAGGACAGTTTATTGCCTGATCACTGCTGGAAACTGGGCTTTTATGTGAAGTCTATGAGGAGCAAACCCAGTTCTTAAGAAAGCCTGCAGATCTGCCAGTTGCCGCACGCAAGGCGTGCTGGGTCATGAGCGAGGTACAGGACAGGTTTGGAGACATCCAAACCCGCCTGGACACATCCCTGTGCGATCTGCTCTGGTGAACCTGCTTTAGCAGCTGGGTTGGACTGGATGATCTCCAGAGATCCTTCCAACCCCAACCAGTCTGTGACAAATGGCTGGAATGTTTTCCTGCCGTGCCCTCTATTTTTACCCACTGCCAGTAGTTTCTCCTGGGTGTCAAATTTACATGCATTTGACTCACTGGCTAAATCCTTAGGCCCTACAGTGTATAGGTGAGGACATCACCAGACAGTGCTGTGTCTGAGCACACTCACCAATATCCAAAAAAGCCATTTGGTAAAGATGACAAGATTTTGGGCGGGCCGATAGAGGCTGTCCATCAGTCCAGTCTTTAACTCTCAGGCCAGGAGCAGACAGGTGGCTGCAGCAGACAGTATTGTCCTGTGCTCCTGTCTCTAGGACTTGTCTGGCACTACCATGCAGAAGACCAGACTAGTCAGCTACTGGTTTTAATCCCCAGTGCTGGTTTTTTCTTGCATGGTTACATCATTTGGGAAGGGAATGTGAAAGAAAACAAACCTTCTGCATCCTGCCCCTTAAATGTGGAGCTGCTAGATGCCCTCAGTGATGCGAGTTCCATTTGTTTTTGTTGTCGTTCTTGGTGCTAAAGGTGTCCTCTGGCAGTACCAGCGAAGCGGAGACAAAGATGGGTCTTGTCGTTGGTCATGCCTACTCAGTGACTGCGATTCGGAAGCTGCGCCTTGGAGAAAGCCTCATGTTCTCTTTCAATGCAGAAAAGCTGTTCATGATCAGACTGAGGAATCCCTGGGGGAAAAAAGAGTGGAACGGCGCCTGGAGCGACAAGTAAGTGCTGCAAATCCAGTGTCAAAGGAATTAAGCTGTGGTTAGGGCCACTGGACGTTAGATGCGTGGTTAAACACCGCAAGACATGACGTTGGTCTGCAATACTCAGTGACAGCTGAACTGTTGTGCCATCTCCTCCCAAGTGTAGCATTCTCTGAGCAAACAAATACATCCTGGAGGAGCCAGGAGGTTATAGCCTCCTGGACATTAGTTTACTGTATATATCATTGTTCTGGCACACTGGAGCATGAGTAGAAAAACAACTTACGATTAAAGTGAGGACTCAGGAACGTGAGATTTGTTCCCAGCTTCACCACTGAGTTTGTCTGCGACTCAGTTTCTCATATGTAATTGCTAACTGCTGGGGATGGCACAAGTGTTTCATTCTTAGATAATTTAAGTGACTGGTGAAAGATGCTGTAAAATTGCCACATTTGTGATTTCTTGAATTATTTTCTAATTAATTTTAATGTGGGCCATGAGCTTAGCAGGCACCCTGACAGAGACAGAAATGATGGCTGGAGGGGATGTATTCCATCACTGGCAATTTACACAGGAAAAACATTTAGCTAGGATTTTACAGTTCAACACTGTGCTTCCTAGCCACTGTTAGTGTTTAATAATGGAATATTCTTAACAACAGTGTGCTTATCTTCCATACTTTAGCTAGCAAAAATCTATGACGTTCAAAGAGTTTGGTGCAGGTGAAATGCAAAGAACCTGCAGAAGAGCCACTGTGTCTGGTTTAAGCATCAAACTGCTTGTGTTTCGGATCCTGTGCTCCCCTGCAGTGGGTGTAGAGAGGCCGGTGCCTCCAGGGTACAACGCAGAGCACTAAGTTGTACACAATGCAGGTAATGCAGTGTCTGTGCAGCGCGGTGTTAATCTGGACACTGGGCTCCTGCTGCAACAGTTCCTTCTCAAAGGCGTGCTGGGGAAATCTCAGACCTCAGGCTGTTTTATTTAAGGATATGGAAACACAGAGAAATACTGTGGTCAAAGTGAGATGTGCAGGAAGCTCCTGAGGAGGAAAACCAGGTTTCTTTTGAAGGGCCTTCAGGGAATGGAGTCAATCTCATATGACCTTCCAAACCAGCTGTTTAAGTGTCCTCAGGGAGGGTGTGACAAAGGAAATCAATAAGGCTTTTCTCTAGTTGCCCCAATTTCCCATTCATCTCTTTCTTTTTTAGTAGCTTTCAAATTGATGAATATTTTAAAACTCCTCATGTAAGCCCCACACTTTCTTCCTGACTATCATCTGTCCTTTCAGTACTTCGTCATTACCTTTATAACAAGGAACCATGCGACAATTTTACTTGCCATTTTTTTTTGCCAGGTGAGAGTATTTGATTTATTAATCATTTTTATTGTACTTTTTCTTTAATTTTTGTTTGTTTGTTTTCCTTTTAGTTCAGAGGAGTGGAAGAAAGTCAGCGATTCAGAACGGAAGAGTCTGGGACTCACTCTTGAGAATGATGGAGAGTTCTGGTGAGTAGGAGTCACGTGGAGGGTTTGGCGATACTGGCTACACTGAGTAATTGTCATTAATTCTGCCATTTAACAGCTTCAAAAATAATTTCCCCAAATGTATCATTTTATCCAGTCCTGACACAAAGTCTGTTTCTTTTAAACTCTTCAGGGATGACAAAGAGCAGAAAAGATAGATTAGAAACTAGTAGAACAAAACTAGTAGGTCTTAGTAAATATAAGTTTCAAACACCCTCAAAATCTCTTATCTATATTTAGGGCATGCACTCAGAATCCAAGACAACACGTGTGCTGGTTTACATGACAGAATGCCACATATTGAACGCACTGTCAATCCTGTTTACCGACTGCTGTGCCTAGCTGTAGGATTTCTAGGTCAACCATAGCTGAGGTAGCTGTAAATACAATTGCAGCCAATGAATTTTTATATTTGTCTGTGTTCCCCAGCACGGGCATGAGAAGTGTTCATGCTGTAAAGAATCTCTTAACTGCTCAGCAATCCAGCCCGTCGCTTCAGCAGGCACAGGGTGTAGCGTTGAGACGGTGCTCAATAAAAGCTGTGTCCAGATCACAGAGGTTTGAGTCGTGCTCAGGGACAGATGTGACCATAAAGACTGTAATAATGAGGACTGGATAGTGCTTTGGTTGCAGGTAATCTCTTTTGCCTTTGCAAAACACATGTTATTAAATCCAGCCTCATAGATACAACCTATTCTTTCAGGCTTAGGTGCTGCAACTGAAGAAATCTAGAGCTGACCAAACACACTGAGGTGAAATTTCTCTAAATTAAGTTCTAAGATAATGTGATTGTGGCTTTATAAGTGTTTCCACATGGAGAGCTTTCCAGTGAATCCGTTTGTCCTCTGGAGAGCTGAGCAATGCCTCCTTTTAAATTACTGGAAGATTTTGTTCTGTTATTTTGGCTCTTTGGTTGACTATCACTGTTTTTTTTTAAAAAAAACATGGCTTTCCTGGTATCCCATGAAACAGGATGACGTTTGAGGACTGGTGTAAGAATTTCACTGATGTGGACATCTGCCGGATTGTGAATACCTCCTACTTCAGTATCCACAAGACCTGGGAGAAGAAAATGATGCGTGGGGCTTGGGCAAAGAATTCAGAGCCTCTGCTAAATCGCTCTGGTGGATGCTTTGATAACAAAGAGACCTTCCTTCAGAATCCCCAGGTAGGAATCCCTGTATTTTGTGAGGTATCGAAGTGTATCCACTTTAGCTAGGGCATATCCACCCTGCTTAGGAGCTGGCTGTGACTACTTCACAGAAATCTCCTTGCCAAGTGTTTGTCCTGTGGGAAAACGCTGGTTCACGGCATGTTTCAGTGATTTCTGTGAAATCCCTCAGAAGAGTTTAGATATTTGTTGAGGACTGATGATGTTTGGGGCTGATGAGTCAGACACACCAGGATTAGTGAAGTCTTGCCTGGACTTCTTTCAGTTTCCCAGTTGTAAAAAGGCAGCAAGTCTGATTTTCTAGTGACAACACCCTTAAACAGCCTGAGGATTGATTTGATCCACTGTATTTAGTTAGTATCCCTTTGCATTAAGCTAAGATTCTGAAAGTATCTTGTCTCTTCCCCAAGCTCACCATCTCATCAGCATTACAGATTTTTCCTTGTCTTATCCTACCTGGTGACTTTCAGGCTATTCAGGTTATTTGTTGACCCGTTCTTACTCCATTTCTCACCTTCCCACCATTCTCAGTGTTGTTCATTTTCATCTTAGTGAATGCAAATTCAGGCATAAAACTTCCATTGCTGTCAGTGGTCACCTGCTGCTTTAGTTATTATTTGAAAATTGACCTTTCCATGCTTTTGTAATTCACTGCGTACTTTAGATTAATTAAAGACGTTCTTGTGTCTGCTGCCCTGCACTTGTATGGGAGGTTTGTCGGCACCCCTGTTTTCATAGTGGGGTGCTGGAGAAGTGCAGCCTTTGCCGTTCAGACTAGGAGCAAATCTCCAGATCCCAGCTCCCAGCTCATCCTGTCATGCAGGTGCAGGTAGAGCAGCAGTTGTTCACCGCTCTGTCTTCTGTCAGTGCCTCATTTCCAGAGGGTGATTTTATTCAGATATTACCCTGTATGATTCTGGACGTATTCCAAGTGCTTGCCTGGGTCTCATTTGTAAGTGTTTAGCTGCCACAGAGAACAAAATATACACGCTACGGTTGAGTGCGATGGGTGATGCAATGGAAGTTCTTTTTATTCCAGTTTTATCTTTAGGCTAGATGATTAAAAAGCTCTTAATAGCAGTGCTGGAGCACATTTATGTTAGCTTAGGGCCATTATAAATTATTGTGGCACATACTACCATAGTCTAGAGATAATCAGTGTTCTTCCTGACTGAAATCCTTGACACTGAGGCCTCCTGTGAAGTTTGTCTGTACAGAGGGGGATTGTGACACTCCCAGTCCCTCTAAAATAAGGGGATTTAAGCCCAGTGTAAATGTATTCCTACAGCCACCCGCTGATTTCCAGACTGTTACCCATGAGGACAGACCAGAGGTGGTCCCAGTTGCATACCTCTGGTCAGACCAAGAGAGCTCTCCTGCACTCCACAGTTCTCCTTCCACAACTCTGCACCCTGGCAGTTTTGGGGTTTTGTTTGTTTGCTTCCAATTTAGAGGCCTTTGGGGATGGAAGAATACAGCATGTCTAAACTTGGCCTAAATAGCGGCCTCTTCCACTCTGCTGCTTCTGACAACTCAGATTTGCCCTCTGTATGTATGACAGAAGCAAAATGTAAAGGAGTCCCTAACAGTGAATGAATTTGAGTGTTTAATTTTTTGTTGTATAAAGAAACACCTATTTGACCTTTTTTGGTTACTGAAAGGGCACATACTTGTGAACTGGTCTGGCAGTGATACTTGATAATGTAAGCAATTCAAGTCTGATTTATTGAGATGGGAACTTCTGCCTAAATTTGAAATAATTTCCTTTGACTGGTCTTAAAGCCAAGATGATTCAAGTTTACTTTAAACACCTTGGATAAAAGATTTGCTTGTTAAAGATGCAGAGTTATTATTAGCCCTTCTTACTGGGTATTCCTAACACTTTCAGGAAAACTGAGGAAGTCCAAAATTAGCATTCTTGTCATTCTTAAATTAAATATAATTGTAAGTGAAGAGTAAAGGTGTTTGGTTTGGGTTTTTTTGACTAAGTTTTGGAAGATTCATTCATTTGTGCATCCTATATACAGGTGTTTGAAATGTACAGGCCCTGTTTAGATACTGTGGTTAAAAGATGGATCAAAAATTATCAAAGACTCCATCTTGAATCTGTTGTTTTAATTTTTTCATCTTATTCCTGATTTACATATATCTAATTAAAACTGAATATTTTATCTTTAGCTTTCAGAGGAGATGTTCTGTTGCCTCAGCAGTTATTTTGTAATACCGTTTCATGCTGTCCTTTACAAGAATTACCTGTTTCGGTGTCTCTGATACTTTGGGTTTAAAGATTCTCATTATTAGCATTTATTTTCAGCTGTGAATTGCTGGGAATGTCTGTCCCCAAATGTGTTTTCTTTTTCCTCCTTTATATGCTGATATTCCCTTGGTCGTATCCTAAGGCAATTCTAACAGCTCACCCTCTTCTCTCTTGTGCTAGTTTGTCTTTGACATTAAGAAGACTGAGGACAAAGTGTTGGTCTCATTACAACAGGAGGATCGCCGCAAATACAAGAAAGAGGGGAAAGGGGACAGCATCCCAATTGGCTTTGAAATATTCAAGGTAGGCGGCCACCCGCCCTCCTGGTTCAGGGTTCGTTCAGCAGCGCTGTGTCACCTTGAATTTAGTTCAATTCAAACTCTATTTGAGCTAAAGGAACATAAGTCATTTTTCCCTACTGCAAAAGAATTGTAAGTTGTTTTCCTACCCCACGCTTTGAAGAGAAAGAAAGACAAAAAATATTAACACTTGAAACATGGGTCGTTTGGAGGCTCCTGTCTCCATTTGATCAGCAAATACGGCCAAGTGAATGAGTTTGAAAAGTCTGCAGGGGTTTTTTTGCCACTTAGAAAAAAGAGTCAAGAGTGTTTTCAAAAGCTGGAGTAGTGAGTAGGAAATGAGCATGTCTGAAAAGGAACCAAAGGGATCCCAAACAGAAATTTAATTGCACTCTCAGGGCAAATTGAGTAAAACGAGAACATATGAACTGAAAGAAGGTTGAAAGCAAGAGAAACAGCTATGCTTTTTCACTCAAATCAGGATTATCTGATCATCTGTTGCTATAGCTAATGGGACTACCCTGAGTCTATGGCCCTACCCTAAAAAATCATCAGTTTTTAACAGTCAGTTAGAGCTGCTGACATCTGCATCACACCTATTCATTTGGCAGTCACGTGTTAACCACATATTATATATAGAATAGCATTACAGAAAGTAGCATAATTCACCTTGCCTTGTTTGTGCCTGTGTATCTAATTTGGAAAGGCTTGGAAATCACACCTTCAGAAAAATATCAGTGCTGTGTCTTTATTTCTGTGCAGTAATTTTTCTATTTCAGAAGTGGTCGAACCCACTAGGTTAATTATCATGACTAAAGGCCTTCGAAAGACCATGGCCTGTATTATCCGAAGACAAAAGAGAACTACCAGAAAAGAATGTAGAGCCATCTTTGTCCAAAGGAGCTGCTTAAGAAATCAGTTTATATTTTAACTGTGCTGTGGCAAATTTCAGTTCCCTGAAGCGGATGTTAGTGGTTAAGCCCAGCTTCAGGGCTCAGAACAAAACATAAATGGTTCTATATGAGGCAGCTGCTCGGAAGCCTGTGTGGGCTAGCACTTGGAGCACTGGGTTGCCTGTCAAGACTATCTCTGCCACAGCTTCAGTGGATGAAAAACCACTAGCCACAGCGTTTGCCTTTATTTCATATTGTCTTTTCTGTTCACAAAAGGCTGCATGATGTGCAGGGAAAATCCTGCCTGTTAGCTCTGATACCCTCCGTTTATTAACCCCCATACTGCTCTGTGCCTGCAGGTGGAGGATAACAGAAACTATCGACTACACAAGCTGACTGTGCAAGAGAGAGTGGCCACATCTCCGTACATCAACACGCGCACCGTGTTCTTGAAGAGGATCCTTAAGCAAGGCCGCTACATCCTCATCCCAACTACATATCATCCTGGCATCACTGCGAAGTTTATCCTGAGACTCTTCACAGATGTGCCATCAAAACTCAGGTAGGTCACACTCACAACTCCACGAGATCTTCCCTTGCCCACACTGGCTGCACCTCATTGGAAATGGCTGCTTGGTGGCCCTCAAATATCCCTGAGTCACTAGCTCATATTGCTCCAGAAGCAGGCCTTGGAGATGGTCAGGGTTACCTCCAAGAACCTTCAGATGGCTCACAGGGATTTGTGCCTGGTCAGGAACCTGGTGGACAATTCAATTTGGCTCTTTTGACTTTTTAGTTTTGCTTTTGTAGTTGCTTCCAGTTCTAGGTCAGAACACTGAGCACTGGTGCTTGCAGTTGCAGTTGATACTGTTTATTTCTTAAACCATCTCCTTTGAAACCAGTGGTTGTCTGTGAGAGCAAAACTAGCGTTTCGTGAAATCAGGCCTGCTGGATTGTTTTCTTGTTTTGATACTGTTTTCCATGACTTAAAGTTGTTTGGGTTTGTTTTGTTTTGGTTTTCGGCTGCTCTTGCTGCCGTGCAAAGGCTAACGCACATTTGATTTACTTTACTTTGCTCTGGCTTTATTTCTTAAGTCTGTCATTTCTGTACCACAAACTTCCAAGTACAAATCTCATATTCTGAAAATACCAAATTTCCACAGCCATTGATTGTTTGCTTGACATTCATTGCTTCAATTGCTTTTCCCATGACTTTTCAGGGAGCTGAAGGCAGATAAGCCTAAAATGACCTGTTGGAGTCTTCTTTGCGGCTATCCACGCAGAGTCACCCAAATCAAAATCCACTCTGCAGGGGGTTTACAGAAGCAAGACAGATCGGGTGGTAAGTGTAAAGCAAACCTGGAAGAGTGGAAGGGGCTTCTTCAGTCCTCTGAAGATGGTCTGAGTTTATATGTAAGCAAGTAGATATTATCCAAATAAACTGAAGATTTATGGGATGGGTTTCTTTCAGCACATTGTAAAATCTCCTCAGAAGGAGACATCAGACGAGTAACACAATGCAAACCAGTAAGAGCTATGTGTTATCTGTGCTGGTCCAGGTAGGCAATAGTAGTCAGGCCCTCCTGAGAAGCTTTTTGTGGGAATTAGTAAGAAATTTAGCTTTCAGGGTTGTGTTTTCTAACTGGATAATATCCAGGGAGGCAGCTGAATCACACAGACTCATGTAGTGTGTTACACTTACCTCAGCAATGTCATTCACGGCCTGCAGAGCACTTTGTTCTTCATTACCACAAGCTTAATAGCACTTCAAGGAGGAAATTATGGTTTTCAAACCAGTGTTTTCAGCTGGGTAAACTAGGACAGGGAGAGGTGAAATGACTTGTCCAGAACTGTTACCTACGCATCAAAGGAAGTGTCCTGAAGGACACTAAAATGTCTTTCTGGCACTTGATCTTGACAGTTAATTTAGAGACATGTCTAGTTGTCATATGCTTTCTCATTTTCTACTCCTACTCTCCATCTGTCAACGTTCATTTTTCATGATCGGCGCGATAGAGAAAGGTAGACACATCCAGCACTGGGTGCTTGGGAGGAAGAAAGCAAAGGAGCAGAGATACTACAGTGAAATGGGAACAGGAAACTAGAGTGGTTTCTGAAACATCTGCTGTGTTTGCTCCAGATAACTCTTGAGCTCTCTTCACTTTAAGATTTGGAGCTCAGTTGCATTAACTTCTTGTGGTAGAGAAGGTGTTAGGCAACTCCTTTGTCATTTCTTGTGCCTTCTCTGGATCCACGTTTTGGAGCCTCTCCCGTGTTTATCACAAGGAGAAACAGCAACTGGGCTTTTGAAAAAGACCGGTTTTCTCAGAAGTGAGTTTAGACCTCGAAGTCACATGGACAGGTACCGAAACACCAGCTTTACCTGCCACTCCTGGAGCATTTCCTGATGTGAACTGCACTTAAAAGTTAAGAGCAGCCTCCTGGCTACTCAATACTGTGAGGTGAGGGAAGAAGCCACACAGCAATTGCCATTGGGAGTGACAAGTAGAGGTTTCCTTTCGGGTTAGGCACAGTCAATATGTTTATTCAAGTAGAAAATAGGTAGATGAAAAGTGGTTGTTTTCCTGCTGCTAAGAGGACCTCAAACAAAGGTTACTCGTTTTCTGGTGCAAGGATTGATGGCAACTGGTTTCTGTGTGAGCTGCTGCTTCTGATGAGCCCCACTGCATTTCACAAGGGTTTCCTGACCTCTCCTTCACCCTCTGATCTGCAGCTTCTCAGCTCTCAAGCTGCTGCTTTTCTTACGCTCTGTCAGCTCTATTCCCCTTGTCCAGCCATCGGCTTGGTTTGTCACCATCATTCCTTAGCACAGGTAGAAGACAAAACTTGCTGATCAAGGTTATGATTCATTCTGAAGCTTCTGAGGACGAAGACATGGTGTTACATCTCTGTGACAAACTGTCCTGAAAACATCAGGATGTCTCTGTTCTCTGACACGGGGGTATGCGGAGCAGCTGAACAGGAATACCTTTTTTCGATGTAACTAGGATAGAGGGATTTTAGAATTGAATGCACTGTTCTTCACATAAGCCCATCACTGTCATCTGACAGTTATGCTTAGCACAAATTTCTCAGCAGCTACTGAAACAAAACTGGAAGAGAATGAAGATTGCACAGCAAGTGCACACTCAGCCTGATTCATGAACCGGTTGTCATCAGGACTGTGCTCCCTGCCAGAGGAAGATGGTTTAATCTCTATTTTAAATGTTTATTGGAAAGCTCCTCCTTGCTGCTGTCTTTGATCCATTGTCCTGTCTGTAAAATAACGGATGGTTTGCTCTTGTTGAGACCAGTGGATGACGGGCTGCCCAGACACGATTCTGAGTGCAGGAGGCTGCTCCTCTTTGGAAGGACCTCTCTCCGACTGAGCTGGTTCTCAAGTTGATCCAAATGTCAGCCGACCGCAGTGGCAGGTTTGCAAGATGAGGAAGCACCATGTGCTTGAAGGTTTCTTGTCTGTCGTTCCCAAGTCTGTCTTAAAAATTGCTCTTGCTACTGCCTGTCACACTCTTTTCCCAAGAGAAAAATCACCTTTTGCATTTTAAGTCTTCCCACTGAAATTCCATGCTGAATCTGCATGTTTGCAAATTGCCTTTCACTGCTGCTTTTCCAAACTAGGCATTGTGATCCTCCATATATGACATACCTGGTAAGCAGAGTATCTGGGACCTTTAATGGCAGTTGACTTGGGAGCAGTTTGAGAAACAGAAAGAAGGCGGCAAAAAGCAGCTGCAAAACATCGGGTCAAAGCTTAAGTGAAGCAGAGAGATAATGGAGCAGAGGTGCGGGGAGGATTTACTGATGCCAGTGGAATGACTCTTTTTGATTATGTGCATTGCAGGAGAAGCTCAGAGGTATCACAGGAGCACAGACTCAGCTGCAAAAGGCAAAACAACCTGTTCTGCTTCCCAAGGCAGCGCTCGTGTCCCAGCGCGGTGTCTGCTCCCTTTGGCCCGTGCCTTTTCCCTGGGACTGAGCTTGTTGTAGCTCTCTGCATACCCGTAAGAGTGGTCTAGCTGGAGGAGTGGGGATGTCTCTGGGATCTTTGTCTCAAGAATGGCTTCTTAGCCTTTAGACTACTGTGCCTAGATTTATTTAAGCCTTAGGGATGTCATTGCTGTTCAAGTGTTTCTGGAATTTACAGATTTCAGCTTTTTCCTTTGTGCTTTTCTGTCATACAGCTTCCCAATACAGCAGCAGGACTGAGATGGAACAGGTATTTATATAGGGTGGGGTGTAGAAGGTGCAGCTTGGGTCAGACGCGTGCTGGAGAACTGAACCCCGTCCTCCTTCCACGGCCAGAACAGCTGCCAGAGTAGCAGTTCCACTTGTTTTCACTCCCAGCTCCTGGCAAATAGTACGACGTTGCTTTTGCACACTAGTAGCCCTTTCTGCATTGTCTTTGTACTGTAAATGCAAACAGCTGGGCCAACTGTAGCTGAGAACATCCCTTGTCTGACCCCACATGTGCTGCTCTCCCATTTCTTTCTTTTGTTCTGGAACTGGCGCCGGTTCCTCCTCATAGAACTGACCATTCAGCGATGCCATCGTGAGGTGGTGCTGTGTGAGTACCTCTTGTGTTCCTCTTCTACCTCGCTCTGTTTCCCTAGCGCTTTCTGAGAATTTGAATCTGTTTCTTTCAAATGCCAGCTTTCCCTTTCCTTTCACTTAGCAGGTCCCTTCACTGGTGTCTCTTTCCTCCAGCAGACATGCCTGTTACCTCTTTAAGCTCTGTGTCCTTTCCCCACCCCTTCTTATGCCCTTTATCTCCTAATTACTGTTAATGATCGGATGTTGCTTTGCTCTTTGCCCTCGGCCAAAGTACTTGACACCATTTCATGCAAGACCCCGTTTTATTCAGATCCATTTTCCAAATCTATTTGCGATACACAGCGTGGTGCCCGATGCCCCAGAGCCAAATCCACACATTCAGTGACACAGAAAGGAATTGCCTGTTGGAAAAGGCGACACATTGGTACCTGCTATAGAAAGTGTGAGATGTTGTCAGGGTAACAGGCCTGGTTGTGTCTGGCCAGGTGTAATCATAGTGCAGTACATGGAGAAATGTGTTTCTTTCTTGGAAGTGGAAGTAGCTCCTTCTGTTTTGGATGTGGTTGTGAACGTGGTTTGTTTGAGCAAGATCTTGATGTCCATTCCTGCAAATGAATGACCATCCTGGATATGAATTGTTAAAAAAAGAAAAGCTGCTTTAAAATGGTGCTGCCTTATATCTATCATGTCAGTGGTGGCATTTGCAAGTAGATGGTGACAAAATGTGCTCAAGAAATGATCACAAGTGCAACTTACACTTGCACACATTAGATGGGTTTATTTAAAATCCGTATCTAAAAAGTAGCAAGGTGTGTACAAACAGATATGCTGTCATTAAGCAATAGGAATGGACAGAAATATTCATGTTGGAATATATTAAAAAAAGGTAGTGCCTTTGTTTAATTAAAAGCTATTTAGAAAGTAGAACAGTCTGTCCTATTTGAGGATAAAAACAGGTGTTTCCAAATCGGTTCTTGTTCCCTATTGGAATGGAAAGAAAATATCAGTATTTATAACAAAGTAACAATGTTCAGTGTGCAAACAACAAAGCATTTCTAGAATGTCGAGTAATCTCAGTGGGTTATGTATGATTAAAGTTTAATCTAAGACATTAACTAGGACCTATAATAGATATAAACATGTTATGGTAACTTAAACTTTAAAACTACATCAATCCAAATGATAGAACCAAAGAAATTGTCTTATATTCATAGGAATGAAATGAGAAACTAGGGAGGATTTGCTTTGACAGTTTCCCACAGGAAACTGCTGAAACTAGTGCACTCCTACAAATGTTTTTGCGTTTTGACAGTATTTTCCTTTCCAACTGCTTCTTGAAAACTACCTCCTAACACTAATACTCGTATCAGAATATGGTAAACAGCACTTTTGAGCTAGGCAGTGTGAAGCTGGGCACAGAGATGTGCGTTCAGTCATCCAACAGCATTTCTCTGCAGTTCCTGTCCTTGCCCTCCATAGGAATTATGGATGATAAACAGATTTTAGCTTCCATTTTGGCCTGGGCACCCAGAACTGGATCTTGCTTCTGCTGGGTTTCTGGGCATGTCTCAGCTGCCATTCTGTGTCCTAAGAGCTGTGCTTGCTGGTTGTGTTTTAGGAGCAGATCCCTATGTGCTGATCAAGTGTGAGAACCAAAGCGTGCGCTCCTCTGTGCAACACAATACAACCAGCGCCGTCTTCAACACACAAGCGATCTTCTACAAAAAGAACATCGACAGCCCTATCATTGTCCAGGTGAGCTAAGCCACACAGCGTGGGCTGCTGAAGGCAGGGAGGGGAGCACAACAGCATTACTGGGCTCGCTGTGTGCTGATTCTTCCTCCTTATGACTGAAAGGCGGGATAGAAGTCCAAGAACCTCTGTTCCCCTTACTGAGCTATATCTGGAGCTATTCAGCTGCTCTGCTGATTCTCTAGTCTAGGTGTCTTCCATAGAACAGTGAGTGATGACACTTAGGAAGCAGAAGGCATATTTCATTCCAAAGCTTTGAAGGAATTTACAGAATCACCTTTTCCCTCTTTTAGTACCTGACAAAACAGAGACAAAGAAAAGCCAAGTGTTATCCAGAGTCAGCATTTGAAATAAACCCAAAGCTAAGGCTACTATCACAAAGTTTTCACTTTGAATTCCAGTCCTGTGGGAACTGTTCACACTGTTTGCCTCAGCACTAGCGCGAGAGACGGAGCTTAGTATTTAGATGAGGCACTAAAGAAAACCGTGAGAGTGGAACAGCATTCCAGTTTCATAACACGCTTCTTGAATATTAGACAAATAGTAAGGACTATGTCTTTTTCATCAGTGTAGAGAGATCTTAAAATGAATCTGTGAATCAATCCACTGTGGCACATAAGTGCCAGAAATGGAAATAGCCTTGCATTGCAAGAAGAGAGACATTTCTGGCTTCTCACTGCCTAATCCAGTGCTGTTGCATAGTGCTCCTGTGCCATAATACTCCTCTGAACAAATATGTATATTCTACCAATATTATAAACAGAAGGAGGATGATAGCAGCGTTATTCCCCAAATCACAGGCTGTAGTTATGGATTAGAGGGAACTGATACAATAGCTGATGGAATATGGTCTGTGTTCTTGGCATGTGCAGGATTGCCTAATCCTTAATAAAGATTTGGTTTACACATGGGACCTCACCCCATCTCTCTACAGTATGCAGGTCAAACAATTTGACTTTTCCGGGGTAACTAAAACTTAGATAATAATGAACTTCACAGACCAAAGACTGCCAAGTGAGACTAGCAGCAGAACCCACCATTAGCACTGTTTCAGTTGCTGCTTGCTATATGCCCAACCCCATCTTGAGCAGTGACAAAGGACATGTCCGAGGACCCCAAAACTATTGCAGTCCCTTGCTCTAGCAGTGTCAACCTGGCTCCATCACAGTCAGAGGAAGAGCACCGAAGGCATTGCAGAGAATAGCACAAGCAGAGTGGCACAGACGGGCTGATTGCATGTAGGTTTTTACTGCCCATGAGCTCAAACAGGTAATTTTTATTCCTCTTTCTAGGCAGGCTGTGACCTAGAAAGCAAAAAGCTGCATTTAGCTCCTTATTTGCATAGTGTATGTAAATGAGCATGCAAATCCACAATCTCCCACATGCTCTCTAGACAATTAGCTAAATTTAGATGTACACCCCCTCCTCATGGCTTTTTCAAGGGGTTAATGGGAGTCACCCTCCTCCAGCACAGCCCTTCAGGTGGAGTGTGAGAGCAGCACCGCTTCGGCTGGGTTTAATTCTGTTCCCTTGTCTCTAGGTCTGGAACAGCAACATCTTGTGTGACCAGTTCCTCGGACAGGCGGTGCTGGCAGCTTCCCCCAGTGACCCCAGAGAACAGCGGACTCTGCAGCTCCGAGGGAGAGGCGGCCAGGAAGCCATCGAGGTGCCAGGTCACATCACCGTCAAGGTTTTTTCCAGCGATGACCTCGTGGAGCTCTGAATACCAAAGCCCCGCAGAGCCAGACAGAGCTGTCACCTCGCAGCAGGGGGGCTTGTCTGTGCTTTCTGTGTGAATGACTCGGGAGCAGAGGGTGCACATAATCATAATCGCTTTAAAAAGAAAAAGCCCTCTAACTCTCCACATTATCAGGGATAATGGGGGGAGAGGCTTTTAAAGGGGGAAAAATACATATTTATACATCTATATGTTTATGATATCGCAAATACAGCAGAAGAGGGGCCAAACTAAACGTTAGCAGATAAGCTCGTTAAGATGTGACCATTTTACCCAGCAGCATCTTTCAGGAGCTGTCGGCACATAAGCTGGAAGCGCACGTGACTGTTCTCACAGGTTCTGAGCACAGAGGGGCTGGAGGGATGCGGGCAGGAATGGCCACATCACCATGGTCACGTACCCACAGGCTGGTGGGGTGGCAAGCGCAGGGTGGATTCGCACGGCTCAGTCCTTGTTCGCTGCCAGAGCATTTTTAAGCTTTGATTGGATTTTTTTTTTTCCTATATAGGCATTTAAAATTTTGGATGAACTTCATTGTTATTGCTGTAGGTCAGATGTTTCTGTTGCTTGGTGAAAATGTCATTGCTTAAGGAGTTCAGTCATAGGTTAGCGTTAAGACCAGGTGTGCCTGGGCAACATGAAAATAGGACAGGTCTTGCAGTGCCCGTCTGAAACCAGAGCAGGTCGGAGCTTTGCCCGCGTGAAGGCTCTCAATTGACTTTCTTATTGTCCACCTCAGGCCGATGACTCACAAATTGAAATCTCTGGCCACCGGGATGCCACCTCACAATTGAGCTGTGGCTTTGCCCAGAGGGCAAATTCGGTAATGGGAGCCTGCTAAGGAGGTTTTGTTTAATCCACATGATGCTATAAATGGAATAACACTCCCTTTGCTTTACTAGATGTGATGGGTAGCACCAAATTGAGAGAGGACAAAACTAGTTTATGATAAAGATGGGCCTGTAAAACAAAGATGCTGTGCCCTGGCAGGTATCACGTTTCACTCTCAGAATTCTGCACTGTTTTTTTGCTGTGCCAGAGCTAATGTCTTTAATGAAATTTAACTTGGGTATAATGGAGGACAGGTATGGTTTCACATTTCCTTCAGAGCAGGGGTCAGGAACAAACTTTCCTTTAACTTTTGCTGTAGCCCGACAGCAGGTTTCCACATGGCAGCGTTTCTGTGTTGTCAAGGGTGCAGTGATTCAGGCAGTGCAAGAGGCTCGCTGTGTTAGGCCTCCCAGAAATTGATTTTATACGGTTGCAAATTCTGGTTTTGAAAGTGAAGCTCAGGAATGCCTTTTCTGCAGCCAGGAAATCTGGATTTCTGTGTACCCGCTCACCACTTCAGCCATTTTGTGCCATTTTGATCATTTATAAAATGGCTCTCAGTAGAATTAATGTTTCACGAATGGTTTTGAAGTCTCCTCAGGCCTCCAAAAGGATCAATGCTTTTTCTGTCATGTTGGAGATGGAATGTAAAGCTACGAATGACAGTATACTGCATCAGCTTAGTTGTGTGTACCGACTACCTAAATCCAGCTCTCTTTTTAAATAGCTTGGGCTTAAGCCACTTTACATGCAGAGCATTTGTCAGATGTGAACAACATGTGGTTGACAGCCTTACAGGCAAGTCTAATTCTTCTCTGTGAGCTCAAAGCTTCAGAGTTGCTTTCTCTCAAATATGTTTGTAAACTGCAATTTTTTCTTTTAAAAAGCATGAACTTTGTAATACGGAGCAGAGCTTGAAGGAGCCACCCAGGGAACTGCGGCTGCACTCAGACAGACACAGGGATTTAAGGTCAAGTGTTGCCAGAGCTGGGCAGTATTTTTTAACAATTAACGATAACTTGTGGGAAAACGAAGGGGTTTTTTGTGTGTGAGATGCATTATGTGTGCACTTGGGCAACCTTCGGCAGAGAATTTTGGCCCACAAAAATTAAAACAGAGGGAAATAGTTGGAAAAAGGTTTCATTTCGGCCTTTCTTTACTTTTCAATATGAATTGACCTAAATAAAACATTAACAAAAAATGAACGCGTTCATTAATTTCTGAAATGAAACAGTTGGTTTCAGATAATAGAATCACAGAATCATTTAGGCCGGAAAAGACCTTTGAGATCATCAAGTCCAACTGTGCAGGTATGGCGACTCAACCGCTTCCCTCGTGCTTGATAGCTCTTTTGGTCCAGATTTTGTTCATAACACCCAATCTAAACCTCCTGATACACACCTTGAGGCCATTTCCTCTAATCCTATCACTCTGGGGTGATCCCAAATGGCCTTTTTCCTCTTGCTCTAAAAGAAAAATACATCTCAGTTGTTCACTGAACAGTTCTCCTGCCTGCATGCCTTTTATTTCACAACTGCTCTACTTTCCCCGCAGTGAGTTCCCAGTTCATCGTGCTGTTTATATTATTTACTTAGAGTGCTATTTATTTCAGCGCAGCCCAGTTTTCGTCCTCTGCTGTGTTCCTACCCCTGTCCTTCCCCCACCAGGATGAGCTCTGTGTAGCCCTGACTCTCCTCCCTGTTGGGCTGAGGCTTATTTGTCTCTTCCACTCCACCCGTGTTTTTTGCTGTTTGTCTCAACTAAATCCTCACTGTTTCAAATTCTCACTCTAGGATGGCTGCAGCATCTACGGGCTGAGGTGCAGAGGATGATCCCGGCTGTTAGCGGTGAGCAGCCAGAGCTGTAGCTTCCAGCCAGCGGTTGTGGGTGCTGTGTAACCCGCTCCTGCAACTCATGGGGAAACAACCGGCTGTTGGTGCTGCCAGGTTAGTGCTGCTTGAGTCCCCCCCGCCGCTGGGGGGCGCGCCGGCCCGCTCCGCTGCGCGTCCCCGCGGGAGGTGGTGCCGCCGCCATTGTGCCCGAGGGGCGGGGCTGCGAGGGGCGGGGCTGCGAGGGGCGGGGCTGCGAGGGGCGGGGCTGCGAGGGGCGGGGCTGCGAGGGGCGGGGCTGCGAGGGGCGGGGCTGCGAGGGGCGGGGCTGCGAGGGGCGGGGCTGCGAGGGGCGGGGCTGCGAGGGGCGGGGCTGCGAGGGGCGGGGCTGCGAGGGGCGGGGCTGCGAGGGGCGGGGCTGCGAGGGGCGGGGCTGCGAGGGGCGGGGCTGCGAGGGGCGGGGCTGCGAGGGGCGGGGCTGCGAGGGGCGGGGCGGGTCACAGCGGGGTTCGGGAGTCCTCTCCGTAGTGGCGTGACAGCTTTTTCTCCCCCACCATGTACTTCATGCATGTATGTATCTAAAACATACATACACACAGCTGTTGCTCTTCTGTGACAATGTGCCTACGTATTTGTACTATAGAGTGTGTTATATTAATGTTTAGAGAAGAATCTCTGTGTATGTAGAGTGTATAAAGATAGGCAGTATGTAATATACGTGGCTAGAGAGAGGGAATGTTATTTAAGGTCCTCTGTGTGTGTATGCACACACACAGCTATGTATATATTCTATAATATGTAGACTCACAGGATCCCAGGTTGGAAGGGACCTCCAGGATCATCTGTTCCAACCTTTCATGGCAAAAGCCCGGTCTAGACAAGCTGGCCCAGCACCCTGAATCTTAACAGTGTCCAACGCTGGGGAATCCACCATGTCCCTGGGGAGATTATTCCAGTGGCTGATGGTTCTCATCGGGGAGCATTTCCCTCTTGTGTCCAGACAAAGTCTGACCAGGAGTAACTTGTCCCCATCGCCCCTCGTCTTTTCCTCGTGACTCCTTGGACAAAGGGAGTCTTCGTTCTCTTTGTAGCCACCTGACAGGTGCTGAGTAGAGCAGGACAATGACTTTGTGAGTTCTCTGTCCCTGCTGGAGACACCCTTGGTGCTCATGCAGCCCAGCATCCCCTTGCCCACAGCAGCACCCTGGTCACTCCTATGGAGCTTGTTGTCCCACAGGTTCCTTCCCACAGAGCAGCTCCCTAGTCCATCTGCACCCCATGGTTGTTTTCACAGGTGCACAACCTTACACTTGTTGAATTTCATGTGTTCATGTCCCTGGGAGCAAGTCACGGGGAAACCGCGTTGAAAGCCTTGAGGAAACCAAGGTAGACAGTGCCCACTGCTCATCCCACATCAGCCGAGCAGGTTCCTTTGTTGTACGAGGCGATCAGGTTTGTCAAGCGTGACTTGCCTCTGGTCAATCTGTGCTGGCTTTTCTCCTTCACGTGGTTCAGCTCACCTGCGATTGCCCCCAGGAGGCTTCCTTCCAGAACTTTCCCAGGGGCTGGGAGGTATTTGGTCCTGTTTTACATCCCTTTTATGTCAAGATTTAACAGCTTTGAGCATATGAAAGCAAAAGGTATTAATGGGCAAGATAGCATGTATTTTGCTCCATCAGTGGAGGACTTCACCCAGTATATATTTGCAGAGAAAACTAAAACAGTGAGTCAGACTTCTTTTCTCATCTGGTTATAATGTATTTTTTAACATAACTAAAAATGCTGGATTAAAGTTTAGCCTTGAGTGAGAAACTATAGGACTAAGCTTGACACTAAAACTTCTTTTTTAGATATTCTCAATTGTGTTGTAGTAACAAAGTTGTACTGTTTTGTCTTTCAGAACAGTACAGAGTAGCTGTAATCTACAAGCATCTAAAGTGAAGCTTCTATACTGATGCGCCTATAATTTCCTGGATCCTCCTTTAAGCCCTTCGTGTAGATGGGGGTGACGTGACCCTTCTGCCGGGACATCTCTCAATCTCCACTTCTCAAGAATTATGGTGGGTGGCTTTGCAACAAGGCCAGCAGCCTCACAGCCTCAGGTGGGTATTGTCAGGGTGACCACAGAGCTGAGTGCATGTTACACAGTTGCATCGATGTCTTCTTATATACATCTATCTATTGTCTGTCTATCTATCTGTCTGTCTATCTCTCTCTCTGTATCTATCTATCATCTATCTCATGCATGGATTGTGTGAGATGAAGTGTTGTAGAGTTAGGTAAGTTGCTCGCATGCTCTTTCATGTATATATAATATGTGCGTACACACACAGAGCTATAACCACATATATAGCGATATTAAAACTATATGGATGGAGACTGCTTTATAAGCATTTCAATAGATATGCAGTTATATATTTGTATGTGGGCTATCTCTATCTCTACCATCTCATCTCTACCATCTCATCTCTACCATCTCATCTCTATCATCTTATCTCTCTCTCTGTCTCATCTCTATCTATATATATTAACATATCTAAACATGTATGAAATAGTTAATAATACAGAAGGATGTATCTTTCTTCCCCGTCCCCATATATAGAGTGTGTATATATAAAAATATTTTTATATGAAAATATTTTAACTTAATATGCATTTTATTTTTATGTTTTATATATAAGGCTAGAGAGAATAATATGGAGGGCTCTGCGTGTCCTTTTGTGTGCATACATAACCCACATATGTAGTATATAATTTATAGAAGATACTATATATTGCACTATACACAATATTATATAGTGTGTATTTACATTTACAGAAGGGCTTCTGTCTATATATAAAAATATATACTATATAACATATAGATGGCTAAGCATCATACGAGAGCCACGGCTCAAGAGTTATATGGGGTGTTTGTGCATGTGCGCATGAGTGCACACACGTACACGTGTAAAAATGTATAAACTATGGTCTTTTATATATATATATATATATATATATATATATATCTATATATATCTACATACCAGGGAGAGGGTGTGTGTTAGCTGAGCATATAGCTGTCTGTCTTTAGTGGGTACATACGTACAGTGTTCCATGGTTATAGCAGCATCCCCGTCTCTTTCTCCTGGACACAGCTTCACCTCCCACCCCCCTATATAATAGGTACACACTTAGAAACCTTTCTATAGCTGTAGGACACTATGGCTACCTGCCTCACACACCTGTGCTCGCACACCTTCCCCTTATCTCCCATCTGTCTTGCTTGACAGCTGTATACAGTATAGAGTACGTGTATGTCTACAGTGCTGTAACACACTAGCTGTAAATAATTATGTTTATTGTGTGTATATATATATATGTGTGTGTATATATATGTGTGTGTGTATATGTACACGTCTATATATACATATGCACATATATATATGTGTGTGTATATATACACACACACACACATATATATATACACACACACACATTTGCATATACACTCACCCATATACTACTTACTCACTCTTTAGCTATCTGTCTAGATATAGGTATTTTATAACTGTATTTATATAGGTATAATACGTAGTATATTATGTAGTTACATAAGTGCCTCTAGCTGAATATACATATAGTACATAAAATATGTATGTTGATGGAGAGCAAATTATATAGTCATATAAGGGCCTCTGTATATATAGGTATTCTTTACTATAAATCCACAGAGAGAACATAACTAGATAACACAGTCTATCTATATATATTGTATTGTATATTTTATTAACACGTAGGTAGCTGCTTCTGGACAAAAGCACCATCCGTGTAACTCCCCAGATTCGGCAGGAGGGGGTGTTGGTTCTTTGTAAATACGGAAAAATGGAGCATCAGCAAATCCTGTAGGAAAAGCTGCAGTCACACCATCCGTTGGTATTTATAACTTTTTATTTGCAATACTTTAGGTCCAAGTTTCAAACTGCAATATTTTTACACTCAAGACACAGTCATGCACAATCCATAGTTCAGTTTTCTATTGCTTCAACCACAATTTAAAATAACTTAATATTGGAAACAAAACCCAGAATCTTAAAAAAAAAAGGATGCTGAGGTCAGTGAGATGGATCCATGCCATCAGCACATTTACAAAGTAAATAACTTAGTTCTTTTTTTAAAAAGATCAGTTACCTCTTAATCCAAAGTTACAGAAGATTTTTCACTACACAGTTGTTTTTCGGTTTTATATTTTTCTTTTTTTTCTTTTTCCTTTTTTTTTTTAAACAGATAACACGTCCTAAAAAAGGAATGTACAGCAAAATGAGATACATTTCTGATAAACGGTGAAAACGAGGCTCCTCCTCTTTACTTTTATCTGGATACCCTGAAGACAAAGAAATAAACCCCCCTATCGGACACCAGTATAGGTGTGAAGTGGCTGCTTCAGACTAAACTGGCATTTAGCGTTGGCTACATCCTGACCCAGTCAAGAGTTGCAGAATTCTTTTGCGAATCGTTGCGAAGTGTTTGTCTGTACACACAGCACCGCGTGGCGCCGGCGCGGCCGCAGGACGGGCTCTCCTTGGGGGGCTCTGCTGCTCCATCCCACCCCGAGCGGCCCCCTTACCCCCCACAGACACTGGCAGCTTCGGAGAATCACCCCTGAAGAGCTGAGGGGCTGTTTTTTTGCCTGTTGCTGTGCTACAGCCTGGTTTAGCAGCATTGCTTAACACTAATAATACAAACAGAGTGACAAAAAGCACTTGCCTTTGTGCACCTTAAGCGCAAATGTCAGGAATCTCAGCAGACGTGGGTGTAGGACAAGGGGTAATGGGTTCAAACTGGAACAACAAGAGGTTCCACTTAAATTTGAGAAGAAACGTCTTCCCGGTGAGGGTGGCAGAGCCTGGCCCAGGCTGCCCAGGGGGGTTGTGGAGTCTCCGTCTCTGCAGACATTCCAACCCACCTGGACACCTTCCTGTGTAACCTCATCTGGGTGTTCCTGCTCCATGGGGGGATTGCACTGGATGAGCTTTCCAGGTCCCTTCAACCCCTGACATTCTGTGGTTCTGTTGCAGGGTTGCCCGCTTTGGCCCTGGAGAGCTTTGTATGATGAAGACCAAGAGGCAGCTCCTTCCACCCCCTCAACCAAGGGACCCCTCCCCTTCTGAAGTGAGTGGCTCTGCTGTCCCTGCAGCCACCACGCGCTCAGTGGCTTCAGTGGGAGCAGCTGTGCTGCCTGGACCACAACCCCACGGCCATGGCTGCGCTGGACAAACACCACACACCCATCAGCAGCCAAGGGACCCGACTTGAAAATCAACACTGGCCATGTTCTGTGGTGTTCGCAACAGTTGCACACCAGCCTGAGGCATCGCGGAGCCTGTGGTGGGTGAGCTACCTCCTGCCCCCTTCAACAACATCAGAAACTTCTAGACTGGTGGGTGTGTGTCAGCCCTTGGCTGACAGGGCCCTGGCCAAGGAAACACCTCCGGCAAGAGAAGTTTCTAGACCACTAAGCATGTATGAGCACAGCTCAGATTGCACTTGAGTATAAATGGAGCCCAGCCAGAGGCCCCTTGGGAGTGCAGGCAGGGACACTGCCCTCAGCTTGGGACATCACCAAGGAAAACTCTTCTAGGCTGCTTCGGAGAATTGCTCAGAAGCAAGAACAAAGTTTGCAGGTTCATACCCACCCAGCAGCCATGAAGAGCATGTAAACGTCCCTCCTTCTCTTCCAAGAACACCATTTCTCCTTTTGAGATGGCTCTTGTCACCAAAGGCGCACACAATCATTGGTAGGTCCAGGCCAGCGACACTCTATGTGCCTGATGCATGCCAAGATTTCGGCAATTTGCTCCAGACCACAGCAAAAGAGAGGATTTAGAAGGAAGATTCTGCCAACTTCAGCCAGAAAAACAAATTACCCTGTCAGCTCAAGAACAGACACAAAGAGAAGTTTTAAAGATCCCTGAATTACAAATCGCACTCCAAGAAACCTTGAATGGTTTCTGTTGGAACACAAAGTCGTCCTTTGCCTGCTTCCTGAAAATGGGGTGGGGGGGTGAAATTATTTACCTCGTCTGGGGAGACAGGAAAAAAAAAAGACTTTAATTGCACCCTTTGCATTTCTGTGTCTTTGTCAGGTTGCCCATCAAGTCCTGCACATCTGTACAGGAATGACCAACACTGGTTGGCGGGTGCGTGGAGCGCTGACTTGATAAGCTTTAGCAAGGCAAAGCCGGGATTAGAGGCAGGGCCTGGCTGCCAGCAAAGCCCGGCTCCCGGCTGCGACCGCAGGCGGCGCTGAGCTCGCGCGGGCTCTGGGCTGGACTAAGAAATACACGTACTTACATGCTCAGTGTGAGGAATATTCAGTAGCCACACCAATAACTATACACTGGAAACAAAGGCCGCACAGACACTAGGGCATGGGGACATCTGCTCCTCGAGGACAGCACACAGGTACTTGCTTCCCTTCTCGCGCTCACTGGAATGTGCTTCATTTTCGGTGGCAGGACACGGGGAGACGGACCGAAAGCCCTGCGGAGGTGCGGCCATTGGCCTCAAGGAAACTCAGCACAAACAGCTAATTAAAAAAGTGACTTAATTGGTGTGTCCTGCCAACCCATAGCCAGAGGTGGAGAATAAACACACGTATTTACAAAGGTGCTGGACCCCAGCAGTGAGCGTGCAGCCCTGCAACCGCGGCGCAAGTTTCTGCTCAGCCCCCGGGAGCGCTGTACAACGCGCCCTCGAGGCTCCCAGCAGCACGTGCTGGTACATCCATCACACCTATGGGCATTTTTTCTTTTTCTCTTTCTTTTTTCTTAAATAAATAAACTTTTCTGTGCTTCTCAAGGTTCCCTGACATCGCTGCTGCGGCCCACAAAGCAAAACTCCAGCCACCTACCGGGTCACTTACACACAGCTCACTGCAGGGGTGGCGATCCTAGTCAAGCTCTGGATCGGGGTTTTTTGACTGTTAAATGAATTTAAAAATGAAGACAACCCATCTTTTAAAACCTTGGAACGAGTGTGTTTGAAATCTGTTTACCTATGCATTTCACAACAGAAACAGCCTATTTCTAATACTTCCAAAAATATATTAAACTCATTACTTAATGTGAGGACTGCAGTCAGAAAACCCGAGTTGGTTCCAGAGGTTTTACAGCCATCATCTTTCCCTTCTGCAAGGTCAATGCTATTGCCAATCCGGACACACTATGAGCCTGTAAATCATATGCAACACTTGCCCCTCTCAGATTATTTGCTGGATCCCATCTGCCTCACAGGACCCCTAGATTTGCTGATGCAGAGAAATAAATACAGTATTTAATAACATAAAAAGTAAGGCCTCTTATTCCAGCAGTTGTCTTTACAAAGCCAGTGCTGACAATGTTGTGTATGCTGGGGCATACACTGATGAAAAAAAGATGCTACCATTTGCTTTCCTATTTTTCATACCTGTTCTCTCCCAGGAAGCTGTGGTGGTGTCTTTTTGCAAAGCAGAGATGCTGAAATAAATAATAGGAAAAAAAAATCATCTAATCGTGTAGTCTGTCAACATAAGTATTAATATTGCATGTCCAGCAAACGCGTGCCATAAAAAAGTGCTTTCCTTTTAAAGGACGGCTGTCTGTTCTTTTGTGGGTAGGAGAAAAATAAAAGCTATACTAGAAACAGAAACTGTCACTTGTTTCTTCACTTCTTACACGGAATACAAACCTGTTTCATTCGGATGAATGCTTTACAAATTGAGGGCAGCCTATCTCGAGCCCAAATGATTCTCTTTCTCAAGAAAGTCTCTTCCCCCAGATCAACAGCTTGAGCTGGCAGAGAAAAACGGGACCTCACAAAAGAAACACTCTTTTGTTATGTGGATATCTGAAAATCAGACCTGTTGTGCTCCCCGGTACGTCAGAGCCGTTCGCTCCTCCTGGGCGCGGGGCCTCAGCGAGCGCTGCCTCGGGCAGACGGTGCGACCGACAGAGCCCGCGAGGGGCGCGAGTCTGCAGCATTAATGACAGTTGCAACACAATTATAACTAAATACGAAGCTGAACCAGCTAACGGCCTAATTCAGGAGCAGCATGAGTACCTTCCTTCATTCCTACTGGCAAAACATGAAGGTGGTCAGTACCGTAAAGGCTACTTAGCCCTTGGCAGGACCAGGCCAAGCGCTGTTTTCAGCATCTTTGATTAGTCGTACTACTAAATTACAGCAACAAATACTCCATGGAAATGCTTTTTCTGCGTGAAGCCACATTGCATCTTTCAGAAACGAATAAAATACCCATAAATTGCATACTTAAAACTATTCCGCTCCCTTACAAACCAGTTGACTGATCAAGCGCAATCCTCAGTCACCTCCAGGATTCCCCCTCCCCCAGCAGCTCCGAGCTGGCTGCGGCAGCGCTCGCGGCACGCGGGGCAGCACTCATGGCACGCGGGGCAGCGCTCGCGGCACGCGGGGCAGCACTCATGGCACGCGGGGCAGCGCTCGCGGCACGGGGGGCAGCGCTCGTGGCACACGGGGCAGCGCACAGCGGGCTGGCCCGATGCCCTCAACATTTCTGCAGTGACACGTTTGCTCTCAGAGCAGAACTCCGGGGTTTATGTGCTCTGTTCCAGAGCTCTCTGCTGCGCCGGCTCACACATATAACTGCACAAGTTGTCCCTCACTCACGTTGTCCCCAGTTTCTGTGGCAGAACTGGGGTGCCTGGAGGACGCTCGCCCTCCTCCTCTGTAGAGCGGCACAGACCCTACAGACCTTGCCCAGGAGCTACAGGGCGACCGGGCGAGCAGACATCTGCTCTGGTCTTCCCTCCTCTGCTCCCGCACAGAGCCAGGACGGTGAATCGCAGCGCTGTGCACATCTCGCAGCACAGCTGCAGTGCAGGAGCAGCCCACGGCTCCAATACAGACGATCTGCCTGGTCCCAGTGCCCATCTCCTGCACCACCAGCACCTCCTTCCACCCTGGGTCTGCGATGTGGAGGCTGCGCCCGCTCTCACCGCACGTTTCTCTTACAGCTTTGCACCAGACAAGCCCCTTCTGAGCACACCGACTGATCTTTCTGCTTTTCATTCCAATAAGACTCTCATCCAGGCAAACAGATCACAATTAGTTATACAAACCAAATTGTCAAGAACCAAAACACTATATATTCACAGTTGAACGCCTGTATCTCAACAGGACTGTTTTATCTGCCCCACTCTCAATTCCTTTTTGGTTGGAAATGCAATCTCGGTTTCTTCCTCATCTACAAGTACCGTGACTGGGCACATACCAGCGAGTGGGCTTATTCAAAAGGCAGTGTAATATGGAGCTGATGAATGGAGGAGATCCTTCTCCAATTCCAAACCGTACCAAAAAAAAGCAAACCAAATCAAAAAAAATCCCAATGCAACAAACATAAAAAGGACTTCCCATCTTTAAGAAACAACTGACAATTTAAAAGTGAATGTACAGCTTATTCACAAGGTGAGAAGGAAGGGAATCTTCCAATTGAATTTGCTTTACCTTGGAAATGGCTGAGGCAGCAAGGCATTTTCAGTCATTACCTGTCTTAAGCCCTGTTTCATCTTAAAAATAAATTAAGGAGCCAGAAAGCAGGAAGAAGACAAATGATAGTTTTTTACTCCTTGAGGGACTGGGTTTTCTCCCTCTTACCGCCATGACTGCGACCGTTGGTGTGTCCATCCATCCATCCATCCATCTGTCCTGCAGCACAAGAGCTGAGGTTTTATAGAGTTTTTGTTCTCAGTCCCGCTCCGAGCTGGCGTGGGAGAACGCGGCCTGAAGCGCTAGCGGCTGCTGTTCTTAATCGCTTCCTTTGCTGCAATGATCAGAGGAGTCAGGCTGGAGAGCGGCTTGGCTAATTTTAAAAATGGATGCTGCCCAAAGGAAAAAAAAAAGACATGAACCATTATTTTCCAAAGTCAGTTACTTACGGGTTCAAGCAGTATATTCCTCTGGTTACCAGCAATGTTCAGAAACAGGATGAGCCGAGCGCTGCGAACAGAGCGGGACAGGGCAGCCAGCACAGCGGCTCACGCAGGGAGGGCAAGTGGCTCCGCCAGCCCTAGAGATGAGCTCGGCTGGTGGGCATCGCGCTCCACCCGCTGCAAAGGTTTGTCCTCTGCACTCGCCAGGAAGGACATGGCAACCTAGACAGAGCTGCCACGGAATCCTGCGGCCACCCAGCACCCATTGAATCCTGCGGCCACCCAGCATCCATGGAATCCCGTGGCCACCCAGCACCCATCGAATCCTGCGGCCACCCAGCATCCATGGAATCCCGTGGCCACCCAGCACCCATCGAATCCTGCGGCCACCCAGCATCCATGGAATCCTGTGGCCACCCAGCACCCATAGAATCCTGCGGCCACCCAGCACCCACGGAATCCCGTGGCCACCCAGCCCTTGGTGCCAGAGTCGTCCCTGGTGCGGGATGGCAGGAGGTAGTGTGGAGGGGTTTTGATAGATAAAGATCTGTTGCTGAATTAGTCAGGCTCAAAGGAACCTCAGGGCCGCTTCGGGGAGCTGAGAGCGGAGTCTGCTGTGAGAAAGAGGGGCGTTCCACAATCAGCGGGGTCCTGGTGTGGTGTGAATCATCGGACGAATCATCAGTGAGACTCCAGAGCACGGACAGCCCACGATACTCATTTAACGAATCCATGCTTGGAGCGTGGACGCATGATTAGAATATAGTTACATATATTAAGGAGGCTTGTTTCTGTAATAAATGGCTTTAGCGTGATTCACATTGAATCGACTTGTTTTGCTGAGTCCTTATCTCGCTCCTACAAGGTACCAGCTGCGTGCGGTGTGACCAGGGGCACGATCTCTCAGCCTGGCGGTGGAGCTGAGAGAAAGGTAGAAAGGTCAAGAAGCACGAGGGAGTCCGAGGAGGCGGACTGGTGGGAGACACCACCTGCCTGGGACACCAACAGCCACCAGTGAAAAAGGCAAGATCAAGGGGATCTTGTATCCTCTTCCCGCCAGAATGAAGACAGCAGCTCGGGGAAAGGGGGGATGCAGGCAAGTCCACACTCGGGGCAGCAGGTGAAACCCCCCGCTTGCCCAGGTGCCTCTGTACAACAGGTATGAGGCTCTGGATGTGGAAAGCCGGTCAATGGATGAGAAAGGTGAAGGTCCATCAACACCATAGGTGTTGACAGGATCAGAAAGGCCTACCACCTGTATCACAACCACCTCCACAGGGAAGAAAAGAATGATTATTGTTGTAAATGACTCCCTTCTGAGAGTCCAGTATGCCAGACAGACCCTCCTCTTAGGGATGGCTGCTGCCTCCCTGGGGCCTGGGATAAGGACATCACCAGGAAACCTGCCAGCCGGTACAGCCCTCAGGCTGCTGCCTATGACTGCTGTCCCGTGCGGGTGACCATTAAGTTAGAACCCGTAATCCAAGGGGGATCAAAAGAGACTTCAGGGCTTGGGATGGTTGGTGAGGGAACTGGGAGCACAGGAGGACATGCTGAGAGTTGGGGTGTTCAGCTGGAGAAGAGAAGCTCCAGGGAGACCTTATTGCAGCCTTTCAGTGCTTAAAAGGGGCCAATAAGAAAGATGGGGACAGACTTTTGAGCAGGGCCTGTTGTGACAGGACAAGGGGTGATGGTTTTAAACTAAGGAGGGGAGAATCAGGCTGGACATGAGGAAGGAATTGTTGTCCCTGAGGGTGGTGAGAGCCTGGCCCAGGTTGGCCAGAGAGGTGGTAGATGAACCATCCCTGGAGACACCCCAGGCCAGGCTGGACGGGGCTCTGAGCACCCTGAGCTGGTGAAGATGTCCCTGCTTGTGGCACTGGGGAGCTGGGAAGGTCCCTTCAACCCAAACCATGCCGTGATTCTACTATTTTCCATTTGAAAAGCACCAAGACTAGAGACTAACATGAGAGGGTTCCACCTTGGAGCTGGCTGATGAGAAAACCATCACAGCCACTCTGCATCGTACCTGCAGCAGCTCCTTGGCAGAGCCTCTCCTGTCCACGTCCATCTCCAGGCAGCAGTTGAGGAAGTCGCGGAACACGGCGGAGAGTCGCTCGGGGTTCTGCAGTTCTGGCGTCCCGTTGGTAGCGATCAGATACAGCGCCTAGAGCAACAGCAAACACGACACTCTGCCTGTTTCTTTCACACCCGTAACTGCTCATGCAGACCCCATTTTCCCAGGTCCAGGCTCCAGTGGCAGTTTCTACCGGGCAGAGGGTCAGAGATGGTTTTTCTATACCAACAACAAAAATCCTGATGCAGCCATAGCTATTCCAACACCAAAGTGATCCTGCCTTGACAGCTCATTTCATTGGCTGACCTAGTTAGGATGAACAGCATCAGCAAAAGCACATTTTGCCTCTCCAAGGATTGGCACTAGCTTTACAGGCTATTTTAAAGAATGAATTTGGTCTAACTGTATTATTTCAAAGGATTATTACATAAAATGAATCTCTGCAGTGCTCACTGGTCCCTCAAGTACAGCCTCCATACTGCAAAGGCTGACATAGTTTTTGCTCTGTTCTTGATAAAAATGGTAACCAGGTGAAAATAAAGGATATTATCAGCTTATTCCTTGGATAAAGAAACAGAAACATTTGGAAGCTCATTTTCAACAGACACATAAACTGCAGGAACAAGCATATTGTGAAGAAAATGTGTAACTGGGCAGACAGGAGCCACCTGCAACTATGACTTTCAGCAGCCTCCAAATTCCAGATCAGCTTCACTCATGTGGTAAAGGACAAACTTTTAATGGTCTAATTAGAAAAATGAGTAATTCCATCCCTATGGTAACCCCACGCTAATGTTGATACTCAGATACATGAATGATGCCCCCTCCTAAGAAATGGCCTTTTCAGGGTCATCTTCACAGATGGAAGAGCTGGAACAACTGTAGCAGTTCAGGTACCTTAGCAAGTCTTCCCGATATTCCTCAGGCCAAGGAATTACCGTGTCATTTTGCGAAACACAGGGTGAGCATTATCCAACGTGGTTCGCTTGTAACCCAGGTCTAACGCGCTGAGAAGCTAGAGAAATGAGTTTATTCTGCTTCTGCAAGATGTTCTTTAGAAACATAAGGTGAACGTTTTGAACAATTCAAACTTAAATCTGCAGAATATGTCCAATATATACAGTAATAATAATATAAATCGGCCTAGGAGTCTTCCATAAGTGTCTGCCATGATAACAACATCTCTGTGCTACTGGCACTTAAACTGACCATGACCAAACTGACTTCAGGATTATCCTCTTATACGCAGAGAAAAATTTCCAAGCCTAAAAAGGTAAATGAACTATTCCAGATTAAAAACAATAAGGTTTCTTCACTTTTGCACAGCGTGAAGGTCATGAAATCAGCTTCTCCTGCCCATCGGCAGCTGACCAGAGGCACCTGTGACAATGGCGCCACCCAAGGGATGTCCCATCTCCTGGGAGGTTTTATCCCGGCTGCATTCACCTGACTGTGGCACACGAGTGCCAGGACAAACAGGGCTCTTTGAGTTGTTTATCTCTTCACAGAGGATGAATCATGAGGAAGAGTCATCTTGAGCTCAGTACTGCACCTCTTCAATATTTCTACAACAGAAAAAGGTCTATGGGAAGCTCAAGTACCCATTATTTATCTTTTGGTTTCCTATGACACAGCCGGCAAAGCAAAACAACCGCTGTACAAAGGAAATGGGTGTTTGCAGTAGCTGCAAAGGGGCAATAAGCTTGTTAATTTGCTTAACATGACAAGAAACAAGAATGGATCCAGCATACAAGTATAGCTGCAGTCTGTGAAAACGATATCCTAAAGTTATCCAGGCCACCCAGCCACATGACAGAACAACATACAGATGATTTACAAGCCTGAAACAGTAGAAGATCCACAGCATTTGGAAAATATGCTACGGTTTTGAGGAAAATTGAGGTGCTGTGCTTAATAAATGAAAAAGCAAACAGAAATGCTTAAGGTTTTAAGTGGAAACTGAGGAGGTCCAGCCTGTATTTCAAAGGATATTTATCACACCGGTGTTTGTCCCTCAGGCCCTCGGCTCGTGCCTCATGGAGGGAAATCACCGTGAGAGAAAACAAATACGGGCACAGAAATATCCGGGACACTCGTGGCTGGAAAACGGTTCATTCCTGTGAGTCCTGCACAGGGCAGAAAGAACCTGGACAACATGGGATGCATTTGCACTACATGTGGAAAGCAACAAATGCTGTTAACTCTACGATTAATGATCCTTTAATGCCCTTAGAATTAATTTATATATTAGTGTCAGTAACTGAAGTTCCTGCGTGCCTTCCATCATTAAAACAATCATTCATAAAAACGAAACAACATCCTTTTGTTTCCAGGCTTTGCAGAGTTCCCCAAACGTTCTAAGCGTGACTATTAAACCCAACAGCTACTGTTTGGCATCAGCCGAAAAACTAAGCTGTGCAAACAGGTCTGTATTATAAACTCTCCTGTTTGGGTGCAGCTGAGACCTCTGTGATTCCACCTACAACAGCAGATGGACCCTGTCCTGGTTGGGGTAGATCTACCTTAAAACCCAGCTGATAACGGCACTTGAGGCTCATGAACACACCACGAGCTGCTCAGTGTTCCAAGCTCAGGGACAACGACCACAGCAAAAGAGTCCAGGAAGCTGATCCAGCTGGTACCAACTCCAGAGGCCTGATTTTCATCTATTGCAATTGTACTCAGACACCTCAAGATGCCTTGAAGCTCTAAGTGTTCATGTTGATCTCAACTCCAACAAGAGATGAGGCACGCATGGAGAAAAAGAGCATCTCAGACTACCTGGGTAAGCGCAGGAAAGGCAACGTGCATTTGGTCAGAGATAAGAAATCCAGCTGTCTTTTGACAGGAGCCCTAATCAACATTTGAGGTTAATAAAGCAGGGAGTTTTCAGCATCCAGACCAGTAATGCTCATGGCTGGGGGTACTTCCTGACGGTTCTGTTGGTTGTGCAGACACGAGTGCAGCCTTGCTGCTACGAGAAAAGCTAAAGGTCGTGCTCTATTTTAATTCTAGCCTTAAAAAAAATTACGTATGTATACACACGGGTCAAAATTAATTTCCTCACTAATTCCTGCATCCTATCAGGAATTAACTGTTGGTTTCAGCTATGAGGCATGAGGTTTTGTCTTGGTATACACTCCCTCACTATTATACGCTCATATGATACAAGAACTAGTAATTTCACTTGAAGGAATTAGGATAAAACTGAAAACTTCAGAACATCAAAAATACATTTGTTTACTACAAGTACCTGTGCTAAAACATACTTTTAGAAATGTATTTCATAATAAATGACTATGGCATTACTAGTGACACATAGGGAAAGGCTCAGGTAAGCAATCAGTTCCTCTGCCTGCAGATACAGTTGAAATACTTCTCATAAAAATTCCCAACTGGCGAAACTCGCCACTGAACAACTCTTGTCATCCAGAGATCCAGGTCAAAGAGTTCAAGAAAACAGGCAGAACATTTCAAACACGGTGGGAGGAAAAACTGGCACATTTCTGACCTGACTCCGTGTCTCTTCTCTTTCGAAGTTCTCTCACTGATAGAACCAAAGCTACAGAATACACCAGTTGGCACCAGTAGCATTTTTAGAAGTGGGCCTTGGTGGAACTCATTCAACCTGATGTGACCGGGATTTTGTTTCACAGGAGAGAACACACAGGACAGAGCAGAAAGACAGTAGTACCCGATTTCATTCGCCCCTTACCCTGAGAGGATTTTCATTAAGGTACGGAGGTTCTCCTTCCACCATTTCTATTGCCATGATCCCAAGGGACCAGATGTCCACTTTGGGGCCGTATGCTTTTCTCGTCACCACTTCTGGTGCCATCCAGTAAGGAGTCCCGACCATTGTGCTGCGTTTACTCTGCTCGGGGGTGATCTGAGCACAGAAGCCAAAATCAGCTGAGGAGAAAAATAAGTATCGTTAATTCCAGTTGGATTATGGAGCCAAGCAAAAGAAATCCCCACTATATATGCCTGAGGATGCATTGTTGAATCTATGTGGACAGGCATCCATGCTGTGTTTACTCAGTGCTGTAGCCAAGAAAACACTGAATTGGACCTTTAAAAAACCCTCAAGTTTCATGCAGTGGCTTTTATTAACTTTATTCACTTGCCTCCCCCTGTCTAGGAGGGACACACACAAACCAAAGCCGCACCCTGCCCAGGAATACCTACTCAATTTGACAGATCCATCCATTCCGAGAAGAATGTTGTCGCTTTTAATGTCTCTGTGAATCACTTGGTTTGAATGAAGGAAATCCAGTGCTTGCAGGCACTGACAGATAAAGGAGAAACACGAGGGTAAAAATTAATGACCCGATTTCATCACACAAGAAAGGAAATGGCTCTAAAAAGATTTAATTTCTAGATGAATTGTGAGTAATAGCAGAATATTGTGCTGTCAAGAGGAATAGCTTGCTGCTTCAACACTATGAGAGTAATAACTTTCTAAACGAAGGCATATTAGCTTTTGAAAGGAAAATGTCAATTATTGTACAGACCATGCCCTGCAAGCACAGGCAGAGCGGCTCCTGCTGCCCCGAACACTGCACTGCAAACCACTGTTGGCTAAAAACTCAGCAGGGCCTTCCTTGGGTATGGAGTGGGTCACCCTCGCGTGGGAGGTTGCGTGACAAAGGTTTTGGAAATAGCATGTTAGTCATTTTCCAGAAGCAAACACCATTTTGGGTGGAACGCCATCCTTTTAAGCTGCAGACTCTGATAAATGAGTCTCTATTTTTCCTTGCTATCATTTTAGAATTCTGCCACCAGCGTGTTTGCTTTTACAGGCAGGAATGCAGTACAGCTGTGCTCTGGGCAAGTGTTTAAAGAGGCAAAGTTTAGAATAGTAAAACTAAAAAAGAAAAAGAGATAGTACAATAACAATATATCATAACAGAGTATACTAATTGCAGTGATACTTGCAGGCTGTTCACTTCAGATGCTCTTTCTTTCCCAGGTTATAAAAGCAACATGAAATCACTCCTATTCTTTCCACTCGTTGGGAAGTCCCGACCTGCCCGAGCAAAGGGCAGCCCGGGCGGGATTCCTCACCTCCCGACACACAGCTGCAATCTGCCCTTCGTCCATACACGTCTCAGTAACCACGTCGGTCAAGGAGCCTCCAGCCAGGTATTCCATGACCACCCAGAGCTCGTCGCCGACCAGGTAGCTGGAAAACAGCGGCACTGAGATGAGCCTGCAGAGCCAAACTGCCTTATGGAAAACGCTGCAGCTGATTTTTGTCTCCAAGCCGTTTTTAAACAGACAGAATAACATTAGTAGACATTCCTTCCAAGCCATATAGAACTTGGAATCTGCGGTCTAAATGAGATGTCTTACATGTCAGGCAAGTGAAAAATACAGTTTAGTCATGGCAAGGATAAATCTTGAAGCAGAACATATCACGTCATCTGCTTCATCATCTTAACGCATACATTCCATTATTAACTCCAGGAATAAGGCAACAGAGTTTTCATGGTTGTCTGTGGTAGGAGGGTGTGCACCAGCGGGGACACACACTGGTCAACAGTCTGAAAACCTTACACAAAATACACTCAGAAACAGGAAAAACAACTTAAAACTGGCAAATGACAAGTTTCTGGCTATAAGAGCCCAGTCTTCCTGGCATCCACAGCAATGGAAAATAACAGGAACAGCCAAAGGGAAATAGTTTCTATGATGATTTATCAGTATTTATCATAAGACACAGAAAATACGATCAACTTAAAAAACCACAACAAAACAACATGAAGGTAGTGAAGTTACAGGCTGGTTTTTTAGTAAGATACAGCGGATCGAGGTTTTTGAGAACAGTCCTCAAACTGGATATGCCAGAAGAGATTAGTGCAGACAA